>NC_045786.1:4885068-5508302 GCF_009873245.2 Balaenoptera musculus | reverse complement strand
GGGAAGCATGCTTTTGTGCTGTTCCTCTGAAATCCAGCTCAGCCATCCCATCCAGTAAGCCGTTCTGAACCCCAGAGTAACATCACTCATACCCTCTTTTGCTCTACTTTTCTGTGTCGTTCACGTTTATTGGCTTTGTCATGTTGTCAGTCTCATCCACTTACAGCTCCGTGAGGAAACTTACCTCATAATGCCTGGCATATAATCATGTCACGTGACTCTTCATGGAATGGATGTGATGTCAATTTCAACAGCAGATGCTCAGTGAAATACACAATTCCCTATTTACTGCGTTTATCTTTTTGTTGTTGTTTTTTTGTTTTTGTTTTTCGCTTTTTTTTTTTTTTTTTTGGCCACACTGCACAGCTTGTGGGATCTTAGTTCCCTGACCAAGGATTGAACCCAGGCCCCTCAGCAGTGACAGCACTGAGCCCTAACCACTGGACCACCAGGGAATTTCCCTACTGCAGTTATCTTAACAGCTTTCCAAGTCAACCCTTTCAAAAACAATAATGATACAATTACAAATGAATAATGGACTTGGCATGTTTTCACCTGTATATCTACCTACAGAATTAAATTAACTTTTCTAAAAAGTGATTTGATTATAATCTCTAAGAAACAGTCACAAATGAGTCAACTGTCCCATTTATCACAGAGAATCTCTTTAATAAAGGTACCTCCTGGCCTCATATTCCAAGAACTGCTCGGTGATCTGCCAGTTTAGTATAAGCTGGAGAAGTTGCCAACTGAGGGAAACTGCTTTCCCAAAAAGGAAAACAAAAGTAGATCTGAACACACTTTCTTTTTAAAAAAAGGACATTTTATATTGAAGCTAGAGGATAACTCCTTGTTTTCAATATTGCTATGTCTATCCTAAATAGCTTGAAGACATTTAGAAAATTAATGGTTCTTTTATTTATTTTTTTAATGGGTTTTGGCCACCTGATGTGGCTTGTGGGATTTTAGTTAGTTCCCCCATCAGGGATCAAACCCGGGCCCTCAGCAGTGAGAGCGTAGAGTCTGAACCACTGGACTGCCAGGGAACTCCCAATAGCTCTTTTGATTCTATTATCAAATCACACATAGAAATGGATCTTGAAAATAAATCCAATCAGCCCTCCTCCTGGGAGGACCCTATTCTGAACATCCCACATGAATTTATATTTATAATAATGTATATCTAACTTAAGTATTCATCATATTTTTTAAAAAGGAGATTCTATAGCCCTCATACCCATCTGGAATTACCCAAAGGGGGGAAAAAGGAAAGAAATTTATTGACAAATTACATGTCAGGCATAGTGCTGAATACTCGTTATGCTCAAAACAGCCTTGCGAGACAGGTGCGGTCATGTGACTTCTTGTTTGTTTGTCCAGTAGATGAAGTGATGAGGAATCAGGGAGACAGGGAAGCTTGTCAGGTGGCAAAGCTGGGTCTGAGTCCATATGATCTGCCTCAAAAGCCTGTTGCTCTCTTGTAAAATCAGGGGAGTGCTCAAATAGTCTTGAACCTCAGCTCACTGCTGCTCTGGCCCCTTTGGTCTCATTTCAGACAAGAAGAATGCAACCCGAACTGACATTTCTTGTTATCTGTAGTCTTCCGTGAACTCCCCCTGACCTGGCTTCTGTGCCAATACTTTATTTAAATGGTTGTCATCCTATCTAATGAGTTTCTTCTTTATCTTCACCTTTCTTGGCTTCTCATTTACAATTTAATTAGCACTGACCGTCCATCCTTGGTAAAGACTTTTCTCCCTTGCCTTCCGTGAAAACTGCATTATTCCTGGTTTGTCCACTTCTCCCATGACGCGTCTGTTTCTCCTCCTGCCTGCCTCACGCTGTACCTTTCCTGGAGTTGAGTGGGAGCCAGGCTTTCTAGCACCATGCAGCCTCTCGCAAAGAGAGCATCTCTCTCCTGACATAAGAAATGCTCTTTTGCTGCCTCCTGTCTGTGCTGCTGTCTTCTTGCTGGAGCTCCTCCCATTCTCTGCCCCCGGGAAATTTCACTTGTCTGCTCTGCTGTCACCCAGACTGAACCAATACTTACAAACCCATGGCCTCCTCCTAAGAGTACTAACATTCTCAGGCCCCGACCAGGGATGGAACCCGTGCCCCCTGCAGTGGAAGGGTGGAATCCTCACCACTGGACCGCCCACCAGGGAAGTCCCAGTACTGACATTCTTTTGGTCTTCCCAGCTTGGTTCTTTTCACAGTGAAAATGTAAGACAGTCTATATGTAATGAAGTGCTCAAATGTGTATTTTGTCTATGACTTTTCCTTCTCTTTCTTTTAAAACCAATTTCTGTAAAATTTAAGATAATTTTTGAACTTAAAAGTTTCTCTCACACCAAGGTTGTCATCTGCACCGTCTCTGTACCCTTCTTACCTAACGGTAACTTCTTTCTGGGGTCTTAACTCCAGAGTCTCCCCTGACCATCCACCCAGAATGCTGATTTCAGAGTCATCTTTCTTACATACTGCTCTCAACTTACCACTCATTGGAAAACCTGCAATCACTCCTTATTTCCAACTGCCTAAAATCTAAATGCCATTAGCTTGACTTTCAAGATCCTTTGCAATCTGGATACTTCTCCACTTAGGCAGTCTTATTTCTTGTTCTGCTTTAACAATATTCTGCTCTGATAAAGCCAGCCTCTTCACTCTTTCAACTTCAATGCCTTTTTTGTATGTTCGCCTTGCTTAGGATGCCCTCCCTCCCAACTTGAATAAGTGTCCCCTCATTCTATGAAGTCTTTCTTGTTCACAGCAGATCATCATGAATTATCCTCCCTTTTAAACTTGCACATGGCTTCAAGCTTATGTCCAATGCACTTGAATATTGACTCTCCTGAACTACCTAGTGTTGATTTGCATGTGTCATCCCTTAATTCTGCAATCAAATTTAAGCTCCTTGTGAGCGGAAATACTGCTTTACTTGATGTTTTCCCCCAAGAGTGTAGTAGTCTACATTGATTGATGTCACTTAGCACTTTTAATCTGAATGCATATAGCCTGATAGATACAATGATTTAATATTAAAGAGTCATTTAAAAATTGAAAATTTTCTTGATTTACTTCTAATGGGACTTCAGAACTAAGATATCTTTCACATCTAAAAGTAATATAAGTAAATATACAAACTTTGAAAATAAAGTAAGGAGTGATGATTTGCATATAGACACTGTCATTTATTTTAGACTTTTTGCCAAAAAGCCTTTGAGTATCTCTTTCCACACAACCCATCTTCCCATAGATCATCTCTTGACAAGGCTTGGAGGAACAGTAAATCTTAAAGCTAATGTTAGAAGCTGCACAAAAATTTTGAGTCATTTGTATTAAAGATTATTTTGATGTGAAGATAGAGCATCTGCAATATGATACGTTATATCATTGAAGAAAAGGTCATTTTAAAAATTAGCAGCACTCACAATTTTCAGGACTTCCTGTGTGGTATAAACTGGAATACACCACGAAAAGGTCTGTATTAGAAGACTCTGTTAAGAAACATAATAGCCTTACCTTGACGTAATCATAAATGCATCTTTGCAAACTAGTTGCTGCCTCCAGAGCGAATGTGTTGAAGGTGAGTCTAATTAGCTTGTTTACAGGGGCAGTCATGAACCATATGCAGTTTAAATTCTTGTCGTATCTGCCATTCGAATCAGAATCAGGAGAGGCAAAGGTATGATCTGAACCTGTCAGATGACCACCACATCCTTGCTGAGGCCCTGTGTTAAAAAAAAAAAAAAAAAGACACATCACTATGCAGAGCAAAGAGAATGGAACTGAAATTTTATGAGGAGGGTTTTTAAAAATCATATCGTTTCTTTTTTCTGTCACACTTCTTTTTTTTTATAAACATTGCTTAATCTACCTCATCAGGAAGGTGGATTTTTAAAAATTTATTTATTTATTTATTTTTGGCTGTGTTGGGTCTTCGTTTCTGTGCGAGGGCTTTCTCTAGTTGCGGTGAGCGGGGGCCACTCTTCATCGCGGTGCGCGGGCCTCTCACTGTCGCGGCCTCTCTTGTTACGCAGCACAGGCTCCAGACGCGCAGGCTCAGTAACTGTGGCTCACGGGCCTAGTCGCTCTGCGGCATGTGGGATCTTCCCAGACCAGGGCTCGAACCCGTGTCCCCTGCATTGGCAGGCAGATTCTCAACCACTGCACCACCAGGGAAGCCCAACACACTTTGAAGAACATTATCAGACTGCTCACTGGGCTCCACTGAGCTTATGCAACCATGGCTGCCCCTCACCTTAGTTTCTTCGCTATTATTTCCTCTTCAACCAGCAATCCATCAGTCCCTACCAGCTCACATCTAGTTGCCTAGAAAAGTGGGCAAACAGATGGGGTTCTATATGCATTCTTAGAACTCTTGATGTGACTTATTGGAGCTTTTTCTATCCTTGAAAAATCCAATTTTATACAAAATAAAGTATTTTGCATAACAAAACTGATGGAAACTGTGAACCCGTTTTACCTTTATGTTCTGCTTTTATGAACACTATCAGACTGAAAACTGAATTTAAGAAGACTTTACCCAACATCTCAAGAAAACTGGTTCTCAACAAATCTTTTATTTAAATAATCTGGTAGAAAAAGGCTGAGAGGCATATAACACCACAATCCATTTTATATTGAACTGTACTCTATATTTGAAATTTTTCTTTTCCAAAAATTAGGGGAAGCTGAAGAAGAGGAACTTTATTGGAGAAAAATATCTACTTTGAAATGAAAACTCTGAAATTCAGAATAAAAATACAAAAGAGAGATAAAGAATACTCTCAATACTCAACTACGAAAAAAAATATGGCACAAACTCCTCAGAGCACGGGATTTAGTTTCTTCCACTCCACAGCCTAAGGTGATGCCTTGGAAAGGAAGAAAAACTTTACTGACAATTTCGGAAGAAACACATGAGGATGGATTAAGCTCAGAACAGCCCTGGTAGGAATAGAGATGAAATAGGTATTCAAAAGAGTTTTCATAAAGCTTGCATTCTACACAAATGTGAATCATTACAAGTTCCGCAGTCAAATTCACTGACAGTCTCATTCCATTTATTTGATCTGTTAAAAGTGAAAGGGTTGCTTTCAACATTAGGAGGCGCTATGATTCAGGACTTTGCTCTTGGCAGGAAAGGCAAACAATGGCTGCCGACCTCGGATGCAAAGGATATCAAATGCGCGGAGCATTTTCCAGGATAGGTGCCTTATTTAGGAGGTCAGGCTACCCTGTCATAGCTTCTAAGTCAAGTAAAACTACAGAGTATTTGCACAGTCCGATGTTCCCTGGAGTTGAAATGCTTCCAAAGGCCCAGTCCCTGATATATCCATAGATGGCATCTAGAACAAAATTATTATGAAACCAAAGCAATGCTAATCACTCTGCTCCTATGAAACAGGCCTGCAAAATGAAGAAGGAAGTGGGGTTTGCACAGTTTTCACTCCAGTGTGGACTGATTGTTACCTAAGGCAACCACTTAAGCTTATTGACATGCCTAGCAGGGAAGAACAATTACTCAGGGTATTAATGAATTGAGAAAATTGTTTATCTATTAAATATTGCCAAGGAAATATATTTAGTATTTTTTAAATTAATTTTTATTGGAGTATAGTTGATTTACAATGTTGTGTTAGTTTCTGCTGTACAGCAAAGTGAATCAGTTATACATATCCACATATCCACTCTTTTTTAGATTCTGTTCCAATATAGGTCATTAGCAAGTATTGAGTAGAGTTCTCTGT
The DNA here is from genome assembly GCF_009873245.2 of Balaenoptera musculus. NCBI lineage: Eukaryota > Metazoa > Chordata > Mammalia > Artiodactyla > Balaenopteridae > Balaenoptera > Balaenoptera musculus. Next base: position 5,502,549 of record NC_045786.1, on the reverse strand, counting down.
GCTATACAGTAGGTTCTTACTAGTTATCTATTTTTATATTTAGTACTGAGATGGGAGAAGATGAATGGTAGTCCAAGAGCAGTGATAAGTCATAAATCAACAATAATGATACAATTTAGAAAATGATGGGTGCCACAAAAGAGGCAGTAAAAGTCTTGTGAGTTTTGCAAGAAGGGGAGATTATTACTTCAGGCTAAGAGGATCTAGAATGTTCAAGGCAGAGGTGACAGTTGATCTGCATCTTAAAGGATAAATAGGACAAGACCATGTAGACTTGCCTGGTATTGGCAAGTGCAAGTTGAAAGACCTCGTAACCAAAGGTTAAGTGGACAAGAATTTACATGTATAGAATTTGACCTTTAGCCTTTATTCTCCAGATAATAGGGATCCACTAGAAAGGTTTTTGATCAGAGGAGTGGTAGGGTCAGAATGAATGCACTTTCTCGTCAAGTCTGACCTAGAGATGCATCTGGTGGTCACGTTTACACATAAGGGAGGGACTGGAGGAGATGAAGCCAGGCCCAAGGACACCGCTGTGGTCCAGGCTGGCAGAGGCAAGGGGCAGTGCAGAGCTGGAGGTCTGCATGTAGGAAAACCAGACCGCTGGGCTTTATTCTACTAACGCATCAGCTGCAAAAACTAAATGCTATTTTTAAAAATTCAAGCTATATATTTTATCACCACTTGCTTATTAATTGTTGCTAATAAGTTAATAAGTGCAGAATGACAACTGTACTGGGCACCGAGAGTGCCATTACACACACTTATTAGACAAGACTACTGCTGCAGCTATTATTGCTACTATTGCTACTAATGCCCTAAGACACAGACACCCTCCCTTCCGGAAACCCAGAGCAAGGATCCGCAGATCGCTGGTGTGCACTGGCATAGACTGAGTGGGAGACTGCATGATTCCTAACTTTTCAGAATCTCTCTTTGCAGGGCCCTAGAATGGACAGAGTACAGTAAGTCCCCTACATACGAACCTTCAAGTTGCGAACTTTCAAAGATGCGAACATGCATTCCATCAACGTCAGGTGTGAGTGAAATTGCAGCTTGCCCTCCATCTCCTATTGCTGTGATACTTCAGCTCTACCATCTCCCACCTCCCCTCCCTCCTCCAGTCAGTAACTCTTCTTGCCTGTTCACTCAATGCCAGCCCCTGGACGCCAGCTGTTGTACTGTACTACTGTACTTTTCAAGGGACTGTACTGTAAGATTAAAGATGTTTCATTTTTTGTGTTTGTTTTTTATGTATTATTTGTGTGAAAAGTATTATAAACCTATTACAGCACAGTACTATATAGCTGATTGTGTTAGTTGGGTACCTAGGCTAACTTTGTTGGACTTACAAACAAATTGGACTTACGAATGCATTCTCGGAACAGAGCTCATTCCTATGTAGGGGACTTAACTGTATATTTTCTGTCACTTGATGTTAGGTTTCACCATATGACTTGCTTGAGACAATGGAATATTAATGGTCATGGAGTAGGAAGAGGCCTTAAATGTGCTTATGTTTTTTTTTAAATTAATTTATTTATTTACTTATTTATTTTTGGCTGTGTTGGGTCTTCGTTTCTGTGCGAGGGCTTTCTCTAGTTATGGCAAGTGGGGGCCACTCTTCATCGCGGTGCGCGGGCCTCTCACTGTCGCGGCCTCTCTTGTTGCGGAGCACAGGCTCCAGTCGCGCAGGCTCAGTAGTTGTGGCTCACGGGCCCAGCTGCCCCGCGGCATGTGGGATCTTCCCAGACCAGGGCTTGAACCCATGTCCCCTGCATTGGCAGGCAGATTCTCAACCACTGCGCCACCAGGGAAGCCCTGTGCTTATGTTTTTTGGCTTGGAGTTTTGTCCTCCTGTGATCCACCAAGAGCTCACACCCTGGGTACCTGCGTGGAGAGCAGACCTGACCCCAGGCTGTACTGTAGGCCAAGCACAGTCAACCTGCATCCTGGAACAGGCAGGCAAACTGGCCTGCTGACCCATAAGTGATAAAAATAATATTCCAGGTATAAGCCACTGCATTTTGGATCGTTTGTTATACAGCATTATTGTGGCAATAGCGGACAAATACAAAAATAGCTTTTTTGAATTATCAAACTATAATAGAGCACATTGATGAACTCATAAAATATACATACAAAAAAAAAAAAAAAAAAATGGAGAACTAAAATTATCAGATAATCCTGGCTAAAATAGTCAAATAACTAAAGTAAATATAGCATTATATGAGTGAATTATACAACTCATATTCTATATGAATAATATTAAATGAATAAATATAATATGAATAAATAGTCAAATAATTGAAGTAAATACAACATTGCATGAGTGAACATCTTTTGGGGTTCGTGTGGTACAGGAACTGGTTATAATTGCTCCTATTCTCCCACTTTAATATTTAAACATAGGGTAACTGCTCTGTGCTTCTGCCCCTCCTAAGGCAAAATGGAAATGTTTACATATGTCTGGGGGGCTATAAAGATGAATATTAGCAAAAGAAGGGTTCTTTACCAAAAAGTGCTATTGCCACATTACTATTTCTATATTTCAACAACAGCAGGATACAAGGGAAGGAAAAGGGAGAACTCTACGACTATGAAATTGTCTCTTATATGTGTTGACTATGTTGCTATTTTAAAATTCCTTTTTTGGAGCCAGCCTGTGACCTTCACGTTGACGTGCTTCTTAGCATCACAAATCCATCATCTCCCTGTTACTACACATTTTTCTACCATCCAGCCAACTCCTGTCCATCAGCACCTTCCTCATCAGTCAAGTTGTATCAGAAGCACTCTGTAAGCCAGTCCCTGTGCCAGAGAACCGATGTCACGCTAACCCTCTAACCAAAGAAGAAACACTTCCTCCAAAAGAGCTGTGTCTACAGAGAAAGCAAATGCTTGGCTGAAGAAATATTGCAAATATAAACCCACAGGAAGCAGTGAGATCTGGGTCAGCGTCTCCTTAATTAAAAATCAGTAACTGAATCCTAAATCATCTCCCTCCAATTTTGAATCTTCAGAGTGAGGCTCAAGCCAGAATAAATCTGATAGTAAGAAATAGCTCTATCACGTAAGAGAAAACATCTTGAAGGCTTCAGTGGGGTCAGATACATTTCTAAACAATTATCTTGAGAACGGACATTTCTGCAGCTGACATTACAGGGGGCTGACGTTTTATGGAGGTCTTCTGGATAGGATCTCTACCCATCTCTGAACAACCACTGCTTGGGCAGATGGTGGTTGGCCAGCTGTACTTTCAGATAACAATCGGCCTGACTCCAGGCATTCTCCTGTTCCCCAGTGAGCCAGCTAGGGCTTCAGGCTGTAGCTGAACGTAGTGGAAGGAAGCAGCACTGAAGCTCAGGAAACAGAACACAAATGCACTTAAGGCTGGTGCCTTAGGGAAATGGGAGTTCCATAATCCTTTCTTTGAGTAAATCTTGTTGTGATTTTCAAAGCTGCAGTAGACAACTGCCCTAAAGCAGTGAATTCATTTAAAAAGTTCAACTAAGCTTCAGATGAACATGTCTTGTCTTTTTTGCTAAAAGTGCATTGGAGTTATTATTCTCTACTCCCTAACCTTGAACATGCACCAGCTTTTAAGTACCGTATTTATATCTGCAAGAAAAAAAAATTCTTAACGGTTTTTGTAACCTGAGTTATGTTTTTCTGTTTGTTTTCAGTAATTTCACTCAATTTGCCTCACTTTAGACATCCTAATTTGAGACCCAGCCTAAGTTAACTTAGAATGTATACTTAGTCTGGTAATATTTGGGAAGCATAAAACTGAAATACTAAAAGAAAGGTAATTTCAGCAGTTAATCAGTAGCTATAGTCACAAGTAAAAGAGCAATGCAATGTATAAAGAACTTAGGATCAGGAAAATTATATAATTAACTTTTCATTTATTTTGCATTATTTTGGTATTACTGAAAACACCCTGTGTATGCATTAATAGTTTTAGGGCGTTTCATGAAAATCATTCTCACCAACTTTGAAATTTTAAAAATGACTTATTAAGCAATATATAATGATATAATCATGTCAACTGATGCAAGAAAAGGATTTGACAAAATCCAACACACATCATGACATAAACTCTCAGCAAACTAGGAATAAAAGGGAATTTTCTCAACTTGATAAAGAGCATCTACAAAAACCATACAGCTCACATGATACTTAATGGTGAAAAACTAAATGCTTTCCTCCTAAGGTTAGGAACAGGGCACTGATCTCACCACTCTTATTCAACAAAGTATTGGAAACTCTTGCCATTGTAATAGACAAGAAAAAAATACAGACTGGAGAGGAAGGAATAAAATTGCCACTATCTGCAGATGCAGAAAATCCCAAGGAATCTACATAAAAATTCCTAGATTAACAAATGAGTTCAGCAAGAACTCAGGATAGAAGAACAAGGCACAAAAATCAATCACATTTCTATAAACTAACAAGGCACATGTGGAAACCAAAGTTAAAAATACAATTGCTCTAAAGAAAATAAAATACTTAGGTATACACTTACTGAAATGTATACAGAACTTGTGTGCTGAAAATTACAAAGCGATGAAAGAAATTAAAGACCTAAATAGATGGTGAGACGTATGTATTCACGGACTGGAAGACTCATTCTAGTGAAGATGTCAGTTATTTCCCAGATGATGCACAGCTTTAATTGTAGTTCCTACCAAAGCCCCAGCAAGATTTTTCTGTTGACATCAAAAAGCTTATTTTAAAACTGTGGTACGTCAAGACAATCGAATATTATTCAGGGCTAGAAAATGAACTATCAAGCCATGAAAAGACATGGGAGCAACTCAGTGCACATTACTAAGTGAAAGAAGCCACTGTGAAAAGGCTACATACTGTACAATTCCAACTAGATGACATCCTGGAAAAGGCAAAACTAATGAGACAGTAAAAGAATCAGTGGTCGCCAGGGGTTGGGGGGAGGGAGGGAGGGAGGCATGAACAGCCAGAGCACAGAGGATTTTTAGGGCAGTGAAAATACTCTGTACGATACCATAATGATGGATACATGTCATTACACATTTGTCCAAATCCATTGAATGTACAACACCAGGAGTGAACCGTGACACAAACTATGGCTGTTGGGTGGTTATGATGCTTCACTACACATCATCAGTTGTAACAAATGTCTCACTCTGGTGGGGATGTTGGTCAATGGTGGAGGCTGTGCACGTGATGGGGGAGGGCATAAGGGGAATCTCTGTACCTTCCCCTCGGTTTTGCTATAAATCTAAAACTGCTGTAAAAAATAAAGTCTTAATAAAAACCAACCAACCAACCAAAACAAAACAAACAAACAACTTATTTTAAAATTTACATAGAAAGTCACAGGCTCTTGAATAGTTAAAACAATCTTGATAAAGAAGAATAAACTGGAAAGGATCAATCTACCTATTACTATACAGCTATAGTAATCCAGATAGTATGATATTCGTGGAGTGTTAGACAAACAGATCAATGGAAAAGAATAAAGAACCCAGAAATATGTCCACACAAATATGTCCAAGTGATTATTTACAAAGATGCAAAAGCAATTCAATGGAGGAAGGATAGTCTTTCAACAAATGATGATAGAGAAATTGGAATCCAGGAGCAAAAATTAGGTCCAACCTAAACCTCAGACCTTGAACAAAAATTAGTTCAAAATGGATCATAAACATAAATGAAAAAATGTAAAACTTTTAGAAGAAATCGAAGTAGAAAATCTTTGAGACCTCAGGATAGGTAGAGTTCTTAGCTTTGTTATCAAAACACTATACATAAAAGGAGAAACTGATATGCTGGACTTCATCAAAATTAAAAACTTCTGTTCTAAGAAAGGCCCTGTTAAGAGGACAAAAAGGCAAGCTATGGACTGGGAGAAAATATTTGTAGACCATGTACCTGGAAAAGGACTACTATTGAGAATATATGAAGAACTCTCAAAACCCAATAGTGGAAAAACAAGTAATCCAATTTAAAAAATGGGAAAAAATTATGAACATATATTTCATCAAAGAGGATATACATATGACCAAAAAAACACATGAAAATTGTTCATCATTAGGGAAATGTAAATTAAAACCATAATGAGCTATTAATACATTTCTATCAGAATGGCTAAAATACACACACACACACACACACACACACACGAGTGATAGCTCATTGTAGAATACCACACTCCACAATGGAATGACCAGGGTGAGGGTGTCCCAAGTATGGATAGCACAGAAAGTACTCCACAAGGACTTTCTAACCAAGATGATAGAACACAGATGACAATGAAATAGCATCTTAAAGTGCTGAATGGAAATAATTGCCAAACTAGAATTCTGTATTCAGAGAAAAAATCCCACAAAATTTAAGACAGAATAAAGCCATTTTCAGAAAAACAAAAACCAAAAGACATTTTTACTAGAAGATTTGCAATAAATAAATTAAAAAAAAAAACACTAAAGGGAGTTCTTCAAAAAGAAACTGATCTCAGATGGAAGCACAGAAATTCAGGAAGAACAAAAGCAATGGTAAATATACATAATTACTAACTGAAACAATAAAAACATTTTATATGCTTAAAACATATGTAGAATTTAAATAATTGATATTAACAGCACAGAAGACAGGAAGTGGATTAATGGAGTTAAAATGTTGCATTTATCATGATAGGGTAAAGGACTAGTTTTAAATTAGATTCTAATGAGTCAAGGGTGAATGTTATAATCCCTAAGGTAGTAACTAAGAGTAACTGAATATATAAGTAATGATTTTTATTTATTTATTTTTGTTTTCTTTATTCAAGACCCATTTATTCTCTAGTTCTGCCCACATGAAGACACCCTCCTTGAAAAGGCGTTAAATCCTTCCGTTCACTTTAACACCTTGTGCTGAAAACACGTGTTCCAAGGTTTCAGCTACGAGATCCACATTCTTAAAGCACTGATTCTTAATCCTCATCTAGATTTCTCCCCTTGGATGGGGGGAGATGACCAAACACAGAGACGAGCAGCTCAGGACTGTGGGCTCTGCTCGCCCAGGAGAACTTGCAGCTCCCCTGACCAGCCGGCTGGAGCCAGGATTAGGGCCCTGAGACGAGGGGTGCCTGCTGGGCTGCTGCCACCGCAGACGGGCCACGCTGCCACTGGGCGCCTTCCTGCCCCACCGCCACCGGCCCCCAACTCCTGTCCTCGTCACTAGGCTGGCTGTCACCTTTAGTTTCCCCGGAGTCTGGGGATTCCAGACGGTCTCCGCTCACACTTCTGTGTCCCGCCTGCTGCCTCAGCACTGCTGAGCCCCACCAGGGGGGAAAGCGCACAGAACTGCTTCTCAGCACACCAGTGTTCCACACCAGTTACCTGATAAGCCTGCAGGTTCTCTTCCATCAGAGGACACTCCCAAGGCCACCGCTTCCCCGGGCTCCCCACCGCCCTTGCCGGCAGCCTGGCCGTGCGTGGCCCCCGTGCTGAGTCGCACACGCCCCCCGCCCGGGCTCCACTCCACTCTCCCGGGGAACCGAGGACGGCGCCCTGGGCTCGTCGGCAGGATCTGTCCCGAAGCCAGTCCTAGAGCGACAAGAGCCACACCTGCGGGTCTGTTCCACCGACCGGCCGCCCAGGACCGAGCTGGGCCCACGGGCTGTGGTCTGGATCGTGTCGGCTGCTCCTTCTTGCCTAGGTTCACAGGCCAACAGCCCGTGTCCTCCCTTCCCTGCTCGTCACCGCACCAGCGGCTCACTCCTACCTGCTGCCGTCCCCGGCCCGGCAACCTCGTGCTCCGGGGCCAGCCGAGAACCGAGACGCCAGCAGGCCCCTAGTTGCCAGCAGGCCAGCTCCCCGTCGAATGACTGCCGCCTAGCCGTGTTCTCGAGGCCTCAGGGCCGCGGCCGCCCCTCCCCGGACCCGCGACGCTCCGCGGAGGCGCCGGAACCTCGCCGCGCGCAGCCCAGCACCGGCGACCTCTGCGCCCGCCTGGCCCGCCGCCCGGACAGTAATGATCTTTAAAAGAGAGTGATAATTGATTAATTCAGAAAAGGCAAAAACACAAAGATGGCTAAAGAAACATAAGAACATATGGAACAAACGGAAAACAATACGGTGGTCTATTTAAATCCAATAATGTTAGTAAGTTTATTAGTAACATGGTCCAATCTCCAACTGAAAGACAAAGCAAAACAAAACCCAAATACATTCTTTGGGGTAGAGAAATGTTGAAAGTGGAGAGATTGAAAAATATACCATGAACTGAAAGAAAGCTAGGGAAGCTGTATGCTAAATCGGAAAAAGTGGACATTCAAGCAAAAAAAAAAAAGACCTTGCAGAATAACATGAGTCAATTCACCAAATTCACCAGGAAGATATAATAATTTTAAATGTACACGTGCTACACATTACATTGTCTCTAAGTAAAATAAGACCAAAATTTCCAGCCCTGATCTCTCTACTGAGCTTCTAGGTCTTGTATCTGACTACCTACTGAACATTAGCTGGGTGACTTAAAGGCACCAAATATTCCGCACCAAAACCAAACATTATTATTTTCTCCTATGAAACCTGGTCCTCTCCTGTAAATTTACATTTAGATAGTGGGATCACAGGATACTGTCCAGAAACCTTAGGGTCACCATGTTTTCCTTTTCCCCTCAATTCATTGTTCAAAGACTACTGTGTCCTCTTGATTCTGCATCTTAAGTGTTTCTCCTTTCAATTTCCTTCTTTATTTTCACACTGTCACTGCTCTCATCCCCTGCCTAAATGATGGCAATACTTTCCCAATTTTTCTCTGTCTAAAATGCTGCCCCTACTTCAAAACATCATCCTCACAGGTGCTAGCATGTGCTTCCTGCACCACATCTGAGTAGATCATAGTACTCTGCAGCCTCCAAATGATTAAGGGTTCCATCCGCAACCGATGCAGAGCCCACCTCGTCCACCCCCTCCTGTCTCTCCTGTTTCAGCCCCTACTGCTCTCTACCTGGCAACCCAAAGCGGTAGTAACAATGTGCAGGCTGGTCTGTGGCCTCTGAAATGGGATATGCCTCTGCAACTTTGCACGTGCTTTTTCTTCTCCATAAAATGCCTGCTTTCCCAACGAAGGCCTTCTCGGCCTTCCGAGTGAGTATTATTTATAGCTAAAATTTAGTGCGTGCTAAAAGAGTGTCAGGCAATGTTCTAGTTTAATTTTCCCCACAACCCTATGAGGTAGTTACTATTAGTGGGCCCCTTTTACAGATGAGAAAATCAAGAGGGTAAGTAATTGTCCAAGGTCAAACTTGTTGGGATGTGTCAGGACTGAGTTTGAACCTAGAAAGTCTATCCCCAGAGCCTGCGCTACATTTACAAACCACTAGCTACAATTCACGGTTCACATTCCCTGCAGTGCTTTCTCGAACTTTTTTTTCCTGTGTCCTTTTTATTTTACTCAACGCCGAAGTACTTCAGATCGCTTCTGCCTCTGCTGTCCTCTGCACATACTTCTGACAAAAGCATTTATCAGAATTTACAATTATTTGCTGACTATTGAGTAAGCTTCTCAAAAATAGGGATCTTGTTGAATTCGTCTTCGTATCCCCAGAGAAAAGATCACTGCCTGCATAGTTAAGTGGCTGGTGAATACTGCTGAATAAGCAATTAAGGAAAGCATAGAAAATATACAGACAGTTCTTACTGGATGGATCTCTGCTTTCTAGTCTAAGTTTATATGGGAATTCTTGGGATTAAATATATTTCTTGATTTATAAAGTTGTTACTATGTGATAAACATATTATGTACGTGTGCATGTGTATGTATGTCTATATATATATATGTCTGTATACGTGTATATATATATATTTATATATATATATATATATATATATATATATATATATATATATATATAGGCATAGGACCAAGTTTTTGGTCCTATGTATTAACCTGTTTCAAAGCTAAGTTAGTTGACTTTTGTGGCATATTTGATTGTGAAGAAACAATCAGCAGAACAACAACAAAAATATCACCAAAAGATTTAAAACACTGTCAAAGGGGTAGTTTTTTTTTTTTTTTTTTTTTGGTAGGAAAATGCTTGTTTAGCTAAAAATTTGCAATTATAAATGATGTTAGGTCTGTTACTTAAGAAAATCTAATCTCTGAGTGTTGGATTTCAGAAGGCAGAGCAAATTTAAAAATTTGTAAAATTCCAGACACTCTAATGTGTAGCACACTATATAGAAGAATGACTTTCTCTCACCATTGACAATTACAAAGTCAAAAGTTAGCAAAAATTAGAAAATGTTCTACTTAGACAGCAGGATTAATAGCAATGTGCTATTCAATGGTCATAAAATAGGTTGCATTAGAAAAATTATGAAATTCATCAAAGCAGAGTATCCAATAGTTTTTAATAATGTAAACAAGGGCATGAAATTGTTTTGTTGTTCTCGTTAATATATTAGGTTGTACATTGTGCTATTGATATTTAAATTTTATGACTCTGGTGGCAGTGTGATTTAGTGGAGACGGATTATTTTCCCAGTTCTGCTCAAGACTTGCTAAGAGACCCTGGCAAGTCACTTAATTTCTGTGTGACTCAGTTCCCCAATTTGTAAACTAAAATATATGAGAATGCCAATCAGGATTACAAAAATAAATGCCCAAATTCCTTAATTTTGATAGAATTTTAAGAAATTTTACTAAATTGGAGGCCATCATTTGGGGTTAGAGATTTTTGTTATACAGAAATTTATTACCCTTATATTCCAATGGAATTATACTCCACATAATTGTGCTAATTCTTTACCATTATGCCATGCAAAGCTGTGAGGATAGATGTGACATTTGTCTGTCAACATCGGAAAGAAAATGGGCTTTTACTGTATGTGTATATGTATGCATATATATATAAATTATTTGTAAATATAAATGTTACTTAAAATATAAATACTAAAGAAATATATTTTATGTATATTATATTTATAATATATAAAATATATTTGTATCATAAATATAAGTATACTATAAATATATAATTATGCTATGATATATTATTTATAAATAGTATATTTTACTAAAAAATATTTTTTTCCTTTCCTTACGGGAAAGAGGAAATAGTGACTGCTGCAGTTATGTGCAATATTTATATAGTAATAGTAAATTAAATACACTATTTAGGACTAGGTACAAATTGGAAAGCAGGCAGTGTCAAAGGAGAAGATGAGAATGGAGAAAAGTAGCTCTATCTCCGCAAAGAGTTAGAAAAGAAATGACTTGCCTTTGAGAAAACTCACCCCCAGAATCCCTCATCGTCCTGAGTGTGTTCATTGATCTCTACAAAAGTGATGTGGGCATTTTAGGAAAAGGATGAATTTGGGAGATAGTCCTACCTGATTCCAAGCTTGGCTTTACCTCTTATAAACCCTTTGACTGCAAGCAAATTACCTAATCTCCTAACTTCTTTGTTCCTCCATTGTAAAATGGGATAATCCCCATCTCAGGGGTAGTTGTGAGGGTTAGATGAGGAAATCCATGCAAAGCCCCTCCCGTAGAACTCAGTGACAGGAGGTCATTATCTGTATGCCTTGGGCATCCTTGACATCTTCTCCTGGCGGTGAACTGAAATTAAAGCTACCACACAAAGGTAGCAGATTTTTCACATCTCAGAACAGAGAGAAGAATATAGTCCCTGATAATGTTTGATCTCTAAACATACTGTTCACAAGTAAAGAATTTTTTTTCAGTGTTTAATGCTGACCAGGCATAAACATGACAGTCTGCTTTTATGCTGCTGGAAACACTACATTGAAGCCAGGCCCAATGAATAAGGATAATGATTTTTACAGGGAATCTATGCTCATAAATAATTTAATCCTAAACATCCAGTTGTTGGATGAGTTGCATTTTTAGGAGGGCTGGTGTTGTTTAGGTTATGCAGAATAATTGCTTCCCAGCTTCTTGTTTATTTCAATGTTTTTCAAAGTGATATCTTATAATTTACCACTAATTCAATTTTATCACTTAGCTTGGTCTTCACAATACCATCTGGTTTCATTTTCCCAATGACAATCCTATCCTTCAAGACCAGGGGCAGCAATCTGGTCATTTAAGGAGGGGGTGAGTGGGTTAGAGCACAGACTGATATTGGAATATATTTTAATAAAAACCTTTTCTTTTTTTTTTTTTTTTTTGGCTTATCTGGAATTTTACTCCTGCCTACTTGCTTTTGTAAGGTTTTGGTGAACTAAGCATTTGTTAGTTTCTTTACCACATTCCCACATTCTCAGCTCAGCAAAAAACCCTTGTCCATAAAACCCACAAAGGAGAACCTGCAGATAACCTTGTCTTTGGCATCATCTCCCAAGGGATGCCTAATCAGCAGTGAAAGTTACAAGACTTAAAAAGAGCGGAAATAAGCTTAGTCTAGTTTTCTGCAAATGGGTTTACAATTTCAGCTCATCTCATTGTCAGACTTCATCAGAGGGAGCAAATGACATTAAGAGAACAGACAAAACACTGCTTTCGAGTAATATCCCCATTTTTGCTAAACTGAGGGTTATTTGAGCAGTGACTTAGGAAATTATTCACTTTATAATTCAACTATCTTCCTGCAATTGTACTTTTAAAAGTAATGTCGTCTGGCAGCTAACATCAGGCTGCTAGCAAGCACAATAGAGACATAGACACATCGATATTTAGTGTCATTGAGTGTTTTTAAGTTTATTTTTTTAATGTTTAGCTACAGAACTTTAGAATGCCCCTTTGGTGTCCAAACAACACCAAAACTGTGAAATTTAAAAATAACTAGAAGCAGAAGTCTGAATTTGATATGTTGTTACATTTTCCTCCGTTTGCTGTGGTTATATTTTCCATCTTTGGGGCCCCAAACTGGCACCAGCTTTCTCTGTGTACCTTTCCTTCTTCTCCATCCCCTCTTACAAGTAAACTCCTGTTCAACCACCTCAACTTCTTCCCACCACTGCCAACTGTCTTCCTGTAGCATGTCTGAGAGATAGTTTCCAGATGTTAAGGCGGCACGTAAAAATCCAGAGACCAGACACACAACCTGAATGTTGAGTCTGACCCTGTATTCCTAATTCTCTAAGGATAAAAGTCATCCAATTTACCACCCCGAGTAACAGCTGAACTATATGAACCATGACTGCATATTGAGAATGAGGTGAATCTAGATACAATGTATAACATATACATATTATACATAATATAATGTGATTATAAAGTAAGCATAATTTATCCATTTATTCTTTAATTCATTCACACAGCCAGTATCGATGGACTGATGGAGTAACAGTTACGTGCCAGGTGTCTGCCAGGCCTGGGAATTTTATTGGAATTTAGCTTTTGATTTGGGCTTTAAGTTATAAAATGTACTTTAGGGTCTGCTGGTTAGATTTCAGTGCACCCTGGAGTGGTCCTGTTGATAATAATGGCTCCTCTCTCCCGCTCCTCCACCTTAGAGAGAGGGTGGGGGGGTCATGGAGACCTATAGAAATCCAGGTCTTCAATATTACTTTCTGATCCGTATCAGTCTTTCTCTTTGGCGTCTAAAGTACTTTACAGAAATTACCTACTGCATCCCCATCACATTCTTAAAAGACAGAATGAAGTAATATTTCAAATTGAACGTTTTTAGTGGATAAAAGCTGAGCTCAGCAAAGTTATAGGACTTTTCTAAGGCATCTCACCAGGAAATGATGTAATAAAGCCATTGGTCTCGTCACCTGCTCCCTGGTCTACAGCCCTGCCCGTTTGGGCATGTCCCCACCTTTGTCCTTGTTAAACATGTGCTTTGGTATTTTTGCCTTTGTCTCATAGCAAGAGTCTCATAGCAAGTGTCTGTGAGTCTGACCTTAATGCCACCTGCCTCATTCTCTATGTGGCAAATACCCCGGGCAGAGGGATACAGAGAGTAGCCCTCATCCTCAGCCCGGGAGCTGTGGGCAACAGGGGGCTGGAGCTTCAGTCATGTGTTCAGGATTTACAGCCTCTGGAGCCGTGAACCTCTGGTCACTGACGTCCTCTTGTCCCTCAGACCGCCATCTTCCCCAGGGTGACGGCCTTGTCCTTCCGGGACATGTCACCCTGAAGGAGACATGCTTTACTTTCTCCTTGACAGCCCACTGATCCAAATGCCCACAGACCTCAAAACTAACTGGGCCAAGTTCAGTTTTTGACCCTGACATTTTGCTAAAGGGTTATATGATACATTACTTAAGAAAACAAGTTTAGTTACTATGGTCCAACACAGTCAATAAACATAGTTTAAATCCCTGATCTAATCCTGTATCTACAAGTTTCGCATCTAATGGGATGAGCACATCGAAAACAGACTGACAGGGCCTGGAACATAACTGCATGAATAAATGTTCTTTCCTCTCTCACCCATCCTCCAAGGTGCATGGCTTCAAGTAAGAAATAACCGCTTTATTATTTCCTCGAGCAGCGCCCAGGAGAGGAAGTGCCCCTGGCTGGGGGTGGTGGTGGGGTTAACTCAGGTTCTGTGTCTCTGTGGGAAGCTGTCATGAGAAACAGAACTGGGAAAGGGGGCTTCCCTGGTGGCGCAGTGGTTGAGAATCCTCCTGCCGATGCAGGGGACGCGGGATCAATCCCTAGTCTGGGAAGATCCCACATGCCGTGGAGCAACTAAGCCCGTAAGCCACAACTACTGAGCCCGTGAGCCACAACTACTGAGCCCGTGAGCCACAACTACTGAGCCCGTGAGCCACAACTACTGAGCCCGCGTGCCACAACTACTGAGCCCGCACGCCTCGAGCCTGTGCTCCACAACAAGAGAAGCCACCACAGTGAGAAGCCCATGCACTGCAACAAAGACCCAATGCAGCCAAAAAAATAAAATAAAATAAATAAATTTTTAAAAATAATAATAAAAACAAAAAAACAGACTGAATGAGAGGCACTCTGGCGTGAGACCAGTGCAGTAAGAAGAAATGGGGGCTTTGACGGCTTAAAAACACGTTTGCAGGTCTGAAATGCTCCGTGAGTGACACAGGTGAGCACAGCCAGAGCTGAAGCAGACTCTGGTGGTAAAGGAGGGGCAGGAACTCAGCAAGCAGAAGTGGGTAGAATAAAGGGTACTCATCAGTGTTAGTTCTGCACCGTGGAGCTTGCCCACTTTGGCCAAATCCATAGGACTGAAGGCTTTTTAAACTTCACAGGATCATGGACACCACTGACAATCGGGTGAAAGTTGCATACTCTCCAGAAAAATGCTTAGATCTGCAGATAATTTCAGAGTTTCACAGATCCCAGGATGAGTACTTCGCTGGTTATCCGTTATCAGGGATCAATTAGTCATGTAGGGGAGGAGTGATGGGGAAAGCGGGAAGGCAGGTGTACTTCACAAGTAGGTATCAGCTCCGAGGAAGTGCTGGCTTTGCTTTCTCCTTACCTTCCATCCCGTGCAGGTGGCCCTTCACAGAAGAAGTTCCATAAAAGAGGAGACCTGATTTCACATAATTCATTAGCGACAAACTAGGGGGATATTTCCCCCAAATTTGTTCTGACCCATTAGCAATACAAATATAACAAATGCCCAAGGAGAAGTTATCTAATAATCATATTATTGTATGAGCCAGCTCCTTACTGACTTCTGAAAAATTAAAGCAGATGTACATCAAGTATTGTCAAGTGTGGAATCAAAATAGCAAATTTGTAAAGCTCTAGTGTTTAGGTCAAGGTAAGCTAAACAGATGTCACAGACTAAAATGGTCTCCTCTTCACATCAATTATTTATTCAGGGAAGATACTGTCTTCCAGGCGAAAGTGACAGTTTTGGAAACTAAAATTCACTGTCCCATCCTTAAAGTTGTTTTTTCTCTCTTTACAGGACGCCCAGGGCAGTTTGAAATGGACGAGACTGAGGGGAAAAGTGCATCTTATTAGCCAAGTTTAAGTGCTTTATATAGATCTGTAAGAAAAAGATTCTATAAACCCTAGAATTCAACATACTCTTTATTGTTTCTTCCTCTTTTTCTCACCATAAACAACAAAAAACAAACCAAATTGAAAAGCTCTGCAGAACGATCAGTGAATTTATAAGGGTGGTCTTGAAAGGTTTGTAAGACCAAGACACTACAAAATTATGACAATCGGTTGTTCAGGAAAAAAAATACCAGTAAAGATCACTTAAAATTACTTCTTAAATATTCCCAAGTGGCCAATAGCATTTATACGTGAAGAAGAGGTGAGAGGCACGCAGGGGTAGCACACTGGAAGGCAAGGAATGAGACCCTATTTCTGCTCTCTGCATGTAAACCTCTTCTCTCTCTAACTGACCAGAGGAAAATAGTTATTCACTGAAAGTGTCCAATGCTTATGGATGAGCAGGGCCTTTGGCGGTGTAAGATTTTTCCTTCTGTGCTACTTCAGTTCAGTAAAATCACCTTAAGTCCGAAAATGTCTTTTTGTAGCTCAGAAAAATGTAATAATTAATGAGGCTAGGGAACACTGGCTAACTTGGAAGCTTTCACGCAGGTGACAGCCGTGTGGAGTGCTTTAAGATGATTTCAATGATCATGTGAGAATACATTAGGAAAAAAGAAAAACAACTTGAAAGCAGGTAGCAAGAGCTATGCAATTATGTGTCATTTGATTCTAAAGTCTGTGCTAAAGGCACGAATAAACAAGTTCTCTTGTGCAAAAAGTCTCCAAAGGAAAATTAATTTTTCTTTCAAAATAGCCCTCTGTGTTTTACATGACACTTCACTTGGGCAATTCCATTAAGGCAATGCTCTCTGTCTGCCCATGAGACTTGCTTTCAAGTCACTGTTGATACAGCTAAGTAGGGTAGGTGGCAAAGTGATTTTCTGATACAATTTGCACCATGTCTGCGTTTTATTGGGAAGTCTTCAAAACACAAATGTCTAATTGTTCCCCTCAAAAAATGCATGAGAAAAATCACACACCAAATGTCAAGAACGTGAAGGTGAGCTCTGCTTTCTATCAGAGGGATGAAGGTTAGCCAGAGCATGGGGTAAAGAGGAAGAAAGAGTTTGAACAGTGAGTCGAGATTCTTATTGTAGAAACCCTCCCAGGTTTCTCTGAGTCTCCACAGTAAGCGATTCGTTTTGTGAGCAGTTTGTTTTCAGAACATTATTCACTTCTATATTCAAATGGAAGAATCGAAACACTTCCCAGAGTCAAATATAAATTATCTTAGACTGTGCCACTGATGCTACGAGTTCAGGTAAACAGAGAACAGACCGGCTAACTCATACGGCAGGGCTCCCCAACCCCCAGGCCGTGGACCAGTACCGGTCTGTGGCCTTTTAGGAACCGGACCACACGGCAGGAGGTGAGCGGCGGGTGAGCGAGCGAAGCTTCATCTGTCGCTCCCCATCGCTCGCATTACCACCTGACCCATCCCCCCACCCCCGTCCGTGGAAAAATCGTCTTCCACAAAACCGGTCCCTGGTGACAAAAAGGTTGGGGACCGCTGTTTTAAAGGATTCAAAGTTCCAAGTTAATTCTATATAGATAATTATTTCTCAGAAGCAGTGGGAATAAACGAGGGTGCTATTTTTGATTGATCCTCTCACCCAGCTTTTCCTTTTACCTCTAGATGACTCCCAGATCACCTCCTCCGCCCAAGTTGCTTCTCAAGCTTCCGTTTCCTCCTCTATTTCTCCATTTAGATATCTCATAGGCCCTCCAACCCAAAACGATCCAAACCAAATACAATATTTCTTCCCTAAATCTTAGCCTCCTAAGGCACCAGTATCCAACTAGTCACCCATAGAAGTCATCCTCAATGCCTGTCCTCATGTAATAAGCATCAAGTTCCCAACACTGTACTTCCAAGGTATTCTACCTTCTGAATATCTCTGAGATTTCCACCCTTCTTCTATTTTTATTCCCACTGTGTTAGTTTGAGCCTTCAACCTTTCTCATCTGGAATTCTGTGATCAGCTTCTTCCTTCCACCGTTCTCCACCCTGCTACCACTATGACCTTTCCAGAAGTCCAGTCGGGCTGTGCACTCTTTACTTAAAAGTCTCCCAGGCTCTTCACCATTTTAAGGATAAAGTCAACAGAGGCTACAGGGCCTTCTTTCTTGATCTGGACTTTGCTACCTATAGGCTTAACTTCCACCATTTCCATGGGTGACAAAATGAGACTCAGGTCTCATTTGAGATGGTGGTGTAGACAGACTTTGTCTTTAAATACTAGAGAGACACATTTGTTGAGTGATTTTTTTGTTTTTACTCAAAATACACCATATGTAATTTTTAAAACCAAAATTTTATGTGACATATTCCTCTCAACTTAAATGAAGAGCAACTTTAGACAGGTGAAAAAAATTAAACAAAGCGGAAAACTAACAGTCATGAAAAATAGATTTACACATGCAAAATTCTTACCCAGTGTCTGCCAGAAAGATATCCTCCAACCTCTTGCTGTTTCAAACGAATCTGTCTTGAACTCCAGGAACATACTACTACTGCTGCTCTTAACACCTGGTGGAAGCGTGGAACCACAGAACTTGCCAAGAAGGGGATCACTGGTGTTAGAACCATCGTAAACTGCCAGGTAGTCTTGGGAGCACAAGGTGGAGGAAACCACATCAAAATCATTGAACCTGTGAAATGAACCTTGTTAATAATAATGTTCTCCATTTGGATTTCCATTAAATTATAGATTTAGTTCTTATTCAAAGAAAAAAAGACAAGACAAAGGCCAACAGCATCCAAGTTTCACTTGATAGGAAATGTAGAAACAGTATACTATTTTACTGATCAGTTCAAAAGTTTAGAGGAAAGTTTTTGAAAGACTAGAATATGTCAAGGAGTGTCATAAGCTCTGGGGATATAAAGATGAGTAAGATATAGTCCTGGATTTCCAGGGGTTTACAGTCAAGGACATATTAAATCTACCTGACATAAAAGTTTTGATAAGTTGAACTGATATTTATTTGTCATTTCAGCAACACTTTAGTTTTTCCATCTCATTAAAAATAGGGTATTTACTCTGTTCCCTTGTTATTTTTGTGAGATCAAGTGGTACTATCAATCTATTTTTTATTAATGGGAAGAATGCTAATGTAATAGAGTGGAAGAAATGCTGGTTTTAGAATCAGAGCTTCATTCTCATTCTCACAGTCTGTTTCCCTCTTTTTAAATGGAGTTTATTCTAAGGTTAAGTGAAACAGTGTGTAAAAAGCAAATTATGGTAACTGGCATACAGTAGATGCTCAAAAAAAAAGGACAGACCCAACAAATGATCGTTATTATTATGATTTTGAAAACTAGGAATAAGAAATAGTTATTCCTCATAAAAGAAATAACAAATATAAAAACCCAATGGTAGGAAAGAATGAACTAAATTCTCTTGAGTCTTATTTAACTGCTATAACCAGAAATTCACATTTCAGATCACTGTGGTCGTCACGGGCATGTCACCACTCATCCCAGCGCTCAGCCTTCCTGACATTTGTTAGGATTGTCTTTCCGTGCACACTTTGAGGTCTGATGTGGCCCTAAGACATGCTCTGGCCACAGAAATGTAAGCAGGAGTCATGCGTATTACTTTTGGAAGAAGTTTTAAGAACTACTACTCAGTTTGCCACACTGCCTTCTACTGCAGTGATGATCACGGAAGCAAACGTAGAAATGAGTTTCCATCAACCTGGGCAGCTAAGTGAACATGATGAGAGGAGACTCCTTGCCAGGCCACGTTGGACACACTCATACAAGTGAGAAATAAACTTGTTGAGTTAAGCTACTGTGCCTTGGGGTTGTTTGTTACCACTTATAACCTATCCTGACAGATACATCCTTGACTTTTCTTTCATTGTCTAACATAGTATTTCTTTTCTTTTCTTTCCTTTTTTTAAATTGAAGTATAGTTGATTTACAATGTTGTGTTAGTTTCTGGTGTACAGAAAAGTGATCCAATTACACATATATATTCTTTTTCATATTCTTTTCCATTATGGTTTATTGCAAGATATTGAATATAGTTCCCTAACACCATATTTCAATCCAGGTCTTATGCTTTGTCATTTCAAGTAACTATTCCCAGAGTTCCCAGACAAGCAAGGCCTCCTACATGGATTTTCTTAAGGATTTTTATGGTGGGTTTATTATAGCTTATTTTTTAAAAACCTGTTTAAATTATTTGATGTCCTGTCATCATTTTTCTAGGTTCTTCTTCTTTCTCAGGTGTTTTTGTTTGTTTTCTGGTTTTTGGTATTTTTGCTAGCCTCTGTAATATATAACATATAATATGGAATAATTTGAAAATATCTCATGATTAAACTATTTCCTTTAAGAGGCTTCAGAGAAAAATGGTACAATATTTTAAAACAGGTTTTGATTGGCTGAATGTTTTCAAACTGATGATAAAGATCAAGATGAAAAATTTCTTAATTTTCTTTAACCACATGTAACATTTAATGTTCCTATAACAAAAGAAGGCAAAATAATAGCTAGATAATTTCCAAAATCACTACTTTCATTTTTATTTTCTATAGACAATACATTTATTTTCCACAACGTGAATCCATGAAGATAAAAATCTGAGTTTCCAAGAGGACTCAAAGCGGTTTTGGCTTTGCATCATTTTCCCATGACAGCACAGAAAATATCTGTAAAAGCCCATTAACAGAAGACGTCATGAAGCCGGCCTATTTTGAGAGCCTAGAAGGATTTATGTTTTCCTAATGTCTACAACTTCTTCAGTACCTAGAATAGTATCTGTTTCACAGAATGTACGTTCTTAGAAAGAATGTAATAATTTTCCAAGCATGCTGATGTGAGCTTTGACTATGGTGAGCCCCAGGGCCCAGGCAAGAGCAAAACATATACACATATCATAGCATATGCTATAATCCTACACGTGTAAGAACCAAGTATTGTGCCACGACAGCAAATGACAAAACCGTTCCTTACGTTTCCGTTCTGAGCAGGTGATCCCTTCACAGCCCTCCTGCTCCTGGCCATTGGGCATTTTTTGTTTATTCTTTTGTTCCTGGGCCTTAAAGGACTTTTTGGCTTTGGGGCACAGCTTCTTTACAAATAGTCTCAGGTGGGACCCGCAGTGTTCTCCAGGGTCCATCCTGTAGACCACTCACTGTCTGATACAGGAAGCAAACCAGGTTTGAGGAGATGTGCCTTACAGGCCAAGGACCCATTTGATACATGAGGTCCCTGGAGGTAAATTACGGAGAGTTTATGACTGGGGGGAGAGAATGTGATCACTGACATATAGGAGGAAGGGAGGTAGGAGGGGTCCTAGCCCATTAAGCTTCTATAAAAAATTCTATATTGCCATAAACTACACCATATGCTGAGTTTCAGAGTTTTCCACCATATGCTGTATATCACTGAAACACAGGAGTTAGAAATACATCATCTCAGATGACAGCAATAGTGAACTTTATCACTCAGAGAACTGGAGGTTGCTTTCCATTAATCAGTCTTGTTGGAAGTATGCAGGATGAGGGGAGAATTTTCCTGATGATATAAGATATCTCATATAGCACCCGTTTAGAGGTGCTCTGATATGGGAATAAAAAGGAATTTCTTAAGTACTTAGAAAATTCACCCTTTGGGAGCGAGCATAGGGAAGTATGAAGGACACGGTCTGGAGAGATCAGTCTGACCCGGGTTCTGATTCTGACTCTTCATTTAACACTATGTCACTCTGGGAAAGTTACGTGACACTGCTGAGCCTCCGTTTTCGCATCAGTAGAGTGAGACTAATGATACGTACCTCATCTGACTGTTTCAAGAACTAAATAAGAGAATGGTGGACGTGTTCATTAAAGTTCTTTGTGTATAATATGTGCCCCCAAAATGGAAACTGCTTTCTCTTGCCCTCCCCATGCCCTTTGATTTAAAGATAGGCTTATAACTTTACACCCCAGTACATGAAGCTCCTTTAAAACTGTCGGAAAACTACAACAATTGTTTGAACTGGTGGAGTGAGCGCCTGTTTTTCCCCTGAATGACCACTGGCTTGCGTGGAGGGTAGGGGGCCCATTTCCCAGGCTAACAGGATCACACCACATGCTTACTTTCCCTTCCTCCAGATCCCTGTATGTGCCTCTGATGAGAATCAGTGTTCCGCATCATTAAATGAACATCTTTTCTGTAAACAGAGCTGGGAGGATTTTCTTAAGTAGGTAAATGGGTCTTACGTACTTGAGCTGGATTACTCTGTCGTCCCTGATGGTGATGGTGTACAAACAGTGCATGTTGTTAGGGTACGCAGAGTAGGAATAGAAAGGGCTCTTGATGACCCCGGTGGAGAGGTTGAACACACCACCACAGGCTGCAACAGAAGGCGGGGAACAGGCAGAGAATGGTTATGACTCATGGCAGAGGAAAGTCATTTCCAGACATTCTTTACTATGTATGGTACCTTTTTCCCCAAGAGAGATGATAATTATTTGCCTTAAAGCAATGTAAATCTCTCTCTATTGTGCTTACAAATAATTCAGATTTTTCCACCGAGGTAGAGGGAAAAGACAGTAAGGAGTAGAAGCAGGGAAGAATGTTTCAAGGCACCTCTTGGAATGGAATAAGTCTGAGCCAAAATAATGGCCAGAGTGAAAATAATGAGAAAGAACATTTCACATGCTGGAATATAATTGTCCTTTCTCTATAATGCAGTGACAGATTCAGAGGGATAACAGTGATTGCTGGAAGTTTAGAAAAGGTGTGCAGAATCCAAGGCACATTGTGGGCTTATGAACCCAGGAACGACTGTGATCTAAAAATCTTAAATAATATGGATTGGAGTCTCCTATGTCCATGATAGGCTACTATAAGGTGAAATTTTAGAAATCACTTTTGAAATAACGGAGTTTAGTTCCCTCTGTGGGCTCAAATGCATAGCTCTTGGGTCCCGTGTATTTCTATTTGGTCGTGAGACTGGTAAGGACCATACTTGACCAAGTTTTATTACCAATCCTCAACAAGCATGAGGAAGGTAGGCCCACCCCGAGTCCAGCAATCAACAGCCCACAGCCCTTAGTTACTACGACTAGTCAATAAAACAACAGCCATAAAAATAGAATGAAATCCCATTATACAAAATATAGAATTTTTTTTTTTTGGCTTGGCTTTGCATATAAGGAGGATTACTTTGTGCCGTGCAATGATGGAAAGTGCCCTATTCTCACAGCAGTGAGAAAGTTTTATATTTATTTTACTTTATGATTCTAAAATTATAGTAAGGTTAGTATATTTTGATGATATTTTTATGGTTTATATACTATCAATGGATATATTCCATTTACATCTCTTAGAAATGATAACCAAATAGTGGCTGCCATTTAAGGTAATTTTTTATTTGTCTGTTTGTTTATTTTGTCTCAATTGAGCCCACATTGCAGGGAAAGCTATTCTCTCTATGCCCGTAAGTATTCATGTGCTCAGGCCCCTGGGTACATCTGCAGTGAATTAAATGTTAGATTTGTGTAGCCATTATTCTGTTTCATCTTGTTCACAATAATGTGGTCTCTGAAAGCTTGTCAATGCCTAAAATAACTCCCAAATTTGTACATTGTCAAGAGTTGAAATTTCAATATCAACAACCCTCTTTAAAAGAGACTCTCATAGTAGATAATGTGGACCCTTGTATACAGTGTTTTAGGAAAATGAGGGATTAAAGAGTAAAAGAATATAAAGTGGGGAGGAAGCTCTCCACAACACTAGTTGTACCAAAAGAATAAAACAAGTCACCCCTTCTCTTTATCCAACAGACAACTGGGGGAAGGAATGTTCTGTTTGTGCTAACAGAACCCCTGGGCCACACAAAATCATGCATTACAAACAGGGCCAGGCCTCAGTGGCAGCTAATGTGCACAAACCGCGAAGGCCTGTTTCATGAGTAAATAAACATTTTCAGGCTCTTCTGTGGATGGGAACAACAATTTATTTGAAAGAAAACAATTTGACTTTCTACATTTTGCAATGGGTTTTGTCAAGTAAAGATCAAACAAACATTTTGCAAGATCTTCTTTTGCCCATGTTACTGAAGTTGGGATGATGTGAAAAAAAATGCTGTCAGCAAACAAGCCAAGGTTATTGCAGGAGAGGAAAAGACCATTCAAAATAGGGAAATAGAATCTTATGATTTTCAAACAAACATGGATCAAACTGTCCACAAAAAATGAAAAGATCTCGGTAGCTACAAAGGTCTTTGTCCATTCAGTGGCTTGTCTTCTCACCCTGATTTTGATACAGAGAAGCTGCAAATTATCATGTAGTTGAATACATCCATCTTTTCTTTTACGACTTGTGCTTTTTGCATATTGCTAAAAAATTCTTTCCTACCAGAAGATCATAAAGATATTCTCTTACATTTTTTCTAAATGTATAAAGGATTGTTTTTCAACAGAGTGACTTGGGAAAATGAAATAGGCAACTGGACAGTCCAGGCCCAAAAGTCACTTTATGCAATGTACAAACAACTGAAGGTAGCAGTTCGTTCTAACTTAAATTATCAAAAATAAATCTCAGTCTTCCATCTGATTCTCAAAGAGTAGTTCTGGCAAAGTTCATGAAAAAGGGCCTCCCATTTTTTTTTTTTTTAAAGACCATGCACCTAATTAATAATTTTCTCCCTTAAGGTCTCTGAGTCTTCAACTTGGTGATGTGTGAATACAATTAAATCTCCTTATGGAAACTGCTCGAGAAAAAAAGAAAATTCCAAACTACATCATTATGGCTACTCACGGGTTATCCTATAGGAAAACTTGAATCCCAAGTCCGTGGTGTGTGCATTTGAGTAGAAGTTAAGCAGCACTGGACCAGAGATGGTGACAGGGGACAGGCTCTCATCCCCACACAGCGTCGCCAAAGGCGTGGAAGATAAGCTGTAACCCCTGACGATGTGCACGCCGTCGTTGACACAGCTTCCCGTTACAGTGGAGCGAGCTGAACAGGGCATGGAACAACCAGAAGCGACATAAGTAATAATCAGAAGCAACATAAACGATCACACAAAAATGTGAGGACGATTCACGCCATTTACCCAGAAATTAAAATGAGACTCAACAGCCATTTTAGTAAGTCGCCATTTAACTTGGTTTCCTGATGAACGACCCTCACCCTAGTTACAAAACAAGCACAGGGGTGAGGAAACAGGGAGAACTTCACAACAGTTGAGTCCTACTTCGAAACAATCCAGAATTTTCTTCCCTATAAAATGACTCCTTTAATTCAGTGATTATAAACTGGGGACAATCTTGCCTCCCCGGGACATTTGGCAGTACCTGAAGACATGTTTTTGCTGTCATGCTGGGGTGTGCCACTGACACGGAGTGGGGAGAGGCCAGGGACGCTGCTAAACGTGCTGTAACGCTCAGGGCTGCCCCAGGCCCCCTGTCCCCCACCACAACAGGAATGACCCAGCCCAAGACGCCAAAGCGCTGCTAGTGAGAAACTTGCATTTAACGGTGACGCTTATACGCAGATAAAGGACTCCTACCACGCAGACGTCATTAGAATCTCCTTAATGTCAACTAAACAAATGTTCACACAAACAATATTAGCTTAAGAGTTTAGTGATTGTAAAATATATATCATTGTTTTGTTTTCGAATTATAAAACAGATATATACTCCAACCTACTCTAAAGAGAAATACAAAACAGAATAAACAAAAAATTTTAAAAACTTTTTTTTTTTGGTGATGGGATGTTTTTTATTTGCATATTTTGGGCGGGGGCTTTTGTTTTTTGGGTTTTTTTTTTGATTTACAATATTGTGTTAGTTTCAGGTGTACAGCAAAGTGATTCATATATCTATTCTTTTTCAGATTCTTTTCCCATATAGGTTATTACAGAATACTGAGCAGAGTTTCCTGTGCTATACAG
Organism: Balaenoptera musculus; assembly: GCF_009873245.2. Lineage (NCBI taxonomy): Eukaryota > Metazoa > Chordata > Mammalia > Artiodactyla > Balaenopteridae > Balaenoptera > Balaenoptera musculus. The sequence continues at coordinate 5,476,706 of NC_045786.1, read as the reverse complement.
TAGGTCTTTGTTGGTTATCTATTTTAAATACAGTTAAAAAGACTTTTATTACTACAATGTATCCAGTCATTTTTATGGGTGAATTATATAGTTAAAAAATTAATTGGAGACTTCCCTGGTGGCGCAGTGGTTAAGAATCCGCCTGCCAATGCAGGAGACACAGGTTCGATCCCTGGTCTGGGAAGATCCCACATGAGCCGAGCAACTAAGCCCGTGCGCCACAACTACTGAGCCTGCGTTCTAGAGCCCACAAGCCACAACTACTGAAGCCTGCGTGCGCTAGGGCCCGCGTGCTGCAGCTACTGAGCCCACGCGCCTACAGCCCGTGCTCCGCAACAAGAGAAGCGACCGCAATGAGAAGCCTGCTCACTGCAACGAAGAGTAGCCCCCGCTCACTGCAACTAGAGAAAGCCCGTGTGCAGCAGTGAAGACCCAATGCAGCCAAAACAAAACAAACAAACAACAAAACATTAATTGGGATCATCCTGCACATGATCTTTTGTAACCTAATTTTTATTAACATGAAATAACATAACATCATGCATTTAATGTGATTAAATATCTTTTAAAACACTGAACTTAATGCATCTATCAAATTCTAATATATAGATGTGCCATACTATGTTCAATTCGTCCCCCACAGCTTAATAATTCTATCTTTTCTAGCTTTTGTGATTAAAAATACTGTTGAAACAAACATTTTTATATATAAATATTTGCAGAAGTTTCTCATTATTTCATTAGAATAAATTTTTAGAAGTTGAGTTACTGGTACTAAGGTAAAATTCTTTTTCAGATTTATCAAACAGTCCTTTGGAAAAGTGTTACCAATTCACTGTTCCACAGAACTTTAGGTGTCTGACATTTCCCCCATTTCTACGTTTTCATCCCCACGGAGAGAAACCTTGTACCCATTCACAGTCACGCCCCATCCTCCCCCTCTCCTGTTCTCCCAATCCTAGGCAACCACTAAGTTACTTTCAGTCTTTGTGGATTTGTCTGCTCTGGACATCTCACGTAAACAGAATCATATATATACAATATATAATATTCAGCCCTTTGTGACTCGCTGCTTCTACTTAACATAATGTTTTTGAGGGTCATCCATGTTCTAGCATGTGTCAGTACTTCATTCTTTCCAAGCTCAATAGTATTCCATTGTATGGATAGACCACATTTTTGTTTATCCATTTTGTAGGTGATGGACATTTGTTTTGTTTCTACCTTTTGGCTATTATAAATAACACTGCTATAGATATTCACATACAAGGTTTTGTGTGGATACGTGTTTTCAATCTCTTGGGTAAATAAGTAGGAGTAGAATTGCAGACTCATATAGCAACCCTATGTTTAATGTTTTGAGGACCTATCAGCCTGTTTTCCAAAGAGGCTGCACCATTCTGCCACCACAACAGCAATTAGAACCAGCATGCGGGTTCTAATTTCCCACATCCTCACCAACACTTGTTATTGTCTAACTTAGCCATGCTATTGAGTATGAAATGGTAGTACACTGTGGTTTTGATTTGCATGTCTCTATGACTAACGATGCTGAGCATCTTTTCATGTGCTTATTGGCCATTTGTATATCTTGGAAGAAATATCTGTTCAGATCCTTTGCCATTTTTAAAATATTTAGTTAGGCCACACTGTGTGGCTTGCTCAGTCTTAGTTCCCCAACAAGGGACTGAACCCAGACCCTCGGCAGTGAAAGCGAGGAGTCCTAACCACTGGACCACCAGGGAATTCCCTCCTTTGCCATTTTTAAACTGGGCTACATGTTTCTTAATGTTGAGTTCTAAGAGTTCTTTTCTTTCTAGATACTAGAATGGTCGTAAGTTTTTATTTCTCTTGGGTAAATACCTGGGAGTAGAATTGCTGGGTCATAAATAATGTATGTATTTAATTCTATAAGAAACTGCCAGTCAAATTCTTCCAAGTGGCTATATCAGTACCTATTCTCATGAGGAATGTATGAAACTTCCAGTTGCTCTGCATGCTTGCCAACATTTGATATTGTCAGTCTTTTTCATTTTAGCCATTCTGTTGTGTGTGAAATGGTACCTCATTGTGATATTTAATTTACATTGTTCTGATGGCTAATGATGTAGCATATTTTTCATGTTCTCATTGACAAAAACAACAGAAAACACTTTTATCTCATCTAGATGATAACTTGCACATGTACCTAACACCTCCACACACACACACACACACACACACACGCACACACTTTACCTACTTAAAATTCCCCATTGGAACTGCCCAAAACTACGTTACAATCTCTTATACAAGCACATACTATGACGTAATGGACTTTAAAATCAGACTGCCTGTTTGCTGTTAGAACATTCTTATAAATTGAAGAAACTATGGTATACATTTACTTTATAATTTCAAGTCCCCTGGCCATAGATCTTGGTTCAAGGGTGGGCATGTGACCTAGGCCAATCCATTTAGAGTAAATTTCAGGTAAACTGTTTGGAATCTGGAATAGACAGTAGTGTGCTGGTAAATAGAACAACTAGCTCTCCAAGGGAAAGAGGAACACCCTCATTTGTAGCATTTGCTAATTTCTGTGGTAGAAATACTCCCACTATAGCCAATGTCAAGTTACCAATGAGAGGTCATTAAATGCAGAATTTGGACCAGAGGAGCATGACTGACTCTTGCAAGATGGTACAAGCCAACTCCAGCATGCCACTGGATAGACATCCTCTCTCTTCCTAGACATGCATGAGGGGTATGCAAGCCCCACTGTGAGGGCAGCTACCCTACAGCCAAGACAGAAGCCAGCTTTAGGGTGAGACTCACACTGGAGTAGCACAGAGTGAGAACAGAAAAAGTAGAACGTTTGATGACAAAATGAAAATGTTAGATTAAGCGGATATGAGGGACCACCAACTTTGAGGCTGTCTAGAAGGAAAGCCAATAAATTGCCCTTTTATGTTTAAACCAGGTTGAATTAAGTTTCCTGTTAATTGTGCCATAAAAATTCCTAATTGATATAGTAAGGATTATCCTAATCATAATCATGGTGCAATTATTCTTTATGGAACCCCACCGTCCTGAGCACTGTTGATAGATTGACTGATTACTCCAAGGTAGGATCTCAGACCCCATCTAGGCCAATCAGATGTGTTCAAACTGTAACTGAGTAAGAAGGAGTCAACAGTGGGAGCCAAATATGTTTAACTTGGAAAACAGCAGCAGCAGTCTCCTGACTGCGGTAGGAAGCCAGGTTGTAACAAGAGGAAATGAAGCTGTCGTGCAGAAAGAGGGGGAAAGACAGAACATTTTGAAGGATTTGTGTTCTGGAAGCCTATTAGTCCCCTTCTTATTTTTAAACCTTTCTTTGACGAGATGAGATAACCCAGTATCCTTTCTATAAACTCTACATCCAAGCAAACTTGAAGATAATCTACTGCTTTTAACTGAAAGAATCTTGATGTATGCATTTTTAATATATTTGTACATTAAAAGCCCCCTCCTCTTTTAATTGTATTATCTTAAAGAAAATTGATATTTTTTATCAGAAAATATCTATGCAATTTAAATTTTAAGTCGTTTTAGGAACACATTTGGCATTTTAGTTATGTTTTTATACAACCTGAAGAAATTTTGAGGTATCAATTCAAGATATGTTTATTAAAGTAAGCCCAAAGGATTCCTTTATTTTGAAAATCCTGGAATAGAAATGCTTCTAATTGGGAATAAATCTACAAGTTAAAAATGTTAAAGACTTAACTTTAATGACCTTACCGTGTAATAAGAAACAATATGATGTTGGAAAAGCAGGACAAAAAAGAAATACATTAAACTCAGATTCACAGTTTGAATACTGCCAAATTGTGTACCTTAATTATAGCCTTAGAATTTTTCTTGTTCCAAGAGCTCCACTGGAATTTAAAACATTCAGAGGAGGTGAATGTGAGAATCAAAAAATAGTATGAATTAGCTATAAAAATATCTTTAGCCAGCAACAATACATTAAGTTGTAAAAGCAAAATCACAGAATGATAGGAAATATTGCTGATGCTAGATTAAAATCTCAGTTCTACTTTGGTCGAATGACCTGCTATGCAGATATCCTTTACGCACTAAAGAGTTAGTTTTTTAACTCTTTGATGATATAGACTATCACAGTGGTGGCTATCTTAGAAAATTATGGAAAGGCTGTGAAATGTAACGTAAAGTATGTCATATACTTGCTTATGTTTCAAAAAAATTAAAGGAACTAGTTTAATTACAGAAAAATCATTCGTGAAATAGCCGTTGTATATCTATACTGAGACATAGCCAAAATGCACTAGTTGTTTATAAAAGGTCTGTATTCAACAATAAGGAGAAGTAGAGGAAGCTGAGAGGGTATTTTAATTTTTTTGTAGATGGCAATATATTATCAGATAACTAAGCAAACCGTTCAAGACAATCTGCTCATTTTTAAAGCCTGACTCAATAAATTGTGAAAGTTGTGATATTTGGCAAATTGCTTAATGATTAAAACATTCTCGTGTCATTTCCAGTAGTAATTTCTTTAAGGTGGGATGCTCTTCCAAATGTTATCCATAAGAAATCAAACATTACATAATATCAGAATTTGTGAAGTTACCTAAAGTCTAAGAACATATCAAGGATTAGCATAAACAAGGTAATACACAAGAAGATGAGATATAAATATGTCAGCAGGCATCAAGTAATTCACACACATACATCTTTTTCTCAAGCTGTACATATCACCTCACTGCATTAGATCAAAGATATCAGTCTGATTCTTCAGTGAGAAGACACTTGGTGACAAAACCACAGGCATAAGAAAACAATGATAGTAAACACTTTTCCATAATCATAGGGGAACCAATTGTGATATCTTATATTACAATCAAAATATACACAAAATTCTTAAGTAGAATATAATTAAATGTAACTAGGATGATTGTCTTCTAGGGAGAGAAAAGAACTTAGTCAAGGTTTAAAAAAAGTTCTTCAAGAAGCAAGATGTATATCATAGTTGAGTTTATGGCCAGGAGGTAGCATTCAATCAGACACATGAGAACTCGTCAGGAAGAGCGGAACCCTGAAATTGAATGATACTTTCTCCACGGACGTCATGGGACAAGCGGCTACAGTCATTCTTAATCCTATCTTCAGTAAATGATTTGATGAATATTTACTATTGAAATCTCAGAGGTGTAAAATAATCCTCCATGATTTGTTTTTATGACTATTTTCCATCCTTCTGAAAAACTGTAAGACACATTATTTTAAATGGGTAAGGTTCTAGCCAACATAGTGAAAAATAATTTTTATCACATTATTCACACATCTTCATTACAGAGAGCAATGTTCGATTCTGGGTTTCATCATGATTCCAAGAACTTGGAGAGAATTGAAAGGGAAGCCAAGCATGAGCAATTCAGCAAATAATGTAAACCTGTGGAATTTAGATTCCGACTGCACTTTTCCTTCAGAGTCATAGACAGAGAGGCAAAGATGCCAGAGGACTAGAAATAGTGGGAAATCCTTTTGGTTGAAATATTTTCATATTGCAGATACGATAAAGTCCTTTCAGTAAAACAGCAAAGGGTTCTAGGGAGAGGGATGTGAATTGGGGGGCAGCTCTCAGTAGCTTGGAGACTGGACTCCCCAGTAGAGGACGATTCCCTGGGAGGGAGAAGCAGGTGCTCGTACAGAGCTAAGCTCCACAGTGTGAAAGCCAAGGTCTTGTATTATAACACAGGCAAGCAAGGAATCTCACACAACTAAATCGACTCCTCTGGGGCTTGGCCAATTTGAATAAAATATCAATAAGAACTATTTCAAAAGAACCATTGTCCAGTGCTTTCTAAAATAATGGATTGCAAAATGGGCCTACGTTCTGATTTCTTGAGAAACAATTGAGGAAGCAAAGAAAAGAAATGGTAAGTAGCTGCATAATGCCACTTAAAAAAAAAAAAAACTTAGATTAAATGGAGAGGAAACGTGAACTAAGACCCACAAAACTCAGCTAACATGTTTCTTGGTGGGAAAAAGGGCAAAAGGAAAAAAATCTATAACTAAATTTTCTTCCTTTTTTCTTTTTAGCTTTATATTAGGCGTACCCTGTAAACCAGGACTTCTAAGTTAACGAAGGAGAATTCAGGCAAATATTATGTAGGACTTGCCATGCGACTGCTCTGGAAATCTAGCCCTATTCCTCTCGGGGCCTTTGAGGCCATCTCTAGAGGACAGTAAACAAAATGTATTTGCATTGGTTCTCGCCCATTTTCTGTGCCAAGGGACTACTCTCTATCCAGTTCTTATCAAGAGATACTCTGGATCTGAGAAAAACTGAGTTTAGAATTTGCCTAGATGTAGGATTTTTTAGTTAAGAGCTCTAAACCCCTCATTATCACCAGGGGGAATCAATGTTATTACCCAAATTTTTTTTAATAAACTTATTTTATTTATTTATTTATTTTTGGCTGTATTGGGTCTTCGTTGCTGGACGTGGGCTTTCTCTAGTTGTAGTGAGCGGGGGCTACTCTTCGTTGTGGTGCACAGGCTTCTCATTGTGGTGGCTTCTCTTGTTGCGGAGCACGGGCTCTAGGCGCGCGGGCTTCAGTAGTTGTGGCTCACGGGCTCAGTAGTTGTGGCTCGTGGGCTCTAGAGCACAGGCTCAGTAGTTGTGGTGCACAGGCTTAGTTGTTCCGCGGCATGTGGGATCTTCCCGGACCAGGGCTCGAACCCGTGTCACCTGCATTGGCAGGCGGATTCTTAACCCCTGTGCCACCAGGGAAGCCCCATTACCCAATTTTAATGATAGAAAAATCAAGGCACAGAAGGCACTGGCTTGTCTTAGGTTACCTCATCTGTTAAGTGTTTTCTTTATCTATAAAGTAAAAAAAAAAAAAAGACCTATAATCCTCCCAGTAACTTGGAGGCATCTACTTGGCCACATGAATAATGAAAACAGAAAAATATACTTTTAGATTGTTCAATATTTGGGAAAATAAAATGCGTATTTATATGATGACATCTGATTCCAAAATAAGTACATTGGAAACATTGATGGTTTCTCCCTCATGCTTTCTCGTTATATTTTGTCTATTTTTGCCATTTTGTTTTTGACCAAAGTAACGTTTTGAATTTGTCAAATCTCTATTTTATTTCACAACTTTGGAAGACGCTGTTAAGAATACCAAGAGCCATTTTAGTCTTGAGGTAACTTAAAAAAGTCTTGTAAACGCTCAAATGGAATTTTCTTCTATGACTTTTGATTCCCCTGAAATTTTTATAGTTCAGTAGGGATTATATAGGAAACATACGTCTGTAGTTCATAGAATGACTAGCATTGGAAATGTAATAATAAGGAGAAAGAGAAACTTAGGCCAACATAAAATACCATAACATAATTTCAGAGCAACTTATTTAGTGGAAAGTAGGTCACTGAACCTTTGTAACCTCCCTGCAGGAACAGCACCGGTGTGTAGGTCAATAACCAATAAACTAGCCTGAATAGTAAAACCTTTCCTAACCGGTTGTCAGTGTTTGGTAAACACAGTGTATGGACAAGTGTGTTTCCCTCTAGTGTTCTGTAGCCTGGAACAGTCCATCTTCTTCTTGATCAATCCACCTTTTGTGCCACTGGCCCACCACAAAAAGCAGATCCAGAACTTTCATCTCCACCCAGGTCAACGCAGGGTCTGCTGGCCGCTTGGGCTCAGAAATACTTAGTCATTTGGACAGAATCTCTCAGAAACAGGTCTATGGCCTATGGCAGCTAGGAAGACCAATGCTCCTGCAGACAGGCTGTGATTTTTCTTGAGAGCAACTCTCACTCAGTTTTATCACAATACACGGCACAGGAATTCCTCAGGCTCACTTAAGGGGTGGGAGGTGGTTTTTACTGTAGCTAGTGGATCTCTAACTTGCTGATGGTATTCCATGAACGTCAGCACTGATATGATTAGTGATAAGAATCTAACCACAAAATAAATCTGATTAATGTTGCCCTTTTTAGGAGTCATCGTGATTCATTTAATCTAAGCCAGAAATTACTCACTTAGCAGTCTGAAAACACTGAGTACATGTAGCACTGGAAATGTCACAAGATATTATCATAAGGATATTATCTTATAAAAAGATCAGTCTCTTCAACTGGGTGAGAACGAGCAAATCCATTAGTAAAAAGAAATCACTTAATCTGGCAAAACCAAATATCTGTTCGCAGCTGACTTGTGTTAAAGGGCGTGTCTGGAGATCCACACTGGTGGCAGCAAAAATAACAAAACAATGGTTCACAAGGTATGTTTCTATGGGCATGATCTGACTTTCACAACTACTATTTTATATCAATATTTTGGTAAAAATTATAGTGATTACCAGAAAGATTAAGTAATTTGTACAAAGCCATGTGACTAGTAAGTGGCCAATCTGGCATTGAGACCCGTCCTAAAATACCGCGCCTGCCCTACCCCACCCCAGGTCAGGTAGTCTAGCGTATGCTCGCCCCTTTACCCCATCTGTCAACTAAACTCAGGGAGCTACTGTGCGGTGTCAGTATAGGTTCCCTTCTAATAATACATGTACCATTGGTATAGGCAGTGCTTTCTGTGGCTATATTATATAGTACATTTACCAGCATCTCCTTTTTCAGTCTAAATAATATCGGCATATGATATTCTTGTGTTTATGTAATTTAGTGAGGACAAATGTACATATAAATGCACAATCCAGGCCACATGTTTTTCCCCTGTTATTAAGATAACTTTTTCACTCAGTATCAAAAAACAAACACCCCAATCAAAATATGGGCAGAAGATCTAAACAGAGATTTCCCCAACAAAGACATACAAATGGCCAATAGGCACTTTAAAAAATGCTCACCATCGATAATTATTAGAGAAATGAGATTCAAAGCCACCATGAGGTATCACCTCACATCGGTCAGAATGGCCATCATCAAAAAGTCTACAAATAATAATGTTTGAGAGGGTGTCGAGAACAGGGAACCCTCCTACACTGTTGGTGGAAATGTAAATTAGTGCAGCCACTATGGAGAACAGTATGGTGGTTCCTTAAAAAACTAAAAATAGAGTTACCATATGATCCACGGATCCCACTCCTGGGCATATAGTTCCTGGAGAAAACTATAATTTGAAAAGATACATGCACCCGAATGTTCATTGCAGCACTATTTACAACAATCAAGACATGGAAGCACCCTAAATGTCCATTGACAGATGAATGGGTAAAGAAGATGTGAGATATACAGACAGACAGACAGACAGACAGACAGACACACACACACACACACACACACACTGGAATATTACTCAGCCATAAAGAAAGAATGAAATAATGCCACTTGCAGCAATATGGGTGGACCTAGAGACTATCATACTAAAACAAATATCATATGACAGCGCTTATATGTGGAATCTAAAAATTAACACAAATGAACTTATTTACAAAACAGAAATAGACTCAGAGACAGAGGAAACAAACTTAGGGTTACCAAAAGGGAAAAGTGGGGGGAGGGATAAATTAGGAGTTTGGGGTTAACATATACCCACTACTATATATAAAATAGATAACCAACGGGGACCTACTGTATAGCACAGGGAACTCTACTCAGTATTTTGTAATAACCTAAAAGGGAAAAGAATCTGAAAAAGAATATATATATATGTATAACTGAATCACTTTGCTGTACACCTGAAACAAACAAAACATTGTAAACCAACTATACTTCGACAAAAATAAAAATAAAAAAATATAAAATAACATTCCCTTAATAAGATAATAGCAAAGATATAAAGAAGAAAATAAATATCACCTATAAATCTATGACACAGTAGTAACAACTCTTTAAGTACTAGTTAATAGTCTTACAGATTTTATTCACACAGTTTATTTTAAATAAAAAAGTCGGATCTCTTATATAAACTGCTTTACCTTCCCCTAATGCTTTATATATCATGAGCATCTTTCTATATTGCTGGGATTCTGTGTTAGCAAATGCTGAGAAGATTACATTTTACCTCACAGTCCATTCGTACAGAGACATACATCAATTCATACCTGGCATTTTCCAGCAAACACATACCAAAAACTACAACGTGTAGAGATGTAGGAAAAGGAGGTCACAGAAAATGGATCCAGTGAGAGAGACTTTGCATAATTTATCAACCTATGAGTACTGATGTGTCATTTTTATGTTTATGAAACATAACTTTCCTGGACGCTGAATATTGTAGAACACTTTGCTAAGTTTAACTTTTCACTGCCATGGGAGACCAACCCAAAGAGAAAGAAATTTTGGTTGGGCAGATGAAGCTTGGCAAACGTACAGATTAATTGTAATTTAGAAATGAAAAGTTAATTCGTGAAAAATATTAAAATGCCTGAGTGGTTGGAGCTGCCCATCCACCTGAAGGGAACCTTTCTCTGCCATGTGATACCAGCTGGGTAAACATCAAGCTGTGTCCAGCGTAGTCAGAACCCAGCCCAGACCAGCAGCTCCACTGTCCCCTTCGCCAACAGGCAGGGAATGAACCCAAAGGGGCACTGGGGTTAGGGATTTCCCAGTCCCTGTGGTACTGATGAGGATGAAAATGAAAAAGAAGATGAGAGAGTATCCCACAGTCATATTTAATGACAGTAGAACACAAATATTTATTAATTTTATTAATTCATTCATTCAACATTTATGGAGCACCTACTTTGACTCAGAAGTGAAGTTTCTCTTGCTAGTTTATAGTGTGTGTGTGTGTGTGTGTGTGTGTGTGACTGTGAAGGCACCTGTACGTGTGTAGAATAAACGCAAATGAATAAATTAGATACTATGATTAACATGTAATAGATTTCAGGCTTATTTTCTTTAGGCCGTTTGCGTGATGCTTATGTTCTTAAAGCTCTTGCATTATTTTTTAACCTCTGGATGGAATGTATAGGATGATACTTGTGCTCTTAAAATATTGGATGGAGTTTTAATCAAGTTTACATCAACTCCACTCTGTAACATTTTTAATATTTTCCTCAAATGGTGATTTTTAGACAATCTCTGCCTCTGCTTATCACTCATTCATTTGTTAAGAACCAACTGTAATTTAGATAAGAATAAACTTACCTTCCAGATGGAAAGACACAAAAGTCAAGAGGACCACGGACAGAGGACTGGCCTCTATGATGTAGGTGCAGTTCATGTTGTTGTCATATTGCTTTGGGTAGTTTGGAGAAACAATGTAACCTGAAGGATTAGTGAAATTCCTTCCACATCCTAAGTGGGAAGAAAAAGCCATTATCAGAACATTTGTTCTGCCAGACAGCATCTCTTTATCAGTGAGGGAAAGCCTCAACTTTCCCAAGCTCTCTAGAAACATATTCTCTGAACTACTCCAAATGGAAGTAACAATAACTAGAAGAATGGAGCTCTGATTTAAAAATAAATATGCAAAATGAGAATATTATATATTTTTTAGAAAAATGATGCAGAGTTTTGGGCTAAGTAGAAATTTTACAAATCCATTGCAAATCACTTAATTTTAAGATATTACAGGAAGAATAATTTAGCAAAGATTGAAGAGGATTTATGTAGCTAAAGAAATAAAACTACTGAAAAGTGATCTGTACCAGATCAATACGCTTAACAGTTTAAAAATACCTTATTATATTATAGAAAAATATGTTCTTTTCATTACCATTGTAATATGGCTATAAAAATAATACCTGCTTTATAAAAATGGTTGAATTTACTAATCCCAACTCAAAAAATTCTCACATGATTCCCAGGTGTCAGAAATGAAGAGAACTACCTTTTTACCACTAAAATGACATTTGTTTTTATCTAACCACTAACTAGTTAATCCACACACTCCCTATCTATTACATAGATAGAAAATATCAGTATCCTTTTAAACTGATATTAAGACACACACATACACAGACACAATGAACCAAGTGAAGACCTAAAATTAGGTCTGCGGTGGTCTTTTGTTACTGCCTTTACACCCCGCTCTTACTCATGTCTGAAATACCTGTTCACTGCATTATTTCCTCTGATTCCTTTCGTCAGACTTTTTCCTAAACAGTGGCTTGCAAACAGTGGCTACTTGATTTAATTCAGCCAACAAGCACACACACCACTGTGTCTCAGACTTGAAAACTACGTGCCCCACTCTTCTACCTGGTGAGTAGTCGTTAGAGAAGGAAGGGGAAAACCTGAAGAAAGCGGCCCCCTAGGTTGACTGAGCGTGAGAATCATCTGGATGACAGCTAACACATGTAAGTCCGTAGCCAGGGGAGGTCTGCATTCCGATAAGCCTGGGGGGAAGACCGCGTTTTTACAGCCCCAGGTGAGGTCCATGCAGGCAGGCAATGCGCTTCAGGCTCGGCCTGCTGAGCGTCTACTAATTATGGCCTCCTGGGCTTCTGCCCAATCCCTGCCCTGATGCAGATTTTAGGGTTAATTTCAGACATTAGTGACGGGCACTCAGGCCTTCTACATCATTTCTCTACTGCCATCGGTTGGATTCAGTTCCGTTCTTGCTGATGTGGAAGGAAGGGTGCACTCAGGATGAGGTGACCCACCCAGACGCTCCCCATGGACCTCCAGACAAGCCAACCCTGGAGCAGACCCCTCCTCCCCTGCCTGTGGCAGCCACGCCCTTCCAAGGGCCCCTGGGTTTGGTTTTCAGCGCTACTTACGGCTAACGAAGGATGCAGAGAAGCCCTGAGCTGGGACCTCCTGCGACTGGAACACAGCAGTGAAGGCGTTTCTGGGCATGATGACGGGATTTGGGGCCACGTTCCCGCAGCTCGAGGCTAACAGGGCCTGGTCAGCCTCCTGAGTGCCTGCCCACACCTAGAAAAGCCAGAAACATGACTTAGTGCTCCAGGTTTTCCCTCGTCAATGTTTAATTTGTGCTCAGGCTGGAAAATAATAGCACTCAGGTGTACATAGACTAAACCTAATAGTACATAAAACACACAAATCTGTAATATTTTCTTTTGAGAACCATTTCTTTAGGCTGTTTTATAGTATAGCCCATTCGTGACTCTTGCAAGGAGACTGTTCATTTTTGTGTATCTAGGCAGTGATATAAAAAAAAAAAACAACAACCCTCAATCACTACCCAGTTTCCTCTTGCTTTTTCCTAGTTGACCTGATCTAGCTCAACTTGCTACGTGCCGGGAGAAACAGAGCAGCAGCATGTGTGCTACTGTGGGGTTTACCATTTGTCCTGGATGGCTGGCAAATTGTGGGTTGCAAGTAGAGAAGATTTACCAAGCAAGAAGCCCATGGGAAGAAAGTGGATATGAATTTCAGGTCTACATGTAATTAGCATGAATTGGGATAAATCATGGAAGACTTCCTGGCACTGCTGAATTTTAAGGTTCATTTTGAAGAAAGGATGAGATTCAGTCTCTCTGCAATTCATTAAAGACTGGGTCACCAACTCCCAGGTAGACCCTGGCCACTTTAAAAGAAGCAAATGATGATATGCTCATTTGAAAAAGAGTTGCTGGGGAATAAATTGTGAGTATCAAAATTCCAATTTTGATCAAACCAATCCTAAACCAGCCTAGGGAAGGATATTAATCATAGAATCATGTTTAAATGCAAATTCCAACTGTGAAAGGAGCTGTTGTGGAGCAGCTGAGAGTGTGTAGAAGGGGCTTTGCCTGACTTCAATCAAGAGAGGCCTGAAGAAGCCCCAGGGGCAGCAAGGGGCAGGGCTAGTTCAAACAGAGCGAAATCTGAGTCAGGAGTGAGGCGGGGCTGCAGAGTCAGTGCAAGCCCCATGGCTTGTCAGGGGTCCGGGCCACATCCTGAGCATGACAAGGGGCCTCCAGGAGGCTTGAAGCTCAAAGAGGAGACGAGAAGGAAAAGAGAGGACGCTGGGAGATCAGCCAGGAGGGTGTGTGGTAGTTCAGGCAAGAGATCACGGTATCTACAGTGTTGAGTCACTCAAGGAAAATACTGATATTAGGTAATAAATGCACGTTATTGGGGAAAAAGCACTGTTAAACTCGTTTAACCAGTGAGTCTCAACCGGGAGCAATTTTGCCCTTCCTGGGGGCATTTGGGGATGTCTGCAAGTGTTTTCAATTGTCACGTCTGGTGTGGGCGTGGCATGTAGTGGGGAGGAGCCAGGGCTGCCGCTGAGCGTCCTATGATGCCCCGCCCCAAACCCCCAGCTAAGAATTCTCTAGCCCGGGAAGGCAAGAAGGTAATTGGGTTTGGATTAGTCTTACTGGACTGTTCAACATTCCCTTCACATCAAATTACTCATTCTGAACGTATCACTCTCAGGACAATTCCTCAAACAAAGCAATCACACACCAGGCCCTTACAAACGTTTCTATTAGCAAATCAGCCCAGGGAAGAGGTGCGAGGTAACGCCAGTTCAGAGCCCCATCGGCTCTTTAAAGTCATATTTCGGGCTTCCCTGGTGGCGCAGAGGTTGAGAATCTGCCTGCCAATGCAGGGGACACGGGTTCGAGCCCTGGTCTGGGAAGATCCCACATGCCGCGGAGCAACTAGGCCCGTGAGCCACAATTACTGAGCCTGCGCGTCTGGAGCCTGTGCTCCGCAACAAGAGAGGCCGCGACAGTGAGAGGCCCGCGCACCGCGATGAAGAGTGGCCCCCGCTCGCCGCAACTAGAGAAAGCCCTCGCACGAAACGAAGACCCAACACAGCTAAAAATAAATAAATAAATAAAAATAAATTTAGAAAAGTAGCTATAAAGTCATATTTCAATTGATTCTCAAACACTGCGAATCCTGCTGTTAATCATCTTACTTAAGTCCAATTATATTTGCCATTTATGAGATATGGGAGGTGCCTGGGACTGGAGCTGCTGAGAACAAAAGCAAAGATATTCTGCCAAATCAAAAGATCAAAAAAAGGTCAGGAAAGAAGTGCACACCCCCTGTTTTCCCTAATATCCCCTTTATGTCCCCTGACCCCCTGCCTTTAACTATCCAGGGAAACAGTATACAGAAGTTTTCTAACCACATTCTGTTAAATTGTAAACATGACTTACTGAGAGAGAGATCTGCATATGCTATTTTTACAAACATCACTCAAGAGGTGAAGTGATAAGAGCTAAAACTTTTAGGAAAGAATCTCCAGTTCTTTAACAAAGAACTTCAAGAACCCTCACGGGCTTACACTTTTCTGAAGTCATTAATTATGGATCTGACATCTCTACCTTTTGGCTCAAGAACACGGGTGTTATAATGATAATAATGGTAAAGAGTTGTTAAATATTCATCGATACCTGTCAGTCAAGATCTCATTTCATTGGCTCTATGACCTAGAACTCATTTAAATGATATTGGACCTACAAAATGTTACAAAACTGTCAAAAACTTTCTGACATTTCTTAAGGTTTGTACAATTCAGCCTGGCTTCAGGTGATATTTTATCACTCAAGCAATTTAAAAAAAACATTTACTGAGTATCTGCAGATTCACACGCAGTTGTAAGAGACAGAGAAATCCCCTGTACCCATTTCCCAGATTCCTCCAACAATGACAGCTTGTAAAACTGTAATATAACATCATAACCAGGACGCTGACTCGACAGTCCACCCATCTTACTCAGTTCCCCACTCACGCACGTGTGTGTGTATTCAGTTACATACAAGCTTATACCACCACATTCAAGACACCAAGCAGCTCCAACACTGAGGTTCCCTAGAGTTGCCCTTTTATAACCACACACGACTCATTCCTACACTCACATCTTGCTAACCTCTGGTAGTCTGTCCTCTGTTTCTAAGCATTGTCATTTCAAAAATATTATGTAAATGGAATAAGAGAGTATGTAACCTTTCGGAATTGGCTTTTTTCACTTGGTTTAATTCCCTGGTGATTTGTTCAGATCATTAGCCTGTCAAAAGTTTGTTTATTTCTACCGAGGAGTTGTACTCCACAGTATGGAGGTACCAGAGTTCACTGAACTATTCAACTGTTGAAGGACATGTGCACCGATTCCAGTCTTTGTCTATTTCCTATAAAGTTGCTATGAACATTTGTGCACAGGTTTTTGTGCAGACATAGTTTACATTACTCTGGGATAAATGCCCGGGAGTATACTTGCTGTATCTTATGGTAAGTGTGCGTTTAGTTTTATAAGAAACTGCCAAACTATTTTTCAGAGTGGTGTGCCATTTTACGTTCCCACTGGCAATGAATAAGTGACACAGCTTCGCTGCAAGCTTGGCAGGATTTGGTGTTGTCACTGTTTTTTATTCTGGGCAGTCTGACAGGTGTGTGGCAATCATTGTGGTTTTAAGTCTCTTTTTTCCTAATGGCTAGTGATGTTGAACATCTTTTCGTATGTTTATTCACCACCCGAATATCCTCTTCGGTGAAATATCTGTTCATATCTTTTGCCCATATTCTAATTGGACTCTGTATTTTTACTGTTGGGTGTGAGAGTTCTGCCTATACTTTAGATAGTAGTCTGTTGTCAGGTAAGTGCTTTGGAAATCTTTTCTCCCAGTTTGTAGCTTGTCTTTTCATCTCTTTACAGAGCAAAATATTTTTAATTTTGATATGGTAAAATTTATTAATTTCTCCTTTTACGGATTATTCTTTTGATGTTTAGTCTAAGAACTTTTCATCCATCTCTAGGTCCCTAAGATTTTCTGTTCTTTTTCTCCTCAAAGTTTATAGCTGTATATTTACATTTAGGTTTATGGTCTATTTTGAGTTAATTTTTGTATAAGGTTTGAGGTTAAGGGTTGCTTGCTGGAGCTGGGCCCCTCTTGCTTGTCATGTTTACCCACCTCAGTATCTCTTGGCAAAAACTGGAGTCTCAGGCCCAGCAGGGAAAGAGTGTGTTTCCCAGGCCACTGAGTTTTGTCAGAGTTCCAGATGGATCCCACCCGCCAGTGGTTCAGCCTTGCCTCCTGTCAGAAGGATTCCCGTTCCATCCAGAGGAGAAATGGGACTGAATAACTTTTCACATTCCATTTTTACAACTGAAGAACTTGAAAGACTTTACTTTGTCTATATATTTGATGTTGACTCAATTCCTGAGAGAGTTCATTTGTTTCATGAAAAAAGCAGTTAGGAAAAGTGTATACGATGTTTTGTTTTCCATGTATTATATACAAGTCTAGGATTTTTATTGCAACAGCATGCATGGATCAGTTAGATATAAAACATAATTTGAGAGATGATGTAAAATAATAACAACATCGACAATACAAGCCACTTCTACTCATTAGGTGGTTTTATATTCCAAGCACGGAGCACTATTTATGTTATTATATCATATTACCTCTAATGCTTAAAACAGTCCTACTAAAGTAGGAATTATTCTCTTCATTTTACAGCTGAGTAATTTAAAGCCCAAATGTGTAACTGGCTCATAGAGGAACATGCAGGTGGTAAATGCAAGAGATGCGGAGTCCAGGCGAGTGTTCTTTCCCCTAAAAGGTGTATGTCCCCTTAGCGATAGAACACATGAGATATAAAATAGCACAGATGGAATGAATTTGTAATACAGTTATCACGGTCATAAGTCAATGAATAGTGATGTCAGTGCCACAGGAGCAGTATTTACAACTGGAGAGGAAGAGAGCCTTACTGACTGACCCATGGCCATGATTTTACATGGATGGGTCCCTCACGGTCTGGTCAGCTTGTGGGCACTTAAGGCTCAGGTGAAGGCTGGCACTAGTACATGTCTAGCCTTCTGTAACTTTTATAGGATACTCTAAATATTGCCTGTCATGGTGACTTTGATTCATTTTGTCCTTGAGGGTCTATTAGAAAGAAAGAAAATAGAAAATAAAGAGAAAATGAGAAAGAAAGAAAAAGAAGCGAGAGGAGAGAGAGGAGGGAGAGGGGAGGGAGGGAGGGAGGGAGGGAGGAGAGGAGAGAGAAGGAAAGAAAGAAAGAAAGAAAGAAAGAAAGAAAGAAAGAAAAAGAAAGAAAGAAAGAAAGGAGAAGGGAAGAAAGAAAAAAGAAGAAAGAAAGAAAGAAAGAAAGAGAAAAGAGAGAGAGGGAGGGAGGGAGGGAGGGAGGGAGAGAAGGAAGGAAGGAAGGAAGGGAGGAAGAAAGAAATTGCCCTTCTCTCTTAGTTTCTATAGAAAGGAAGAAAGTATAATGCTCATGAGAATTTAATAAGGCGAGACAATCTCCTAAATTAAGTGTCTTTGCTTATGTATTAGCGAATGAAAGTCACAGGGCAATGTGTGTTGTGGTTCAAATTTTAACTCCTAGTGGTTGAGGTTTCTCACTTTTTCATTCAAGAAATCCAAGCAGCAAAATTGTCCTTCTCCTCCTTTGAGAGGCAATGAGTCATTTCTAGTCTAAACGTTTACGTTCCTGCAACCAGCTTGGCTCCAATTAAATATACAAGTGCACTGACCTTCACAAAGCTGTTCCGACACTGTCCGTCCCCACTGGGGATGAGGAAGTTGTTGTCAAAGCTGAGCTCCAAGTGTTTACTTTGGTGAGTAATGACTGTCCAGGAACATCTGCTGTTCTCGGGAAAATTCTGAGGCCAGTGGGGGGATCTGATTGTACCATTGTCTAAATGAAGTATTCCACCACAACCTGAAAAATTGTCATGGAAAAAGTCATTACCTTGTGATGAAAATAACAATTTTGGTAACTGAAGACTTCTGGAAAGGACACATTTCTAAATGTGAGATATCAGTGCATCTTTCCTTACATATGAGTCTCTGACCTTCGGGGAAGGTCCACAACAAGGACTCTCAGCAAATGGAAGGTCACTGAAGCCACAGGAGGCTACAGCTGCTACTGTTTCGTGACACCTGAACTCACCTGAGACCATTAATCCTTGCCATGCAGAGGACAGACTTCTATCCTGTCTTCAAACAAGAGCAATAATTTTTACTCCCCTTGAGGCTATGTAGTATTTGTGGCCCAACAATCTCAAGCTTTGTATTTTATTGCCACTAACACATGAGAATACAAGTCTATACTCATCTGCAATTTTACGCTAACATCCTGGACGGGAGAAAATGATTTTGAGGAGGGGAAAATCTTCCATTAAGTAACCTGGTTCATTCATATTGAAATGCCGATGGATGAACAATAAATTACAGGGATTGAAAGCAAGAAAAATCTAGAACTGTTTTGTAATATTAAAGTATGTTCTTAAGAGATGGCAAAAGAAAAAAAAAAATGAACTCGAAACAAAATGAAGTTAAAGAGTATTCCCTGTATCTTTTGCTTTTAAACTCTTGGAAAACCAGTGGTTCATCTCAGCTCCCCTCTGCTTCAGCAGCACACAGAGAGCTCCCCAAACACCCTGACTCTTCTAGAAATAACTGCCCTGTGTGATGTTGCAAGACTATGATGAGATCCTGACAGAAGTGTCCAATGCAAGTCTTATATTTTCTGGGAATTTCCATGAAATGAAATTTCCATGAAATTTCATAGTTTGCAGGTACAACAAGTAATCTTTTGAAATAGAATCTATCATGTTTTGCCCCATACAGAGCATTCATTCTAAGTCACAAATCTTATCTTGTCACTTTGCTGCTCAGAACTCTTCAAATAGCTCCCCACTGCTCAAGGGATAACATAGAAGCCAAGGCTCTCCAGGATGTGGACTACTTATTTTCCTGCCCTCAGCTCACCACTCAGCATTCTGCCTCCATGGTCCAAATATGTTAAACTACTTGTGATTCCAACACATATTTTCTATTACTTGTGATTCCCTAGTTGTACCATGGCCCTTTGCCTGTGGAGACAGCACAGTGAAGCATTAAGATCAAAGTTTCTGGGCTCTGCTGTCTTCATTCAAATCTTGACCCTGCTGATCATCAGCTACATGAGCTGGGCAAATTATCCACCCATTTATCCTGTTTCCACCCATGCAAGTGGAGAAAATGTGCACTGATACTGTGTCTTCCTTACAAGGTTGCTTCATGAGATGTCATGTGTAAACATTTAGAATTGAGTCTGACAGAGAGTAGGTACAAAATGTATACTTGTTGGGCTAGTTAATAAATTTTAAAAATACATTGATGATAAAAGACAGTAAGCGCAGAGAATGTTTCTTTCTTTTACCCAAAGTCTCTGTGTTCCATGTAGCATAAAAGCCACCATTTTGCACCGAATGGTCCGTGTTAAAAATCACCACCAGCTGGTTGGAACCCGACTGGATTGTCCTGGGGTTTGAACTTCCACAGTAGTGTCCTATGATGGGTGATCCGGGGGAACCACCGTTTCTGACTGTGACAGAGTCCCAAGCACAGGTTGCATGGGCTTCAATGTCAAAATCACTGAATGTCAGCTGCAGGAGAAAAGGGAAGAAATGAGGAAACACTCTGAGCTGTAAGTGAGCCTATCTACGTAGAGTTCGACTGAAGTCCTTACACACCCTTTTATTTTGTTTCAATTTATATAATTTTGTATTTATGTCTCTTATTTCATTCTCCCTTGTCCTCCTCTATTTTTTTCTTACTGAAGTTTCTCTTGGAAATTTTGAGAAGGGATATTTCTCCCAGAACGGGAGTCATTAGGGTCATCCTCAGTCCCCTGGGCTGGGATGGCAACTCATATCAAGAACATAAATACATCTCTTTTCTGGATGGGGAACTGTCTTCTATAGAGAGCTTCTCCTGTGCTTGAAAAAGAATGAAAGATATTTCATTCTCCATTAGTTGTAAACTTGTAGATGCCAATGTATATACTCTAATCAGAGAATTTTAGGGAAAAGATGACCTGGATCAAAGCCTATTCTAATCACTTGCTTATTAAAAGAACTCTGTTTCCACACAGGACATGGTACTTTTGTTGTATAATTTCAGAATTATTTTACCCACTAATCAAAACTCACAGTGATGGTGTGGCCTTGTGGGGCTTCCAGCAGCCAAGAACAGTGGGTCAAACTGTCATAAGAGGCTGGATAGTTGGGGCTTGAGATCACTCCACTCTCACCTATCTGTACTCCACCACAGTCTGAAATCAGATTGTAAACTTCTAAATAAGAAAGGAAAAAAACCACCAAATTCTGTAAAGCCAAAGTAAATACTACTTATAGCCATCATACTTTATGATTTAAAAAAAGAACAATAAATGAATAAATAGATGAAATTGGATGAAAGCAAAGTAAAGCTAGATGGAAGATTAGAAATAAACAGAATCCCATATAGTGTTAATCAAATGGAATCACACAGTGAAGGCAGGCTCAAGTTTGACACAAAGGAGAAGGAAGATTATCTGAACCATAAATGGAGACTAATTAGATGAGCATAGAACTGACAGTAAACGCACTAGGAACAAAGTAAAGAACATTGCCTTTCTTAAAAAAACTAGGCCTGTGAAAATAAATGTAAGCTTGAAGAATATGACGAGTACCATAACTAAAGACTTTGTCATTTGACAACAAGCACATATATTGTAATCAGCTATCAAAGTGTACATTAGTATAGCAAGTTGAAACATGGATACATTTCTAAAGCATGGTATGGTCTGATGTTCCACACAAATAATACTGCTTCCTGAAATCTGACTCTTTTCTTTCAATCTGATAAAGAAAAACCAGATGGCAACATGGTTGACTGAATAGATAATCAATCTCACTCCTTTCTCCAACCAACCATTTGGTTATAACACAAAGAAATGTTAAATAAAATTATAACCAAAATATATTTGATTCATAGCCCAACTTAATGGAAAGAAAGGAGATCTCTAAGAACTATAAAAAATAAATGTACTCAAATTCCAAGGGGTATCTTAAACTGGGAGTATGTCGGTCTAAGAGGATATAGAATCAAGATGTGGGCCCCAGGAGTTGTGTTTTGAGGTTTGATGATCAGGCAAAAAGAGAACATATGGCCTTGGACCTCCACAAAAGCAAGGGCTTTTACATAAAGTTCGGAATCTAAAAGGGCTGCCACATTAGTGAAATGGACTAGAAAAACTCTAATGGCCCAGAGAAGCAGCAAGGAGGAGTACTGTCTGTCTTGGGCTGAATTTTCAGGTACAAACTGAATGTCACAGATACAAATCTAGCACAAAACATTAGCAAATTATGTTTAGTAATATGTCCAAAATACCATGATGGCCAAGTAGGGTCTATCCCAGAAATGAAAGGATGGTTTAACAAGAGAAAAATCTTTTAATACAATTTATCACATTAACACATTAAAGTAGGAAAAAATAGGATCATCTCAATAGATGCAGAAAAACCATTTGCCAAAATCTGACAGTAAAAAAAAACCAAAAAAACAAAAAAACTTTTTGTGCACCATGAATTGAAGAGACTTCCTTTAATGTGATAAGGAGTATTTCTTGAAAACCTAAGAGAAACCAGTATGTTTAACAGTGAAATGTTACAGGCATTCACATTAAGGTCAGAAACAAGATGCTGTCATCCCTTGCATTTGACATTATGATGGTGGCCTTAGCTAGTGAAATAAGACAAGAAAAAGAAATCAAGAATTGGGATTGAAAGAGAAAAATTGCTATCAATTTGCAGAAGATATGACTGTTTACACAGAAATCCAGAGGTAATTTATAGACAAAATACTAAAACTAATAAGAGTCTAGCAAGATCTGTGGGCTAAAGATTAATGTATTAAAATTTAAAAATTCCTAGATATAGGCAACAACCAGCTAGAAAGTATAATTAAAAATGTCTCATTGACACTACTAACAAAACCAATAAATAAACCTAGAAATACATCTAACAAAATATATGCGAGATCTTTATGGAAAATGTCATCAAAAAATTTATGTATTATGTTATTGCCAGAGTTGGAGAGCTTATCATAAGTCTTACCTGTAAAGGAATACTGTGCATGGAATCCAACATGTTCTACACGTTCATTGGTGACAAAGTGTATCCATATCTGAGGATAAGGTATAACCAATGGCATTCTAGGTTCTGAAGCTCCACAAAGTCTCCATATCAGAAGCCCATCAGCATTACCTGAGCAGAATAACACACCAGTGTCACCATATATGTATCTTTTGAAAGATATATCCAATGAATTCAGTAGGAACAAATAATAAAAAAAATTTCAAGCTATTACATTGATGCACATTTAAATTCTGGTTTAATAGCAGACATTTCACAAATCTCCTTTCTATCTTTCTCAACTACAAAGGAAAGAGTGCCTCCAACGGGTAAAAAAGAATGCTTTTTTTGGTATGGGCCTCTTTCTCTATCATAGGTGTCATTTTGTTCCAATTCATGTTTTCATAATTATTGTTTAGCATATCTAAACAGAGACACAACTGTTAGAAAACTTTAAAAAAAACTTTTGGCTGTGCTTTTTTTTTTTTTTAAGGCGTAAAAAACACAATACCAATAGTGACAAAATACATCAGCAAGATAAAAGTGATAATTACCTAAAATTTTAATAATTTCTTCACTGTATTTAATCTACTAAAATGAATGGGATATTCCATACTCAAGCTAAGAACTATCAGATTCGGAGCTGAGTATTTTTGTGAATATTATTTTCACAGTAATTTGATGAACATTTATTGCTCACACTCATCTCCTCACTGTTTAGTCTTGTCAGACAACATCACTGACCTTAAAAGTCAACAAAATATAGTATTCTAACTGTCTCTAAAACGAGGGAATCGAGAGAAGATTGCATTTAACTGAATGAAATTTGATAGATAGCTGTTCTGTTTGATTCTATAAGCCAGTGGTTTTGAACCAAGCGGAGGGGGTGAGGATTTATCAGAATCCTATGGAGAACATTCTCAAACTACAACTTCCATTTCCCTCATAAGCCTTTTCTAGGTTCATCTACCTCTAAGAGGCCAGATGATTCTTCTGCTGAGGCAGTTGGTCTGTGACCATAAACTTTATCAAATTCTCTTTCTGCCCTCCATGTTCCCAAAGCCAGCAGCAATTTCTATAGTTGCCCCAGTACGTTGTCACCAGCAAACTGCATTAGCGTTCAGCCTCCTTTTCTTTAAATTTTGCAATAACATGGAACCCAGTGAGCCTTAGACAGCATAGCTGATATATTGATATACTGTTACTTTTCTCCTTCTTTTTTTTTTCTTTAGGGGGAAAAGAGTGTCAATGTAACACTGGGGACAATTCAATGGATAACTTGTGCTTCCACTATAGGAAAGAACTAAAATGGATTTATCAGCCATGAATGCAGATTTTTAAAAAATTCTTAAGATGATTATAGTTTACCAGGTATAGCTCAATCTATTTCTATCATGAAAACAAAGACAAACTTGACTGCTTCGGGGATAATTTCCCAACCAGCTTCTATGTGCTTCTCCGTTTAATGCATTGCAAAGTTTCTTCAGACTTCTAAGGCCTAAGGAGAATTCCATGGCCTCCTCTGTGAATCCTGTAAATTCAGGAAACCACCAGCACATTCTGACCATGTTACGTTCTAGTCTCTGAAGAAAGAAGTCTTGAGTAGATTAGAGTTGAAGGGACCACTTGAACTCATTAAGAGAGCAAAGACAAACCAGAATCTCTCCTGGGTAAATGTCACATCAACTGAGACATAGGGTCTAGTTGAAAACACTGATCCACCTCATTCCCCATTTATAGGGCATGTTGTCCCCAGCTGGGCACGTGCAGAATGATGGCTTTGTCTGAACAATGTTCTTCTGGATCTTATATATAATACATACAGTACAGCCCTTTGTCTCCCTTCATTGCTGGTGGCCTCCAGGCTTAAGAAGAAGGCTGCAGGTGAATGAGAGAACGTGTTCCTTGATTGGACTCACCCGCTCGGAACTCAAGGACATCAAACTGACAGTCTTGGTGACTTTCTAGGTAAAAATCCTCAAAATGAATGTAAACGGAGGAGTTTCCCTGGTTTGGATTGCTGAGCGTCCATTCGCAGTTTAGGTTTCTTGAGTAATTACTGACTCCATCATAGCCAGGAGAAGTAAAGTTTCCCCCAGCGGAATTTGTAAGGGACCCACCACACACTAAGAAAACAGAAGGCAACAGAGAAAGTAGTTGTCAGATCCATGCCATAGCAGAAGATACAAACAAGACAGAAAAAAATAACTACAGCAACCAATGCAGCTCTTTTATTGCTTTGATTTGTTTCTCTAGATGAAGTCAGGGTTGTGGGTGAAGGGCTGGCTCCTCATGCCGCCTACAGAAGTGGTTTCTGTGGATTTAGAAAGAAAGATGTACAAAAGTAAGCAGCTTCTTGATTTTCCTGAAGATGTAGATTAGGTGGGTGGGGTTTGGCTATGTGTCAGTATCTCCTAATGTGAGCCTATTATTCATTAACATTTAATTTAGAGCAATATCTAAATATAATGGTGGTCCTGATGGCAACTGTTCAGCAATCTTCCACCTGACCTGAGAATTTAATTGGATAAAACAGATAATATAACATTGGCATTCCAATGAATTTGCTCCTTTGAATAGGGAACGAATGCTCCTTGTATCAATGAAATAACTTAAAGGTTTTAAAAAAATATTCAGTTCCACTCTTCCTAAATTTTAAAGCTCTTAGATAATAACAACAATCCAGAAAGTAGGAGGATATGTAGAATAGAAAGGCCATATCTTGCTAATTTTAAATGCTCTGTATCGTATATGAACCCCTCAGTCACGTACGCTGGAAATCTGTGTAAGGATGGATGGATGCCTGAGAAACAATAAAACCCGTGTGTCTTCAATTACTTTACTTACTCTCTGGGAGTGAGCTGCCCCTCAAGAGGGAGTTACCCTCTTCCAGGATAGAAGAGTTGACCAAGGGCTGCGGGACTGGCAACCAACTATTATGGCGACACTGCACGGAACTGAGCTAGAAGCTCTCCTAACAGCATTTTTAAAATTTTCTAATTCACAACAGCAGTTTTCTTTCCAAAACTAGAGGTTTTTGTCTTCTGTTTTGGGGGTTTTGGGGTTGGGTTTTCTATCTGGTTATGTTTGTCTTTTGTGGAAGATCCGAGGTGTGACTCTGATCTCTAAAGGGGACGTGGTTGGCTCCACTTCTGTCGGCAGTAGCCGTGGGACACCTGCAGCGCAGATGATAACACAGGTGCATTTATAACATCCTCTGTTACCTGCGTCTTCACTGGACGTATAGGAGGCAGAGAAGCCTCCATATGGCCTGGATCCATCAGTGAAATAAACAACCTTCATCGTATTTCCCGAAGATTTGATCTCATTGCTGCCATTCACGCTGCTACACAGTTTCTCTAGCTGGGGTGAGTTACTTCTAATGCCATTAAATACCTGTCGGAGAAAACAGTTTAACCTTTAGATACAGTCCATCTGACTGAGTATTTCCTAGGAGGTTACGTTCCCAGACCAGACACAATTCCTTCTAAGAAAACTCTGTGCTAAAATGAATTACTTAACAATATGGGCACTTAGCCCAGTGCCACAAGCCACCATGTTACCCGGAGCACATTTTGTGGCCTCAGGGTCATTGCACTAAAATGGAAGTATTGCAGTCATGCCCTCCTGCCATGTGGTGACAAGTGAAAAACCGCTGTGCTCTTTGCAACTGGAAACTGTGCCCAAAATGTAAAGAAGCTATGCCAACACGCTCACATCTTAGTTCACAGAGTTCACTGGGAGACAGTTTTGTTTAACAATCCATCAGGACCTTTGATATTTGGAAAGAAGGCTTAAATGTTAATCTCTGATGATCTGAAGTACAGAAGAACTCAAATATTTTTAAATGTCATTTTTTTATTGGAGTGTAATTGCTTTACAATGTTGTGCTGGTTTCTGCTGTACAACGAAGTGAATCAGCTATATGTATACATATATCCCCTCCCTCTTGGATTTCCCTCCCACCCAAGTAATTTTAAAAATCAATCTCTATATAATAGTTCTTTCTTAATTAGTCATGCATTCAAAGCTTCAATTTTCTTACTGGTTTGAACTTTTTAAAATGGATTAGAGTATTGTGGACTCCAAAATATTAAACAACTCCAGTTATGCACATAGTTACGATAATTGGCAAAATGTTATTCCACTTCTTTACAAAACCAAGCGAATATTTTAGCACAGCTCAAGAAAGGTCCAGAAGTAAGTAAACAATAATTGATTGAGTGAGTGATAGTCCTGTTTTTAAAAAGGATTTGAATGGCTTACAATTAGAAATAATGAGGCAGAGTATGACACTAACAGCTGTGGAGAGGGATAATGTATTCCGTAACAAAAGCTGTATGCTTTTTTTGTTTACTGTAATTGATCATTAAATTTCGTTCTTCGGGGGCTTCTGGTTTAAAGTGACTTCCGGCTCATAGGACAGGACACAGCGCTTCCTATCATTTACTGAGCATGGACAAAATGCCAGACTCTGCTAATAACCCATTTGGATTACTTTATCCAATTAGCAAAACAACCTCTCAGACATATAATATTACCCCTGTTTTCCAGATTAAGACACTAGAATTCAGAAAGATTATGCAATTTGCCAAAGTTCAAAGAGCCAGTAGTAATAAAATTGGGATTCAAATTATCCCTCTGATTCCAAACCATGAAGTAATGCATAAGGAAACGGAAAGTGACAAGTATTTCAATAATTCTAAAAACAGGAATGGGCAACACATTGCCAGAATCAAAACGGATTATTCACAACTAAAAGGCTAATGGAATATGTGCAAAACCATGATCAATGGCCTTTATCCCTTCCCCAACGTCTGCCCTGAGCTCAGAGTCACCATGATGAAAAATTGTGAGGCGTCCATTTATCACGTGAACTCCTGCTTTTAGAAGCAGCAAGAGTGCTGTTTCCACTTTCCTCCTCTACTCCTGTTTACACTCAGAAACCATAACTCCCAGAAAACAGTGGGGTAAGAAGTAGGTATATGAGATTCAGGACAAGCTCTAAAATGTGCTAAAAGCAGGAATAAAAGCAGGCATATGTCTCATCATAGTGCACACGGGATGCTGTGGCTTTTCCTCTCCTCCATCTGGGCACAGAGTGAGATAGGCAGCTGGGTTTGGAGGAATTGGATGCTCGGGTCGCTGGATGAGGCATTAGTCTAGAAGTGGTGCACTCAAAGCCACCCTCAAGCAACCTGTAGATCTTAGGAAGGGTCCCTCTCTTCTCCCTCCCTCCCTTCCTTCCTTCCTTCCTTCCATCTTCCCTCCTTCCCTCCCTCCCCCCCCCCCCCCCTTCCTTTCTTCTTTTCAGCCAAGTTCTCAAGTAAATAAAGAGTAAACGAAGGACAAGCCACATCCCCTTGTTTGGAGCAGAGTGAAGAGGAAAAAAAAATAAGCATTGAACCCATAAAAATATACTTCAAAGAAAAGGAATATGGACATTGTATTAAAGATTCAGAAATTTATTCTGAAAGTGATTCTTTGATGTTTTAACCTCCCTGTGGGGAAAAGACCTGTAATATGACATATGTGGTTTCCCCTAACTCAATGGCCAAGTCCCCACCTCAGTCAGCTCCCATGAAGCCCATGAGTTGACAGCCCCAGTCATGAACACAGAGCTTCCTATCACTTTTTAGTACTTCATTCTTAAATATGAATGAACAGTCAAAGGTCATCAGACATTTAGGGAAACATCCAACATAAAAGGCAAAGACCAATATAATATAATTGGAAACAGGAACTTGAAGGAAACTGACCCCCAAAGGAGCAACACAAGGCTTCAAAATTATGATTAATATATTCATATATGTATGTGAATATATTGAATACATATGAATATGAATATATTGAATATATACGATTTTTTTTCGGCCACACCGTGTGGCTTGTGGGATCTTAGTTCCCCAATCAGGGATTGAACCCGTGCCCCCTGCAGTGGAAGCGCGGAGTCCTAACCACTGGACCTCCAGGGAATTCCCAGAATATATATGATTTTTAAAATATTAAATATATTCAAAGAATAAGGATAAAATAAGGATAATTACAGGTATACACATCCTCAAAAACTTTATCACCCATGCCCACGTCCTTAGGGAGCCACAGAGCATGTGCCTCGCCCAAAGAGGAAATGAACCAAGAACAGGAGATGAGCATATCATAAAGCCAGGTATCCAGCCCAGGAGAGAAATGAAGGGACTTGAAAATTTGATGATGTAGGGAAGTGTGGGCATGGCACCGGAATCAGACTTGCAGCTGCTGGGCAAATGCTCAAGGAAGATATTGCTAAGGAAAATGAATAGAACTGATAGATGTGTTTTACTGTATAAGGTGGGGATGTACACCTGGAGTAGAAAGTGTGTGGAAGAATTAGTGATAGATACGTGAAAAACCAAGAAAAACCATGAAAGTGTAAAAGGGACACAATTATTATTATTACTTGGAAAATCAAAAGCAAATGCTAACAGAGTACACTACTTGGTTTAAGTGGGAGTGATGTTTTCATAATAATATTAACGTAAACCTTGAATAACAATTTAACAAAATCTGTGACAGGAGTATTTGGGGAGGTAGTTGAGGGGTGTAAGTGAATTACGTGTACCCCGCGTGCATCTGCAGTGATGGTGGGGCGGTTTCTGAAGACAGCTAAATCCTCATCTTCCACAGTGGGATGTGGATAGATAATGTCTAAGACAGAAAAAATAGAGTAGTAGCAGCATAGGAATATTGTTTTGAAATAATGACATAAATACCAAAAGAAGTAGCTGAAAGAGTTGAAAAGTAGGTGCCTTTGGCATCTATGATTCAGAGATGGGGAAATGACAAGACATGATTCAGAATTTGTGGTTGATGCTGTAGATTTTATTTTATTATATGAGTTCCGAAAGTATGACTTTTCCTGTAGGGCATGTGAATATTCTGCTGGTAAGATTCCTAATGATTATATTTCAATATGATCTCAAAGGAAAAAAAAAAAGTTAACATATACATCAAAATTTTAGTAATGGCTATGTAGAACTCCAAGTATTTTTATATTGTTTATTTTCTCAACTCTCCAAATACCATTCAATAGCATCCACTGTATTTATAATGAGAGAAACTGATGAAAATTAGTATACAAATGAATTTCTGTCACCTAATTACAACTACATAGTATTATTCATTGCCAAGAAAAGATAAGAAAATGCTTCAGAATATGATATAGTGGGAGTGGTTAATTTTTTTTCTACTTCATTCTTGTCTCTGTGTTATTCATTCAACAATAGGAAAAAAATGTTCCTTTAAAATAAGAAAACTTAGGTCCAAAATTTCCTGGCTCCCAAATAAAAGAAAGCACACTGGGCTCTGTGATTTTCAGTATCTGATAAAAGACAACATTCCAGTCCTTCGTATATTAGAACCAGAGAGCGAAATTTGAAGCTTAAATATGACCATTTTAGAGCAATACAAAGAGAGAGTAACATACAGAGATGTTTCATATTTTTGAAATTCACTAACCAGCAGGAGACAATGAAACTACAAACAAAAGTGGCTCATTTTTGAGAAGGATAATGCTAGTTCTTCGACTATGGATTCGTTCAACAATGACTGTGTCTATTACGTGCCAGGCGCTGGGGATTCAGCAGGGAGCGAAGCGAAGTGCGTGTCCCTGTAAGTGGAGCTTACGTTCTAGTGGGGCGAGCAGCCAACACACAAACAAGTAGATGCGAGGACCATCAGCTGGTGTGAAGTGCTGTGAAACCAACCCAGACCCGGGTGGGGTGGGGTCTGTTTAACGAAGGTACTTAGGGAAGGCTCCTCGGACCAAGTCATGTGAGCAGAGCCCTGAATGAACTGACGGGGTGAACCAGGAAGCCGCCCGGGGAAGAACATCCCAGACAGAGGCAACCGTACATGGGAAGAGCTTGTGGGTGCACCTTAGGGTAGTCAGTCAAGGAACAGAAAAGAGGCCAGTGTGGCTGGATCCTAGTGAGCACAAGAGGAGGGGGGTTTGAGATAAGACACATGGGTAGGAGAAGGAAGGGGCAGCAGATACTGTAAGGCCAGTTGGGCCTTTATGAAGATGTGGGACTTCCCTCTGAGTGAGAAAAGAGGCCATTAGAGGATTTTTCACGGAAAGCCTCATGGTCTGATTTAGGTTTAAACCCATCACACTGGCTGCTGTGTTGAGATGCAGAGAGACAAGGGTGGAAGTAGAGACCAGTTGGAAGTTATTAAAATAAATCTAAATGAGTGGTGATGGCGGTCGCAGTGGATGTAGTGAGAAGTAGTTAGATTCTGGATCTCTTGTAAAGATCTAGCTGAGTGAGCTTGCTTATGGGTGCAGTTTAAGGTGTGAAAGAAAGGACTCCAAAACAGACATCAAGGCTTTGGACCTGAGCAACCAGAAGTCTGGAACAGTTATTTACGGAGATAACAAAGACTGGAGAAAGGGCAAGTTGGGTGGAAAATATACTAATATTCATCTACAGTTAATACAGTATAAATGCATATATATCTGTCGTTCACAGTTAACACTCAGGGATTTCACTAGCTTTCTTTTGCTAAGGGAAGCTAAGAATACTAAGGGTATAATCTCAAAGCATGAGCTTGGCAACCTGGAAGACAGTCGGCCTTGGTCTTGCAGAGGAGTCACTCGGTACGTCCAGCAGAGAACAGTAATTATGCAGGACCACCCATCTGCTTAAAACTTTTGGTGGTGGCTTGTCCTGTGACTCTGGTCCCAATCAGCTATGTGCTACCCGTAGGCTTAACTTCTCGGTTTACACAGGTTTTTCCATGTGTAATGATCATTTGCTTTAAAATTTATCCTGCCTATGACCCTGATTAGGTTGAGACAACTAATAGTCTCTTAAAACAGCTTTTACAAAAATTATGGCAAACATTTATTGTGACTTTGTTCTATCTAAAATACTTAGAATTTGTGTGAGATACAGTTGCACGGAGGGGAATGTTCCTGACCTAGTTTTCTGACTGTGACTTATGGGTCAATAAACTCCTTAAACAATGGACTATACCATCCCTGACGGCAGGGGACACTTACTGTCACGTGCTCACTGCTGCAGAATGCATGGGCTTCTAGCCTCAGGTTGTCAAAAGTGAGGGCGACCCGCCGTCCTTCCTGCACAGTGATTCTCCATTCACACATCCAGCCATGAGGGTTTGGGTTCAGGTAGTTGGGAGAAATGAAGGTCCCAGCAGGGCCCTGGAGATCCCCACCACATGCTGAAGGGGGGGGAAAAAAGAGAGAGAAGAAAAAAAAACCCCCAAAACCAAGAAAACTTCCAATCCAATCGTATAAGGAATGTTCTCAAAAGTAAAGCATTTTTTTAATTGTCCCACTAGACAAAATCAGTGCTCTTATTTATCACTGTATGTACACGAGGACTACCTCTGATAGTTAATATTTAATCTCTGCTTCCATAGACGGTAGTTCACTGGCAGCCTTCTGTCATCATGGCCCAAGAAATATGAGAGTCCAGTAAGTGCCGTAATCATCAGAGTCAGGAAAATCAGAAGGCGAAAGTCATCATCCAGTTTTTTCAAGACAAGATCTT
Source organism: Balaenoptera musculus (assembly GCF_009873245.2). Classification (NCBI taxonomy): domain Eukaryota; kingdom Metazoa; phylum Chordata; class Mammalia; order Artiodactyla; family Balaenopteridae; genus Balaenoptera; species Balaenoptera musculus. Next base: position 5,444,362 of record NC_045786.1, on the reverse strand, counting down.
TATTTCACCTGCGCTTGTCAGGGAGTTTGGAACGCAAATTCTGAGTGACTGGAGCACTAAGAGTCCGGCTTTCTTGAGATGAGGGATGCAGTTCGGCTCTCACCTCCTCACACCCCTCACAGCGCTAGATCCTTTCCTTTGTAGCACTGATTGCAGTTGTGATTTTTCATTTATTGGTGTGACTATTTGATTAATGTCTGCCTCTCCACTAAACTAGTAAGGCCCAGGAAGACAAGGGTCACAGTGTCTGTAGTTATTGTCACACCAGGGCCTAAGAGGAGTGTCTATCCAATGTAGGTGCTCAATTATATATATATATATATAAAATGAATCAAAGAACCTACCTTCCACGCTGGAGTCAAACCGCAGTCTGAATCCCGAGGCAGTGAGAGAGCCGTCTGTGACAAACCTGACCAAAGCAACATTGCCAGAAGTATCTATGCTGTCAGGAATGGTGTTTCCACAGTATCTGCCCAGTAGGTTACCTGTGAGAGTCAAATAATTAAGTATTTATATGTCCAGGTGATTGATTTCATTTCACTTCTACTTGAGATATTCTGCATGTACGAAGAAAAAAACAATAATAGATAAGACCCTGCCCAGGAAGAAATGGTGACCTCTGGCAAGAGAAGCAGGTCAAACATGAATAAAAATCAATATATCCAAGTATATGAGGAAGTGTGACAAAAACAGCAACCAGTTAGAGCCAAGGGCGCCAGCACAATGGGGAAGGCTTGCTCGTTTGGTTAGTGAAATGGTCCCAGGCGACAGGACAAGCACCCACCTCATAGTACTTCCAGGGTACACTACCCTTTCCCTCCTTCCCTTACAGGATGCCCCTCAAACATCTGAGTGTGGCCCTGGAAGGTCTCCCTGGAAGAGGACACCTTCCGCACACCGTGCTCTCTCAGTGTGGCCTCAGGATGAGCTATGGAATGACACCGGGGCTTTGGACACCACTGTTTCATGGGTAAGAACTGAGGGAGAGAAAAGCTGGCACTGTCCAGAGCTGACTGATCTGCACTTCTCCGCAAAAAAAAAAAAAAAAAGTCTTGCCTTACTTGGAAATGAGGAAATTTCAGAGGCTGAATGAGTAACCTGTGAAAGTAGATACCCCCAAAAGACAGCAGACATATCTCACTGACCAGACGTATGGTTTTCCCAGATCTCCACGAAGTCTCGTTCACAGCCAGATGAATCCTGAAGGTTAAAGTCTTCAAAGCGGATGGTGAGATAATGTCCCGAGGGTCCCTGGAGATGCCACTCACAGGACAAGTCGTCTGTATACGGAAGCGTTGGGTACCCGTTGCTTTCAACGACTCCGCTTTGCCCTGTCACTCTTCCTCCACACTCGGCTGCAGAAAAAGAGCAATATTCTATCATAGGTTTTCTTTTTTTAATTTAACGAGCACATTTAAAAGCTTTTAGGTGCCAAGAGAACATGAACTGAAGTTTTAAAAATACTGAAAAGGTTTAGTTTGTGCTTCTCTTACTACATGAAATCTGCTATTGGTGTACAGAGAAATGATACCACAAGTCCAATCTAATAATGGGAAAGGGAAGACGGAAAGACTGTTGAATGGCATATTCTGTAACGTCTCATGAATTCTCTTGGGACACTATGTAAGAGCTATTAGCTGCAAGTAGGTTTCATTCCAGAACTAACTGAGAGATTGATAGGGCCTGCCTAGTACCCTGTGTTAGTGATTCTGTAGACTAAGTCCTAGCTCAGCTAAAAACAATGCTGTGGTTGATTACTCACGCCTGCCGTTTCTAGTTTATCAAATAAACGTGTTACTGTAGTAATGGGTATCTCAGGGCCTTGAAAATTACTATCCAATTATTTCTTATCAGCTGGATGTGGGAGATTGAATTATATACAATTTGCCTCAGGTTATAAAATGACCCATGGTGTAGGTTAAATATTGTTACAACTAGGCTTTTCAAGTTTTGAATGCATTAAATATGTTTGGTTAGTGTTCAGACCCAACAGATACTAAATTCTACGTAATTGTGACCATATTGTAGTGAATCTTCAGAATGCATTATTTATTACTCATTTTTTAAAGGAAGGAAATCAAAACACTGAATGAATGGCCTGGCGCTAGAGGTTTAGGGGAAAAAACATCTCGATTATCTATTAATGTGGAGGAGGTCAAAGTCACTGTTCTAAAAATAGTTATTTGATTACTAAAGAGTTTTATAATTTAATATTGTACATAGTTCACGACAAGAGGAAGAAACAAGAATTTAACTAGATATGGTTTTCACTAACAAGTTAGGGAAAAATACAAAATATTCAAGTTTACTAAAAAGAGTATTTTAAAATGGAAATTAAAGTAAAAATTAAAATTGATAAATGACTTTGTGGTTTTAAACATTCACATTCCTTACTTATTTCTATCATTAAAATAACTGTGAAAATTAGGTAGATAGAAAGGCTTCTTTAAAAATGGCATGATCATTTAAAAAGTTTTAATGCAATTATTCTGTCATTACTTTCTTTTTTTTTTTAATTAATTAATTCATTCATTTATTTTATTTTTGGCTGTGTTGGGTCTTCGTTTCTGTGCGAGGGCTTTCTCTAGTTGCGGCGAGCGGGGGCCACTCTTCATCGCGGTGCGCGGGCCTCTCACTATCGCGGCCTCTCGTTGCGGAGCACAGGCTCCAGACGCGCAGGCTCAGTAGTTGTGGCTCACGGGCCTAGTCGCTCCGCGGCATGTGGGACCTTCCCAGACCAGGGCTCGAACCCGTGTCCCCTGCATTGGCAGGCAGACTCTCAACCACTGCGCCACCAGGGAAGCCCTGTCATTACTTTCTTATTGAATATAAAAATGTTGTTACCTATGGAATACTTGGCCTTGAATCCCACATGAGTGGGGCTGCTGTCAGACCGGAATCTCAAATACATCACCTCTCCTGAGGACAACTGACTGGCAGGCAGAGAAGCTCCACAAAACTTGGAAAGCATTGGTGCATTAGAATCAGCACCGTCCCGCAACTCAAGGTAATTGGACGTACAGCTACAGTGGAAAGAAAATTCTGTTTAGTTTGCAAAGTCTATGGCTTTGACATATTTTGATAATAAAGACTTCACTTTCTCCAAGGGCATTATTAAATCAGCATTTCTGTAGCGCTATGTACACAACACAGCGTAGACACTATGACAGAGTCCGTGTAGGTGGTGTGTCACTTCAAAATGCCGTATGATATTTTTCTGAATTATACACTCCAGTTTGCAGCTCAGAAAGACAGGTTTTACATGTACCACAATGAAGAATATTTACTCGCCTTCCATATTCTGTTGGTCTTAGAAATGTAAAAATCATTCTTGAATCAACCCCTAGGAATGTCAAAACACAAGTATTTTGTTTCACATGATGTTATGACACAATTCACATGACAAAGATGAACTCTCTCTTGATAGCTGTGTAACCGGGGCTAAGGGAGAATCTCAGCTGGAATTTTCCATGTCCCTAAAAGAGGACAAGTATTTACCCAGTATTTCTTGAGAAAGTCAACCAGTCAATTAATGCTCAGTGAGGGGAGAGTGGCATTATATCAGGAGTCCAGAACTGGTAAGCAAAAGCTCTCATACCTGAGCTTTGCACCCTGCATGTACTCATGCAGATGTATACACATGTTTGTTAAATGAAGAGAAAGATACAGATTTTTTTCAATCTAGGTAGTTATTCCATCTTGTTCAACATAGTAAGACAAACCCTCTGGTTTGTAATCTTTAAAGATTCTTACTAAACAGAGACTGGGAAATCGTACTGTCCTTGCTTTAGTCCCGTTTCTGACACTGGTGATCCCTGGTGTCACAAATTTCCATTTGTTAAACAGATACTTTATCATTTATGACACTGAGTATGGGGCTGGCCAAATAAATATTCGTCTACCAGAGACACTCTCTTTTCCCTGTGGGAGGAAGACGGATAATATAAATCTCAGACAGCCATCCTCCGCGTCTCTTGGAGGATATGCACAGGGTCAGGAGGGACGGTGTCTGTTTACATAATCTGCTCAGCTGATGGGTAAGGGTCCGGCAGGCAAGGTTTTCAAGCTCCAGGTGTTAAGCATTTCCCTTCCCCGTCCCTAGATTTCCTTTGCCGTATATGCTGCTGAGCAAAGAAGAAGGAAATTGTTCTGAGATGTGACAGCTGAAAAATACTAACTCTGGGTAGGAGGAAAATGAAACGGAAGTGACCTACTTGGGTGTTACTTCGACATTGAATTGATCTTCAAACTGCAGCCTTATGAGCTTCCCGGGAGGAGCAGCTATGAACCAAATGCAGTCAGCGTGCTGCGGATAATTGCTGGGGTGGTTGGGGGAGGTTACGTATCCAGCAGAATCCGCATCGTGGATGTAAATATTGCCCCCGCAGGCTGTCAGGAAACACAGTTAAATCAACCTACGGTCTGGAGAGAGAGGATGCAGGCAACTGCCGCCTTCATTTTTAAAAGTCTCTTTATCTGTACCTCCAATCTTAATTTCCTTTCATCTGGAATTATCCTCCTTTTCTTTTTAAGCAAATACATTCTGAATTTGCTATCAAGGGAGCTACCACGTGTATCACTTTTTAACTCGCCACACCATATGTTCTCACTGGAAATTTCACTCCTTCCTAAAGCCAACCAAAAGATTATGGCGCACGGTGCGTGCAGTAGCACATCATGGAAGCATAACGATATACCCACCACTTCGATAAGCATGTAAAGGCACCAGCACTTTAACTGCCCCCTGACCATTCAGGTCAATAGACTGATGTTTAAAAGACTAAGGAGATATACATTTGTACAACTCTGTGGACATTCACTCCTTATGTTTCTTTGGGATTTAGGTGCATTTGAAGACCAAGAGATGAAAATCTTTCAAGGGCCCCCATTGCCTTGCAGTTAACATCTTAACTCCTTTTGGTGCCGCCCTCAGCATCATGATTCCTGCCTGCTTCACCACCATGATGTTTAGCTCCTTTTGACTCTCTTCTCCATCAGTCGTGAATTCTTTCAAATTCATGGAAATGCCTTGTTATTGCACAGCCATTGAGACTTGATATGCTGTCACCTCCTTTCTTCACTGACTGGCAAATCTCTGTCAGTCTCCTTCCTCTGCGAGCCTTCTCCCATCCATAGCTCCCGATAGCCCCCTCCTTCCAGCCTCATCGTACCGTGTCCTACCTGTGCCTTTGCTTGTCTGTCTCCCCCTCTGCACTGAACTCTTCAACAGACTTGGTAGCTTGCACAGTGTGAAGCACTTTGTAAATGTTCAATTAATTAATTAGAATGTCAATCAATCCTGTGAGAATAAAAGCATCGAGCACAGGGACACAGAAATCTCAGTCAACCACACTGAAGGAGTGTCCTTGGAGAACGGTGGTGTAGAACAAGGCCAATTTGATGCCACAAGTTGTTCACTGAATAACATGTGTTAAAGGCTGAGAAACTGAAGTGGCAAAGAAGTTGGTGTGCTGGAAAGATAGATGGGGAAGTAGAACTGACTGTAGTTATAGGAAATGGGTGAATCAGAAAGTTGAGAGAAACAAGAGTGATCATATCACAACAGGTTTTGAAATCAAAAGACTTTTAAGTCTAATATTAAGGCAGAAAGATGGCGAAAAGGTAATGGCCATACCATTCTTGCATGAACAGAGGGTCGAAAAAGCAATGAAAGAGTTACAGTGTTTGCAAATCTATAAGGCTCGCTAAAAGGCTCAGGACCAGGTGAAATCCTGCCCATTCACAACTCAGCAGCAAAGCTCAGCATGGAGATGGGGAGGGATGAGAAGCTCGCTACCTATAAGGTAGCGGTACTGGGGTCACAAAGTTGTGCCGGTAAAGGCTCCTGCTAAGCGCCAGAGCTACGTGGTCTGGGAAGTGGTGAAAGGACGTTCCCTGTAGTCATGGAATCTACACGAAGTATTAGATGATTTTCTGTGTCAGTTGGTGGAGACTTACTTCCTCTCCTCTTTTCAAATGAAGAAATTCTGCTGACGTTTTAAATTCTCATATTTTGGAGAATGTGCAATAAAACCCATGGCTCATTTAGATTAATACAGATTTTGAAATATGTCCAGGAATCTGAGATTGAGGTCATAGGGTTATCCTGAAATCCAAATTATCTAATTTTAAGGGGACAAAGACTCTTTACAGATACCACTCCTTCCCTTCTTTGAAGCTATGCTTGTTTACTTATTTATGCAATTAAACATTATCTAAAAATAAATGTCACAAAAATCAAATCATTACAGTAGAAGTAAATATAATTAAAATCAAGTATAATTAAGACAAGGTAATTAAGTAAAGACCATTACTGTAATATATAATTAAATGGGTAATAACAGAATCAGAGGATTATATGTTCATTTAAAAAGAAGCATACAGATGATTATAAAACAATGTAATTATCATTCTTATAATGTTTCTATAACTGTATGTAACTTATAATTAGACATTTTATAATGGAAAAGTCTAAGGAATTTCAGGGGATCATTAAGATCAGCTCAATTTATACTCATGGAGAAGTTCACTTTGTTCATTCTCTTGATATGTGGCCTTGGAACAATCTAAGCCTCATCTTACTTATCTGAAGCATGGGAACAATGAAGAAAATGTAGTCGTGATGAGATAGCAAATGTATCAAGCATAAAGTAAGTGCTTGATAAGAGGTAGCTATTCTTATTAACGTTATTATTGTTAGTTCAGAAAAAAAACTTCACATATTTTTTTCTCAAATCTATTTAAACAAAAAAGGCCAAGCAATTGCAGGAAAAGTACAGACATTATTCTTAATGAAAATACTTACCTAAACTCTTTGCCTCATATGTGATTTTAAATCCCTGTCCTTCATTACTATTATCAGAAATGAACTGCACAAACATTTGATTATCTGAGGTGAACAGAGTGGACGAAGGGCGACTGCCACAAAAATGTCCATTTCCTCCATGGGGTCCCAAGGGTGGAGAAGAGATATCAGGTCCATTTTTTAGCTGGAAAGAGAAATTAAAATTGCACAGTTTCCTTCCTACTGATAAAGATGAGATATACAAGTTCTGTCAGTTCATAGCCCAGGAGGAGAAACATCATGGTTTTGTTTTCTGAATGAAGTGTGTAGAGAAAGTAGTTAGAAAGAGCAGCAAACAAGACCTACCACCAAGTAATCCCCCTGGTTGCAAGAAGAGTCTCTATTTGGAATCTGGAAGGGCTGTTCAAAGTGGACGGCAACAGTCAGACCACTCTGAACCTGGACATGCCAAGAGCAGTTGAGGTTGGGAATGTAGGTCTCTGGGTACCTGGGCGACGTGATAATCCCTCTGTCTGCATGCAAGTATCCACCGCAACCTTCCCAGGAAGAAACAAAGATAGCACATTTAAATAACACTCACAACTGGATTTTGATGCTTTTTCTGTTTGTCTTGAGAATTTTCAAAGTATAGGCAATAGAAATGTGGTTTGAAACTCACTCGGGACCAAAAGATGTTGGAAACAATCAGTGCAACAAGCTTGGATGGAGCACATGCTCCTCGGTACTCATTTTGTTTCTGTTTCTAAGATATAGGGATGTAGAAGTAAGCAGTAGAGGCAAATCCCTTAACTTTCATGAAGCTTACTTTGCAGAGGACTCAGACGTACAACAAACACCTACATAATTAATATGTGAGGTGGTGATAAGTTCTACAAAGAAAGATGAACGGGGAGAGGGAAAATGAACTATACTGCCCAGGGCAGTTAGAGAAGGCCACGTTACTGCAGTCATATCTGAGCAGAGAACTGATTGAAATGGGGGATTACATCCTAAGTGAAGTAAGTCAGACAGAGAAAGACAATTCCCATGTGTTATCATGTTTATGTGGAATCACAAATACGTCACAAATGAACCTGCCTATGGAACAGAAACAGACACACAAAGAGAACAAACCTATGGCTACCAAAGGGGAAAGGTGGGGGGAGGGATACATTTGGAGTTTGGGGTGAGCAGATACAAACTACTATATACAAAACAGATAAACAACAAGGTCCTCCTGTATAACACTGGGAACTATATTCAATGTCCTGTGATAAACCATCATGGAAAAGAATACGAAAAAGAATGTGTATCTGTGTATAACTGAGTCACTTTGCTGTACAGCAGAAATTAACACAATATTGTAAATCAACTATACATCAATAAAATAAATTAAAAAAAAAAAAAGAGAGACAGGGAATCAAGACATAAGAGTGTTTGAGAGAAGAGCATTGCAGTCCAGAAAACAGCTGGCGTGAAGGCTGCTGTGTTAGTGGCGCATCACAGAAGTCAGAATGGATGAGGCCAAATGAGAGATCTAAACGGTTAGCCCAGTAGGTCGTGCAGGACACTGCAAGGGCTCATTCTGAGTAAGAAGAGGAACACATTGAAGGGTTTTGAGCATCAGAATGGCATGATCTGACTTAAATTTTAAAGACTCACTCTGTCTGCAATACTCAAACTCTAAGGAAGGGCAGGGAAAAGCAGAAGCAAGAGTTCCAGTACAGGGGTGACTTCTTGAGCCCAAGGAGGGTTGACAGATGCCTGGACTAGGATGGTAGCAGTAGAAATGGGGAGAAGTGGTTGGACTCTGGATATATTGCGAGGGTGGGAAGGATAACCCCCAGAGGCTGGGCAGAGACCTGTGTGCTCTGACTCAGAACTTGTGTCCTGGCATTGAAAAACGAGCAGAGCATATTAGGGAGACAGCAAGAGATAGATGAGATGGAATGAATTAGAACTATGAGAACGTATTACTCTTGTGAAACGATGCATTAAAGCCCGCCCTGGTTACACTGAAGTCCGAGGTGAACTGGATCACCATGTGCTCTCCAGTAGACCGGATGGGTCCAGGGATCTCTCTGCCACAGAGAACTGCTAGCTCCTGGGCCAGGCTGTTGTCTCCTATGACCAAAGAAAGGAAATGTCAGTGCGAAAATATGATGTCTTAAGAGTCTCCTCCACAACTTACTTACAAAACAAAAATAGAGTCACAGATGTAGAAAACAAACTTATGGTTACCAGGGAGGAAGGGGGTTGGGGAGGGATAAACTGGGAGATTGGGCTGGACATAGACACACTACTCTATATAAAATAGATAACTAATAAGGACCTACTGTAGAGCACAGGGAACTCAGCTCAATACTCTGTAATGGCCTATATGGGAAAAGAATCTAAAAAAGAGTGGATACAGGCATACATATAACTGATGCACTTTGCTGCACACCTGAAACACAACACTGTAAATCAACTAAACTCCAATAACAATCTTGTAAAAAAAGTATCCTCCACCATCATTGCAACCCAGCCAAAGTGCCTCACACATTATTCTCAAAACATCCCCATTCCTAGGAGGCAGCAGGATTACCAAATACAGGGACATTCCAGGGATTACATCATTGTGGCTCCAGTTTGTAACGGTGCCGCCTGTCTTTTTCTTTAACCTTTTTAATAACAACTTCTTTGCCAGTTCCCACTGCCTTTCCAAAAACTGGCTGACAGTTCTTCCTGGAACGAAAACTCAAAATGAGAGGACGTGAGATTGGGAAGTAACTGAGGACCAGCGCTGATATGTGCAGTAGATACTGATCTAAACTATTCTGACTGCTGAAGGTCAAGTATCTAAAAAAAAATAATAAGGTTGATTCTTCAGCCCCAGATCCGATGCTAATGTTATAAGGTCATTTGCCCAGAAGTCTGCCTTCACCTTCAGTGGGGTTTTCTTTTTTCCTTTCATTATTTTGTTGTTCATTGTTTGTTTTGCCACTACAAGAACACAGTTCTCTCCATGTGTGGAGGATGAAAAAAGATGGTGTCAGCAAATGTGCACCTCCAGAGACATCAATGGGAGCTGGGTAACCCCCAAGGCCCTTTTTCCTTTGGCTTTTCTCTTGATTATAAATTTTGATCAAAACAACTGTCTCAGTCAAAGCCTGAATGGAGCAAGGACTTAGATTCCTTGGCTGGGAAAACACGTTGTTTTTTCCCTAAGGCAGAGAATTAATTAATTTGAAACTTAAAAAAAGACAAAAATAGAATATGAGACGTGAGGAAATTTGCCCTTTCACTCAACTAGCAAAATGATTCTTTTTTGACATTGACCACAACCTAAAACTTACTCATTTAGCACAGCTATAAATACACGATGCTTGGAAAGGCATTCTTTACAGGGGTTCTGACCTCTGGAAACTTTTGCATTTTTTATCATTCAAAAATTTATCTGTGACTCCTTTTGCATTCTTATCTTCATTATGCTATTTTGCTACACATTTCACCCCAAATCTGTTGACTTATTCTCTAATTAACTGCATCACAAAGCTTTGAAGCTTATTATATGTTGTTACTTATTTCACATGTGTATATTTTATCTCTCAATAAGACTGAGTTGGGTCTACTGATTTTCGTTTCTTTCCTAAAGAAAGAAAAAAAAGAGGAAGGATGATAGTTCCTCTGGGCAATGTGCTGAGAGCAGACAGTTGATAGGAAAAATGGGGAAAGTTATGGTTTACCATCTGATCATGTTTGTATGACTGACTTGAGTCTTCACTTACTGCCCAGCTCCTACAGAAGGAAAGTAAAGCACCTCTGCCATTTGATCTTTCTCACTATACTTAGTGGGGGTCTAGGGTTAAGGGGATAAGGGGGACATGAAAATGTACATTAGCCACCAGTGGGCCAAAATCAAACACATGTTTTGGTCCAAAAAGAAAAAAAAATGCTCTGAAGCATTTTTCATTAATCGCCAAAATTTAACAAACTGAGAAGTTCATAGAAAACTCTATGCTTCTCATATCTCTTGGAAAATAAGATCCATAACACCGAGCCTGCACTCCTAGTAGCTGCCCCTTTGATTCTGTCCTCCAGTTTAACACCTCACTAGATGTCACCTGCTGTCTAGGCAGGCACTGGGGTTGCAATACGTGTCATGCAGGGCAGTGGGTCCCCAGCTTCAGAGACTCTACCACCGGGAGGCAGGGACCCGGGTCAGGCGAGGGGAGCACCTCACATCGGGGGCAAGACTTAAGGAGGTGCCAGAGACCTCAGAAGTCAAGATAAAAATATTTTAGTACAATATTTCAAAAATTGAAATTTAATGTAAAATGAACAAAATATTAAAATTTTAAATAAAGACAGGATCTGACTCTGTACTTTGTCCAATCCTGCCTTACTCTCCTCACCCTGATCTTAACCTTAACTGGAGACAGATCTAGGACCCATCCAAGTTTCTAGTTTAGTTGGTCTGGGGTGGGGCATAGAATTTGCATGTCTAACAAGCTCCCAGGTGATACTGATGCTGCCGGTCTGGGGACCTCACTGTAAGAGACACTGACTAAAGGATATGGCCTCCCTATTCGCCTCTGTCCCATGCAAATCGTGAAGCACATTTCTGTGCATCTTGCATTGAAGCATTATTTATATCCCTCACTCACTGCATAGCAATACCACACCTGGGTACAGAGAAAAAGATGAAAAAATATTAGCCCTTAATTCTACCCAGAGATTCAGTACACAATAGAAACTTGAACACATTGCAATTTTAAATACTTTTCACACTTGGATCTTAAAGCCATAGGTATAAAATATCAAGATTTATTTCCATAGCCTTTCAACAAGAAAGCAGCACAACCTGGAAACTCAGATTATAATTTCCTACTTAAACCACAGAGAGTGTTTCCTCTTGGGAATACAATGCTCTCCCTAACATAGGGTGTGGATTATTTTGCTCCAGGCAATTTAATTAATGCTTTCCCTATGTTCTGCAGAAATGGTGGCCAATTCTAGTATCTCATGCTTTCACTGACCATCATACCTGTGCATTTCCATGCAAATGGATGGAAGCAGTAAACAAGTATGATTATAATTGAATGTAACTAAATGTGTGTCAGGGTTGAAACTTGGTAGTTTTTTGTTTTATTTTGTTTTCTAAACGTTTCTCACCGTCTCTTATCACAAGTTTATCATAGCTGCATGTACTATGAGATTCAATGTCCAGGGAAAGGATGTTGAGTTCCACAGTAGAATCAGGGGCCTGGATAAGCCACATACAGTCAGCGCCGTTACTGTAGCTTTCAGGCCAGCCTGGGGAGTAAAGAAAGACTGGAGCATCTCCTGTCTGCAGGAACCCACCACAAGCACCTGCAGAATGAAAAGCAACATCGTTGAAATACCTCTGGCAGAAAAGAAGGTAGCATTTCACTTGAAAGCCACAGTTCTATACTGAAACAACTAATTAAAACAATTTTCTCAAAGAAATTTATACATATTTTATTAAATCCACTGATTCAGACAGCTGTGATTTCCACAATTTTTTGAAGAAAAACACACTGTATTCTACTTTTTTCACCATAGTTTTACCACTTAACCCAATTATTAATGAGTGCCTATTATTTGTCAAGCATGAAGTAAGTCCATATGGAAGACCCTATTATTATCGTTACCAAGGTAGAACTTTGTTCATGTTTCCAGTGTGCTTTAGTCTTCATCTTTTTTTAGCATAGCTATTCATCATGTAATTTATATTAGGCAATTTTGAAAAAATTTTCAATTTGGTGAAATGAAGCATTCAAAAAAGTTTGTGAGCTTATAATAACAACAGCCTTTTTTTGTTGTTTTGTTTTTTTGCTTTTTAAATAACAACTTTGTTGAGTTATTATTCACTCACCATAAAATTTACCCTTTTAAATAGTAATTTACCCTTTTAAATACTTCAGTGGTTTTTAGTATATTCACAAAGTTCTGCAATCATCACTGCTACCTAATTTTAGAACATATTTTCACCACCCAGAAAGAAACTAGATACTCTTTACCACCGATTCTCTGTTCTCCACTCCACAAGTCTATGGAAACCACTAGCCTACTTTCTGTCTCTATGGATTTGCCTATTTAAGACATTTTATATAAATATAATCATACTATATGTGGCCTTTGGTGACTGGCTTCGTTCACTTAGCGTAATATTCTAAGGTTCATCTGAATTCTAGCGTGTATCAATACTTCTTTCATTTTAAGGCAGAAGAGTATTCCACTATACGGATATACCACGTTTAGTTTTTCCATTCATCAGCTGTTTGACATTTGGGTTCTTTCCTCTTTCTCACTATTTATGAATAATGTTTCTATGAACATTCATGTATAAATTTTTGTGTGGACATATGTTTTCAATTTTCTTAGGTATATAACTAGGAGTGGAATTGCTGCATTGTATGGTAACCCTGTGTTTCAATTTTTGAGGAACTGCTAAACTGTTTTCCAAAGTGGCTATAGGATTTTACATTTCCACTAGCAATGTACAAGGGTCCCAGATCCTCCACATCTTTGTCAATAATTGTTATTGTCTGTCTTACTCGTTAGAGCCGTCCTAGTGTTAAATACATATTTTCTAGTATACCACTTTAATTCATTTGTTCTTTATTTAACTGTATATTTTCGAGTTTTTTCTGTGTGGTTGTTCAGAGGATTACAATTAACATCTTAAGTTAAGACAATGTAGTCTGGATTAATATTAACTTAATTTTAATAGTATACAAAACTTGGCTATAATATAACTCCATTCCCACCCACCCCCATCTTTTATGCTATTATTGTCATAAAATTATATATTTAAACATTATAAGACCATCAGCATAGTTTATTATTATTATTGCCTTATGCAGCTGTCTTTAAATCAGATAGCAGAAGAAAAGAGCTACAGATGAAAATACATTTATCCTGCCTTTATATTTACATATGTAGTTGTCTTCACTACCTACTGTCTAGCAGTAAAGACATGCTAGGGTCATTTCATTTCATTCTGAAAGCCTCCCTTTAGCATTTCCTGTAGCATAGGTCTGCTTGCAATGAATTTTCTCAGTTTTCATTTATCTGGGAATGTTTTAATTTCTATTTAGTTTGGAGGATACAGTTTCTGGCTATAGAATTCTTGATCAACAGTCTTTTTACTTCAGCACATTGATTATGTCATCCCACTGCTCTGACCTTCATGGTTTCTGATGAGAAATGAGATGTTAACCTTGTTGAGTATTGTTTTTACAAGATAAGTGATTTTCTCTTCGTGCTTTCAAGATAACCCCTTTTCTTTAGCTTTGATAGTTTGACAGCAGTATGTCTAGGTATAGATCTCATTGAGTTTATCCTACCTAGAATTTTGGGGATTCTTGGATGTGTAGATTAATATTTTTCATCAAATTTGGGAGGTGTACAGACATTATTTCTTCAAGTATTCTTTTTTTCCCTTTCCCTCTTTCTTTACCTGGGACTCTCATTATGCATACATATGTTGGTATAAATGATAGTTTCTGAAGCTCTGTATAATTTTCTTCATTCTTTTTCTTTCTTTTCCTCAACAGGATAATCTTAACTGACCTACATTCAAATTCAGTGATTCTTTCTTCTGCCTGCTCAGATCGGTCATTGAGCCCACCCAGTGAATTTCAACTCCAAAATTTCTAGTTGGTTGTTTTTTCTTTCAAAAATATCTATCACTTTATTGATATCCTCTATTTGGTGAGACATCATTCCCATACTTTTCTTTAAATCTTTAGACATGATTTCTTTTAGTTCTTTGACATATTTACAATAGCTTATTTAAAGTCTTTGTTAAGTAAGTCTGACATTTTGGCTTTCTCCAAGACAGTTTCTATGGATTGTTTATATTCCTTTGCATAGGCCATACTTCCCTATTTCTTCATGTGTCTCATAACTTTTTGTTGAAAATCAGACATTTTAAGCAATGTAATGTGGCAACTCTGGAAATCAACCCCTCCCCCAAAGTTTGCTGTCACTGCTCTTTGTTCAGTGGCTTTTGTGCACTAATTCTGTAATGTCTGTGTTAATTGTTGTGTGTAACCATTGAAAGTCTGTGTTCAGGTTAGTGATCAACAACTGATTAAACAGAGATTCCTTTAAATGTCTTGAACCAATAATTCTCTCACTTTTCTGAGTGACTGTGTGTGTGTGTGTGTGTGTGTATGTGTGTGTGTGTGTGTGTGTGTGTATTGGGATATGCCTATATAACTCTAGAAGACAGTTTATAACTCTGCCCTAGAATTCACTTTCTACTTTCACAGAGCCTCAAGATCCTACAGAGGTGAGAGACTGGGGCCTTCTTGGGTCTCATGTTGGGCATGTTTATAGCCCTGCACATGAGTGGAGCCTTCTATGTTCCCAGAAATATGTCAAAGCTTTTCAAAGCCCCCTATGGATATATCACTCCCCAGTTTTTCTTTTTACATTTTTGGTCAGCCTCTTATTAGCTGTAACTGGAATCACTGCCACATGCAGTTGTGATGTTAAATAACTTGCCACTGACAATTTCTAAAAAACCCCCCAGAGATAGGGCTTTTGCGCAGAGCACACTGAGTCAGGTCAGATGAAGACAAGTCCTGAGAATGCAGCTTTTCTAGGAAGCTGCCAGACAGGTTAAATAATAGCAATTCCTTAGGGATAGGATGCTTTCTGGAGTTCCAGATCTACTCCACCCCTTCCAATGGCTGTTAGCCTGCTGATTTTCATGGCTAATGTGGTTGTGAGGCTATTGTGAGGTTACTGCAAAGCTAGGACAGGGAGAGAGATGGGAATAGGGAAAATTAAGATGCCAGAAAGTTGTCTACTGTCACTCAGACTGAACCATTTTTCTTGAATAAACATTCTTTAATTATTGCAATTTTTAATTAATTTCCAGAGTTCTCAAAAGTTGATTTAAAATTTTTTTGCCAGTGTTCTCATTGTTTTTCTGCAAGAATAGATTTTCAGAGGCCTTTACTCCACCATTCCAGAAGTTTATGACTCTTATACAATACATGTTTGAATCTTGCTAGGGCCACCAAGAAATGAATGTAAAATTTATAGGACTAGGTCCTAATTACTTTATCCTATTACTATATAGGCTGTAGAAGTTTAAAAAAAATATAAAGTAAAAGCAATTTCAAAGTATAAGATCCGAATATTATCCAATATCTTCAAATGTTAAGATTTTCCTTTACATAAAATATTTCTTATCTTGAATTTCTAAAAAGCAGTTATCATACTAACTAACTGTAAGCTGTTAGTGCTGTTTGTCAAATATTCCATTTTTCCTCACTTCCAAACATATGGTGAAATTGCATTTCCTCATACTTCTGCGGTTGGGTGAGGCCATTTGACCAGTTCTGCTTTATGAATCACAAGCAAAATGACATGTATCACTTTTAAGCTGAACACTTTTAGACTGAGGCATGCCAGGGCTCTCTTTCCTCTTGCCATGATCACAGGTAATGTCCCAAACAATGTCAGATCCAACACCCAGTTAACCCAAGAGGGTAACATGAATGAGTAAGAAGGCTTGTGTTTTTCAGCTATTCAGAGTTTGGAGTTATTTGTTACTGCAGCATAACCACATATGTCCTGACTGATAAGCTAATATTTTCCTACTTGACATGTTTAATTTCCTTCACATGACTCTAGTCCACATTAGGCTTATTTTCCTTTGACTGCTTTTTGCTTTGTCATTTAATCATTTAGTTACTCTATCATTATTTAACTGAATGCTTTATGTTTGCCAATTACTTTTAAACTCTTGGAGAGTAGAGATTATATCTTGGTTTCCTTTCTTAGTTGGTATACACTTACCTCAGCATGTCTATAATAAACCCTCTATAAATATTTGTTGAATTAAATTTAATGTATGTTTGCATAAGGAATGCTAATGTTACAGTGTTCAATATATTAATACATTTTAAAACAGTAAGCTTTTTTTTCACTTTAATGAAAGTGCCAGAATGTGCTATGATCATGAGATAATCATTTACACCAACTAGGTAACTAGTAAACCATAAAATTTTCTTATCCTCTTATTTTTTCCTTTGCTTGTTTTTCATGAAGAGAAATGAGATCTATGATACTACACTATACTCACTCATCTACTTAAATCACATAATTATGGAATATATGTATGAGAAGAGAACTTTTATTTTTGAGTACTACAATATACTTATTGATATAATGTTTTGCATGAGTGATTTCTTCTGTAACTTGAGATTTGTGGACATAAAACTCAAGTTTATGCTTAACTTAACTCAAGTTTACTTATAAGAGCTATCCAGTCTTAAATGGATAGCTCTAAATTACATTTGGCAATCTTGCTGATGGCTCTTTGCTCTTAGATAAATAGATTAATATTTTAAGGAAGAGTTTCATAGTCAATGTTATGAAAGCACCTTGCAAGAGAGGTGAAAATAACATCTCAGGACAGAATGCTAAGAGGCATTAAATAAATATAAGTATGAATTACACCTTCATCTGTGATCTCTGCTGGTACAAATTCCCAAGAAGCTAGAAGCAAACAGACTCTAATTTTTTAGGGTCTGTTTAGTCTTAGAACAAGTTCAAAGTCTGAATATTCTTCAATGAGATCCTATGATAATATGTCCCAATCAAATATTTCAAGGAGTGAGAATATGCCATGAGAAATATCTGCTGAATTTATTCTATGTCAACCCTCAAATTCACAAGAGCCATTCAAAAGTGTTTAAACAAATTTTCAAAAGAAAAGCGCAGTCTCCCAAAACACAGCTTACTGAGGGAATTTAAAATGTCTTAAAAATAGTAAAATGAAGCTTAAAATTTAGGCCAACTTTACCTTGAAACATGAGGGTTTACAACCAGCTAAGGACACATTGAAGCATTTCTGAAGGCACACTTAAAATGTAACATAGAGGAAAAACAGTTACTTCCATTAGTTAATCCTAGTGTGTGTGTGTGTGTGTGTGAGTGTGGTATTTGCAAACCAAACTTTCAGAGATCTCTAAAGTGATTTCTAGAAATTGTAAGTAGAATATCTTATGGACATCAAACCCTTAATTATTATGGAAAATATAATGCAAAACCAGCATTTTTTGAAATAAACATCTAATCTTTAAGTATTTATGAAATTAAAAGGACACCTGAACATATGGAGGAAGGGTTTTGAGACTGTAATTACTTTTCTTATTCATTTGTGTATTTGGCCCTTATTAGTAGGAACCTTTGAAATATTACTCTCCACATAGCAGCCCCTAAAAAGAATTTCATTTATTACCAAACACACCTGTAGCAATCGTAGGTAAAGGTCCAACAGAGGCATTCATTGCAAACCACTCCAAAAGGAATCCTTTCCCTGAGATTGAAGAGTCAGAAGAAAACTGAAATGTCAAAGAACTTCTAGTGGAGCTCAAAGAGTCAGTCTGGGTACCACAATAGGTTCCAATCAGGCGGGAATGAATGCCAGCCCCATCATAAATCTGCATGGAAAAGACAGATAATAGAGCACTGAACTCAGGCAATCACCTCTATTTTTCTTCATAAATAGAAAACCAAAAGGATAACTTATTATAATTTTATCATCATGGAAACAATGATAAACCAGTAAACATTATATATCAGTTTAAAATAGAAAGTGTCATGAAGTATAAACTATGATTGCAAGTAATTAAATGTGTTTTAAAATTATCTATATCTTTCCTGCAGAATTATATTAGTAACCATGTTCCATGTGATATAGCTCATTATTCGATTTACAGTAAAATTTATGGGTGGAAAAGTAGGAACGAGGATAGTGGCACAACAGTGCTTATTAAATGTGCTTTGGGGCCTCAAAAGGGAGGAATTAGGAAGAAAGGGGAAAAGTAACAAGAAAAAGGAAAAGTCTAATGAGAGAAAGTGGCCAGGTATCCTGAAGGAGTTCACATTTCCAAAGAAGTAAAGAAGCAGAATTAATAACAACAAAAGAATCACAGCTTGTGAGGGCTCAGCATACTCAAAGCATGCAAGAAATCTCTTTCATTTGGTTGAAAATGTTAGATTACATAGTTAGAGACATATTTTGTGATAGTTTCCAAATACATAGTCTTGAGCATGTTTATTTTTTTCTTCACATGTGGATGGATCTCTCCAACCACATTTCATATCCTCCCCTCCATCTTGTAAATAATTTGAACAAGTTCGTTATAAGTGTTATTACATATTTCTCTATTGAAGCTACTATATAAGCTCAGATTTCAAATTAGCTAATAATTATTTCCAACTTACTGAGCATCTATCAAGTACTAGGTTCTATGTGAAGCACTGTGGACCTAAAATGAATAAGACAGAATCTTGGCCCTCAAGAATCTGATAGTAAAATAGTGAAACCCATAGAAGCAGAAAGTAGAATGGTGTTTACCAGGAGATGGGGGGAGTGGGAAATAGGGAGGTGGTCAAAGGGTACAAAGCTTCAGTTATGCAAGATTAATAATTCTGAAGATCTAATATAGAACAATGTGACTATAGTTAATATTACCATGTATATACTTGAAATTTGCTAAGAGGGTAAATCTTAAGTGTTCTCACCACACCAGAAACAAAGAAAGAAGATGGTAACCATCTGAGGTGATGGATATGTTAATTAGCTTGATTGTGATTATTATTTTACAATGTAAAATTGTAAAATGTCATATAGCAAAAGACCTAGTTGGACATCTTAAATATATATAATATTTATTTGTCAAATATACCTCAATAAAGCTGGATAAAAAATAATCTGATAGTGTTTCTGGAATTGATGCAGTTGCCAATGTCTGGATGGCAATGATCACCACAATTTTTATATACTTATATTTACTTATTTTAAAATGACTGTTCAAATTTTTAACACTCTAACAGGAGAATAAACAGGGTAATGGGATATAAGATAGAATAAATTCTTAATTAAGACACATATACATGCTTAGATAAAGCCCAACAGAAAAATTACAATAACGCGGAAAAAAAGTTAGTTACAGAATCAAAGATAATAATTATACTACCAGAATTACCATTGTTCGGGTAACCTGGAAGGGGTATTCGTGATGTAGGGTAGACCATCCCCTATGACTTGTAAATGCTTGAACAGACATTAACTTGGATCTACGGTTGCCAATAGCAATTCACCAAAATGTATAAACATCAGTTGCTCTTGGAAACTCACCTTTAGTTTGTCATAATAGCAGTTGAGCGTTGCCTCCATGTCCATCTCCAAGATTCTACCATGGATAACCTGAGATTCATTCACATTCACTATCCATTGGTAATTGGAGTTGGGGGGGTAATTTCCGGGCCATAAGGGAGAGGCAATTTTCCCCTGAGTTCCCACAATATTATCATTGCCAAATACTAGGAAGGAAAACAGAGTAGTAAATCAGACCTACTTAGAACAGCTCTTTAGTCAAATGAAAGAAACAAAAGGCAAGGGGTGTTGAAAAGGATGGACTTTTAATTGACTGCAATTTCTTTTCTGAACACTGAAAGAAATACTGCTTCCCTTTTGGTTTCTCTGCTATCTATTAATTCTTTGGAGAAGGGTGATATTGTGAATGGAATTCCATCTCCTTAGAAGACTACATGGTGTGAAAACAAGCAATAGCGTCCCATGTAAAACTGGGTTCCCAGACCCCAGGGAACTTGGGGACTTGGGAAGGGGTATTACCAGCTCTATTCTATAATTTTGGTTTACCTATTTTACTTCATGTTAAAAAAGAACGAAACATGTTTCTTTTTCTTTAACTATGTAAGAGAAACTGACATTTTCAAACAACATATAGAGTAGCTATTAATAGTTAACATTTTATCCTATTAGAAGAATATCCTGTTATTACAAATATCTGAGCACTTAGGAATATCCTAAAGTAATAGTAAACGTTTCTTGTGTTTTTTTAATTAATTTTTATTGGAGTATAGTTGATTTACAATTTGTGTTAGTTTCTGCTGTACAGCAAAGTGACTCAGTTATACATATACATACATCCACTCTTTTTTAGATTCTTTTCCCATATAGGTCACCATAGAGTATGGAGTAGAGTTCCCTGTGCTGTACAGTAGGTCCTGATTAGTCATCTATTTTATGTATACTAGTGCGTATATGTCAATCCCAATCTCCCAATTTATCCCTCCCCCCTTCCCCTTTCCTCCTGGTAACCGTAAGTTTGCTTTCTACATCTGTGACTCTATTTCTGTTTCATAAATGGGTTCGTTTATACCAGAGTAAACATTTTTAATTTGAGGAATATAGAGTTTATGGGATCAAATGAAACACATTTGATATAAGTATACAAAACTGAAACAATGATACATTAGAAAACTCTCTATTGCAATATCATGAAAAATGTTTAACTTAAAATTAGGTAGACACTAGAGCTTTAAAAGAATGTTAGAACCACTGAGAATGCTCGCCCTGGCTCTTAATGAGTCATTCATATATAATTTAATTTTTCTAGTACATAATATAGTAAAGTAATTCCACAGAGACATTAAATATAGGGGAATTGTTCTTAATGCATTACTGAAAACAGTGCTATCCTTCTAGTTTGTAGGACACATTCTGGAAGCCATCACTAAAACAGAACCAACTCACTGTTGGTAAATGCAGCCTGGAAGCCCACGCCACTGCCTGAGCCATCGGAGACAAATCTGATCCACAGGATGTGCCCAACAATGGATGAATAATTGAGAGGGAGGACGTTTCCACAGTATCGTCCCACCAAGCGACCAGTGGCGTTTCCTTCCCGGATCTCCACAAAATCTCTGCTACAGTCTTGAGACTCCTCCACCTGGAAAGTTCTGATTGGACAAAACAAAATTAGGGATTTAACTGACAAAATAAATTTTGGGATTATCCTGAATCACTTGCTGGGTTGACCTGTTTGCTTTTTAAATTTTTTCTTTAACTTTAATCACAGTGTCTTTTAGCTAACTTAAAACATTTCTTACACTCAAATTTGTTGAAATGGCGATTCAAGAGATACAAAGACAATTAATACACTGCCTTCAGGGAGTTTTCTTTCTGGGGGAAAATTGGGTAAGAAGATAGAAAAAAACATGTTAGAAGGCAGAATATCATGCCATCAGAGCTATTTTGAGGCAGAGGTATCACATGCGATTGTGAGGTTCAGTAATAGCTTGATGGAGAGATTTTTTTTTAAGATGGAAATGTAAACATTAGCTGGATTTAAGGTGCAAAAATGGTGGGTAGGGAATGCATGCTAACCAAAGCACATATGCAGAAAGAGTGGGACATATTTAGAAATCTGTGAGAGGTCTCGTTTGGTTAGAATTCTGAGTACCTTTAAGAAAACATTAGAAGACATAGCTGGAGCAGTATGACGGGTTAATTTTGGGAGAGCTTAAATGCCAATCAAAGGCATCTGTACTTAATTTCTGTAAAGGTAGAAAAAACATGGCATTTGCACTAAAACAGGCTAGTGTTTAAGCATGGCATATTCAACTTCTTTATATTCTGCAATTATGATGACATGGGGGAATGGAGGGTGGGAAATAAGATCTACCTCATGTAATTGTCATTAGTCACATATATAAAGTGTCTGGAACATGTAGATGCTAAATGAATGCTTTTAAAAATTGGCCTCAATGCTTAAAAAACTTGGGTATAATCAAGGTAATATGGTGTTGGTGGGAGGGTAGACAAATAGATAAATGGAATAGAAGAGATGGTCCAGAGAAGGATCCACAAGTATAAAGCCAATTCAACCCAATTCATGGTGCCAAGTTTGGGCTTCAGAAAAGACTCTGAGGCTGTATTTGGAAATCACCTGTACACATATGAAAATAGCTGAAAACATGGCTAGATTGGGGGTTTAGAAATGAAAAAGTAGAGAGTGATACAAAGAGAGAGAGAGAAAAGATAAGAGCAGAAGCTTAGGGAACACCCATATTTTGAGTTCAGTGAAAGGAAGAGGAAGCAATAAACACAGGAATAGTCTGGAAAGTAGGATAAAAACAAGATCAGTGTCATGTCACAGAAGCCAAGAGAAAATTAAGGAGAGAGTGATGAAGGGTGTCATATGACAGAAAGATCCAGGATTAAGAACAGGCTATAGCAGGGGTCCCCAACCCCCGAGCGGGCGAGCAAATGAAGCTTCATCTGCTGCTCTGCATCGCTCCGCATCACTCACATTACCGCCTGAACCATCCACCCCCCACCACCCCCGCACCAAGTCCATGGAAAAATTGTCTTCCACGAAACCAGTCCCTGGTGCCAAAAAGGTTGGGGACTGTTGGGCTATAGGATTTGGTTACTCAAAGTAAATTAGTAACTTTTAAAGGAGCAGTTTTAGAGGGTCCACTATAGGATAATTTTTCACACATATTAAGGAGTAAATTAGATAATTTTTGGTGATTTCCATAAGATGATGAATTACAATAATAACAAGACAATAACAAGTTTTCTATAACACCCAACAATTAGAATTTATAAACTCTCTATATTTATATTTTTCATGTGCCCATTAACATGCATCAAAATGTATCAATATATAGTTGACAACAAATCAAATCTCAGAAAATATTAAAACTTTAAAAAAATACGTTCTCCGACCACTACAGAATAAAATTAGAACAGGGTAATATAGCGATAACAAAAAGATCCCGTAATTTGGATATGTAAAACAACTTTCTATATAAACCATGTGTTAAACAAGA
Source organism: Balaenoptera musculus (assembly GCF_009873245.2). Lineage (NCBI taxonomy): Eukaryota > Metazoa > Chordata > Mammalia > Artiodactyla > Balaenopteridae > Balaenoptera > Balaenoptera musculus. The sequence continues at coordinate 5,420,895 of NC_045786.1, read as the reverse complement.
AATCATAATGGAAATTTAGAATATATCTAGGACTGAATGAGAGTGAACACATTATGTATTAAAACAGGCAGAGTTGAGCAGTAGAAGTGTGCTGGGCCCATAAAACTTAGGGAGTGTAGTCAAAGCATTATTTAGAGGGAAATTTATAGCCTTACATGTTTATGGTAAAAAAGAACTAATACTAAGAAAAATGGACTAGATGTCTAATCCCAGAAGTTAGTAAAACAAAAAACAAACATACAAACCCCATAAAGGAAGTAGAAGAAATAACACAACATCTGAAATTAGTGAAACAGAAATGTAGAAAATACTAGAAAAGATTAAAAAACCAAAAGCTATTCCTTTGATAAGACTAACAAAGTATAAACCTCCAATAAGACTGACCAATAACAGAAGAAAGCTTAAGTGAGCAACATTACTAATAAGAAAAGGACAAAACAACAGATATACTAGAAATTTTTAAAATTATAATGAAATTTACTAAAAACCTATGCCACTAAATTTGAACTTAGACAATTTTTATAAAAATACAATAATATAACTAGTTGAAGAAAAAAATGGGAAAACCTAAAAATACCATTAAATCAATAAATATCAGTATTAAAAATTGCCTGCAGACAAAAGGAAACAAATACCTGAGCCCAGATTATTTTATAGAGGAACTCTACCAAAGCTTCAATAAATCAATATCCCAATCCTAATCTTGTATATATTGTAAACAAAAAAAAAAAATAGAAAAGAGGGGACAGAGTCCAACTTGTTTAATGAAGTTAATATAACCTTGGGAGCAAAATCAGTCAAGGGAGGTCAAAGAAAGAAAAAGTTTAAGTCAATCTCACTTAATGCAGATGAAAAATCTTACATAAAATATTAGCTAAATCAATCCATCAATCTGTAAAATATGTAAATCTTAATAAGGTTGGACTCACAGTGGTTTAAGATGAAAAGATCTATTACAACAATTCAACACACACACGTACACACAAAGATTTAAAGAGAAAAACAGATGCAAAAATATATGAAGGGAGAATCAGTGACAACTGCAGAAAAGCATTCGTTAAAACTGAACACACATTCATCATAAAAACTCTTAGAGGGGGCTTCCCTGGTGGTGCAGTGGTTGAGAATCTGCCTGCTAATGCAGGGGACACGGGTTCGAGCCCTGGTCTGGGAAGATCCCACATGCCACGGAGCAACTAGGCCCGTGAGCCACAACTACTGAGCCTGTGCGTCTGGAGCCTGTGCTCCGCAACAAGAGAGGCCGCGACAGTGAGAGGCCCGCGCACCGCGATGAAGAGTGGCCCCTGCTCGCCGCAACTAGAGAAAGCCCTCCCACAGCAACAAAGACCCAACACAGCCAAAAATAAATTAATTAATTAATTAATTAAAAAAAAAAAACTCTTAGAAAATTAGGAATAGAGGGAAATTTTCTCAGCTGGATGAGAATTGCCCACCAAACACCTACAGCAAATATACTTAGAGGTAAAAGTTTTTAAACATTTCTTTTAAATAAGAAACAACACAAGAAACCTTGCTCTCATCACTTTGTTGCATAATATACCGAAGGGTTCTCCAGGGCAATAAGACAGGGAAAGGGGGAATGGTTTTAAGAATTGGAAAGGAAGTGCTATAAATCAATATTCAAGAGTACTCATTCATTCATAAATATCTACCAAGCACCTTAACATGTCAGGTCCTTTTCTAGGCACTGAAGTTAGAGTAGCAGACAAGAGACAAAATTTTTGGCATTTCTAGAGAATGGAACAGTGGCAGGATAAGATAATATGCAAAATTTAATAGGGTTTCCTTATACCAGCAAATGAAAATTTACGAGATGTAACTTAGTCAACACTCATTCAACAATATTTGTCTCTCTACTATATTGCCAGACACTGGGAGAGGACAATGAAGAAAACAGACAATGTTCCTTCCTTCGGGGAGCTTACATTCTAGAAGGAGAGACAGATAAGAAACAAATAGATAGAAATATAATGAGGTAGTGATATGCTCTAGGAGGAAAAAACCAAGTGATTAAGGAGGGTTATTTTAGGTAAGGTGGACAGGGTACATCCACAATTTTTAAATGGGCGCCATTTTTAATAGCAACAAAAAATAAGATGCCTAGGAATAAATGTAACATGACATCTATAAGACTTTTATGGAAAAAATACGAAATTTTAGTGAAGGACATAAAAGAAGACTGAATAAATGGAAAGATACTCCAAGTTCAGTATGAAAAGTCAATAAAGATTCTCCCAAAATTAATCTATAAATTCAATGTATTTCCAGTAAAATCAGTAAGTATGATTGCACTTATGTAAAATGTAAAACAGAAAGCACTATTATGTAGTGTGTATGGAGACATGTATATACATATTATTGATACATATATATAATAAAAGGATATAGACATGCATAGACGTGATACACATAAAATTCAGAATACGGGTCATCTCTGTGATGAGAAGGTAAGGGAATGTGACGCTGCCCTGTAATATTTTATTTATTTAAAATTAATTTTTAAATATAAAAGCAATTTAATTTTTTTTTTAAAGTAAATGAACTGAGTGCAAACAGTTCTTTTTTCAGAAGTAACTGAAAGAAATTTTTGCTGAGAAGAAGAAGGACAAGATAAAGAGAAGAAGAAAGAATGGCCTAGTAAGACTATAGAAAAAAACTACTGGGAAGGAAAAAAAATGTCTCGAGAATAGAAAACTTACTTCCTTGCTGTGTATCTTTCAGTCACTGCTCAACATTATGTGAGCAAGACTTCACATGATGGTAAGTACAGCGCCCTCCCGGGGCTCTATCTCAGCTAACAGGTTGGGACGCTTAAGGTACAGCTGACCAGCCTGGAGGTTCTGGGACCTCACTGGGAGGTGAGGGATCAATGTATCAGGCTCACCTCTGAGCCTTCACTGCCGACCAGAGCCCTGCAGCAAACTGGTCAGCTCTGCTCTACCACTGGCTTCTCAAGCCAGATACTAGCGCTGGTAGGTCTCTAGCCAGACAGTGAGTCTGTGGCTCTCACAATCCCACCAAGGTGGGTTATTACAGTGTAGATCATCTGGATCTGTATTTCAGACTTAGTCTTAGCAGCAAGCTGTGACTGATAACCGAGCACAGAAGAAATCAGGAAAGATCCACATCAGGCTAAACAAACCACACATTTGTCTTACCTCCACTGTCCTCCTTGACAACTTAATGCTTCATGAGACAAAGTTCATATCTACAATCATTTCTGCCAAATAATTGTTCTGAATCCACCCTTAGAATAGTTGCCAAGTTTGGCTCTTAAACTCAGGCTCAGCTTTATTATGATCATCATAACATTATCAACAATGTACAATACGCTAAAATTGAGTTCTTCTGATTTTCAGAAGAAAGAAGAAGGGGTGATCGTTCTCCTCAGCAGGCGATTTATATGAAATTGCCCCTAAATCTTTTCTACGCAAAATGCTGCACGTGGTTTAACAGCATCAGCGTCACCCGAGAGCTTGTTTGAAATGAAGCATCAGGCCCCACCAACCAGCTGAATCGGAATATGAATTTTAACAAGAACCCAGGTGATCAACATGCACAATAAAGTTTGGTCCAATGGTCTAGACGATCACTAAGTGCAAGGTTTTTCTGGTTTTTTGTACCAGACTGGTATAATCCAATGCTAAATGTCACAAAAGACATTTCATTAGAAAGGATGGTAGGATGATACCTGTAAGAATCAAATTAGACTTTTTAAAAAGTTTTATTGTTCTTGGAAGTCTTTGGTTTAGTCCAGTTCATTTTATAAGCAAATCCATCCTCTTTCCAAACACTTTGGCTCAGATCTGCTGGTAAAAATATGATGTGGAACAAAAATAGTACAATCACTGTTTCTCATTATCTCATTTTGATTCTTGAACCTAGATCAATAGCATTTTAAAAGGACTCTGCCAGCATAAAATATATTTTCTGTTAATTCCTTTAAATATCTGTTTTATAAAAAAAATTCTTTTGGGGTTTTATTTCTCCCCCCTCCTTTTGTGTTATAGATGCAACCATAATTTCTCCAGCTTTTCTCCCTACTCGATTTCACCACCGTGTCCACAATTCAAACCCCATATTTTAGAACTTGACATATTCCATATGTTTTTCATATGCTTCTCACCCACCCCAGGGGAAGTTTCCAAGCACCCATCTGGATATAGTTTAGACCAGGGCAGAAATAACTCAGAGGCCTGGCCATAAAGCCCTTCTCATTATCATCTGCATAGAGAGGAGCATCTTGCATTCCACAGATTATACTTTAAAAATAAAACTCAAGCAAGGAACACAAAATAATCAAAATTAACTTCTTATGGATGAGAAAGGAAAAAGATGAAGCATTAAGATTTGTTTATGCAATAATCAGGATTTAGTGTCCACTAAAGAGTAAAATGAATGAAACTGGCTTTTTGTGTTTATCTTCCACCCTCTAGGAGGAAAGCCCAGTGTAGTTCATTTGCATTTAACTCTGAACTGCCACACAAGATACTTTAGAAATGGCAGAGTGAGAGAATTTAACATTCACTGAACGTCACGTATGCATCAGCCTTGTGGTATACATTTAAAATTTAACATCTTTAATCACACTTATGGCCCTATATGGATATGATTAGATGAAATGAATCTCTTTAGGTTTTAAACAAATAGCTTCTTGACATTAACTTATTAGTAACTTAACAAGAAATGGGATCTTGTCGGTCTTAAACATTCCCAGTACCTGGCCCAGTTCCTGAGAACCACTGAACATCAGATTGTTCAAGAATGTGAATGTGGTAAAGACCAAGAGGAAAAAGACCAGAAAAGTCCTTTGATCTAGCAATTATGAGGCCTATTAAGCCATGTGAAGGACTTTGGACTTTATCATAAGAACAATGTTCATGGTTTATTCATCATTGGATATAAAACATCAATTATGGGAGTAACATGTGCTTTATATATGAAGCATCTAGCAAGGGTGTAACAAGTGCTTATGTGTATAAAGTAGGGGCTTAATAAATAGTTGTTGAATAAAGAAATATATATATATATATATATAGTCATATATATATGGTCACATATATATATATATATTTTTTCCCATACAAAACTTTATGCTTTTAGTAAAGACAAAAGCAAACAAAACCTCTTTCCCACGTGGCAACTTAAACTTGTATTGCCTTTCAGGTGTTCAGAGGGTGTCTTTGTTTTGACACAATGCCAGCTGGACCCTGAAGAGGCACTGTCTGATTGATGGGCTAAAAGAAAGTAACTTGAGATGTTTGAATGTGGTCCACAAATAGGACTTCTCTTTCATGTTTAAAAATCCATTCCTGATGCACAGAATGACATGTCTAGAAGAGGAGCAAGACTTTTCTGAATAAACAGAGCAGTGTCTCCAAAACAATCTTCTTCTCTCCAAGCAAGTTACTTCTTATATTCTTTTCAAGACAGAATTATCAACCCCAACCAAAGCCCAATAATCTATAATACAGTAAAACAAATAACTTTTAATTTAAAATGGCAATTTAAATACCAATGTCTTGGGACTTCCCTGGTGGCACAGTGATTAAGAATCTGCCTGCCAATGCAGGGGACACGGGTTCGAGCCCTGGTCCGGGAAGATCCCACATGCCGCGGAGCAACTAAGCCCGTGCACCACAACTACTGAGCCTGCGCTCTGCAGCCCGCGAGCCACAACTACTGAAGCCCACACGCCTAGAGCCTGTGCTCCACAACAAGAGAAGCCACTGCAAAGAGAAGCCCGTGCACCGCAACAAAGAGTAGCCCCCGCTCACTGCAACTAGAGAAAGCCCACACACAGCAACGAACACCCAATGCATCCAATAAATAAATAAATTTATAAATACCAATGTCTTATCATCCAATATTTATTAAGCACTCATTACCAGTGTGGCATGTCACAAGTATCTCTCTACTGATGGTATTAAAAGGTCCCATTTCACTTACCATGTGCTTTTCACTAACAACTTCCAGAAAATATATTATTGTTGTTTAATTTAACCTAAGACCACTCAGAATGTGGCAGGATCCTACTGTTGATTGCATGTCCATAGTCCATATTCAAAAAGGCTTACAGTTCAACAAGGAACATGAGAGTGATTTTACAAATCAACCACTAAATTCTGTAAAAAATTAATAAACAGATACCTCAGTTATACAAAGCTGAGAAACCAGAAGAAGGAGCTCTCACACCCTGTGAAGGTAGCAGAGCCCAAGAGGAAGAAGAAAGACTCCTCTTCTTTCTTGGCATGGTCTCAGCTAATAAGAAGCCATGGACTCTTTGTTTACTGCAGCCCTCCCAGCTTCCTTTTCCCTGTATAAAAGCATCCTCCTTCTCCTGCTGTGCAGGGACTTGCAGGGGCTCACCACAGGTGCAGACCCTGAATTGCAATTCTCTGCTGACCCTGAATAAACCCATCTTTGATGGAGAAATATCTGGCATTCTATTTATTTCAGATCAACATTTCATTGGTTCGATAAGCAAACAGGTATGGTACCCACAAATCCAGCCCACTGTCACTCACTGTTTTTCTCACCAACCCTGGAGTTTAAAGGTATGTCCTTCTCCTGGATCCGACCTCACACTCTCTTAGTGTTTGAAGCTGTCCAGGTTTTGTTCGGAATCTGTTTCAAAGCTTCATCTTTCTGGTCAATGCTTTGTTCTGTACGTGAGTATTCACTTGGCACTTCTGATTTGAGATCAGGCTGTTTCAACTGAAACTGGCTAGACTTCGACCCATTCCTTCAGGAGCAGGGGCTGTTTCACTGAAACTGTGCCAGTTTTTGTCCAGCCTTCAGCATATTCCTTTGCAAAGGGCTATTCTCTGGACACTGGCTGAAAAAACCTTTGGCCTGGCTCCTCTAGGACCAAGACGTTTCCTTAGAATTGGCTGTTATTCAGGCTTCCAAGCTGTCTGAATTGAGCTGTTTGTGTTGTAAAATGTTTGAAAATTGCCCTTTTACTTTAGAGAAAAACCTCTGAGAAATGGAAGCCCAGTTTTTGAGAGTACCCACACCCCCAACAGGGACTCTGATAGATCTGATATTTAAGACTAAAGTCCTTCCTCATGCACATTTCTAACTAAATGGACCAACCCGATCAAAGGCAATTTAGGATATCAATGGCTATTATGGGGAACTTTTGAAATCCCCAAACTCAATTTTCTTAGAACCAAAGTAGACTACAATAGCTCAAAAATTTCCAGAAATGAGTGGAATACTTACTTTGGTATCTTGAGGCTTCCCAACATTATCTGGAGCCTAGAATTGCCTCTCTACAAAATAAGATTTTAAGGCTAACTGAGGCAAACATTAATGAGAGATAAAATGGCTCCCAACGCCTCAGGCTCTTCTTCCAGCACCATCTGGTCTCTCCATTGGCTCCTCATGGTCAGACCTCATCTCCGGGGCCATCTTCCTCCTTCCTTGCTACACCACCTATGCCTCCTCTGTACTGCCAATTACCCCATACTAATTCTCTTACCGAGCTTCCCCATGTGAAACTCTTCCCATTCCCGTTTCCTCTGAACTTGTCAGAATATGTCTGTTTACAGCCACTATGGAGAACAGTATGGAGGTTCCATAAAAAACTAAAAATAGAGCTACCATGTGACCCAGCAATCCCACTCCTGGACATATACCCAGAGAAAACCATAATTCAAAAAGAGACATGGGGGCTTCCCTGGTGGCGCAGTGGTTGAGAGTCTGCCTGCTAATGCAGGGGCACAGGTTCGAGCCCTGGTCTGGGAAGATCCCGCGTGCCACGGAGCAACTGGGCCTGTGAGCCACAACTGCTGAGCCTGCGCGTCTGGAGCCTGTGCTCCGCAACAAGAGAGGCCGCGGTGGTGAGAGGCCCGTGCACCGCGATGAAGAGTGGCCCCCGCTTGCCACAACTAGAGAAAGCCCTTGCACAGAAACGAAGACCCAACACAGCCAAAAATAAATAAATTAATTAATAATAATAAAAAAAAAGAGACATGGACCACAATGTTCATTGCAGCTCTATTTACAATAGCCAGGACATGGAAGCAACCTAAGTGTCCATCAACAGATGAATGGATAAAGAAGATGTGGCACATATATACAATGGAATATTACTCAGCCATAAAAAGAAACAAAACTGAGTTATTTGTAGTGAGGTGGATGGGCCTAGAGTCTGTCATACAGAGTAAATTAAGTCAGAAAGAGAAAAACAAATAACGTATGCTAACGCACATATATGGAATCTTAAAAAAAAATTGGTACTAATGAACCTAGTTGCAGGGCAGGAATAAAGATGTAGACATAGAAAATGGACTTGAGGACACGGAGTGGGAGGGGGAAGCTGGGGTGAAGTGAGAGTAGCATCCATATATATATATACACTACCGAATGTAAAATAGATAGCTAGTTGGAAGCAGTAGCACAGCACAGGGAGATCAGCTCAGTGCTTTGTGATGACCTAGATGGGTGGGATAGGGAGGATGGGAGGGAGGCTCAAAAGGGAGGGGATATGGGGACATATGTATGCATATGGCCAATTCACTTTGTTGTACAACAGAAACTAACACAGTATTGTGAAGCAATTATACTCCAATAAGATCTATTTAAAAAAAAATTAAGCCTTCTGAGAATCCAGAGGCTAAACCCTTAATTTTTTGTACTCCCTGGACTAAAGTTGAACTGCAATCCATAGTCAAAGGTTTTCCCAAAGTAACTGGAGATGCTCACAAATTGCTGGAAAATTTAATATAGTCATTCAAACTTGTCAACCTGGTTTCTCTGATTTATATCAGCTAGTTCATATGCTGGTCAGTGAAGGCCAGGGTCAGCATTGGATGAAAACCACTAATTGGGGGAAATCCTAAAAGGTCTCTAGAATTACAGCTGGGAGACCAGCCTCCTATCTTTTTTTTTTTTTTTTTTTTTGATTTATTTTTAATTTTTTTTTTTTTTTTGGCTGTGTTGGCTCTTCGTTGCTGTGCGCAGGCTTTCTCTAGTTGTGGCGAGCGGGGGCCACTCTTGGTTGCGGTACGTGGGCTCCTTATTGCGGTGGCTTCTCTTGTTGCAGAGCACGGGCTCTAGGCACTCAGGCTCCAGTAGTTGCAGCATGCGGGCTCAGTAGTTGGCACGTGGGCTGTAGAGTGCAGGCCCAGTAGCTGTGGCGCACGAGCTTAGTTGCTCCGCAGCATGTGGGATCTTCCCGGACCAGGGATCGAACCTGTGTCCCCTGCATGGGCAGGCAGATTCTTATCCACTGCGCCACGAAGGAAGTCCCCAGCCTGCTATCTTATTATATGATCAGGCTCGGCCAATCCCTAGGCAGCTTCATCAAGCAGTTCCTAGGGTTTCTCCAAAACCTGTTGATTGGAACAAAATCCAGGCGTACGCACAAAAATCTGATGAAACTGTTCATGATTATTACAATCAACTTCAGGTTATTTTTAAAGAAAATTCTGGTCTTCCTTTAGATGTTGATTCTACCCAGGTAGTTTTTAACTCTATGTTTATTAATGGGCTGAAATGAGACCTTTCCCTTCTAGGAAAAAGGACCAGGATGGAATGGGAAACTATATCTATTCCAGATTTAGTTAGTGTGGCAAACCAGCTCTCTCAAACTCTAGATGAGGCACCTCAGAGGAAGACTGTCAAAATTCTTAATCTTCAACCCCAGCAAATGAAGGCTCCTAAATGAAACCAAAACCCTACTAATCTCTATTATTGCAAAGAGCCAGGACATTGGAAAAGAGATTGTTACAAATTTAAGTGCTTCAGGTGCCTTCAGCCCTCTAAGCAGCCTTTCAACATCCTCCCAATTCTCACTGAAGGGGCTCCAAGAAACTACAGGGATTTTCCCCAGTTCTCCCTCTTAGTTGGCATGGAGAAACATTTCTCTAGGTTGGGGATGAAGCTCTTCCAGTCCTGACTGACACCAGAGCCACACTCTCCGTGCTCAAACCCCTTACTATAAAGCGGCCTTTGCCTCTGATAGTACTAGAGCTGATTCTGGAAATACTTATCATTTGTCTCTACTGAATCAGCTACCACCTTCCTTATGGGCAGAATCTCCAACTTATTCTGGAGATTCACAACAACAAAATTCACAACAAACCTCCCATCAAGATTTAAGTAGACCCCTCAAAACCTCTTCCCAGAATTAATCAAACACCTTTTAAAAACAGATCTTCAAGGCATAAAACCCCTAATAGAAAATGATAAGGCTCAAGGCCTCATAATCCCTTGTACTGTGCTCTGAAACACTACTACCATTTTACTGGTGAGAAAACCTACAGGTCAAAGGTGAAGGTTTATCTAGGATCTCAAAACAATCAACAACATTGTTATCTCTTGACATTCTGTTGTTCCTAACCCTTATATGACACTGACATCATTCCAACTGGAAGCAAATTCCTTACTGTAATTGATTCATGCAGTGCATTCTCTAGTATTCCAGTTTATGAAGCTAGCCAGTACCTTTTTGCCTTTACTTGGGAAGAAAAACAGTTAACCTGGACAGTAATGCCTTAGGGTTCTACTCAGAGTCCTTATTTCTCAGGAATCCTGAAGGCTGATCCGGATGATACAAAATTCTCTAGAGATTCAACTACTTTGTTGCAATATGTGGATGATCTGCTTCTTTGCGCTCCTTCTCAAGCCTCCTCACAGGAAGACTCCATCTTGCTAAAGCTTTTAGCGTTAAAGGGACCTAAGGTAGCCAAAGGAAAACTGCAGTTTGCCCAAACCCAGGTTTGATATTTAGGGTATCTGCTATCAGAACAAAGCCTATATCTAGATCCAGATAGACTTCATGGTGACCTACGTTTCCCAAAACCCCAAACTAAACACAACTGCAAAGTTTCCTCCAGCTGGTTGATTATTGCTGAAATTGGATTCCAAATTTCTCTCCTATGGCTAAACCTCTGTATGTTGTACCCAACAATAAAAACCTCAATGCAATTTTAAGAGAAGAAACAGATGACACAGTCTTCAAGGCCCTAAAGGAGAGTTTGGTGAATCCACCTGCCTTGGGCATCCCAATGATCAGATTCTCTTTTTCCTTTTTGTATATGAAAAGAATGGGAATGCCTTTGGGGTACTAATCCCAAAACACAGGGACCACCATTGACCCATAGGGTATTGTGGCCAGCAACTGGACCCTGTAGCATGGGGATATCCCCCTTGCCTTAAAGCCATTACAGCCACTCCCCTTTTGGTTAAGATCACCGAGAAAATTACTGTGAGATCCCTTTTAACCATTTTTGTACCTCATACAGCAGAAGTTCTGACTTCTCATCACACTCAACATTTCCCAGCCAGCCACCTCACCTCCTATGAAGTCCTTTGGTTAACTGCTCCTCACATAACTCTCTTACATTGTAATAACCTTAACCCGGCTACTCCTCTTCCCTCCATCACCAGCAAAGTCCCTCATGATGCTTAACACTGATGCACCACCTCCTGACTCCTCAGCATGATCTACAGGGAATTCCACTGGGTAATGCTGACTTCTCGTGGTTCACTGATGGTTCTCATTTAAAAGGTGATAATGGCAAATACAGTTCTAGGTATGCTATTAAGACTCCTTTTGATGTTGTTGACGCAGCATCTTTACCTATGGTTACTTCAGCCCAGACTGAATTACATGCTTTTACATGGGCTTATACTTTAGCCAAGGACAAAACTGCCAATATTTAGACTGATAGTAGATATGTTTTTGGAGTAGCTCATAATTTTGGAATATTGTGAAAGCAATGTGGCTTCCTTACGTCCAGTGGGAAAATAATTTTAAGATGGCCCCTGTGTTTAGGAATTATTGGATGCAGTAATTTCACCTGCCACTTTAGCTATTATTAAGATTCTGGGGTATTCTGAACTTGACTCTCTGGAAGCTGAGGGAAATCACCTTGCTGATATTTCTGTAAGGAATGTTGCCCTTAAAGGGACCAACAGCAGCCAAACTTCTGTCGTGGTCCAAAGGGAAATTTAGAAAAACTGGCTAGAGAAGCCCAGCAATCAGCCTCAGAAAAAGGAAAACAAGATTGGAAATTCAATAGTTGTTGGTTTGATAAAAAGAGAAAGCTCTGGTTTGCATCAAATAACAACCTATTCCCACCCAACACTCTAAAACTCCCACTCCTCACCGCTGTACGTGCATTAAACCATTGTTCTACTGACAAGATGATAGCCTTCATGAATCAATATTAGAGGAGAAACATTAACAAGGCTGAAAAAAGTGCCTACCCTCACTTGTCCCACTTGTCCAAAGTAGAACCAGGGAAGCCTGTTTGTACTGCTTCCAGACATTGTATATTGCCTAATGGACAATTCAAGCTCTGGTAAGTGGATTTCATACAATTTCTTCCTCTAATGGATATAAATATGTTTTAGTCATGGTCCATATGTTTTCACACTGGACTGAAGCCTTCCCTTGCAGACAGCCTACTGTCTCTTCTGTGGCAAAAGTCCTTTTGGAAAAGATGATCCCTACCTGGGGAACTCATCTCAAACTTCATAGCGATCAAGGAATCCATTTTACTGGCCAGGTACTTTGACAAGTCTGCTCTGTTTGGCTAGTTTTACAACACTTTCACTGTGCTCACCACCCTTATTCCTCTGGTTTAGTCGAACACACTAACAGCATCATTAAGACTCAATTGGCAACATTTATAGAGGCCCTCCAAACACCTTGGTCAAAAGCACTGCCATCTTGTCCTTCTAAATCTTGGATCTTCCGCTTTTGGAACTCATAAACTCTTACCATTTGAGATAGTCACATAATTTCCAACGCACTTGGTTCCCACTTCTTTTGACACACAACTGATAAAAGGAGAGATATTCCAACATTGCAAAGGATTAATTGCCTCTATTAAAAATAACCATGTTTTAATAGAGCAATCTTTTCATAGTGTAGCCTTGGGAGATGAAGACATTAAGCATCACATCTTGCAACCTGGAGATTTTGTCTATTGCAAAAGAGTCCTCCAGAAGAACTCACTTCAACCTCATTGGAAAGGTCCCTATCAGGGACTGCTAACCAACCCTTGTGACACCAAGCTCTGAGAAATAGACTCTTGGATTTATGTGGCACACCTAAAGAAATCACTGAACCCTGACTGTACCTGTACATCACCTGGTGACCTGAAAGTAAAGATTTTCTGGAATTGAAGCAGACGACATCTGATGAGACAGCTTTCCCAAGATACACTTTTGAGGATGACATAAGGCTTCAGATGATCTCCAATGTCTATGATCTTGATATCATATGGACTTTAGATAAAAAGCACCTGAGAGTTCTCCCTCCTACCTCTCCTAATTACTCAGACGTGACCTTAATAGATTTTCAATCTGTTCACTTTCCCTCCGACATGAGATACTATACCAGGAAAGGTCCTTCCTAACATTGACACACAAAAATCCACTGAAACTAGAAACCCTGACTCTAGATCAGCAATGATTTCAGAGAAAGATTATGATCAAAAGGGGGAAATGTAAAAAATTAATAAACAGAAACCTCAATTAAATAGAGTCAGGACACCAAAAGGGGGAGCTCTCATGCCCTGCAAAAATAGCAGAGTCCAACAGGAAGAAGAAAGACCTCTCTTCTTTCCTGAAGGGCTCAACCAATGAGAAGCCTTGGACTCTCTGTTTACTATAACCCTCTAAACTTCCTTTTCTTCTTTATAGAAGTGTTCTCCTTCTTTCGCAATACAGGGACTTGCACATGTCTTGCCATGGTTGCAGATCCCAAATTGCAATTCTCTGCTGATCCCAAATAAACTCACCTTTGCAATTCCTGTTGATCCTAAATAAACCCATCTGTGCAATTCTCTGCTGATACCAAATAAACCCATCTTTTCTGACAAAGGTGGATTAGGATGGGGATAAGACATAAGGGTAAAGAAGGCTTAATTGAGATGGGGATTCTGCTGGAAGAAAGAATGTTAGTGATGCTCTGAAAGAATCTAAATGTTCCTAATTTAAAAAAAAAAGATAAAATTAATGTTATCTGAAAATGAGAATTCCAAAAATTAATGTACCAAGAGCTCAGGCATGTACTCTTGGTAATGTTAGGCAGGACTCTAAAACCACTGCAAGAGAATTATAATGCTATTTATAACTTAAACTATGACTAAAACAGAGGAAATATGGAAACAGACTTCCTGAAGTTCCCACCATATTCTCTAACAGTTGTTTGGACAGATATGTTATTAGTTGTCCATCCTATTAGTAACAGTGCTTCCTTCCTGCAGATTCATTCTCCCTGAAACAATATACTATAAAAAAGGATTTACATAAAAGACAGCTGGAGCTGGTTGCCAGGGGAACTGACAATGTTCCAGACACATTCCACATTAGAGGGATAAATTTCTGGGTAGCCAGGGCTGTTGAAGACGCCTTCAGCCATGCGGAAGATGCCACCACAAGCTAGAAGAAAAGAGAAACAAAGTGAGTGGCAGAGTAAATAGTGAATACAAGACACCATAAGATAAAGGAGAAAGAACACTAGAAGAGCTGATAGCAGCGTCAAAGGATATGCCATTTTCATTTCATAATTTAAAAAATCCATATCATATACAATAAGGAAAAGATTCTGAAACCTGAACACTAAAAGCCACAGGGTATGGTGGATTGGAAGGAATCTCGGTAGATTCTTCTCTAAAAGACTGTTCTCCCTGTGAACTATAACTTTATGTAATAAAAGGCTCATTTTAATTCTGTAGCCCCTCGGTATTTCTGACCAGGATGATCTTCACTCCTGGCCTAGAACAGAAGGCAGTATTTCAGCTTTTCCTTCTCAGGAGAGCACAGAAACATGCGCAAATCTCCTTGGTGTTCTAAGGCTTTTAGCTGCTAGTAACAAGGCAGCCAGCAGCTGACAAGCAGCACTCTGCTGGCTAAGAGCCCCAGCACTGGGTGCTCCTCTTTCCCCTCCTCCCCATATGCCCCCATCCATCCTGCATCAGCGACAACACCCAGCCCTGCCTGAGCGCAGCTGTGAGGCCAGGGAGACTAAAGGACAGCAGGTGTCCACCCGTAAGAGATGCCATCAGACACTGTCCATCAGGGGCTCCCTTAACAAACATATCATGAAGGAGAACAAGGAGACACCGACAAGCAAGTCACCCAAGATCATTCCAACCAGTTCTCCCCACTTCCAGAGCTCATCCGTGTAGCATTAGTCACCATTGCCAAGGTATGGGAACAACCTAAGTGTCCGTCGATGGACGAATGGATAAAGAAGATGTGGTATAGAGTTCACTACTGTTAGACTTTACAAGCATGTTAACCTAATTTGAAAGACAGTAAGGTTAGTCATAGAGGTGATCTAGGAAACTAGTTCAGAACGCTGAATGTAGAAGAATCCCAAATAATAAACCAAGGATTTTCTACACATTTCTCTTAACCTAGTAGCACCATTTGCCAACATTTCTTACCTGATGTTGATGCAGCATATGTGGCGTGGAAACCACCAAAATTCGCTGTAGAATCCGAGACGAACCTCAGTGTCAGAGCATTGCTGAAGGAAGTGATGGGGTGGGGCATGGAGGGGCCACAGTATCGGCCTAAATAATGAAGATGATGACAAGGAGAATGAATGATGACAAGTAAACACGTATTTTACTAGAGTCACAAGAGACCAAAGCAAACAGAAGAAACCACTATTAGGAGAAACACTTACATCAGGGTCAGTGTTGGGGATGATGCCTGATAATTCAAAATAAGCTATGAATACGAGCATAGGGGAGATGATTTATAAACGTGGTAAAGAATGTTAGGGGGAGGAAGAGTAATACAGATGACCTCCAAATGTAACTAATGCTAGTGCAGTAGGGACCTGCACAAATAAATGTGCTAATACTTAAAAGCAACATATAAGAGCAGAGAAGCACGTGGATGTTGGAACCAAAACACCTGGATTCAACTCCTGGCTCTGCCACTTACCAGCTGCGTGACCTGAGTCAAGTTACTTAAGTGCTCTGTGCCTCAGTGTCCCCACTTGAGAAAGGGGAACATTGATAACAGTGAAATCCTCTATCATAAGGGTATGAGGACTAATTGAGTTACTGTGTATAAAGTTCTTCAGATAGCACTCCGCACAAGGTGTTCTATAAGTGTCCATTAAATAATATAGCCTCAACCTCAGTCAAATGCTTACAGACGAAAATCTCAAGGAATACAATCAGAAGTCTGCAGAGAGCAGAGAGTATTCCTCAATTGCCTGTTATCATCTCAAGCACTGTTCTGGGCACCGGGAATAAAGCAGTGAGCAAAACAAAGTCCCTTCTCTGATGGAGCTTGTATTCTAGTGCAGGATGAGAACCTTGGATGACAAAGCTCAAATAGGAGTGACTCATGGAGAATGTTTAAATAACCTGAGATTATTTTGCTTGAGAACATTTCAGAAACTATTTAGCAGCAACCCCTAATTTTTACTGGGATGTTTTACAAACAGACCTCTAGATTACCTATCTACTATCTATCTATCTATCTATCTGTTATTTTGTTTCCACTGAGGACAAAACCAAAAGAAACATGCTCAATTTGAATACGAGAACTGTGGTCAAATGTTAATAAGAAATTTCTCAGAGAATGCTACCTAATGCTGGAATGGACTGCATTTCACTACTGTCTAAAGCAATCACAACTTTCAATTAAAAAAATATAAACTATGCATGTCCTTGAATATGAACAAGCTGAGTTTCTTGAACACCATATTACATCCTGCTTTCCTAGCCTCTCATTATCTTTACATGGCTTATGATGCTCTTCATAGTTATTGGAAACATTCTAACCTGGAACGACAGCATATACACATGTAAGCACAGACACTGTAAAAAGCCAAGGCCACAGATGTGAGCGAGTGAGCGCGGCAGTACCTCGGAGGGGCGCATCATCGTGACTGCCGTCCAAAATCTCTAAAAAGTCTCGAGTACACGTTGTGCTGCTTTCAAGTCCAAAGTGGCTAAAGGAGAGGGTGATATGATTGACTGAAAGGGAAAAAGAGAAGACTCTTTAATAACGTTCTGGCAAACAAAACATACGGGGAATGATATTTCACCTCTGATCCTTTCTCCTGCTGGTTCTCCAGCAGGGAAGCCATGAATCTGGCAGATGTGCACAGGGGGACGGACAGGGGAGGGGGGTGAAGAGGAAAAGTAACAACGGCTCTGCTAAAAGCTCTCCTTTGAAGAGTAATTGAATCCATGCTTTTGAAAATGTCTGTAGATTCTGAAACGCTGGTACTGGGAAGAGAACCCTTGGGTCGGTTTATTTCATGGACGATGGGGAATGGATCCACTGTTGCTGTGTTCCTCTCAGAAGTATTTTTCTTAAAAGAATAGTTTCCTTAAATTCTGATTCTTTACCTGTGCTTGTCAATAAGACACATTTTCCTCTCCGGCACACGTATCCTAGCATTCTCAGTGTTACTTTAAGGCCAGAACCGGGGAAACGGGAAGTTCATTCATTTATAAAGAGAGCTTTGAATTACTTGCAGAAAGGTACGTGCCTGGGTACATTTTCCTTTTGTTTTCTTCCAGGGTCCCAAATCTTCAGAATAGGATCTTTCCCTATTGCTGTCTTTATACCAGTGACCTCTTTCATCTAAATGCTTTACAACTGTTTAGAAATTATCCTTAGGTGCAAGACTGTGGGACGCGAGGCAGGGGACTTCTTTATTCAAGGCTCAGTTCCTGGCTACTTTCTTTGCCAAAGGATTACATCACTGACCCCCAAATGACATGCAGGGCAATAAAGATACCATTCTGTTAATGCTTAACATGCCTAGGAAAAATGTTAGAGAATATTTAAGCCAAACTCTTCTTTTTTTAGATGAGCTAATGGGGCCTCATCGGCATCAGTGACTTTCCTATTATCACACAGGTCATTAATTAGAGAGCGGAGTAAAGAACTTAATGCCTTTCCCACATTACGTCTGAAATCATCCATTTTTCCTGAAAACCTCAAGGAAGGGCAGGGCTCATTCGAAACGGGGTTCATAATGGCCCTGGGATCACCCTCTTCGCAGTCGTTTTGCTTGAGTCCTTAGGGGTCTCCTCACTTTCTCTGTAAAATGTGGACAGTAATCCTTACTACCAGATTGTTACCAGAGCAGAAAATAAGATTCTAGGATTCTAAACAGAACACAATGCAAGCACGTATTAAAGGTTTCTTAAGGCCTACGCTGGGATTTTTTTTAAATACGTGCATCACAGGAGAGACCAGGTTTTATAATTAACTTCCACCTTTATTGAAGACCAATATGTTCACGGCACTGCATCTCCAAACTACGAGTTATTAATTTTCCAGTCTATGGTTCTTATTGTTCATTTATTCACTTAGCAACTGCCTTGAGCATCTACTACACTCAAGGCACAGGTGTCAAAAACTATTTATTTATCCACTATTTTTGCTTACCCCCAATCTCACACGCCTGTCATTTCAACTAGGTTATAGGTTTTTGCTTTGTTTCGTTTCCTTTGCTAGGCCTTGAAATTTAAAAAATAATTAAATTAAGAATAAACAGTAAAAGTTACTTCCTACCAGATTAGGAAACCCTTGTTCTTGTGCACATCAGGAAATGGGACTTCCAAAAACAGGAGAGGAAGGCCATCAATTGTTACCACCGAGGAGATAAGAACATGAGTCATAGCTGGACTTTCCCACAGACACCAAGCGCCCTGGATTCTTTTTTATTTTTGTTACTTACACGGAGGCTGGGCTTGAATTATCCAGCTGCAGTTCTGATTGTTTGGATAGTTGGCAGGGAACAGGGGAGAGGATATCGTATCAACGGAGTCGGTGAGGATGTAGCCGCCACAGGCTGAGGGACACACAAGCGCACACATATGTCACACACTTTTGATTTCTGCTGACTCTCCAAAACAATTATTTGAAGAATGAAAGCATAAATGATGTTTCCTTATTTCTAAAAGGCATGTCAAGGAAGTTCTCTGCCAAGAAAGCTGCACATAAACCATGAGAAAGTGGCAACATACTCTACGTTTATAACAGTATTCTTCAGTTACGGGAAGTAGGGAGTGGCAAAGAACAACAGATTAAATGGCTATGAATTGCCTGAATCATTCAACAAAACGCTGGCACTGATTCACTTACTCTGCCCACTTGCAAATTACAGACATAGGGATAATCTCTTTACGACTGACTTCTTTTTTAGGAAACTAAATATTCAGTTGAAAGAGACTTCATAAGGGCGGCTGTGTGTCATCAGGGACGTGCAGAGCCCTATGGGAGCAGAAGACGGGGGGTGTACAAGGCATCTCATGGCGCAGACAGCACTGAAGGAGGATTCGGGGGTGAGGAAGAGTGGTCCAGGGCAGCCCGAGCAAAGACAGAGGAGGGCAGGGGCTGCACCACACACGCTTGGCTGAAGCATGGGGCACGTGAGGAGGGTCGAGCGATGCTGGAAAAAGACCAGGGCAGATTCTGTGCCCGTGGGGAACATCCAGAGAAGCTTGGGCTCCACGCCCTGGTCGGTGTGGAGACAGGACAGACAATGGAGCGCTGAAGGTCAGGATCAGAACTCGCTACTGCACGTTGACTTTGGAGGAATATGGGAGAAGGGCAGGTGAGACCAGGAGGCTGCTATAATAGCCCAGAGAAGACCCACTGGGAACTTCTTTGCTATGAAGCAAAACGTAAGGGATTAATTAAATGAAAAGAAAGAGTGTTGAGACGCTGTTCTTTCTTTGAAAGAACTTCGCAGTCTGTCTTGCTCCAAAGCCTTCAGTGCACCTTGGGGAGACCTCAATCCAGAAACTCTTCCTAGCCAGGGCTCTTTACTGCAGAATCCGGGCAAGCAAGTCCACTGAAACAGATGAAATGACTAAAACAGACCACACTTGTTTGAAATGACAAGGATCCTCCAAATAAAAATCAGAGGCGTGTTAAGGGGACAACGACCCGCCCAGCTCTGGGTTCCATCCCTGACAGTGGAACAAAGGGTTAATCTCTAAAAGTCCCAGATGAAAGGCAATGGGTGAAAAGGTCTACTAGGAAGTGGTGCTTTAAGGAAAAAAAATGGGGAATTTCCTGGCGGTCCAGTGGTTAGGATTCAGCGCTTTCACTGCCGTGGCCCGGGTTCGACGCAGGCCGTGTAATGCGGCCAAAACAAAAAGAAAAGAAAAAAGAAAATATCAATGGAAAACAATACTGATTCTTCAGGTGGAGAGCGACCACTACCTTGAGGGTTAGAACTTGACTTTATATTAGCAGAAAGTCTTGTAATTTATAGTAGCGTATCTCTTAGCATAAAACTTTGGATAAATACTAGATAATATATCTGTGAGTAAATGAATCTGGATAAACACTTCTTTAATAGTGTCTCTAATATTAAAGGCACTTTTAAGTGTTATTCTGAAAATTTGCTTGAGAGATACAGAGACCCCAAGGAAGTTCACATCACCTAAGTTAGACAAAGGAAAAGTTAAAAGTGTCAACAGTTGGAATCATTGCAAACTATGGTTCCTTTGTTCTACTTAAATTGTCGCATGTTAAGTAGAAAGCTGGGACCGTTTTCTGAGGACCGGTCTCATTTTACTGCAGCACCAAGAGGGGCACTTAAGAACAGATGGTTTGTGTTTCCGGGAGACCCACGCGGAACTTGCCTTGTCTGAAGTGAGCACGGAACCCCCGGCTCTGTCTGGAAGGGCCAGACTGAAATCGCAGGAAGAGGCTGTTTCCCGAAGAGGTGATGGGGTTCCTCAGCTGCTGTCTTCCACACACACCGGCAAGGCGAGGGGCTGCGGAGCTTAAACCATCAAATGCCTACAAAGAAAGACAACAGGGAACACAGTGGTTCAGAACTTCAGATCTGCCTCTACAAGGCGCCTGTTCCGTGGAGTACCTGCACATCGGTGGCCTAGGAGAAAACACATTTGCTGGAATCCAGTGCTTCATTTTATTGTCTTGTCACTCAGGTCCATTGCAGTGTCTGAGTCTTTGGTCATCTCTAGGAAAACTGTAGGGATTTCAGTAGGAGTTTCTGTGCCAGAGAAACTCGCCATTAGATCCCTGGATGTCTTTATAAATGCCATGCCTTTCCCTGCTTTCTTCCTCTCCTGACTCCAGGGCAGTTACCTCATGGGCCATGCTTACATGTGCTGATACAAGAATAAATATGGAGCAAATACATAAGAAATAATGAGGAGGAATCATTCATTTTCAGAAACCCAGCATTTGCTGGAACTTTACGCTCTTCATGGGGTCATGGTCAAGAGGAAGAGAAATGGTAGAATTCTTTCAAATGACATAGTGATGTGAGGCTGATTTAGAAAATTACCTCATTATTTTAAAAAATATATTGGGCTCTGGGCTGCCCAGTTCTGTGCTGGGACTTAGCTGACCTTCCATATGTGCCAGTGGAACAGAGTTTACATTACAGACCCCCAAAATTGCTGTACTGGTGTGTGAAATTGAAGCTTGCGCATTTCCTTGGGACTCTGTGTGTCCGATGTGAATCTTTGAATGCTCTTATGTGTAAACTGGGGGGAAATGAGTTATTTTTCTCTGGACGATAATAATAATGACAGCAACCATTCATTAAACGTATACTATGAGCCAGGAACTGGATTCAGCCTTTCACATATACTATCCAGTTTCCTCCTCCCCAGATTCCCTCCACTTTCAAGAAGAGGATAACAGATGCACAGAGAGCTCACTGATGTGACCAAGACACACAGTTCCTAAGAGGGAGCCGGACATGGTGAACCAGACAGCTAGGTTCTGGAGCCCAGAATTAAACCTTTCGTTTTGTCCAATGCAAGATTTCAATTAAGCAAGATAGATGCATCAGCTGGCCAACCACCAGGGTGGGAGTAAAAGTATGAGGTTAAAATATGACTGTTTCATGCAAAATAAATTGCCATTTACATTTCATAAGAAAGCCCTGGGAGAAAATAGAAAGTCAGGAACTTAATACAAGGAAGGTACACACAAATGACTTTAGAATACCTAGTGATGATTACAATCAGTGTTCTCTTTAGCACGTAAGTATGACTGGGAGGTTATTCTCAGTTTAATTTATATGAGCACGTGAGTCAAACATCAATAGGGTTTTTAACTCTCTAATGAGGGGGCGAGAACTTTTACAATAACGAACTTCATATAAATGCTCTGGAGCATCACTTCTTTTTTCTTTTTCTTTGTTTCCCTCAATGTCCTAATTTTAAAATCTATATATCCAATAAAACTTTAAAACTGATTTTCACTCAACATTTAAAGGTTGATTAAAAACTAAATTATATATTCTCAACCAATTCAAAATATAGTTTCCAATCTAGTGTGACTGCCTATTTTGAATACCTTGAATACCTTAAATAGGAGCCAAAACCACATACAAACCATCATTACACAACCTCTTGTACTACATTTACATTGCAAACTACTCTCAAATATTACCACCATTGGTTTAATCCAAGATTTACTTATCTCTGTACTTGGTTTTAAACTTTCCTAAGGTTATAGCTGTAACAACCTCGGATTTCAGTAATGTTATATTAATACTATCTTGCTTTAAAGAATACCCTCTTAGAACATCTGGGGTCCAGGGGTCTGGGGAATATGGCAATTGACCCTTGGTCAAGACTGCTTGTACAAGACTACTTGCTTCTCTCAAGGTGACTGGTTTGTTTGCTTAAAAGAGCATTTCTTAAACTTTAGTGGAACATGGGTTCTATGAGGTTTATAGACGTCCCCAACAAAAACAACAAACAACACCCAACGATACACACACATTCAGGATTTTTACAAGTCCATGAACTCACAAAGGCAAGACTCCTCTAGTTTCCTTTATTTCTCTCCAAATTCAGAGGGCTAGGGAGTAAGTAGATATTGTTCCTTCCCTTTCTAAGTTGTCTTTTTCTCTCTGAATGGTTGAAATCCTCTTAAGGCAAAATAAGGAAGGTAGAAAGTGAAGGCGAAAGTCATTCAGAAAGTCACGTGAATGAACCACTTCCCTGGAGGTTCTTTAAAAGAACACATCTTCTAGGAGGTCTACATGTTTCCAGCCCCTCCTACCCCCCGAGATCCTGGAATCACAGGACTTTGGCTGAAACTCATACACCTGGGGCATTACTTCACAAGGAACAGATCCAAGATAGAAGGTTTCCAATGTCCCTAAATCAAAATTATATACCAATGTCACCCTACATTTGGTTAGCATGTTGTAATTTTACAAGCACCAGTGCAAACATCCCTAAAACTAGGCCTCAACAGCATGTGGTTTTTTCGTTTTTTTAGTGAAGAAAGTGAGACTTCACAAGTGTGCTAGCTATTAAACTATTGTCTCAGCCAATGGGAGCTAGTGACCCAAGATCATGGAGCTAGTGACCCAAGATCACAGAGCTACTGAGTAGCAGAACCAGGAACTTAATTCTCCTCTCTCCAAATTCTATATTATATCATGTTACTCCTCTTTACAATGTGTATGATAGTCATTAAGTTATATGTTCCTAATTACCATTTTATGAAAGTGTAAGACCTCACGTTATCAAGGAGACAGCTGGGGTCTTTTTTTTTTTTAACAGTTTGGAATAGCAGTCCTTTTATTTGAGAGTGTTCTTAACATCTGTAATATCAAATCAATTTAAGCTTTAATTTATAAAATTATAAGGAATCCAACCTCCACTGAGTTATGAAGCTCCGAGCCCAACGTGATTCTATTTTGCCATAATCCCATATTGAAATGCTGATTTTACCAATAGGTACTTGAAAAGATGCTCAAGACAATTATCACCAGTAAAATGCAAATCAAAACCAGAATGAGAACTGATGAGGATGATTATAATTTTTGTGACTTTCTGTTTGAATAAAAAGAAAAAAAAATCCCCCCCCCCAAAAAAAACCAGAATGAGATATCATCCCACACCTGTCAGAATGAAGGTCATCATCAAAAAGACTAGAAATAAGAGTTGGTGATAATGTGGAGAAAAGGGAACCCTGGTGCACTGCTGGTGGGAATGTAAATTGGTGCAGCCACTATGGAAAACAGTATGGAGGTTCCTCAAAAAACTAACAATAGAGCTACCATATGATCCAGCAATTCTATTCCTAGGTATTTATCCAAGGAAATGAAAACACTAATTTGAAAAGACACATGCACCCCAATGTTCACTGCAGCACTATTTACAATAGCGAGGACATGGAAGCAACCTAAGTGTCCATCGACAGAAGAATGGACAAAGAAGATGTAATACATATATACAACGGAATATTACTCGGCCATAAAACAGAATGAAATCTTGCCATTTGTGACAACATGAACAGATCTAAAGGGTATTGTGCTAAGTAAAATAAGTCAGACAGAGAAAGACTACTACTATATGGTCTCACTTGTATGTGGAATCTAAAAAATAAAACAAATGAACAAATATAACAAAACAGAAACAGAGCTATGGATACAGAGAACAAACAGGTGGCTGTCAGAGGGGAGGGGGTGAGGGGAGGAGAGAAATAGGTGAGGGAGATTAAGAGGGACAGACTGCCAGTTACAAGATAAATGAGCCATGGGGGTGAAACATACAGTGTGAGGAACACAGTCAGTAATAATGTCGTATTTTTGCACGGTGAGGAAGGGGGTCAAAAGGTACAAACTTCCTGTTACAAGATGACTAAGAACCAGGGATGTGATGCACAACACAATAAACAGAATCAACACTGCTGTGTGTTGTGTAGGAAAGTTGTTAAGAGTCAATCCCAACAGCTCTCAGCACGAGGACACATACTTTTCCTATTTCTTCTCTTTTGTGTCTCTATGGGATGATGGGTGTTCACTAAACTTACTGGGGTCAGCACTTCACGATGCATGTAGGTCACATCATTATGCTGTACACCTCACCTTACACAGTGTTGCGTGTTAATTATATCTCAATCAACCTGGAAGAAAATAAACTTGATGTAAAATTTGCAAAAAAAAAAAAAAAAGAGTTATACGGAAAAAACTGCAGGGAAGAAAATAGGAGAAATCTTGTTGCTATTTTTTTAAATTCTAAAGTCATAAAAATTATCAGTATGCATTTCCTTTACTTCTATTTAGTTCCCAAGGCAGAGCTAGCAAATTATATTACTACTGGCTACACACATAACATATTCACATAGCTTATAGATATATAAGACTTATTTAAGTCTACTGCCAAGAGTTTCCTGGGCCTGGGAATTGATTTTCTGATCTGTTGCTGAGGTGGTAAAAAGAGAAATATACAAAACAAACAAACAAAAAAACTGCACATTGCAACTAACTGATTTCTAGATAATTCCAGTAAAATAAATTTTTGAAATTGAATCCACAAAAGAAAAAGTAGCCACCATCCTTGGGAGTTCCAACTACAGGAGCTCTAAAAACAGGCAGATGGAGTTAAGCAGTAATCTAATTTCTTCACTAAAGTTAATCAGTGTCTTTACAATGTATCCAGAGTCTGTCAAATTTCCAGATACCAGCACATACATTAAAAATACCTGGACTTACCTTTATCATACAAAATAGGAGACTCTTTAAAAGAACAGAACCAGACACATAACAGACAATAAACGTCTGATGTACAAATGAGTAAGTAAATATCAGATATAAGAGTCTATGACCTCTGAGAACAAAGGACTAAGGTTGAGGAAAACCCAGAGTTAAGAAAAAAGGCTGCTCCTTTTCTCGTGGATTGGGCAGTATGAACGCATAGCAGGCATGATAGCGGGGAAGAGGTTATTCACAGTGGGAAGGAGGTCAAGTGGAGCTGCTTTCCGGGCACAGAGAGCAGTGGAGGAGGCTCCAGTCAAGGTCAGGGGCCAGGCCACACACACGGCACCCAGGTGCCCTCTCACGGGCTGTGCCAGCCCTTCACCAGTACCACGAGAGAAGGAGGACGGCGGAAGGTGGGTGAAGGACACCGGACCGACCCCCAAGGCCCAGAGTATCCAGAACACATGACATTACGGTGCCACCGGGGACCCTCTGTACCCTGAGCTGCAGCCAGAGGGTCGAACTGAGCCAAACATTTATGAACTTTAATCCTTGATGCTTTATAATGTCAAGGAGATCTGAGTAAATATCAACCCCTTCTCAAAGCTGACACGTGTCAACTTCAGCTCAAAGTGATGGGGAGGAAAACCATTCAAGTGAGAGACCAGCACCCCTTCCTGATGATGCTTACAGAGGCCAATGGTCAGAGTCCAAGGACCGGCAATTTGAGAAAATAAAGGAGCCAAGCAAAGGGAACCTTTTGCCTTTCCACATACTTACTGATGATGGAAATATGTATTATTTAACAACATGCATTCTTTAAAAGCAGGTGGCAGAATTCCTTTTAAAGAGAGAATAACAGAAGGTGTTTGTTTAGCAAAACACCCTCGCAGGCTCGCAGAGAGTGACTGCCAGGGGAGAGATGCTACGTGATGTCACTGTGGACAAGTCTCTCTCCTCTCTGCCCTCCAGCTGCCTAATCTGTAAAACTGATTGACATGAGAATATAGTTCACACTGTTCATCAGCATTAAATAAGTTAAAAGACATAAAGGTACGTCGGGTCGTTTCTGGCACACAGTAGGTACTTAATAGATATTAACCTCTGCTATTAAAGTGGGACAAAGAGATTGCTAAATTGCTGTTTAAGAAATGGATAAAACATCGTAGGGAGGGAACGGGAAAGCTAGGGAGGCAAAGACAAAAAGAGGTCCAAAGATGGGGGTTCATCCAGCAAAACGGGAGCCTGAGTTGGAGACAGAATCCATGAAAACCGCCCAGCTGGGGCGGTGGGGTGGGCATAGTGTGGCAACTTCCGACCCGGCCCCCAGTGGTTCATGCCCTGTGCAGTCTCCTCCCTGGAGGGTGGCATGGACCTAACGACCTGCTTCCGATAAACAGGACAAGGTCAGAGTGAGGGGTGTCACTGCCATGGCTCGGTTGGGACAGATGGACCCTTGCACCTTGCTGGCAGCCTCTCTTGCTGGCGCTGTCCCCTGCGCCCTGTACTGCTCGCCCTGATGAAGCAGCTGCCGTGTCGTGAGAGGCTCTGCAGAGAGGCCGCGTGGCGAGGGGCTGAGGGAGGCCTCCGGCCACAGCCTGCAGAGAACCGAATCCTGCCAAGGGCCACGTGGTAAGTCACACCGGGGCTCCTGACCCGCAGAAACTAGAATTATTGTTGTTTTGCGCTATTACGTTTGGGGATACATTTTTAGGCAGCAACAAAGAACCAATCCAGGGGGTGTGAAATGAGGGACTGAGCAAGGAATGAACACTGGAGTTTTTAGGGCAAGGATGTCTAATATCACATTTTAGCTCACCTGCAATATTTAGGCAAAGTCTACCATATAAAAGAGCCTCATGTGTGTAGTATTTTGGAGAAATAAAGAAAAGAGGTCTAAATCCCAACTTTTTCTTAAAAAGGGGTAGAGAGAAAGGGAACGGCCATAAGAAGCAAGAGGTAGAGGCCTTGAAATGTAAACAGTGACAAGAACTGGACACCTGGGTGACCACTCCCCCCGCCTCACCTCTCCACACAAGAGTCCCTGGAAATATTATGGGATGATGGGTTTGCCAGGCCTCTGAGTCTCCTTTCCCTCACCTCAGCGACCCCCTGTGTCACCTTCCACTGAAGGGACCAAAAGTCATTCACGGAACTTAGTGACTTGGAAATTACTTGAGGTCCAAGGGGTGACTGGATGTAGCGACGGGGCAGCCGGAGGGCGGGCTGAGTTGTGTACACAAAGGGAAGAAATGGAGACAGAGTGGCACCTCCACTGCCCTTGGAACCGCTGGCCCTCCCAGAGGAGCTGCAGTGGTGACGGTGACGTGCCTGGCGTGAGATGCGCATTCAGCGAATGTGTTACCCTGATGGTGAATGCCATTGTTTTCTTTCCTTGTGTCTCCCTTAGTTCTTTGGAAAGTAAAGCTATCACAGCTTGTTCAAGAATTCATAAGATCCCTTAATGTAGCAGGTTGAGTTGGGGATGACAAAGTATCCGGTCTAGTTCAGGAAGAACAGTGATTTCTTTAAAAATCTCTGTGTTCCTCTCCAAACATTTTCCCTACAACACCAAACCCTGCTCCACAGCACAGCTTCCACAATATTCAAAAAGTGGAGGGCTTCCCTGGTGGCGCAGTGGTTGAGAGTCTGCCTGCCGATGCAGGGGACACGGGTTCGAGCCCTGGTCTGGGAAGATCCCACATGCCGCGGAGCAGCTGGGCCCGTGAGCCACAATTACTGAGCCTGCGCGTCTGGAGCCTGTGCTCCGCAACAAGAGAGGCCGCGATAGTGAGAGGCCCGCGCACCGCGATGAGGAGTGGCCCCCGCTCGCCGCAACTGGAGAAAGCCCTCGCACAGAAACGAAGACCCAACACAGCCATAAATAAAAAAATTTAAAAATTAAAAAAAAAAAAAAGTGGAGCTTAAGTGGCTGTCAACACTCATACTCGTCTCAAACCACACTGTTCATGGCCTCTCAGCACGCAGCCTTCACTGACAGGCTGCGTACGGGATTCGGCCCATCTGACATTTTCCATCTGACCAGCTAAGGCCCAGAGGAGAGCACGGTGATCTTAGGTTCAGAACACCTGGGAAGCACAGGTACCTCGTGGTCAGAACACCTGGAAGCACTCTGAGAGTCAGAACACCTAGACTCCAGTCCTGGATCCACCTGGGATACTTGTTTGTTCTTGTACTTCAGAAGCTTCTGGTTATGAGTTTCATCATCTTAAAAATGGGGGTCGGGCTTCCCTGGTGGCGCAGTGGTTGAGAGTCTGCCTGCCAATGCAGGGGACACGGGTTCGAGCCCTGGTCTGGGAAGATCCCACATGCCGCGGAGCAACTGGGCCCGTGAGCCACAACTGCTGAGCCTGCGCATCTGGAGCCTGTGCTCCACAACAAGAGAGGCCACGATGGTGAGAGGCCCACGCACCGCGATGAAGAGTGGCCCCCACTTGCCACAACTAGAGAAAGCCCTAGCACAGAAACGAAGACCCAACACAGCCATAAATAAATTAATTAATTAATTTTAAAAAAATGGGGGTAGATAATATGAAGGTAAGTTTCTCCTGTTTCATGATAGGAATGCTCACGCATACATTTTTTAGTGGAATCTGGCAACACAGGAAATGTAAACGCTAGCTCTTTCACTTCCGGGCGTCTACCCAAGACAAACTCTTGCATGATTGCATTCAGAAATATGGACAAGAATGTTCCTTGCTAAGGATTGCCATAGTACAATATCAGAAGCAACTTAAATGTGCACTGACAGTACATGGGTACGTGACTCATTGTATGTTGATAAAGTCGATAAAGTGGAATCTTGTGTGGTGACAAAAGGAATGCATTAGATCTGAATGCACCACAGTGCAGAAAAACGTTCAAAACAGATTGCTGGATGAAAAGAGTGGATGGAAGAATATGTGTTAGGTTGTATTATGTTCATCAAATAAATAAATGATACAAAATAATTTATTTACTTGATGAACATAATACATTTACTTCATGTACATAATACAACATAACACATATTTGTAAAACATGCAAAATAATATTACATACTGTATACAGATGCACACATACAATGAAAAAGTACCAAAATAGCCATGGGAATTGTAAACACAATTTCTCATAAATTGGTTTCCTTTGGGCCAGGGGCTGGGAATGGAACAGTGTGGGGTACACATGGGGCCTCACTTTCTCTTCAGGAATGCATTTCTTTTGGGAAAAAAAAAAAAAGAACTTGAAGCAAATGTGGCCAAATATTGAGATTTAGCAAGTAGGATGCTTTTGTTCATGCTATACTTCACATACTTTTCTGTATACTTAAAATATTTCATAATAGAGTTTTCAATTAAAAAGAGAGACTCTAAATAAAGGAAATAATGGGAAATGTAGACTAAGATTTACATATAAATATGCTCTTCAGAGCATTATTATAATAAGAAAAGAATAGGAGAAATCTAAGTGATCAATGATAAGCTAGTGGTTAACTCAGTTCTACGGTGTCCATGTAACTGATTATAGGGCCAAAGAAACTATTCTTAAGAAGAAGCATATTAAATAAGCTAAGTGAAAAAAGGCAGGATACAAAACTATATGCAGTTTTATCTTAACTCTCTTTGTGTGTGTGTGTATAAGTGTGCATGTATGTGTTTCTGTAGGAAATGAGCCAAAATGTTAATAGTTTGTCTCTGTATTGCAATATTATGGATGCCATTAATTTCTTATTTTTTTCTTTTCTGTATTTTAGAAACTTAGTATGAGGAGCATATAAAAATTTAAAATAACATGTATATTTAAAGTGCTTAAGTGTTTAGCCAGACGGACATGTGAATGACCCCATACAGAGACAGGAAAATATGCTACTCGTATAACTGTACTGCAGTATCTAAGCCAAGTGGATATTAATGCCATTTAATCTAGCCTTTTGCTGCCTGACAGGAATGTATCAAGGATATGGCTTCTGTTTTAAGATTTCCAAAACATGTGTTAGTTGGCTAATATGTACAACTGTAGACCAGCCCTCTCTCCAAGCTCTAGGCTCAGCTATCTGACTGCATTCCAGACACCACTGCTGGTATGTTCCATCAACCTTGGAAGTCAATGTCTCAAACTGAAATCATCGCCCCCTCCCCCTAATTCCTCCTGCACCTTCACTTCTTGCCTCAGTAAATGCCAGAAGTACGGACCCGATTGCCGAGCCTTTTTAGGTCCCTCCCTTATCCCCCAGTGGAATGGATCCTTATGGTCTGTTAACTCTTCCTCCGACGTGTCTCTTGGACCCCTTGCCTCCACCTGCCCGCCAGTGTCTTGCTGTGGGACTTCATGCTGTCTTGCCTAGGTCACTGAAGGAGCCTAAAATTTCCCCTGCCTGAATTTGTGTCCCCTGTTAATTCAGCCTCCAAACAACTCCCACTGAGCAAGGAGCTTTCTAAAATGTAAAATCCAATACAAAAGGAAGGCGGAGTGCCCCGATACATTTTAAAACTGTACTGAATAAAGACGAGCAATCACGGCTGCCTTGCTTAGCGCCAAGAAGAGTGGCTGGTAGGGGTGCGGCGAGCGGCCCCTCCCCCAGGATCACAGCCCTGGTGATGGAGTGACTCGTGATCCCCTCGCTGAAACACGCATCACTCACAGGCCAAAGCACATGATGAAGCGGGAAAACGAACATTACCTTCCTCAGCAATGTTTGTATTTTCATTTCTAGAAACTGGAATATATTCCCTCAGATCGCTGGAGAGCAGGAGGTGGGAAAATATTCCTACTGCATCTCCTGTCTTCTTGTTTTACTAAGTTTCATCTTGCTCAGGGAGAAAATAAACCAACTATATGTGTGGGTTAAAATTAGTATAAACTGGAGTAAGAAGAAACCATTTCAATTCAAAAGCAAAACACACAGCATGTTTTACATTCCCCAATGTATGCCAAGGCTTCACCTTAACTTCAGAGCTAAGCTTTCCATGCAAACAAATTATAAACGTATATGAATTTGCTATTATTTTCATTTTCTGCACTATCGCTTTTTTCCTTCTTGACTCATTTGTCAATCTTCTAGAAGGTATCAAAATAAGCCACTTATGAAGTGAAAAAAATTTACTGAGATGATATATCGAAGAGTGTGTGAAAGGTTTTATAATATATTGTTTAAGATTTAAAAAAATACTTTAAGGTAAAATGAGCCTGTTCACAAACTAACCATGACAGTTAGCAATGAACCAAGGGCTATGGATCCAGGTCTGTGTGTCTAGGGTTCACAGTTTTCAAAAAGATAAGTTTAGACCTTTAACATAGTAGAGTAGTAATAGAAGCAGTAATAGTAGTAATACAAGCAGTAATAGTAGTAATAGAAAACTCAGGAGCAGCAGCTAACACTCATCTGTACCAGGCACTGTGACTAATGCTTTAAGCATATTTTTAAAATTCCATCTTTCTTTTTTTTTAAACATCTTTATTGGACTATAATTGCTTTACAATGTTGTGTTAGTTTCTGCTGTATAACAAAGTGAATCAGCTATACATATACATATATCCCCATTTCCCCTCCCTTGCGTCTCCCTCCCACCCTCCCTATCCCACCCCTCTAGGTGGTCACAAAGCACCGAGCTGATCTCCCTGTGCTATGCGTCTGCTTCCCACTAGCTATCTATTTTACATTTGGTAGTGTATATATGTCAGTGCTACTCTCTCACTTCGTCCCAGCTTACCCTTCCCCCTCCCCGTGTCCTCAAGTCCATTCTCTACGTCTGTGCCTTTATTCCTGTCCTGCCCCTAGGTTCATTAGAACCACTTTTGTTTTTAGATTCCATATATATGTGTTAGCATACAGTATTTGTTTTTCTCTTTCTGACTTACTTTACTCTGTATGACACACTCTAGGTCCATCCACCTCACTACAAATAACTCAATTTCGTTTCCTTTTATGGCTGAGTAATATTCCATTGTATATATGTGCCACATCTTCTTTACCCATTCATCTGCTGATAGACACTTAGGTTGCTTCCATGTCCTGGCTATTGTAAATAAAGCTGCAATGAACATTGTGGTACAAATGTCTTTTTGAATTATGGTTTTCTCAGGGTATATGCCCAGTAGTGGGATTGCTGGGTCATATGGTAGTCCTACTTTCAGTTTTTTAAGGACCCTCCATACTGTTCTACATAGTGGCTGTATCAATTTACATTCCCACCCACAGTGCAAGAGGGTTCCCTTTTCTCCACACCCTCTCCAGCATTTATTCTTTGTAGATTTTTTGATGATGGCCATTCTGACCAGTGTGAGGTGATACCTCATTGTAGTTTTGATTTGCATTTCTCTAATGATTAGTGATGTTGAGCATCTTTTCATTGTGTTTGTTGGCAATCTGTATATCTTCTTTGGAGAAATGTCTATTTAGGTCTTCTGCCCATTTTTGGACTGGGTTGTTTGTTTTTTTGATATTGAGCTGCATGAGCCGCTTGTATATTTTGGAGATTAATCCTTTGTCAGTTGTTTCGTTTGCAAATATTTTCTCCCATTCTGAGGGTTGTCTTTTCATCTCGTTTAGGGTTTCCTTTGCTGTGCAAAAGTTTTTAAGTTTCATTAGGTCCCATTTGTTTATTTTTGGTTTTATTTCCATTTCTCTAGGAGGCGGGTCAAAAAGGATCTTGCTGTGATTTATGTCAAAGAGTGTTCTGCTTATGTTTTCCTCTAAGAGTTTGATAGTGACTGGCCTTACATTTAGGTCTTTAAAAAAATTCCATCTTTCTTACAATTCCATTTTGCAGCTGGTAAAATTGAGGCTCAGAAGACATAAGTAACTTGTTCACAGTCACACACTGGGTAGTGTGGAGCCAGTATATGAACCCCATCTGTCTGACCTCTGATCAATTATCATTAAACCAACCAAAAAGATAAAATCAAGTTTTCTTCACTGACAATAGAATATTGAGAGATCATGATTCCAGGAAGCTAGTGACATGTCCGTCGTCTCCTAGAAAGAAAATCCGGGGAAACAGAGTGGAAGCCACCTCTCTCTTCTCTAGACTTGCAAGCAAGCATCCTCAGTGGCCTTTCAGAAAGTCTTATTTGGGGCCCGGCTGGGTTTTGGAGTGGCTGGCACCTGTCATGCGTTCCACCCCACTGTACATGCACGGGATTCCCAGCGTGCTAACGGAGCCGGCTGGAACAAAGTGGGCACAGTGCCCAGGACCAATCACTAAACCTAACACCCAAATCCCCGATTCCTAACGCGGCTCTAGTCTTGGATCCAGATAGACGTCCACTCCTTGTCCTTTCCTGGTCTAACCACAGTCTCGTTAGACCAGCATGGCGTCTTTGCTCACCTCACCCCTGGCCTAATTGGCTTTCAACCTGGTCTTTCCCCTTTACTTCATTTTTAATTCATTCTCGCAACATGTGTCTACTGCTTGGATTGCCTTGAAGTTTATCGGGGTCAAGACATGTGGTGGATAAGATCAAAGGGCAGAGAAGACATCATTCACATCAGGCTGCAAAGTCCGTCTGGAGCATGAGAGCCCGTGAAATGTATTCACGTGTGGCAAACGGGAGGAGGGCAACATAGCCGCTAATGGAGCCCCATGTTGGAACGGTAATTGCCGGCGGAGGAAATACTAAGTGACAGGGAGCTGACTCCACCAGGAAATTATCCAAGCGGTTAAAGTCATAAATTTAGGTAAGGACGGAAAGGGAAATATTGCCCATTACAGCAGCTTTCCTTGCGGGTGGAGAGCGGAGGGCGGAGGCGGCATCGGTTTCCTCCGTGAGAGATGTTTTCCAGCTACGGGCCTCTGAAATGAAATCCCCAATTCACCGCACACATCCCGTGCCAGGACTCTTGTCACTCCTGTTTCTTTGTTTTACAGGGTGGCACTCCAGCTCCAAATTTTACAGGAGACAAGAAACTCTCATAATTTGCAGTTGTTGCAAGCAGGGACTCAAAGATTGCTGGAAACGTTGGTATGAAAAGAAATCCAAGAAGCTCATTTTATTTTCACGAATAAACATACATTTAAGGAGCTTCTGAGCTGAAACACAAACAAAGCTTGTGTCCGCAGATTGAGGACCGTGGCTCCAATTCAATGATTCTTTGCTCTGGGGATGTAAAGTATCAGTGCGGCTTTTGGTAACTAACTTGGCACCGGCAGGCAAAACGGCTAAGGGGTTACCAAAAGCAAGCCACAAAATAAAACATTTAAAAGAGATTACTGGAGATCTTCCTCAAGTATCAAATGGAAGGCAAACTTTCTGTGGTGAGAAGTAAAGGAAAAAGGGAAGATATGAGAGGGAGAGAGAAAGAGAGGGAAAGAGACTGCTTTCTGTCATGGATCTATTTGTAAAACAATACACATTCAAAGAAGAACTGTTGAAGAATTGTTTCTTTGAAGTACTGACTCCTATTATTCCTGTATCTATTTGTTCGGGTTTGGAAATATCAATGTTTTAAAAGGAAACACATCGTAGGTAGTGTCTTAAAAAAATAAAACGAAATACGGATACTGTGTTTTACGTTTGCCCTGTCCCACCCTGTGTCTTATTGTCAGATCGTGTGAACAACAGGCACTGCAGCTTTGGCGTGGGGGGGATCTGGTTTTCTTCGGTTCAGATCCAGCACTTTGCTTTCCTTCTCCTAGAGCAGCACGAAGAGCTTCAGAAAGAAAACCGTGACTCATGATGTGCCCGTGTTTTTGTACCAGGTCCCGTAGCCCTAGTGGGTAGTTTCTCCAGATGAGAGGCCGGACCAGGACCGCGGTCTGCTTGCTTTTATCTGTTTCTCACTGATCCTCACCAGGCAGACATTCCATTGTGTTGAGCAAAGAGGATGTTGAAATCAGAGGCCGGGGGTCTCCGGGGGCCAGTCATGCCGCTGATCTGACTTCTCTCTTCCCCTCTCACACTGGCCTACAGCCCGCATTTCTAGGACATCAATAAGAGCTCGCAGAGCTACGTGAATTTAAGGCTCAGGAGAGAGCCTGTAATTAAGCAATTAGGCTGTCAGTGGGAGGTCACTTGAATACTCGGCCTTCGTGAAAGGAAACCTAACGGAGCCGTTTTCGTGCTGACCATACAAGTCCTGTGCAGCCCCTGGGTCCCGCTGCTGCCTTAGCAAGAAGCACTCACAGTGTGTCCTTCAGGAGAGCCAGAGGTTAATGACGCCAGCCACTCGCAGGGACTGAGCAAAAAGTGCACACATATTACCAAATTAGTTGAAACCTGAGTGTAAACTGAGCTTTCTGATGAGCTCCAGATGATGCCATCACCACTTCAATAGCAGCCCAAAAAATCTAGTTTCTCTCTTTTTTTATTACAGCAGCATGAAATTCTAGAAAACATGCTTCTGCGATGTTATCTAAGTTCTCATGTGGCTCGAAATACTGAGATCGAATATCAATAATCATGCCAGGGAGTGAACTCTGCTCAACACGCTCGCAATTTTCCACTGAAGGCTGGGATGGGTTTCTCTGGCATATGCACACATACCTTCCTAACACTATTCCCTGCATCCTGTCTTACTCCTTACAAATAATTCTGAGAGATGGCTGGGTCTCTAATGGGACTCTGCCACTAACTGCGGTTTATCAAGCACATCACTCTGGCCTCTGGGCCTCTGAGTTCTTACCAGTAAACTAAGAGACTTGGACTGACTAGGTGACCTCCGAGGTTCCTTCCACCCTGTTAATTGTCTGATACTCATTTAGCTAGGGCCCTGTTAGCTAAGCCAGAGGAGTGTGCGTGAGGTCCAGAACTGGGTCGAGATGCTTGCCTCACACCTGTCCATCTCATATTCTCAAAACTCTTCAGGGATGGAGGACTTGGGCCTTTCTTTAAACCCAAAGCCAGAGGATTGGATTCTACCTGGCAGGAACAGAACTGCATGTTTCTTACAATACAAGCTACATCAACTGAAAAAAAAAAAAAAAATCCCAGTCATTGTAGGAGCAGAGACCACAAAAATTCATGTATTCCTGTGTTTGGCCATGCATCTGTTAGTCATTCACGCATCAAACAGACTGATCCTTTGGCATACAAAGACTGCTGCTGTGGGTTCCGTGAAAGGGGACAGAGGCTGTGTATTACTGCTCCGTGGTTAAATTTTCATCTGTTTCTTCTGCTTGCTGAAAATTGTGCATCTAGTTCCACGCAGCCAAGAGTGATGGCTTAGGGCTCCCTTGGGCTTACGCTGTCTCCACTTGGGACCTCTGGGGACGAGACCTCCTACAAGAAGAGCTCTCTTCTGTACAGCAAGTGGAGTGTGGAGATGACCCCTTAGCCACTGCCCATGGACTTGTGCCCCAGGGGACGAACAGAAGCCCAGTGCTATGGAGTTGGACTGTGGCCTCCGGAATGAGCCCGCTACTGACATCACCTTCACTACTGACAGACCCTTCGTGTCTGCTCCTCCAACTCCCCCCCTTATTCTCCTCTTCCGACCCACAGACACAACTCAGAACTGGATCCTCTCCCCTAGGTCCCCTCTTTCTGCTTGGGCTCCCGAGGCACTTGATCTTATAAGTGAGCAAACTAGCGTCCCCAGGCCGTGCAGAGAGGTGAGTGGCGGTGCTGAGCCTGGAAACGACCTCCTGGCAGCGTCTGGAACACAGTGGGCACCAAAGACCGAATGGACGGATGGAACCCAGACCACCTGGCTTCACAGGGTACCCACTGCGCAGTTCATGTTCGAGATCCTAACACTTTTCCCAATATTGATAAATGAAGTGTGGGTTCATCCGAAAAAGAGTTCAGAATGGTTCCAGAGTAACCCTGGTTTTATTCCCCCCCTCCACTATTTTTTCAGTTGGCCTTTACCCTGTGACAGTCCCCTGCATGTAGACTGTCATTTTTATATTTTACCAAAATACTTACTCTTACTTTAGGCTTCCTTGCATTTTAGTGCTGGTCCTGCTGTTAATTTGTACCTGGTCTTGATCCTGACCTCTCTGCACCACGACTTTCTTATTTTTCGTATAAACAGATGACAGTAAATTATCTCTAACCTCTCCTCTTCCGATCTTAACATTCTATGTGTCCCTGTGTTTACAACAATAAACACGATGACTTTTAGAAAGAATATTTCCACTTCTGACAATCCAAACTGATATAGGAGGTTTAAAACCCTGAAGGCTGGTCCTATCCAAGCATAATTTACCTCGGTATTGAATAATACACTTGCGCTCTATTAAAAACCCCATGAACACAAACATTATCTGGCAGCAGCATTGGCAGTTGAATATTTTTCTCTTTGCTAATGACTCTGTCTAAGTAGCAGGACCAAGAAATTAACTTGAATGTCTGCCAAATGAATGACTGGCTTTGTATGAACTTAAACTGCAGAGGTATTATGTAAGATACTGGATTTTCGGGGGCATTTCGCATCCAGTGTCCATCTAGCTATAAAGATAGATGGCTGGTGCCTCAGTGCCTACCTTCATGAACCCCTGGACAGTGAACTCTAAATTGGAGCCAAGCTCCCAGCCTCGCCAGTGCATTGCCTGCCTGTTTCTAAA
Organism: Balaenoptera musculus; assembly: GCF_009873245.2. NCBI lineage: Eukaryota > Metazoa > Chordata > Mammalia > Artiodactyla > Balaenopteridae > Balaenoptera > Balaenoptera musculus. Next base: position 5,382,918 of record NC_045786.1, on the reverse strand, counting down.
CCTCTGCAGACCTCCATCCCCATAATTGGGTCCACTCGGCAACCGTACACAGCAGATCTCTACCCCAACTTCTCCGAACGGTCCTTTTTCACATTTCTTTATCTCTTAGTAAAGGTGAGTTACAAATTGTACAAACAAAAATGACTTAGCTTGTATATGATTTATGCAACTTTCAATAGAAATACATTTGCAAATCAGAAAAGAAATCTTATGGTTGGCCATGGGTTCAAATTTCTCATTCTGAAAATATGAAATTTATAAAACCAATCTGGCCCTTCCTCAGGTCTCTGCCCTGATAACATGACTTCATCATTTACTCCATTGATCTCTTACACTCAGCCGCTCTTTTGTCACCAGCACCCTGCCCTCCTGGCATGCTTAAGCTTCTTCACCACTAAGACAAATAATAATAACAACTTTCCTTTGATCCTGACTTACCACAGGTGATGGCCCTTTATCCCTGTATACCATTCACTTTCCTAATTCTGGGGAAAAGCTGAGAAGCTCTTGTATCTCCTAACCCATCGTGATCTGGAGTCTTCCAGTACTACCCACACCAGTCCTGCTTCTTACAAGGTCATCAAAGACTGAACCTGGTGGCTTCATTTCAGCCTCATCTGCTGGATTTGACACCTCTGCCCACCCACTCTTAAAACTGACTTCACTGTTGGTTTCTATGCTGCCATTCTCTTCTGCTTCTCCACCCATCTCCTTGAGTACCCTTCAGTCTCCTTGTCCTTTGTTTCTCCATCTTCCCCCTAAATGGTGATTTAGGGCCAAGAGTTTACTTGGCCCTTTTCTCTTTACAAAATACTCGTATACAGGATTCCACCTACTTCTGTGGTTTTAACAACCATCCAAGTATACAGAAATTATCCTCAAGTGGATATGTCCAGCTCAGACCCCATCCTGAGCACTGAACCCATTTGCTGAACTCTATAAGGGACGCAGTGTAGACCTTCAAACTCAAGCTTCCAAATCAAACTGAGTAGTCTATCCCTTTAGTACTCTCCTAGCCAATGGCATTATTATTTACCCGTTCTTCCAGCAAATCGTCTTAACCCCTGCATCTCTATCACCCCTCCCCCCGACCCTCCACCGTGTAATTAGCCTCTAGGTTTTGGTGGCTACACCAACATGAGCTTGCCGGTACATCCTTTCTCTCCACTCCCAAGGCCACTCCCCAAGGTTTTTCCATAGCTCTCCAGTCAGCCTTTATACCATCCTTCTCTTTCTCTGCCGACCCTAGCCTCACACGGCTGCCTGTTATTATTATAAAACACAGTTTTGAGTACATTACAGAAAACGTTCATCAACTTCCCGCACTGGCTATAGGATAATTTCAAATTCTTCACAGAGCACAAAAGAGTTTGTCCAGTTCGGGTGTTCTCTATAGACCCTGGGTCTCCACACGCTCCCCAGCACAGAGCTACAGCCCAAATGTCTGTGCACGCTCGCGCTTCTGTGCACAATCTACCCTGTTCTCTCCCCGGAGTTTCCTCCCCTGGCTTCTGTGCCACATGTCTACTAGTGAAATTCTGCCGCGTAAATGTCATCTTCGGTGTGAAACCTTCTCTGGCTTCCAGGCCCAAATGAATCACTCCTGTCTCCTCGTGATCATTATTACAGTTTACTGAGTCCTGGGTCCACGAAGTGCTTGGTGCTGTGCTAGCAGAAAGGTTCATAGACAGGGTCTTCTTTTACCGAAGACCTGGAGGCCCAGGATCCTAAGCTGGTTGTTCCTCCGAGTATTCCACAGCACCGCCTCCACCACTGCCCCTGGCACATGCCTCTCTAGGGATGCCCACCATCCGCGTCATGGCGACTAGGGCTGGCATGGACGGAGGGCTTTCTGTGTGACAAGCGGATCACCGACATGACCTCCAGTATCCCAACGACAAATCTGACACAGATACTCTTACTGTCCCCGTTTCACAATTAAGGAAACCGAAGCTGAAAGATGAGCTTTCTCCCAGGCGACTCAACTAGAAAATGGCAGAATTCAGGCTCAGCCCCAGGGCCGCCCGGCCACAGAGCTGGATTTCTCAAGCACAGCGCTGTGGTGAGCCACACCGCTGGTGCAGTTCGCTTTCTATATCCATGTGCCGCTCCAGTGCTTAGCAGCACCTGCTTCTCATACTCGCATCTCCCCGCAGGCGGGGCTACCCCAGCTACTTCATGCGGGATCCCCTGATCCTGGCAACTTGTTTGGACTATTACGTTTTGTATTTTACCGTATCTGCCAGACTGGACTCCTCCCAACACCTGTATGTGGGTTTATTTTCTTATCTCCATGCCTAATGACCAGATTATATTTGAGGTTTTACTTCCTCCTGTCTGTTTCCTCTGGCTACAGTTTGTGAAGTCAAGCCCAGCTGTGTGCTGAGATATGGCGCTGGTTACGAGAAAGCCCAGTCTATGTATTTCTATCTCATGCAGGTGGAAAATCCTACTCATGACCCCAGGAGGGAAAAAATGCAGCCATGCTGGGTGTGCCTTTGACCTAGGCTTTGTTTTGTTCACACACCTTTGCATGTTGAATCTTATGGATTAGGGACTTTACCAAAGAGAAGAAACTGTACCTGGAACCATACAGACCGGGAGAAAGTGATAGAGAATTGCCCACCAGAGACAAAACTGTAAGGCAGACAAGCTGTCTCTGGCCCATTCGACCTTCTCTTGAAGGCACCTCTACTGCTTCAATGCTTTATTTCACCTTCATGTTTAAAGGTTATTTTAGGAGAGTACAGAGTTCCTGGTTGATAGTTATTTTCTTCCTTCAAATTTAAGATAACAACTCTCGTCTTTTCTCTTTCCGGTTATCACTGTTGAGAAGTCAGCATTCAGTCTGCCACTTCCTAAAAGATTATCTGTTCACCCGCTCACCTACTCTCCTGGATGATTGTTACATTTTTTTCTTTATCTTTTAGATAAAGATTAAAATCTTTAAGTTTTCTCAGATAAGTATGTCTTTCTATTTATCCTGCTTGGCTGTATACAGGCTCCCTTGGGATTCTTGTTTTTGTAAATTGATGTCTCTCATCAGTTTTGGAAAAGCCTTAGTCATCAGCTCTTCAAATATTGTTCCTGTTCCATTTCTAAATGTATTTAAATGTATGTTACATCTTTTATATGTGTCCTATATTTGTCTTAACCTCTATTCTGTATTTTTCATCCTTTTGCTTTGTTTTGTTTTGTTTTCTTGGATAGATTCTTCTGATATCTTCCAATTCACTTGTTCTCTCATCTCTGTCTAATTTGCCTAACATACAAAAAACAAACAAGCAAAACACCCCAAACCCTTCCACTGAGATATTAATTTCAGCTTCTGTGTTTATCCACTTTAAATTTTTCAGTTTTTAAAAAAAAATATTTGCAATGTCACTTTTTATGATTTGCAGTCCTTGCTGAAAGTTTTAATTTTGACTTTTATCTCCATAAGCTTAGTAACCATAGTTGTTTACTAACCTGTGCCTGGTAATTTTAGCACCTGGCCTATCAGTGTTTATTTCCATTGTCTGTTATTCATGTTATAACTCATTTATGTTGCATTGTCTCCTCCTATGTATAAATATCTTTGATAGTGTGCTTGCTGTTGCATATGAAAATTATTGGTAGAAATGAGGTCTGGGATGATTTCATCTCCCTTTGAAGAAGAGTTTAAATTGCTTTGGCCAGATGTCCAAGGCCTAGATGCATTAGCAATGCAAGGTTCCTCTCATTATTCCATGGCTTGAGATTTAGGGAGGCCACTCAGGTGAATCGACACTTGGATGCAGTCTTCCTGAAAGCTGTTACTTTCATTTTACCTAGGATTTAGGAGAGTTTACCAGGACCCACACCCTACTCAGGTCCTGGACTCAAACTTTCCTCCTCTTTGCCCTGAAAGGCTCTGAGAAGTGCCACTAACTCCTTCTGGATCAGCAAATGCCCCACGGGCAAAAGCAATCCCAAGTACCAAGCTCACATCTCTCTTGGATATTAACTCAGAAATTTCACACTACCTTGTGAGTTCCTTGTTGCATTTAGGAAAATGTTGTAAAATATCATCCAAAGTTTCAAAATTGTCTTTGTCAGGAGAGTTACCATTATGGAAAGTGGATGTCCTACACCTTAAGTTTGGTGTAGGACATAATGCTTTGCCAATTTAGACTCTGAAGATTCATGTTAAAAGGTTAATACATAACCATAAATCAAATGAACTTTTAAGTAGCTTAATGATTTAATCTTGTAAAATAATACTTGAAATCATACTGTTAGCCTGGACTACTTTGAAAATTATGAAACAACTTTTGAATTTTCCTGAGTTAAATTTGAAAGCTAGCCAGTTGGAATTTGTATAAGAAACGGTCAGGAAACTAAAACAGAAAGATCCATTAGCCAAGAGGATCTGGTTTATATTTGAATGAAATATCTCTAAATACAAATGAAAGATGGAAAACCTTGTGTTAAAATAAAATCAGGTAACCAAAAAAATTAAATTAAAGACAAAAAGAAAATTTCAAAATACAACCTCATTCACCTTTACATTAAACATATAGTTTCAGGTGAAAATGTATTAAACCTGTTGGTAGTGATGGAAACTTTTTGTCATTGAACCAACTAACTATATTGAACCAACTATATCCCTTTTCCTCCACCCCCTGTCTCCCCATCTAGTCTGTTCTATCAGACACTGATTTGTTCAAGTAGCAGATCAAGATATCCTGATCTCAAGAAAAGTAGAACCCTGTGAGAACCCCCAGAGAGTTAATAATAATTGATTTAAAGTGGTTATGATAAAACCATGATCATAATCCACTAAACTTTCCTAATCTCTCTTGCAGCCACTTCTGGCCAATGATCTGTAAGGGGGCTTCTGTAAAAATTTTGCTTTCTTGATTAAAAAAAAATACAAAATAGAAACAACTAACACTATTCCTTCTCGTCTTCTTCAGATCTGAACTTAGGATGTTCCAAACTGCTGCAGCCATTTTTGGACCATGAGGTAACAACCACAAAATGAAAAGCCAATTCACTAAGAATGGTAGAGCAGAGACTGAGTTGCTAAACAAACCTCCTGGTTTATATTTAGGTAAAAAATAAATGTCCTTATATTTTAAGTTGCTAATAGTTGAGTTTCCCATGATTTGACATAGAAAACATTCATGACTAACACATTCACTAAACATGCTCTTATGGCAATGTTTTGACCCAGGTCTGACTGGAGACAATGCTTGAGATTTGTGTCACTTACCATAATACAAGAGTCCTGAGGTTCAAGGTCAAAGTCAGTGAAGTTCAAGAGAACACGGTGATGTTTTTCCACCTGAATGACCCATGCACAGTCTGTGCTGCTCCTATAAGGACTGGGGTAATTTGGAGAATGAATCTCTCCACTGGGAGCTTGGAAAATGCCACCACAACCTGTAGATGGGAGACCCAATTCAATAATGAGAGGAATCCCTGATGCACAAAACTTTACACCATTACCCGGGAGCACAGAACGATATGCTACTTTGTTTGACCACCATTTTTATGTAGTCTGTGCTAAACATCCTGAAGAACTGAATGTTCACCATTAATTCATGCATCCCAACAAAATGAAGAAGTATGCCTAAGAAAAGACTTCAAATACTTTAAATACTGATGCCAAAGGTTATTTTAAAAATACTGAAAAATAATGCAAATAAAATCATATTTTTGCAAAGCCATGAAATGCCTCTTCATTGTTCTCTAAAAATATAACATACTGTAAGAATAACACATCTCCTTCTAAGAATTTTGATAATTCAGTAGTGTACGCTTTTATAAATTATTTAACATCTGTCTTTTAAAATTTAATATTCTGGACCTTGTACAGTCATTCAGTTTTTTTAATTCCTATGATGTAATCAAATATCTATCACTGTCTAACTCTATGACCCATCATTTCTTGGGTTTATGATAATATAAACTAATAATGGGAAAATTCAGTATTATTTTCTGATAATTGAGAATCATTTTTGGGTAATCTAAACACCATGTAAATATAATTTTCATTAAATTCATGCACCATTAACTTTAGGAAAGCTCTAATATACTTACTATATCACCTCTGGCCTACAGAAGTGGGGCCATAAGGCAGCCTGGAGTCATGTCTTTGCTTTGGCATTTTTTTAGCTGTGTGACTTTGGACAGGCCACTAACTACCCTAAGCTTCCATTTCTTCATCAGTAAGATAAGGACAAGAAATAAACTTCCCTCAGAGGGTGGTTGTGAGGATTAAATGAGAGAGTCTTTGTAGAATAGTTAGAAAAATGCCTGACATACAGTAAGCGTTCAATAAACGTTGCTATTAGTAGTAGATGTATAGATTAACATCTGCTAAAAGATTTTGTGCATTAATACTTTATTTTTAAAACTCTGCAACAGGTAATTTATTTAGACAGCCTAAGATCTTGGGCAGAAAGTCACTATATAACAAAAGGTAATAATTCCTTGAAATTCACAAATTTAACATTTGCAGTTTTGGTATTTGCCAAGCATCCAAATGCGTGGCATAAAGTAATTTACCGCTTTGTCGATGCCCAAATTGAGGCTGGTGAACAGGCAGAAGTCCCTTGGAGAGAAAGCGAGTCTAACCAACCACGTTGCTTCTGCTTTCAGCATGGGTGTGCACACTTGCATGGGCTGGTTTTCACATACGAGGTGACTCTTTGGCAGTTAAACTCTCTTTCTCAGGGAAGCGTATGTGCCATTAGAGAAGTCACAGAGCTGTGACGGAGGATGTAGCCGTCACATCGCTCTCTAAACACTTCGTGAAATTTAACGAGGGCTCAGCTTAAGCATTTTGAGACAGCTCCTTGGTTCACCCACCTCCAGGGACTGCTCTCCATGAGATATTGAAGCCTCTCCCATTTATGGACCAGTCAGTCTTGAATCGGATTGCCAGCTCATTTCCAGTGCTGGAGACCTGCATGGGATTCTCAGACGATCTTTGCACACACAGCTGGGCTATCCTGGGAGAGTGGAAATCAGGGCCTCCATAGATCTATGATGGGACGGAGAAAAAAAGAACTTGAGAGAGATATTTAAGCAATTACAAGCCTTCCGCTGATTCCCCTTTAGCACCAGCGTGTGGATCCTATTATCAGCAGAGATTGAAATCTCAGCCTCCCCACGTGGGGACACACTGTAAACTTGAGCTGGATTTTCCAAGGCACTCCCTCTGCCCTCGTAACACACAAGTTCAACCGCCCATGAAATGCCTGCTTGTTCCCTCAGCCAGAGCTGCAGAGCTGAACTGAGTAGATTATCCCAGACTCTCCCCTATCTCCCCTTCCCCTCTTCCAAGTCCACATAAGATTCCCTGCTTTCTTTGGCAGAGGCATGTGGCAGATAATCCGGTATCAAGTCTGATTTTCTAACTCTTCTGGGCGCATAGGAATAGCCTTAGCATAAAGCTATTTTGTTTGTTCACTGAAGGCTATTGATCACTGCTACATTTTTAGGATTTTCCACTTTGCAGCCCGAATGCTTTAGAAGATCAGGCATTTAATATGATATTTCTGCCCCTTCAGAGGGAATGAAAACGTAACCTCTATCAGTGTGTTCTGCGGTCCCCTCAGGGAGGGAGTCCTACAGGCCCCTCTGTACCTTCTCCTAGCACAGACGCTCACAGGAGCAAGATGGAGAGCATTCAGCTCCTGCTCAGGAATCGCCCTGGACCACCCCACTTGTCCCGGGGTCTCCTAGGCTCCTCCAGTTTGCAGCTATTGGGTTGGATGCAATACCCCGGCGACACACTCCTCATGGCAACTCTCCCCTGGATCTCACGTCCAGCATCTTGCAGGAGGTCTGGCCCGGCCCAGGGGCACCTCCAGGAGGCCTCACACACAGGTTTCTCAAGGGCCCCTTGGACAACCCGTGTGCGGGGGTGTGGGGGGAAGATAAGGATCCCACAGAAGGTGTAGACCCCCGACCTTCGATCCTGCCACACTTGCGTTAGTGCAAGAACCACCAGTTTTGCTGACAGTTCTCAGGCACGCTGGCATCTGCGGCCTTCCCCCTCCCGGCTGGAACCGGACCCGGGAAAGGTGGCCCAGTGGGTGCGTGGGTGCGTGTGGTGCCCTGCCCACCCCGACTTGCGCCGCTCTCCCACCCGAACATCTCGCCACCCTGAGGCCCCGCGTCCCTGCCCCCCACCCCCCCGCCCCCGAGGGCGGCTTCTGACTGATGTGGGCATCACTCAAGTGTCCTCGGGGAGGGAGAGCGAGAACAAGCAGCCTACTTTCGGCGAAGAGTGTGTGATTTGAATCCATAATGATTTCTTTGTCTGATTAATTCCCCCCAGCCATGCGGGAAAGGCCGAAATGAATGAAACCACTGTTCCAGGAGCGCCCAGCGCAAGGGCTGTAATTGCAAAGGAATGAAGCGAGCCAACCGCTTGGTGCTGATTTTCACTAGGAGGAGCTCTGTTTGTGTGGCCCCCCAAGTCCCATCAGAGGCAGGACTGGAGGCAGAGCCCCGTGTGGCCCTTCCCACGTACACATATGCAAATGGCACAAACCACACTGCTTCTGGTTTAGCACCCTTGAGATTCCCCTGCCCCCTGGCCTGGGGCGGAGCTCTGAGCCCGAAACCCACAGCCTGGGCTCCCAATCGTCCACCCCACGAGCAGCACATATTTGGACAGAACACTGAGCGCAAGCGTTTAGTTCTAACAAAGAAAACTTGCACGTCAGCAAAATATTCTGGTTTCCCTGCTCAGGGTCCCCTTGAGATCGCAAACAAAACGGGTATGAGTCGGCCGGGCCTAGAAGCCTCCAGAAGAGTAAACACTGCCGCTTTTGACATTCTTTGCTTTCCCTCTTACTGAGCCGGGTTCACAGAGACAGGGGGGGAGAGACCAGCGGAGGCTAACGGCCCGCAATTGTCTGGGTTCACTGCGCTGAGGAGTGGCTTTCCTTTCCTGCTCTGTGCTGTTCAGACTCCTTTCTCAGAGACTGAAGTGAAATCAGCCAGTGTTTCTCTAACTGAAACAATACAATGGTACTTTCCGCTTCCACAAATTAAAACCAATAGTTAGCACATGACTCTTCAAAAGAGGAAAAAGATGGAAAGAATTTCAGGGTGTGCTTCGTTGGATTACAGCATATGACTCAACCTTGTGGGAAAAAGAATTGGTCTGATGATCAGAGATTAAAAACTGTGTTTTTAGCCAATGCTCAGGATATAGAACATTTCAAAGCCTATGGTTTTAATCTGTTTTGAACAGTTCTTTCTGCTCTGTTAGCTCCATTTACTGCTACAATCAAGTCAGCATTCCAGGGTTATGAGTAACCAAGCGGCCGTTGCTTAATGCAACTGGCCGCTCTCCGGACACTGCTTTTTGAGAGAAAAATAGATGGGCTCTTGGTTAGATCAGGTGAACCTCAGGTAAACCGGATACCTGGAGACAGTGAGGCCCTACTGGGCTCAGAACAGGACGGGCTGATGAACAGGACGGGGACAGATGGGTGGAGAAAGTCAGCGATGTTTCCAGGCCACACACCCACCTGGGGTAAAATACTGTGAAACCTGTTGCTAACATGTCATCAGCGTCCATGTGACAAGGGATGGAAATAATCATTTTATTGTCATTAACCCAAATTGATGACAGCACCTTCTTGAGTATTTGCAGAGACGTCAAACAAGGTTTGGAGGGAAAAAGTCAGGGGGTTCACTCACTTCAGCCTTAAGAAAAAAACTTGCCCAAATATTTAAGGGCTTCAAAATATTCCCCCAAACCCTGGTTGGATGGGACACGGGAGCCCACCTTGTCCTGATACAAATAAGCCCCAAGCAGACCGCAGCCTCCGCATGGTCCTTTCTGTGCAGGACCCTGTTTGAACGCTGCTGCCCGGAGGCCTTGTGCTGTCCCTCTGTCCCCAGGGCTGCTCGCAGGGAACAGGCCTGCCCTTTGCTCTCTCACGTAATGGGTGGGACAAAACCAAAGCACAATGAACCCATTTACATGTTGCCAAGTAGGCAACAATCACACGAGCTTTGCAATATGAAATTGAAGGGTGAGGAACGTGTCACGTTACCGTGGAACACTCGGCTGCCAGCCCTTTGTACGGGTTAAGGGTTTTCATGCGGCTGAGAAATCTGGCCCGCGGGAGGGAGCGTCTCGACATTCCCCACGTGAGCGTTACTCCTGCTTCACAGTCTGAGCTGAGCGGCAGTTTCGTGAATTTCGGGGGCCACCCTATTCTCTCCTCGGAAGAAACTGGTCCTCTTCTGAGCTGGAGTTACGCCTGGGCAGCCGGACTTAGTGAAGACAGGGTTCGGGTTGAACGCAAGGACTCACTGGCTCTGTCTCCAGTCCCACTTACTGCAGCATCGTCCTCCTTTGCAGAGACTCGAGCTGCTAAATGTGACTCCAGTGACACTGCGTCTACTCAGTGAGGACGTGATTTGAGAACCCCACTTCTTTTCAAGGAGACAACTTGGTTTGTAATTAAATAAGGTTTTTAAGTTTTGAAGTTTCCTATACAGTCCTGTCAACAAGCCGCTCCTTTCAGTACCTTGCACACTGCCCACATCTGTCCTTCTACACCGGCTGACGTGGCGTGTGCAGCGGGGACGGATTCAGTTCTCAGCTTTTCCACTCACTATCCTTATGGTTGTGGAAAAACCCAGCAATCTTTCTGAGCCTCCGTTTTGACAACAGTGAAATGGGGAGCGGTAAAATCCCCCTCTTACCTCACAAGATTAGTTAACATTCAAATGGGAAAATGGATGTTGAAATCCCTTTGCAAATCACCATAAGTGTCCATTATCACTGCACAACAATTGGAGATGTGCCGCTTTCATTTATCCCACAAATGTATATCAAGTGTTTACTATTTGCCAAGTGCTCTATGGCTCTGGGGGTATAGCAGTGAAACAAAACAAAACAGAACAAAAACAGACAAATACCCAGCCTTCGTGGAGTTCAAGTTCTACGAGATACAGAACCTTGTCATGAGGCAGTCCCTGCCGCTGAGGCGATAGGAGTTTCATGTGTACTTGGAAATCATCTAATGACTAGATTCCTGCAACAAACAGCTGATTATAACCGATTCTCAAGGGCCATCTTAATTACCCGAGATAAAGCCATTGCAGCAGTGTCGGAAAAGCTGCGGGCGCTTCCTCAGCTCCCTGCCGTGTCCTACCCCGAGCACCCACATCTGCTTTACACTCTGCCGCCCACTGCCTTTCCCAAGGGAGCTTTCTCAGGATGCAAGCGTGGGGCACTGACGATCCCAGGTCCCATCAGTGGGGACGGGAGCTGGGGGACCAATGCCTTGTGTCCTCAGAGGGAAGATTCCGAGGAGCAGACCTCCTAGGACCTCGGGGGTCGCAGCAGGATTAAGCCCAAGTCGCCCACAGGGCCTCCCTTCCTTGGCTCTCTCTCCTCAGCCTCCCCCTACGGTTGCCTCCCTTCTGCCGCCTGGTACCACCTCCTAATTACACGACCTGCCACCCAGCCATTCAGGCACTGCTTTTAGGGAAACCCAAACTGAGATATGAACCCCATTTGTCTGCAAGCATCATTCACCAAGGGCTGATACTCATCGAAACGTCTAAGAAAACAACACTGCTGGCCCCTGGAAAGAATTTAGGGTTTTCTGCAGAGTGATTTCCAGCTCTACCCCAAATCCAATAACGTGCGGAAAACTATCTAAATTCCTACCTCCAGGACATCGAAGTTGCAGCTTGCATGATACTCCACATCAAAGTCATGGATGGTGAGCTGAACACAGCTCCCAGGGGCTGTGCGGATGTACCAGATACACTCCTTGTTGGCGGGGTACCTGTTAGGGTAGCCGGGGCTACTGAAGGAGCCCGTGTCCCCAGACAACTCTCCGCCACAACCTGTGAAAAGAGCAAGGCTCAGTCAGTTCAAAGAGGGCATCGGCCACTGGGAAAAAGTCAAAAATCCAGCTACGCAAAACATAACTCAAAATGCACGATGCCTAGTTTAGGAGAGAAGTTATAAAGTCATAATAAAGTTATAATGAGCAGTTATATAACAATGAGAAAAAACCATGGCTACAGCTTATCAAATTCACTCTTTTAAAAAAATTGATTATATCATTTGGTGCGATAATTCTCAGCTCTTATTCTCACCACGTCAAACCTTTGGTAATATTTTCAAAACGTCAACCTAATTTTTAGATCTTCTTCATTATATATAGGTAAGAATTTCCTGGTAGGAGGTACAATAGACTGTATGAGCAGTCAACGCCAGGTTGCTTGGTCTTCAGTTTCCTTGTATCTAATGCATTATTTCTAAGTCCTTTCAGACCTAAGATGTGGACTTCTAAGTGCTAAAAATCCTTACCTTTGTATGAGAGACTGTAGGAAATTTAAATATATATATATATGATATGTCTACAAAAAACCTTCACAGAGATGTTTATAGCAGCCTTATTCTTAATTGCTAGAACTTGGAAGCAACCAAGATGTCCTTTAGTAGCTGAATTAGATAAATAAACTGTGGTCCATCCAGACATGGGATATTATTCAACACTAACAACAAATGGCCTATCAAGCCACAAAAAGACACGGAGGAAATATATATGCATATTAAGATGTGAAAGAGGGACTTCCCTGGTGGTGCAGTGGATAAGAATCTGCCTGCCAATGCAGGGGACGCAGGTTCCATCCCTGGTCCAGGAAGATCCCACATGGTGCGGAGCAACTAAGCCCGTGCACCACAACTACTGAGCCTGCGCTCTAGAGCCTGCAAGCCACAACTACTGAGCCCGCGAGCCACAACTACTGAAGCCCACGTGCCTAGAGCCCGTGCTCCGCAACAAGAGAAGCCACCTGAATGAGAAGCCCATGCACCGCAACAAAGAGTAGCCCCCGCTCACCGCAACTAGAGAAAGCCCGTGTGCAGCAACGAAGACCCAGTGCAGCCAAAAATAAATAAAATTAAATCTAAAAAAAAAAAAAAGTGAAAGAAACCAGTCTGGAAAAGCTACATACTGTATCATTCTGACTGTACAACATTCTGGAAAAGGCAAAACTATGGAGACAGTAAAATGACCAGTGGTTGCCGGGGGCTGGAGGGGAAGGAGATATGAATGGGTAGAGTGCTTTTTTTGAAGATTTTTAGGGTGGTAAAACTACTCTGTATGATACCGTTAGGGTGGACACATGTCATAAATTTGTCGAAACCCACAGAATGTACAACATCAGGCGTGAACCCTAATATAAGCTGTGGACTTTGTCAACACAGAGTCATCAGTTGTAACAAATGCCCCATTCTGGTGGAGGAGGCTGATAATGGTGGACTCTGTGCATGGGTGGGGACCGGGCTACATGGGAGCTCCACCTCCCACTCAGTTTTGCTGTGAACCTAAAACTCTCCTAAAAAATAAAGTGAATGCTAAATAAAAACAGCAACAAAAATGATATAGGTCCTGGCCCTGGGAAACGTATATCTAAAAACCAACCAACCAAACAAAAAACTGACGTATTAAACCCAAGCATGGAAAAAGAGTCCAGCATATGTTTTATGAATGTATACATCATGCCTTAGAAAGTAATTAAGGCAAATCATTATAACAAATAATCAAATGCTACAACACGTGGTACACAGTAAAACACTGCCACTGCTTACTGAGGGCATAGATGCACTTTACAGATAGTTCCTATTTTAACGCTCATAAGAACCACACGGAGCAAATATCATTATTATCTGCATTTCTCAAATGAGCAAATCAATGCAAACATAGGTCAAGTGGTTTGTCCACGGTACCTAAGTCGTGAGTGGTGGAGCCACCCATGCGCAGAATCTCCCGCTATCAACCAATCCGTGCAATCCGGCAACGCGGGGTTCTTAATTACTACACTCGACAGACTCACATAGTTGGTAAGAATTCAGAGATTGAAGAATGGAAAGGGAGAGAAAAATTTATGGAAGAAGTAAAACTTGAGGAAGGCTCAAATTTTAAAGACAAAATTAGAAAAAAAGATAAACTTTTTTCTAAAAATTCTAAATATTTTTCTTTTGTTTTCCAAAAGCAATTTTTGGTGATAAAAAAAATTGTTTAAAAAAAAAATTGTTTGCTCTGTTAACGTAGCTCCCTTTTCTATTTTCCAGAATATTCTTAATCAGTTGGTAAATTCTTCCAAGCACCTTCCCTTACTGAGCGTCAAGGCTTTTCATGTTTAAAAATGACAATGCCTCCTCACTCCATTGTGAATGTATGTGCATTTTCACATTAAGACACTAAAGCTGAGGTCATGTCTACTATCCACCTTTGCAAATTTATTTGTCTGTACAGGGAGTTAGAAAAAAGTGTTATAAAAGTTCAAAAGAAAGAGTCTTCATACAGAATCTCCACTTAACTGAAAAGAGCTGAGAATTCCAAGAAGGATCCTGATTGTGTAAAGAAATCGGATTCCAGCTCAACACGCTACCATCTTCTTGAATGGCCAGTTTCCTGCTTCCATTTGAAAAACCTCTGTGTTTTCAGACTTTAAATTTGTTGTACAGGACAGTATCTTTCCTATCAAGTTTCTGCTTTTATTTCTGGTTAAAGTCCTGCAAAAAAGCTATTTAAAATTAGACGTGTTGACATTGTTTGTAGCCTGTGGTGAATGTTAAAAAAACATAAGTGCGTGAAGATTCAAAAATATTTTTCCGACTACAACCATCCATGGAAAATATTCCTGAAGCCAAAATCAGCACAGATTGTATATGTGCTCAGCACCACTGCACAACCCCAGGGGGCGCCAGTCACAGTGTATTCCATCAAACGACGTTCCCTGGAGTTGTGCAACACAGTGGCCCATGGAAATCATCTCTTACTAAAATACATTATAGGTAAGCAAAGCCAGTCTGTTACCCCCATTTTTTTCAACCTACATTTTCAGCTCCTATGGTTCTTGGTCTCAGTTGTATCAAATAAGCAAGCCAATGAAAAAAAAACCTTTGGCAGAAAATAACTTTGTGGTCACATAATATAAAAGAGAACAAGGAAATGGAAGCTTGGATACCTCACCTGCCTTTTCATTTAGATTCAGCTCATCAGATAATCTAATTCTTTTTTTTAAATCATAGTCGATTCATCTAAAAGTCTGTATCATATTTTTCCATTGTCTTTTCCAATTGTTTTAGGTTTCCTTGCAAATTCCTTTGCAAATAGCAGGATACTAATACCCTTAACTGAGTTGCTGTAAGCTGGAATGATATCAGATTCTTGGCAGTCAACGATGCTTTGAAAAATTACAGTACTGTTTTATTTACCCACTTACAGCTCTGGAGACCCACAGTATACTTTTCCCTAAGGTTTAAAATAAACATAAACAAGGTTTATAAAAAAACAAAGCACAATTTTATTTTTAGGTATGCCATGCTCTTTGCTCATGAATAGCACTTATGCGTGTGTCTCCTAAAGAGAAATTCCAATATTATTAAAAGTGATACCATACTGGGGAAAAATACTGTGTGTTTGTGAGGAGGAGACAAAGAAACTGTTGGAGCTTGAAGACTCTTTGCAGCTTTCTTTTTCTCCTTCATAATCTCACTACCTCTGAAGTTCAATTTACCAAAAGGTAACAACTTTGATTTAACAGTTCACATCAAACGCAAAATAGAACAAATTAATTCAGTGGTATTTTATGGTAAAAACTATAAAGTACTGAAATATAAAGTTAATTCTGATAATTATGGTAGAAATTTAACTCCCTCTTTGTATTTCTAAATTTTGAAAGACATAAAATAACTTTCCAATTCCCATCCATCTATCCATCCATTCAATCAATATTTATTGAGCATATGCCACAGTACAAGCAGTGCTAAAGAAGCCCCTTGGAAAAAAATGCCCCTTGGGAAAAAAAAAATCCATCTGTAGACATAAAAAAAGTGCTATTACCACATGCCCTCCTGCAAATCATTAAATTCTTTTTGCTTTTCCTTCAGTTTGCAAAGAGTATTTTCAATAAGTTTTGATTTGAAAAAAAATAGTGAATTCTATTTTATCTTTCACGTGCTAAGTGACGGTAAGTTATAAATAAAAATAAATAAATCATCATGTTGAGTTGCCAAAATATATTTTAGAATTTGCTAGTTTCAATAGCACAGTGTTGGCATAATTCTCTTTCGATACTAATTTCATTCCACAGATGAGAGACTTTTATCAGCATTTAGCCAGTTATGCTTCACTCTCTTGGGTATCATTTCTTTTTCCTAGATTTGGAAATTCTTTAATAAATGTGTACTTGGTATCAAACAAAAAAAAATTATGTCAAAATATATCTTTAAAAAAACTGAAAAAATGGGGGGAAGTGTAAGCTGGAACGAAGTGAGAGAGTGGCATGGACATATATACACTACTAAATGTAAAATAGATAGCTAGTGGGAAGCAGCTGCATAGCACAGGGAGATCAACTTGGTGCTTTGTGACCACCTAGAGGGGTGGGATAGGGAGGGTGGGAGGGAGAGGCAAGGGGGAGGAGATATGGGGATATATGTATACGTATAGCTGATTCACTTTGTTATAAAGCAGAAACTAACACACCACTGTAAAGCAATTATACTCCAATAAAGATGTTAAAAAAAACCCAAAAAATGAAAAAATGAATGATGTCTATTTTTGCTATGCTCTCCTTAAGCGACAAGGGAAAACATATTCATAACAAAACTGAGAACATTTCTATTAACCAAAAAAAATCAAATATGTAATGATTTATTTGATAATTTGTTTCATAAATTCAAGCTATCTTTAGGTTAACAAACATTAGAATATGAATTTGGAATTGGATAATTATAGATAAAAATGAAAAATAATAAATTCACACCAACAGTTGAGTTTTTCAAATTATAAATGAAAAACAAAAACTATAATTCACAGTAAATAGTAGAGTTTTTTAAAGAGTATACAATGTGAATCTTTTGAATTGTATTTATACATTGTTTTCCACTTAATTAGCTGTGAAAAAGAAACTGGTTACAATACAGGAAATGTGATTTGGAACCTATATCAACACATACCGTCCCACTGCCAGTTAAAGGAAATAGCAAGACAGTCCAAAAACTCCTATTGTGTTTAATTCTAAAGGAGAGAAAACATGTTCCAAACGCTGAAATGAATCAAAAGCAAAATAATTTAATTCTGCCTCATCAACAATATCTTGTTTATACTGAAGAGCAAAGCTGTTCATTTTCTTTGATTTACTGCTTCTGCACCTTGTGTGGTAGAGACAAGTTTTGGTTTTGTTTTATTTTTAATAAAGAGTGTGGAATTCAGGGACTTCCCTGGTGGCGCAGTGGTTAAGAATCCACGTGCCAATGCAGGGGACACGGGTTTGAGCCCTGGTCCGGGAAGATCCCACATGCCACGGAGCAACTAAGCCCATGTGCCACAGTTATTGAGCCTGCGCTCTAGAGCCCGCGAGCCACAACTACTAAAGCCCACGTGCCACAACTACTGAAGCTCGTGTGCCACAACTACTGAAGCCCGTGCGCCACAACTACTGAAGCTCATGTGCCACAACTACTGAAGCCCATGCTCCTCATCAAAGAGAAGCCACCGCAATGAGAAGCCCACGCACCACAACGAAGAGTAGCCCCCGCTCGCTGCAACTAGAGAAAGCCCACATGCAGCAACGAAGACCCAGTGCAGCCAAAAATAAATAAATAAATTTATTATAAATTTATAATAAGTAAATTTATTTTGTGGCATTCAAAAATCTACTTATTTGGTAAAAGCTTCTTTACCTATGGAGCTGTCCCCAGTGTTGCTGATGTCTAATACTAAAAGCCTTTCCACATAAACAAACATCCTAATTTTACTTTCCTATTAAATTTAAGCTTACTTGGGGCCAGGAAAGAGAAAAACTGTTTGCTGCACTGTCTCCCTTGGTGTGAGATTCAGGACTTGATGGTCTCTTGTTAAAATACACTTTCTCCTGGGTGAGTCACAGAAGAAAATCTCTTTCGAAATCCAACCAGCTACTTTGGAGATGGAAACAACAAGGCTTCCGGAAAATCTCAGGTGCCTACATTTTATTTAGAGTAGAAATAATGGTATAGACACAGCTGCAAATATTAAAACAAATGAAACTGTGGAGAAAACAGTTTAGCAGGCTGTGCAATAAGTTTAAAAAATCACGTCAGGGGTTTCCCTGGTGGCGCAGTGGTTAAGAATCCGCCTGCCAATGCAGGGACACGGGTTCGAGCCCTGGTCCGGGAAGATCCCACATGCCGCGGAGCAACTAAGCCCGTGCGTCACAACTACTGAGCCTGCGCTCTAGAGCCCGCGAGCCATAACTACTGAGCCCGCGCATCACAACTACTGAAGCCCATGCACCTAGAGCCCGTGCTCTGCAAGAAGAGAAGCCACCGCAATGAGAAGCCCACAGACTGCAACGAAGACCCAACAGAGCCATAAATTAATTAATTAATTAATTAATTTTTTAAAAAATCATGTCATTGTCAGTCATATCTGTGACCTTGAATGAGTGACCAGGGGGTCACAGGAAGGGTAGAAAAGGGAGGACAGATAAGGCTGGAGATGAAAGACGTTGTATCGACCAATAGCCAACGGGAAATGACATAGGAGGTGATGGGTAGACTCCCAAGATCCTCCTCATCACGTTACCTGTCTGGTTGAATGAATAATCAAATGTAGGAAAATAGAGAAGTTTTCTATAACTGGGCTTCAGTCATCTAAAACAGAGGACAATGATTTGGGAAAGCATTTCAGAGGTCTACATGGAGAAAATAATTAAATGATGAAAATACTAACCAAGGAGTAGAATGGAGTGAGGAATAAAGAGCTCTGAGGGATACATATTCAGAAGAAACAGAGAGAGAGAGGGGCTCTTTGCACCAACTGGTAAGAAAAGATTTTCATGGAGGAGACATGATTTCAGAGTTGCAAAACTTTTGGAAATATAATAACATACCAAGTAAAGCATAGGCCATGGCATAAGACAAAACATTCCAGCCCTGGCTATGCTACTCTTTGGATAACTGATTTAACCTTTCTAATCCTCAATGTCTTCATCTGTAACAGTGTTAGTACTTAACCTCATAGGGTTGTGATACAGATTAAATGAAAAGTCCGAAGTAAGGTTTTTAGCTAAGTGTCTTGCATATGACAATCACTCCATATATACTGTGTATTACAACAGAACAGGAGTTTATCCAGATCTAGGATTAGACGAGAGAAAGACCTGGAGCTGGAAGAGGAATTACCACACCAGCTAAAGAGCCATCATGAATACCTGATAAGACATAAGAAATCAATTGTTCATGAAGGTACAATAAAGATAGTTCATATCTGTATGGTAGTGCACAGTTTTTCAATGTGCTTCTAATAAGCACGTTATCTTATTTGAAATTCATAACAACTCTACGAGGTAGGCAAGAGTGATCATATCAGGCCCATTTTAGAGATGGGCAGAGTGAGGCTCAAGAAGGCTGCTGGACTTGTAACTCACATAGTGAACGGCGGATCTGGGGCCAACCTCCCCCTGCCAACCCCTCCTGCCCCCAAGCCCCTACTCGCAGTTCTGCCTTCTCTCCGCTAGGCCTCGTTGGGCATTTCAGCCCTAAGGCCCTGGAACGGCAGTGTTGAACACCGCCCTCATTACCGTTCTGTCCATCTACTGAGGAAAAAAGTCACCATAGCAACCAGAAAAAAATAAAGCAAAATTCCTTTTCATTTAATTTGAGACAAATCTGACAAATCTAATATGCTAACATCGTCAGATATCAGCTGAACTGGAATAAAATAATGTCCTGAAGAGAATCATATGTTTTTCAGTTTTAATTAGTTAATCTTTATAAAACTTTTAGTACTGGTGACTGATAATCTGTTTGATTCTATTCTCCTCCAAACTCCCAGCCATCAACTGAAAGGAAGCGCTTTCGTTATCAGCAGGAAGCACATTGATCTACGGAACTCATAACAAGAAAGAGTTAAAAGTTGTTGCTAAACCTGCTTACTTGTGAAGATAACTTAAATCTTTTCCATATATAAGCAAATAAATAAAATTCAAAAATTCAGAAAAGCAATAAATAAAATTAAATTAAGTTAAAAAAAGAACTTTGCTGACACTGTTTTTTTGGGGTTTTTTTGTTTGATCTAAAACAAGCAACGAGTTATAAAAATTCCAGAACAACAACAACAACAAAAAGCATAGTCTATGTATGTTCTATCCTCAAGGTTTGGGGTGGCTGCTGATTTTTTGTTTTGTTTTTTGTTTTTAATAAAAGCAAATTAGCAATGAATTGGCTAGATGGAATTAGAGGCCCAAAGTTTTAAAAGCACATTCTGTGTTTCCTGCAATTACAATTGCTCAAACCTCTTTACACTTGGCATTTTCCTGAAACTATGTTCCATAAGCCAGCAGCACTGGGAGGGCCTGCCTGCTTGGAAGTGACTGGGCCAAAGCCCCCTGAGGCTGGAGGAAAAGGAGCAGAGAACGGACCCAAACAGGACACCCTCACATCCTTATCCTCTAATTTAGCAGGGAAATGTCTGAGAAATCAGGGTAAATGTTAAAAAGAAGCTGAAAAACCAAAGTAGAGTAAAAGAATAAATTTTAAATAATAAATGATTATGCTCACATGCTTCATCAAAATGAATGATTTATATTTTAATAGTTTTTCTATAATGTAAAAATAAAAACCTTCTCTTCTGCAAGACCTTGAGAGGAGACTCACTGGTCTGTCCAATTCCCCCCTGACATGCAAAACGGCAGCAGGCGAAGAGGGCAGGGTCCCAAGGAGGAGTTACCAGTAAGGACTCTTTTCATAGGAGTCAGGCATGGGGTGGCTATAATGAGAAACGGTAACTAGGAGCTCAGAATTTGGGGAAGTCCAACCCAAAACAAGGTTCAACTATTTCCTGCAGTACACAGGCCTCACTTCTTCTTTTTTTTTTTTTAAATGGAATATAGTTGATTTACCATGTTGTGTTAGTTTCAGGTGTGCAGCAAAGTGATTTAGTTATATATATATATATATATATTTTTTTTTTTTTTTTCAGATTCTTCTCCCTTATAGGTCATTACTAAGTATCGAGTAGAGTTCCCTGTGCTATATAGTAGGTCCTTGTTGGTTACCTATTTTGTATATAGTGGTGTGTATATGTTAATCCCAAACTCCTCATTTATCCCTCCCCACCCCCCCTTCCCCCTTGGTAACCATAAGTTTGTTTTCTATGTCTGTGGGTCTATTTCTGTTTTGTATATAAGTTCTTTTGTATCATTTTTTTTCAGATTCCACATATAAGCAATATCATATGATATTTGTCTTTGTCTGGCTTACTTCACTTAGTATGATAATCTCTAGGTCCATCCATGTTGCTGAAAATGACATTATTTCATTCTTTTTTATGGCTGAGTAGTATTCCATTGCATATATGTACCACATCTTCTTTATCTGTTCATCTGTTGGTGGACATTTAGCTTGCTTCCATGTCTTGGCTATTGTAAATAGTGTTGCTATGAACATAAGGGTGCGTGTATTTTTTCAAATAATGGTTTTCTCTGAATATATGCCCAGGAGTTGGATTGCCTGATTTACCTATGAGACATGCAAATAATGTAATTAAAGCAATTTTGAACAGAAACTTTCAGGTGAGGTTGGAATGGAGGTGGAGACAGATACGAGCTCCTTAAAAAGGACAAAGTTGTCTAATGGTGACCATGGCACATATAAGAACCACAAAAAGTCAGCAATTCCTGGTTTGGTTTTACCAGTTAATCCCCCAACAGTCTACAAGTGCGTGGCGCAGTCCCGAGGTATAGGAGAAAGGCAAGTGATAGGTATCCATCCTAAGAGAGAAGACTAAAATCAGGTCAACACTCCTCTCTGAAGACAAAGCCATGAGTGGGGTCCCCAAATTCACCTGATCTTAAGGATTTGCAGATTAATTTTCTGGGGGATTTTGTGGGTTAGACTGATTCTGTGAGGACAAGAGAGGGCACCAGCTGGAGCAATCACGAGACGAAATCAGAGAAGAAAACCAGGTAACGTAAAGGCCAAGGAATGGGAAATTCTCCAGAGGAAAAAGAAAGAAGAAAGAAGACAAAGCAGGTGACTCCAGGAGAGGGGAAAGTTGTCAAAGCTGCAGAACCTCCTGTATTGGGTTGAATAGTGTCCCCCAGAAATCATGTCCACCTGGAACCTGTGAACGTGACCTTATTTGGAAATAGGGTCTTTGCAGATGTTATGAAGTTAAGATGAGGTCATACTGGATTAGAGGCGGGGTGAAATTCAATATAATTGATGCCCTTCTAAGAAGTGAGAGATTTGGGCATAGACACACAAAAGGAAGAGGGCCATATGAAGACTGAGACAGAGACTGAAGTTACACACGGACAAACCAAGGAAAGCCAAGGATGGCCAGCAACCAGCAGAAGCTAGAAGTGGTAAGGAAGGATTCTTCTCTAGAGCCTTCGAAGGGATGGCCCTGCTGATACCTTGATTTTCGACTTTGAGACTCCAGAACTGTGAAAAAATAAATCTCTGTTGTTTTAAGCTACCCAGTTGTGGTATTTTGTTACAGTAGCCCTAGGAAGTGAGGCTGAGGGTCCTCTCCTGGGTTATAGACCTCACATGGCAGAAAGGGTGAGGGGTCCCTCTGGGGCTTCCTTTATAAGGGCACTAATCCCAACCATGAGGGCTTCACACTCATGACCTAATCACCTTCCAAATGCCCCATTTCTAATACTATCACTTTACGGGTTAGGTTTCAACACATGAATTTTGAGGGGACATAAACGTTCAGACTCAGCACAAAGTCTGTTGTTGAGAAAACTAGAGACAAACTTAAGCTCGGTATCACGTTAGGAGAAGCCAACTCAAGAGTTTAGGGTGAGGGTTCAGAAAGTTTCATCTTCCATAAGGATTTCATCCCAGACCCAGACTTTGTGATAATCATTTTGTCTAAATATATTCCATACAGCAATGGATACGGAGTAGAGTTATCTACTTTCAATGGTAGAAAAAAAAAAAAAAAAAAAGAGTGAAAGAATAAGGTCATAACATGCAGTTAATGACTTGGAAAATAGATATAGGATACAAGGAGCTCAAAAATCAATGCCGTCCATAGTTACAGAATGACTTTTAAATTACCATGTAAGATGTCACATTAATATTGAAAATTAATATTTTCATAGACTCTCTGAGATGTTCTGAATCTGAATATTGAAGTGTTTCACCTTAGTATACCATTAAAAAGACATGAACCCAATGTACCCATATTTTAGGACTCTTCACATAATATAAATTTTAATTTCCTTTATATGAAAGTTTAAAAATCTTTCCTTTTGACCCAAACAAGTATAGCTGATCTTGTCATCTTTTCATTTTGATTAACTATATCCTTTTTCATCTAATCTACTCATTCCAACCAAGTTGAAAAATGGTTCCCCATTAGAAATTCTTTGCTTACAATTCAGGAGAAATCAATCATTCTCTCTCTCTTATACATTTTTGTAATTATTGAAGATTTCTTATTATTGAACAAAATTATTGAACAAAATATATAGAAACGTCTTCCAAGGAAATGAAATGAGACCAAGGCAGCTGGACTAATTTCCCCTAAAATAAGTAGTCATGCGTAAGACTACCAAGAGCTACTTCATGAAATCCCCCAAACAGGCAAAGGCAGAGGAAACATGTTCTCTTTATGTGATTTCCAAGGTTCAACACTCGTACTAAGTATTCATTCAAATCCGGCTTTGTTTCTATTTTATTTATTTTTTTGGTCACGCTGCACAGCTTGCGGGATCTTAGTTCCCTGACCAGGGATTGAACCCAGGCCCTTGGCAGTAAAAGGGCTGAGTTCTAACCACTGGACTGCCAGGGAAGTCCCTCTTTCCATTTAATTATTTTGGTACACAGTGCGTTTGCAGGGAGAGAAGCTCACCGCCTCCCCACAGGGCTCTGCGTCACTCGCCCTCGCCCACCCCCATTCCTTCTCTCACCTCCCCCAACCCTCAGCCTTTCTTCCACAGCAAGGTTGCCCCTGATGGGCCAATGGACAAGTGAGGGCAGCGCCATGCCAACGGTCGTGGTGTCCTCTGACCCTCCAAGCTCTGTCCAAGCCTGAGCCATGAGATGATGTTCTGTGATGACAACAGGAAGGGTGCTGGTCCCTCACAGGACACATGCCTCGGGCGTCCAGTCAGCCCACGTGCCCTCTGACTGGGGTCCTGAATTAACCAAACCCTCAAGCGCTCCACTCTCGTCCAACCAATCTATTACGGGGTAGCTATCCTTCGCTTTAATAGCACTTCTCTTGTAAGATCTTTTGCATAACTAAGCCATGGTAACAGATCAGATGATCTCTGTGGTCTATCCCAGCTCAAAGTGTATGATTACAGCAACCATATGTGGCCACTCCAGAGAAAGAACACTTTACGAATGAGGAATAAAGCAGATACTGTGTTGAAGGACAGACAAGCAAACTCAGCTATTTTGAACGAGTTGTTGGCTAAGTACTGCGCTTCACCCCCATCATTGCTATGGAGGAAGGAGCTGGGCAATTCAGTGGGGAGACCTTGGAACGGGAACATTATTTACTTGGGAAAGACAGCACACTTTCTTTCAAAGACAGCCATTATCCTCAGTGGGAATTTAGCTGCAAAATTACCTGCTATAAGCTCTGACCGTCTCTGCGTTGCAATATCATCTCATCTTTTCTGCAATGAAAAATTGTGGGGAAAAATCATTTGCCTGTAGGCAGAGTGCAGCTGTGTAAACACTTGGGAGTTCGACACCACACACTTGGTTGTGTGTCCTCGTTCCCTCTTTGAGTTTGGGGAAGTTACCTGACTTCTCTAAGACGCCTCCCTCAGTTTTCTTATCCATAATATGCGGGTGATGATGCTGATTTCAGAGGATTATTAGGAGAAGACAAGAGATCGTATTTTTAAAATGCTTGCCAAAAGGCCCAGCACATGGTAGAAAGATAACACCAACTTTTCAAAAATTATAATATCAACATTTAAAAAATTACTTGGTCCAGTAATAATAAATGAGGTGTCAATTAAGTCAGTGCACCAAGCGTTTAAATCATATTTTCGTTCACTCTTAACATAGTAACATGGTTTTATTTTTATCACCATTAATGTCTTAAAATAAATTTAAAATTACATTTAGGTAGTATTGATAAGTCTGTATTATTTAGCCTGTGAGTAGTCTGAAAGAATAACTAGAAGGAAAAAAAATCAGGGATAAGGTATATCAATGTCATTACTTATACAGAGAATACAGAATTAGACTAAATCTTCTAGAATGTAATTACTATCTTACACCAGAGATTCATTCTTGGTTTTGTGAGTCAAGGCCACGGAAGGCTGGCTTTAGTTTCTCTGAATATCCAGCGGCATATACAAAAAAACAGGTCCTTGGATACATAATGTCAGAGACAAGTACGGCATTATTTAAGTAAAGGCTCAAAAAGAGAAATCTCTGGGGACAAAAATGATGTCCTACACTGAACATCGTGTTTATTCTGTGTTGGTTTAGTCATTTGGGGCTAAATTTGAAACTGCGAAAAAAAATGCATGGTTTCTTTTTTCACGTTGTACAGAAAAGTGTGGAATCCCCTGGAAAGTATGTGCAGTATCTATCAGGGGTGTTGCTGCTAAGGAACCAGAACACAAACAGAAGATTCAAGAAAGCCCGTCTTTTTGGCCCAAATCTCAAGGACTATTACAAATTGTGCAATATATGATTTGGGAAGGTCATGGTTGTTTGAGGGTTACTTTTTTCTTTTTATAACTGTTTGAAAGAGTAGCAATGGAAATAGAGCTCAACCTCTGCAAACAGTAGTGACGTGGGAATTGGGATGCCAGACTCCTAAAAGGTTGCCACTGGATACGAGACTCAGAGCCAACATTACATGAAGGTCAACTCTGTGTGTTTGTATTTTCCTTTGTTGTCAAGGAGGCAAATAATGTCAGGATTTAGCTTTTCCGCTCATAGTGAAATGTCTGCATAGGTTTAATGCTGCCTCTGGTTACTGGGACCTTGCTGGAAAAATTGTGAAACCAAGGCAAAAAGAACTGCAGGATTTTCTTAGTAAGTGATCATCCCACTTTTACAAATTTATTAACCGATTTTTTTTTCCATTAGCATCATCCATTAAGAACTTCTTTCCAAAAAAGATGTTAAGTGAGAACTTGCCATAAATAAAAATCAGACACAGTATCATAATACAGCAATCTGTGCTTTGGTTCTCCACTAAGACTGTACTCGCTTTCAGTCTCCAGGCTTAAACATTTTCTAAGAGTAACACAAAGATGAAAAGTCCAAAATATCAAATAGGCTGAAGTGGCCACAATAAGTAGGACAGGACAGAGCACGTAGAAATGTGAAGGAAAACCTAGTTAGCAGTTAGGGAAATAACTTTTAAATTAAACAGAACTAATATTTCTTAAAAGCTTCTCTTTTACTTAAATTTTGACCCAAACTGCACAAGATTTCTTTATCTCATATCACACAACATAATAAAACAATCACAGGAGTCTATGTTTTCCCCATCTGTCTTTACCAAGAGCTTGCTCACAGATTTACTGAACAAAGGGCACATTCTTGATCGCAGCTGAAGTTACCTTAGAGGCAGAGAGGGAGAGGTGTTTTACCACTTCTTTCTCTGTGACATTCTATCACTGCCCAGCAGGAAGTGACACTAGGAGAGAGAAAGGTCTCTGCCCGAGATGAGGACCAGACTGCGTGATTCACATCCTGGCCTTATGAGCCTGCCGCAGCATCTCTGCTGACCACAATTCAAAAATCACTTTCCTGGCGAGCATCGTACCTCCAGATTCCTGTGAATGTTTGCATCGTGCAGGAGCAGGACTCAGGACAGACAACGGGAAATAAAATCCAAGTTCTTGCGATGGCTCCCATCAATTGGTCTTTGACAACTTGTCCTGCCTCACCTTCTATCCTCCTTTTAGCTCAGCATTTCTCAATCGTTTGTTCATTATTGACCTTCTAAGGAGGCTTTTTGGATATTTTTTCCCAATTGCTCAAAAAATTTAATATCACAGATATAATATATATCTGCTATGTAGTCTATGTATCTGTGCTTTATACATGAAGCATAAAATATTTTCACCCTCCCAAGAAGCAATTTTCACCCCCTTGGTGTGGGTGCTGGGAGCATGTGCTTTAGCTGAAATACTTGCTGGTTGAAAACCTTTGCCATGATCAACCCAAGCCTCCCTGCTTCTGCTTAGAAATGCCTTCCCCTCCCAGATATTTGCCTGATTCTTGTTTATTCTTTAAAATTCGGCTCAAGTATCAAAGCGGCCTGGAGGGCCTCTCAAAGTCCCTGCGGCCAGCCGAGGTCTCCTCCCTGCCCCCCTCCCCCCCCAGCATCATGGATCATGGATTCTGCACTTGGTTTGTCTGTCTCCCCTACTACTGACCAACTCCCTGAAGTCAAGGATGCTGTCTCCTTCTTCTCTGTTATGGGCTGAATTGTGTCTCCCCCAAAATTAACACACTGAAGCCCTAACCTCCAGTACCTCAGAATGTGACTGCGTCTGGACATTGGGCTACTACGGCAGTGATGAAACCAGAATAAGGCCCCTAGACTGGACCCCGGTCCAATCGGACTGGCCTCCTTATATGAATAGCAAATTTGGACACACAGAGCCATCAGTAGGTTCACACAGACAAAGCCACGTAAGGACACAGTGAGAAGGCTGCCGTCTGCGAGCCAAACAGGGAGGCCTCAGGAGAAACCAAACCTGCTGACACCTGATCTTGGACTTCCAGCCTCCAGAACTGTGAGAAATAAACTTCTGATGTTTAAGCTACTCAATCTGGTATTCTGTTATGACAGGCTGAGAAAACAAATACACTCTCTACATTTTATAAACGCCAAGCCCAGAACCTGGTCATGAATAAATATATGCTGGTTGGTTGGCTGAATGAATGACTGAATGAAAACATGTCCTCAATGCATGCCACAGAGGCCCCAAGTAATCACTACCACAAGATGCAGAACCACAAACTGTTCCTTGAATTACAAAAGATAAAACCTTTGTCCTCAAAGGGTGAACCTCCCAGAAACCCTGGCACACATACTCTAAATCACAAAAGGAATAAAAAACGACAAATTAGAAGGAATTCCCCTGAAAGACCAACAATAACGGAGACTGTTGAAATGCCCATGTGAGGGAAAGAACTGAGGGAAGATTTACGGGAAACGTTGCAGACCTCAAGGAGGTTCTTTGCCAGGGCTCTCAAAATCCATTTTTTAGAAGCGCTTTGATACAGCGCTGCGTGTCCACAGGCGGTCAAGACAGTGCTGGCTCATGTTCAAACCAAGCCAGCCATGCAGGATCAGGATACAGTTTTTATAAACCCCGAGCTGATCTCTGCAAAACCCTCAAGGCTTGAGAAATCTCGTTAATAGCTGAAGGGATGATAAAATGGAACCAGCCCCCATTCAAGAGGCTGATGTCATCTATCTCCCCAAAGAAAAGGCCACGCTCTCCTTTGTGAAAGCCCAGGGTGACGTCACCTCCTGATCCAGGCACTTCACCCTTCCTCTGCTTTTCCCAGGTCAGGGGTTTTCTCCCTTTGCAAATGTCACTCTTTCACTCACAAAGCTCCTTGACCTTGCTTTTTTGCCGGATTCCACTGCCAAGTGAAAGAGGGCCCCTGGGAGGCGTGATCAGAAGAGGCGAGGGGTTTGCGCAGCTGGCCGGGAGGCCCTATTCACACAGCTCGCAGAAAGTTCTATATCCCCTTCAGCAACCCAGATGCAGGTCCCCGAGGCCAGGCCAAATTCAGCCCCCAGACAATGCCGTCAGCGCTGAATACTGCACACCGTTTAGCCGGACAGGGCAACTGTGGCCATTTCTTTCTTTACAGAGCGGGATTCTCTTTGATGCTTTGCATAAAGGCGACGCAGTGTGGTTAATCTCACACCCGCAACACCGCTTCAAAGATGTGCCCACAAAGAAAGCCCGATTGTAGATCCATTTTCTCAAAGCAAATAGAAGATTTGTGTGGGCGACAAAGAGGCACATTTTGTGAGCGAGTTTATTTATTAATTGGCCTCCTGAATGAAGCACATGGGGAGTCTTCCTCGGCAGCAATGGTCAGGAAATGATGCCACTGCAGATTCTGAGCTTGCGGTGAAGAGGTTTGGGATTTCTCGCTGCATAGTCTGGGAGAGACTGGGAGGGGAAAGAGGGCCTGAAAGGAGATTTGATTCTGGTGAAAAGAGGCTCAGGGTTTAAAGGCACTTGCTCTGGCCGGTGAGGAAGAGCAGCTTCCCGGCCACTGTCAGCCTGTGTGTCCCGGCCCAGCACTGGAGCCTGATTCCGAGATGCGGATCTGAAGAAGCTGCACTCAGACAATGTTTCTGAATTACCTACACAGACACACGTGCATGTGCACACAGGCACATTCAAGAAGATTTCTCTTTAATTTAAAATTGAGACTAATTTTTAAGCGTATTTTGGACCTTGTATCTGTTTAATATTTATTTACGAATATTACTGAATATTATTATGAATAATATTCACAATATTATTATGAATATTATTTATTGAATATTTTGTATTCAAATCCCACAACACGCCACGTTGCTTCAGTGCTTCCAGATGCTACTCAAAACTCATTTCTCTGTAAGTCAAAGACAAATATTGCTTATACGTGGAATCTAAAACACACAACCAATTAGTGACTATAACAAAAAAAGAACAGATTCACAGATAGAGAGAACTAACTACCGGTTACCAGTGGGGAGGGGGGAGGGGCACTATTGGGGTGGGGAGGGGGAGGGACAACCTACTGGGTGTAGTACAGGCTCAAGGATGTGTTGTGCAACACGGGGAAGACAGCCAATATTTTGTAATAACTGTACATGGAAAGTAACCTTTAAAATTGTATAAAAATAAATTTGTAAGTGACAAGAAAAAAAAAGAGAACCGAAAACCAACATTTTATTTCAAGTAAACATGGGTTTTTTTGTATGCACATGTGATACTTCAAGGTCATAAATGCTTCAAAGCTCAATGTCCAGATAATCTCCCAAATAAAGATGCATAAAAGGAAGAAAAAACTCATATTTCTCTGAAACCTGAAGGGTTTACGGGAAACAGAGGGCGTGAGCCCGTCCCTGCCCGAGCCCCTAACAGTGAGGGACCCAAAGGCCCCTGCTTCGCTCTCCGGCTCCTCCTGCTGGACCTGTGACACGACTCCAGCCGCCCTGGACGTGTGGGTCCCCCACGTGCACCCTGCTCCCTGCCACCACGGGGTCTTTCTTCTACTAGGAACCCTTTTCCTTCTCCTATTTGCCTCCTTAGCTCCTGCTTATTCTTAGATTTTAGTTCAGAAGTTGCACCCTCAGGCAGGACTGCCCTGGCCTCCTGTGCAGGTCGAATCCCCTTCTGTATGCTCCTGTGGCATCATCACAGCGCTAAGTTCACGTCTATTCATGTGCCTCTTGGCTAGATGGCTACTTTTCCCAGTCGCCTGGAAGCTCTAGGAGTGTAGGAACCAGGCCTGGAGCAGGAGTCACACACTGACCGTTCCTTAGTATCTCTGGAAGGAACACAGGGATGACTAGAAATCGGATTTATGCCTTCAGGTTACCAACAACCGGTGAGAAGTGCGGGAACCTCTTCCATTGGAGGCCTTCTCTTTTCTGTCGGCCCCTCTTCCCGGCTGTCTCGAGTTAAAGACGTAGTTCAGATGCCGAGTAGAAACTCAGCATTGCGTAGCTATAGTATATGACAGTTAATTTTGCACAGATCTAGACCACTAACAGTCTCCTTCCAGAAGGTTCTTCCCAAGCATAATTTACATCTAGTGGCACAGAGTTAAAAAAAAAAAAAATTATTCAGTTCTGGTCCTACCTGGCAAAATTTTGTTGCCCAACTCTGGTTCCAAGCTTAGCAAGTTTTCAGCAATTGGGAGTACGTTTTGAAATAGTAAACAGGATACAAGAATAGACAGAGGATGTCTTTGACTCTCCCAAATGAAGACGGATTCCAAATGGGACTGGACGAAAAAAATTTTCCCAACCAAAACTCAAAGCCGTGCCTAGTGTGTTGGCTGGAGAAACCCAGTCGTCCAGGGCAGCCAGTCATGACCAGGAAGTCATACTCCTTAGTGTGGCCTTGGGCTAGCATGGCTACAACAGCCTGGAGGGGAGAGGAAGCAGTGCACTGAGGAGAAGGATATCACCAGCAAAATAAATCGCTTCTCCTAAAATGCTCCGTCCTAGCTGCATGAAAGAATTACTTAGGGAGCTTTTCAAAATTAGCAGTAGTCAAGGTCCCAACGCAGACCAATGGAATCCTATCTCCTGGGTTGGACCCCAGGCACCGGTACTTGTGAAAACTCCCAGGCAATTCCTGCGTGTATCTCGGGCTGAGGACCGTGCCCCTAGGCCCCGAGCCTCAGTCTCCTGGTTGGCATTTCTTACTTTCCACTCTCTGACTCAGTGTCAGTAGGATAAGGGCTGGGGCCCCAGTGAGAAAGAACCTTACCGCTTCAGAGATTAGAGAAGAGAAAGCTCTCCGAGTGTGGTCTACAGAGACACGCCAACGGCATCACCTGGGAGCTTTTCAGAAATGCAGATCCATGGGCCTTACCTCAGCCCTCACATCAGGATCTGCATCCTAACAAGATCCCCAGTGACGCATATCCATGTGGAAGCTTGAGAAACACCATTCTGGAAAATACCCCTTGCCCTTCAGAATCTGGGCCATGTCCCAAGATTTTCCTGTTTCTTCTAGGTCTTTCCACACTGTCTCTAGTTCCCTCAGAGTCAGGCTATTTCTGAATCACACAATACTAGAGATGGGCTGTATTACAGAGATGAATCAATCCAGCTCCTTCATTTAATAGATCAAGAAATTGGCATTCCAAGGTTAAATCTACCTATTTGATGAAAAGGACAATCCGGAACTTCCACAAGCTTAATTATCATCGCGCACGTACTTTGGGAATTTATGATCTGTATTTCAAGTTATAAGTAGCTGTGGATTACCACTGAATATTTTTAAATACTGAAAAACCCTATACGTATGTTTTAACGAAATATACTCAGGCTCCAGTTCATAATAACAGAACGTCTTACATTCTCAAGTATATAATAGGGCTCTTCGGTTGTGTAAAGTGCTGCGATGCATATAATATATGTACTATGATGTTAAAAACCCTCAACACACATTCACGTATGCTCACCCTGGGCTCACCCCTGATTGTGACAGCAGGACCACAGTTTAGGATGTCTGTGTGTGATTCCAGGTATAACATGGCAACTCCACTCCTCTTTCAAGTTGATTGAATCATAGTAGTGAGCCCTAAGCTCTTGGCCTAGAACTGCTCGTATAATATGCACGAGGACTATATTTTTCAGGTCTAGATCACTCTGGGAGAGTGGTCCTCAACTTTACTCGCCAGGGAGACTAGTTAAGACACAGATTATTGGGCTTCCCTTCAGAGTTTGCCATTCCATAGTTCTGGGATGGGGCCTGAGAATTTGCATTTCTCACACATTCTACTGCTGCTTTGGGGGACCAGGGTTTGAGAAGCACTGCCCTGGGGTCCTCTCCCTTTCGACTGGCCCACATGAGGTCAGTCTAGAAGTTTCAGAACTTGTGTTTAAAACAGATTTTCATCTTCAGAGGAGTGATGATCCCTACCTGTTTTCTGAACCACCAGTTCGTAGGCAGGCTTTTACCTGCCCCTACTCGTTTGGCAGATACGACCCCTGTCCTTGGCTTAGTGCATCACTAGCCCAAGCTTTCTGCTCAGGTTCCCCTCACAGCCCAGTCCTCTCCCTCCCCCTTCTCTCTCTGATTGACTCTCCTTCCTTCCCTTCTATCCCCGTCACTCCTTCTCTGCTCCGTGTCAGGGTGAGCCTTAAACCTCATTCTGTCCCACTCCCCCAAGAGACTCCATTGCACCCCGTGACCTGCTTG
Organism: Balaenoptera musculus; assembly: GCF_009873245.2. Classification (NCBI taxonomy): domain Eukaryota; kingdom Metazoa; phylum Chordata; class Mammalia; order Artiodactyla; family Balaenopteridae; genus Balaenoptera; species Balaenoptera musculus. The sequence goes on along the minus strand of NC_045786.1, from coordinate 5,349,987 downwards.
CCACGCCCAGGTGCAGCCCTTCACCCCTAGAAACTTCCGTCTGCTGCTCCTTTCTCATAAGCAATTGGCGGCTGCACCTCCTGAAGCGGTTACCCAAATCCTGTCCACTTGGACTTCACTTCCTGCCTTAACCCCAACAGGATTCAACTCTCCAAGAGCCAGCAACATCTGAGTAAACGTTCTAAGGCCTGGCACTAGATTACCAGGCAGGTTCTGAGGCAGGAGCGAGATGGAATCTGTCCCTGTGGACGGATACTCGGGGATAAAGAGAATGGAAGGAGCCAGGAGGAGCTGAGTCCTGCTTGGAGACAAGATAAGGAGACCATATATTTCCCATTCTTGAGGGCAAGGAGACCTCCCAAACTACACACGCACAGAAAGGCTCCTCAGGGCTCGGAGAAGGGAGGGGGCGCCAGACCATAATATGTTCTGTCAACTTCCCAGAGACCCTTGAGCTGCAATCCATCTTGGCTAAAAGGTGCACGCGCACACAGGGGAGGGCCCCGAGTTCAGACCAAATACGGACTCAGAGCCAGACAAAGCAAGATGATTGGCCAGAGGAGACCCGGAAGAACTGCCCCATATAAGTGATTTAAACTACCCCAGAGGCACGGCTCTCTCTCAACCTGAGCGCACCCGTGCTTTCTCTACACGTATTCCTCTCCTAATAAACACTTTACCTGCTTCACTGTTTTCCATCTCTTTGTTAAAATTCTTTTTACAGGGGCTTCCCTGGTGGCGCAGCGGTTGAGAATCTGCCTGCCAATGCAGGGGACACGGGTTCGAGCCCTGGTCTGGGAAGATCCCACATGCCGCGGAGCAACTGGGCCCGTGAGCCACAACTACTGAGCCTGCGCGTCTGGAGCTTGTGCTCCGCAACAAGAGAGGCCGCGATAGTGAGAGGCCCGCGCACCGCGATGAAGGGTGGCCCCCGCTCGCCGCAACTAGAGAAGGCCCTTGCACAGAAACGAAGACCCAACACAGCCAAAAATAAATAAATTTTTTTAAAAAAAGGAGGCTTTAAAAAAAAAAAATTCTTTTTACAAAGCAGACGAGAGCCGGGGCAGCACTGCGGCCTGGGTTCAATCCCTGGTTGGGGAACTGAGATCCCGCTTCAAGCTGCCACAGCCATGGGCACCCCACAGCCACCGAAGATCAGTTCCACTATTCGTGGACGGTACTGTTTCCAAATATAGAATTGCAAAGGGAACGGTTCTTGGTCAAATAGCAACTACCAAATACAACTGAGATCAGCAGAGGGCTTACCTTGGATGAACCACTGCATCTGGAATCCTTTCTCATGGTGACCGACCCCGTCGGTATAAAACAGCACTTGAAGCTTGGAGCCCGTGGTGCTCCCTGAAGGTGGAATGTCTGCTCCACAATAGCGCCCCATCCGCCGTGGGCCATCATAGAGCTGCAATCAGAGAGAGACCTCCCAGCGTGAAAACCTACAGGGCTTGTCAGATGGAAAAAGCAAAGTCCACTCATGCAGCAGAAGCTGTTCCTTGGTTCAAAAGTTACAGGTAAATCTACTGAGGTGGGTTGAGTACAGGAATTAAAAATAGATAATTATATATAGAGAGGTCCCTCCAAATTATTGGGTTGGCCAAAATGAACTTTTTGGCCAAGCCAATATCATCCAGGCACAGAAGAAGGAAATGCTGGGACAGGTGAGATGGGTTCACATATGAATCACACATGAGAGATGTTCAGTGAATAACAGTATTATAACTGTAAGCTATAAATTTTTAAAATAAATACTAACTATAAACAATTAGACATTTTGGAAAACTCTGAAAGGAAGATACAAAAATTAATCCCACTGAAGAGAACCACAGTTAATATTTTGTTAATACCAGAAGCTTCTCTTACCAACATTTTTTTCATTTGTTTGTATATGTACATATACAAATATGTGTGCAGGGGAATATGTGAATATGGGTGTGTATCAATTTGGGCTACACATTTAATTGTGTTCCCTGCTTTTCACTAAGCCTGTCACTAAATAGTCTATGTAAACATTTTTAATAGTGGCACAAAATACTACTAATATGCTATATTTACATTACAATTCTACTGTTGTTCACTTAGAATATTTCCAATCTGGGGGCCAATAAATACAAGTCTTTGTCTGACAGTTTAAATTTCTCTTAGGAAAGATTCCTATAAAGGGAATGAATGAAAGAGCATGATCTTTCATGGCTCTGGATACATATTATTAAACTTCTTACCAGAAAGTTTATACCAATTTATTCTCCCACCAACAGTTGATGGAAATATTTTATGACTGCTATTATTTTAAAAACTGGGGCTAATAGTGAAAATTTGTTTTCTTTTTGTAATTGTCTTAATTTGTTACTTTGGGGTTGAAGTTTCTTTCATGTTTATTGGGCATTTCTTTTTCTCCTCTTGCAACTTTTCTGCTGAGGTCTTTGCCCATTTCCCCACTGAGGTACTTATACATCCTGTTGGGTACCCTTTATCTGCCTTATTTCATCAGATACATACCTCCAAACTAAAATAATAAACCTCTCTGCCATATCTCTTCAACTGGGAAAAATAATGTTAATCCAAAAAGATTGGCTTCCTCATGACTCAGGCCACTACATTTTCTTTCAATCCCCAAATGTCCACATTAAATGCTTTGTTCCAGTTACCCTTGGGATGAGCTGCCCATTATAAAGAAATGGAAAATGTCTGATCATGGACTTCCTTTATTATTCTCTTGGAGAGCACACACGTGTGAGTGTATGTGCTTGTGTGTGTCTGTATGTAAACGTATCATCTGGATTCAGTAAATTCCAAACTGACCAGATTATTTTTATTTACGGAAATGTTATGATAGGAAATACTGTTTGAAGCATGTTGATCTGAGCCTGGAAAACTTCTTAATCAAATTCTACAAAGCCCCTCCACGGAGCCTTCCCCAATCCCTGTAGCCGGTCATAGATTAGTTTTCCTTTGAAACCCCTCAGCTTTTCATTTGTGCTTCTTTGTGGAAAGGGTCACATTCTGGTGATAGGCATGTGTGTCTCTCTGCCCTACTGATTACAAGTTTCCTTAGAGCCCAGACTACCTCTTACATCCCCTCACAGCCTAGCACAGGGCTTTGTCCAGGGCGGGTTCCCAGGAGAGCTTCAGTGAAGGAAGACAGCCATCTCCCCGACAGCTGCACTGATTTTCATGGCACTTCGTCTGCATTGTTACTTTAACGCTGCACAGTTAGATACATGTTAGGGTCTTACAGCCCTAAACTTCAGCATGCTCTTTTCAGGCAGCAAAAGGTCTGCATCCTTTGTGGCCACTCTGCAGAAGGGCCTTGTTCAAGGTCATAATCAAAATCGCAGATTTCTAAATTTGGGTCGTCTCCCTGAGTTCTCAAAACGGGCTGCGGATCAGCCGTCCGTTTCTGTGCGATGCGGGGAAGGTCAGTTGAGATTTAAAAAGAGAAACTCAGAAGTCCGTTATATCACTCACCCTTAAGTACTAAACTTAAGCATTTTATGCAGATGATAAAGATGAGGTTTAGTTTTCAGACCTGTCCCTTCAGCTTCCTTTTAATTTTTTAAATACTGCCGCTTTGAATATGTGCATTTATTATCAAACTTCTAATACTGTAGATGGTTGACAGAAGACATAAGGAGGGAGCAAAAATGAGAGAAGGAATAAAGCCACATAAAAAGAAGAGGAAACGAAAACGGCCCTCCACCTCCCATCTCCAGACCCACCATCCACTGCAGGAGGTGGAGGCGGGGGAGGAGTCTATAAGGTAATCTGTTTATTCCTAAACTACTGCTTCACTGCAGGGCATTTATTTCAGCCACAGAGTTTCTATTAAACCTAGGGTATGAATTCCAATTCAAAACTAATTAGTACAAAAATAAACATACTGTTCTCAAGCCGGAGCATAATAAACAAGAAATCGCTCTACTGTTTTCCACTCCAAAAGGCTCATTCTAAACTTTGGATTGTGCTGCAGTGACCAAAACTTTAATTACTTCATCTTTATCCAACAAAACATGAGGTAAGGTTTCTCTAGAACTATAATTGCCTTAAGCTTCACGGATCTTCTAAAAAACTAGGTAGCAACATTTCGAGGAGCCATATTTTAGATTCCGTGCACGGCCATAAAGAGTATAGTGCTTTCGCCTCCCAGCTCAGCAAGGTTAAGAAACGTGACATTTTCACATGACTTGGAGGGGATGTTTTTTTCTTCCTTCCGGATGGAATTACTTCACTGAAGGAGAGCCCCTGATCCCAGTGGTTCTTAAATAACACACTGTGAATGGAATGGGGGTTGGGGGCAAAGGGAGTGGGTCTGGGGGGAACAGTGGTGAATAACAAGTAGTTTCTTTTTGCCTTTGGAGGGAAGAGAATGATACATTGAAATAAACATCAAATAGACATTGATGAAAATACTTAAATGTAATGTCAAATAAATTAGTGACTTAATTAGTGTAGAAAAATACCTCTCTAGAAGAAAAAAATCCCATACCCCTAATTTTATGTCCTTCTAACGTTTACACTTAATTAAATCAGGGGTTTTTGTTTATACTCACGCAGATGGCTAATGTCACCTCAACAATTCATTCCTGCGTAAATTTACCACCCAAAAAGGAACAGTCATCTTTCAAAGTACACAAATACCGGTTACCATGGAAACCAGTGGGTGCTTGCTGCTCCTGATGCTGTTTTCAGAGCCGAATGTTAACCACAGGCCATCCCAGCTGTGACTCACTGGGGCTGCTGGCCAGCATGTGGCTCGGTCCCGCTAAGGGTACCATTGCCGGCTTTCAGAAAGCCCCAAGATTTACCCCATCTGAACAGTATTTGAGGCCTTGAGTCCATAGGAAGGAGACTAGCAGAAACTAAGAAGTGAAAGACTGAGATTCTTACTTTGAATATGAAGATCGAATTTGTATAACTGTGTTTAGAGGTTTGGGTTTTTTTTAATACTTGAAATGCTGTTTACATTTTCAAGTTGCCATTTAATGTACCTTCAGACGTGGATATACGTACAAAACCTGCTGTGTAGAATCTTTTCAGTTATCCTCTTCAGGAGAAGATTCGTTCAGTGTTTTTGTGTTTTAGATCTTCCACCCCCGCGCCACCCTGAAACATCTCAACTGCTCTTACGACACTCGAAGAGGAAGGAAATCTCTTGCAGAAGTCTCGCTTGCCAATTTCTATCTACTTCCTTTGCATGGGTTTGATAACTTGGTGCACGCATAGTTGATGAGACCATTAGAGATTTCTGACTACGGCTGCAACATGAAATGATCCGTGGACTCCTAACTAGTATGGACCCATGCATACAAAATGGAAGACAGAAAACCAAAGACATATCACTGACAGAGTGAGATTTTTGTAGGATTAAGGTTTTTGTAGGTACTTTACGAATCACTGGAACTCAAGTCTGGAGAAACCCAAGGTCAACTAATGTGTAACCTGTTCCCTCCGCAAGAATCAACTTTATGAACTGCAATAACCCTCAGAACAGAAATGTGCTTTTCAAGGGCCTCTTTGCTGCTAAATGGTTTTATGATTTTGAAAATTTGTGACCCTAATGAATGAAATTATAACTAATTGTCTCCTATCTCAGTTTGGGATGTACAGATAGACTTCTTTTCTAAACCCACTTTAGGATCACAGTGAGTAACAACTAAAACTCAGCCCTTTCTATTTTAGATCAGCATCGAATTCACACTTTTTCTAACTACTGTTTTTCCTATTTACTTGAAATTTTTCTGGAAGAAAAACATTTTTATATTGGAGGTTTAATCGTAAGAAGAATTAAATATAGTCCATATAAAGAAATTAAATCGAGTTTCTTTGAGATGATATCATTAAAATATGGAGAAACTTCTGGAAAAAAATTTTGGTCCAGTTCCTATTACAAATCTTTAAAAACCCCAAAAGAACTTTATCCTTTAGGGTTTAATATGTAATTGAAATAATTCATCTGCCGTGAGGGAGAATTCTAGGTATAGTAGAGAATCCCTGATAGTTTTAGAGAGGAAAAAATCTGGTCAATGTAAAAGAAGAGAGTTAAATTTCTGAGAACTATACTCAGTGAGTTCACAGAGTGGCTTTTTGAAGTCAGTGTCACTAGTAGAAGATTATATTTCAACTGAGAGCAGGACAGTAATTTTACCGTAGGAACACACTAGAGTATATTCAGTGTGGTCAGTGTCAGGCTCTAGATTCAAAGTCCAGTCGAGCTCTAAAATTTGCTTAGAATATAATCTTGTGAAAATTACTTAACCTCCATAAGCTAAGATTTCTTTGTAAACTTGGCATCTTAATGGTACTTATCTCATAGGGTTGTTGTGCTTAGCAAATGAGACAAACCAGGTAATAGGTTGAGGATGAGTCCTGGCATATGGAAAGTACCCCAGACGTTATTGTAACTCTTGGTCAGAGGCAAAGGGAACCAACCTTGTTTCTAAAGAAACCATACCAGAAACAGTTTTGAGAGAAAAACTATGATGGGTAGGTAGAAAGAACTTGCACTGACTCATGTGAAATATTTCTCAGAAACCGTCCCTGGCAGACCAGACGGGGAAGCAGCAAATCAGTGAATCACCTGTGCGGAGACGGATGGCCGTCAGGGGCGGCGTGTTGCTATGACGACCTGGCTTTGTGTGTGGGGTGCAGAGCCCAGTGCAGATCATACAGTGGGGCACACTGGCCATGGAGCGTGTGTCTGCGTGGAGGGAGATGGTGGATCATGGCAGGGCTGGTGGCGAAGAGGACACTGGGAAATCTGTCAAGGCTGCCCTGGTGAGCGGATCAGGGAGAGACCACTGGTAAGCAGAGTGGCTCTACCTGTGTTTTGTCCTGTTGCAGCCCCCTCTCTCCTTTCCGTCCGGCCAGTCTGCAGCTCTGGCTGCTTGGCCCCTGGAACTCCAGAGGAGTGGGAACTGGTGAATTCTTGGAGCACCTCTTCCGATTTTCCCCACCCAGAAAACAACTGTGCCAGGAACTATGGGAACCGCTTTATCAGAACAGCTGTTGAGAACATTGTTGTCCAATGTTTACAAACAAATCTCCTGGATAAACTTGGAACTTTCAGAGTTTACGTTAAATTTGAAGGGCTTTGAAATGTTCCTGTAACAATAGGAGAAATTGCCAAGCAAGATTCATCCAGTAGGGTAAAAGGCTCCCACTGTGGGTGAGAAGAGCCTCAGGGGGTAAAAAAAGAACCCCACTGTGGGAGGTAAATTAGGCAAATGTTTAAAGCAAAGCACATCAGCAGAGCATGGTAGGCTCCAGAGGGCTCCGTGGTGGCCCTGGGAGGTGAAGGCTCCCCGTGACACACCGGGGCGCTGGCAGTGCCCTCGGATACAGAGGCACACGCCTCCCCGGCCCGGGAAAAGCCGCGCTGCCATGTGCTGCAGGCTGCAGCAGGAAGCACGAGGTACCATCTAAAAGGAAACAATGACCCAGTGCTGGGCTTTGTAGGCCAAGAAACACCACTGAAAGACCACATTCCGAGTTATTTTGTGTCACTCTGGAGTAGAGGTCTGTCTCAAACACAGACCATATCGTCTCCTTTCCATGGGGTGGCTAGTCGCTGTGCCCTCTTAATAGCGCGTTGATATTTATTTTTGCTTTCTACATATTACTTATTTTAGAAGCCACAAAGGCCGATTTGGGTTTGTTTGTTTGTTTGTTTAATCACGGATGTATGCAAAGGTTTAACTACAAAGATGTTTTATCTCAGCATTGTTTATAACAGTGGAAATGTGCAAAGATTCTATGTGTTTTACAACAAGAATGGGTGGCTGTATTGTGATGGTGGAAGATTCGATGTTGCAAATGCTGTGGTGTAACAAGGAGATAAATAAACAACAAGGAGAAACATTCGCAAGCTACTGTTACATGTAAAAAAGTCATTATAGAACAGTATGTACAAAATGATCCCCTTCAAATATTAAAATAAAATAAATATATAGGATGGAACTACAGGAAATAAGTACCACCAAATATTCTCAGTAATGATGTAATTTAGGTTATTTTAATTTTATCTAGGTTTTCCTGTATCTTGTAAAATGTCTGCAAAGACTGTACTCCTGTGTAATCAGGTAAGTTTATTTTTAAAGCACTGTCTCTGGGGACCTACTGACATAGCAATGTAGATGTGCCCTGGTAGTGTGTTTCCAGTGTCAGAATTCCATACCCTTTTAGGTTCTCAGATACCCAGCTGGTCTACTAAAAATATTATATTGTCTGTCTCCATAATCTTTTTTATGTGTCTCAAGATGATCCATGAAAATTAGCCCATTAAAATGTTATTATATAAGGTAAACTCCTCCAGCATTAATTCAAAACCATATTTTGTCCCCAATGCTTCCTTTTTTAATCATAACTAGGTTTTTATTATTAATTAGACTAATTCGTTATTAAAAAAGCATTCTTTCAGATGTTCAGGGACTAAAGAGCTCTCACAAACATAAGTTTTGATAGTCACTGATGGACCAATAAGTGCCTAATTCCCTCCCTAGTGGGAAGTGAAATGCTTTGAAAGCCAAGCATATTCTCCCTCGTATGTACATGAACATTTAATTCCATGAACCACAGCCTTCCCTCTGCCAACTCTACCGCTACTGTGAAGCACTCAACATTTAAAAAAAATTATTCTGCCTCTTAAAAGCCTAACCATCTGCTACAGATGGACTCAGAAAGAGGGAGGGACCTATATAGCACAGCATGAAATCCTAGAACCTGGAGGTGGAAGGACCGAAAGCCCTGCCATGCAGACTCTTCCCCAATTGAGGGAGGGCGGGAGAAGAAAGCCTGTTCAATACATAAGTACATGTAAGAACTGAGGGGTCAAGATGTCATTTTTGAAAAAATTCTGGAATGTTGCAGGTGGAAATTGTTCCCATTGTAAAAAATAGTCATCAGTGTAATTAACTGAAATCCACAACAATGACCACTAAGTTTTGAATCTAGCCTTCTGCTTCATGCCGTGTGTCTGTTGGATGGTGGAAGAGACCTTGCATGCACTCGATGCCTGTGGTCTGAGAAGCAGAGCTAGGTGAGGACCACCAGGAAAGGAAGTGTGGATACAGCAATTTCAAGTTTTGAGCATCAAATGGAATTTTCACTGGCTTGCGGGTAGTGTGGAAATTATTGGTAGGTCTGATTATTATTTATCCTGATCCTGTCCTTCATGTTTGAGAGGATACTGAGAGGGGAAACACACAGTTTCTTTTGAATCTGAGAGCAAAGGCTCTCTTTTGAAGGCTGCTGTATTTGCCTCCTTAACTGCAGCAAATTAATGCAATCACATGAAAATTCTTCATTGTGAGGGACGGTGACAGATGATCAGCATTTTCCTTTGAGGAAAGGGATTTTGATCACACTGAAATAAACATCTCTCCTTTTAATTTTTGGTAATTAAAAAAACTCACATTTTACTTGGGCATTTTACTTGGGAGTCTTAAAATTCTTCTAAAATGCTTCTTGTTGCACTTAATGACACTACGAAGTATTTGGCTTAATTAACCAATGGATACGCTTCATTCTAAACTCCTTTTGAATCATGATCCTGCTTCGTCCAATGCTAGATTCATATCCGGTAGAGAGTCTTCAGCTGAATTGTTTGGCACACTGTTTTCACTTTTTATGTGTGGTTTTGAACAGCGGTTGTCCTTAGAATTGAAATAGCTTATCTCTGAAATCTAAGCAAAATGCCAGGCATCCTAGAAGCAAACTTCCTCTGACAGACAGTTCCAGGAAACATGACTCATCTGCCCAGGAAGTGTGCCATGGAAGCGCCATGATAACAGAGTCAGGGCAGATCCATCGCTGCTAAGACATCAGATCTCCTCTGCTTCTCTGCATTTCTCCAGCCAGCAAACGGGATTTTAACTACTCCACTCTTCGATTCAGATACCCAGGCCCTGTGGCTTTTGGAGGAAATCTGCGAGGCCAGGGAAAGGGAGCCCTGCTTTCAACAGGTGGGTCCAATCTACACTAATCACGCTGGGAAGGCTGCTTTGGAAATCAAATAACCCATGAAATTGCGTTTATGTTTAAGAAAATAATAAATAACATTTATTAGCACTTACTCTGTGCTGAGTATCACTCTAAGCCCTTTCCATGTATTACCTAATTTAAAATTCCTAGGGGCTTCCCTGGTGGTGCACTGGTTAAGAATCCGCCTGCCAGTGCAGGGGACACGGGTTCGAGCCCTGGTCCGGGAAGATCCCACATGCCGCGGAGCAACTAAGCCCATGCACCACGACTACTGAGCCTGTGCTCTAGAGCCCGCGAGCCACAACTACTGAGCCTGAGCTCTAGAGCCCACGAGCCACAACTACTGCGCCTGCACTCTAGAGCCCGTAAGCCACAACTAGGGAAGCATGCTGAGCCCGCATGCCACAACTACTGAAGCCCGCACACCTAGAGCCCGTGCTCCACAACAAGAGAAGCCACTGCAATGAGAAGCCCGCGCACCGCAATGAAGAGTAGCCCCCGCTCACAGCAACTAGAGAAAGCCTGCGCGCAGCAACAAAGACCCAACCCAGCCAAAAATAAAAAAATATAAATAAATTTATTTTTAAAAATAATAAAATAAAATTCCTAGCAGCTCTATAATGCAGATAACATTTTTATCCCCATTTTAGAATTCTGGAAACAGGTATAGAGAGGTAATTCAACATTTTGAAAGGCAGCAACAACTCGAGAAGAATTGTTCTTGTTTCCTTCATTGGTAATTATTTTTTAAAAAAAAAAGAATTGTTAAATTCAAAAATACAGCAAAGTCCTTATTCTCTGTGATAACAGAGAGTGACAAAAATAATTTCTTAAGTAACAGTGATAACACCCAAAACTCCTGTTATTCAATGGAATCAACAGTTTCTTCATTATATTTCTTAATAGAGCTTGGAATAAAATAAGTGGACAAAAATGTTGGTTTTATCATTTATATTTACCCTTTGTGAGAATTGTCAAATGCATTAGTGAAGCAGGCTGTAGACAGAAAGCAAGAGGAAGATTAAATGTCTTGAGAAATGAACCGTTATTTATATCTCAGCCTAAAGAAATGAATGCTCTCTATTTAGGAATTTCTTTATACCTGACTAAGGTGCTGGGGCAAATAATGACATTATGTAAGTGTTTACTATGTGCCAGTCTCTTTATATATGAAAACTCTTTTGTGCTGACTACCCCATTTTACAGATGGGGAAAGCGGGCCACTTAGAAGCTAAATAACTTGCTCAACATTTCCTGGCTAGTTAGCGGCGAAGTCCGGGTTTAAACCCAGGCTACCTGGCTCCAGAGTCTATACTATACCAAACTAAACCGGTGCCGAGACTACTGAGCAAGATTTCATCTTCTGTTGTGGAGCCTGAGTGCCTGCAAGACGTCCTCTAGTGAGTGAGCAAGATGAGCTACTAAATCTTAGTTTATTATTAGCATCCACAACAGTCTGCAGATAGAAGAGAGCTGGCCTGAGCAGTTCTAATTCCAGGGAACTCCCCAAGAACAACAGAAAGATCGGTGTCTGGAGCCACTTCCAACCGTGGTTTATCTTTAAACCAGTACGTTGGGAAACTGAGGTCATTGTTTGTGAGATGTGTACAGAATCAGCTGTGTCTTCATGAGACCAGCGGTGATGCAAACACAGACGTCTGTGGACACTTCGCTTATTAGAGAGGATGCAAAGTCTTTAAAAGCATAAAAGAAGTCAAAGTCCTCCCAAGAGCTGAATGGTGGAGGAAGGACACTTGGAAGAGAAAGAGAACAGACTCTGAACTTTTGGAGCCAAACAGACCCAGGCTCTGCCTGGGAGAGGAAGTCAGACCTCAGGAGGGAGGGACGGCCACTCATAACCGACGAGTCACGAGGAAGGGAGACGACTTGTCCAAGAGATGCAGAAACAACGTCCTGACAGGTAGGAGGAAGAATCTGAATGGTCAAGAGGGAGTTATCCTCTCTGTGGGATGAGCATGGGGGAGGAATAATAAACATTTCTGGAGTACTCATACTTGCCAGCCGTGCAGATCGCTTTATTTGATCTTATAACAACTTCGCGAGTAGCTGTAAGTATTTTTGCCATTTAATACATGAGGAAGCCGAGGAAGCCAGAGGTTAAATTCTGTGCCCAAGGTCACAGCTAGTGAGGAAGAGCAAAGCTTTCCACCCAAGTGGACTTCAGAGCCTGCCGGTTAGAGAGACCTGGGTCCATCACCTCCTGGCAGTGTGATCTTAGAGTGAGTATTGTTGCTTACCTGAGGCCCAGGTCTCCTGTCTGTAAATGACCACAAAACTACCCAATTGCTAAATTATCCTAAAGATAAGCAATAATTATCTATCAAGGTGTCTATAAGAGTGGCTGGCACATGGTAGACACTGATTACTGTAATTCTTTTTTCTTAAATTTTTATTGGATTTTCTTAAATTTTTCTTAAATTTTTATTTTATTGGAGTATAGTTGATTTTAAATGTGTTATGATTACTGTAATTCTCAAAAGAGACGTTTGAGATGTGAAGGAGAATCTTCTTCTAATCTCTCATGAACTTGAACATTTTGCTTCTTTGTATGAGAATGGAACAAAATGGGAACAAAATTTTGGAAAACATCTCTAGAATAATGTTTCCCTAAGAATGTTCTGTGGATTACAAATGTCCAATAGGTGTTAGAATTCTGGGCAAAGACGGAATCCATCTGGAATGTTGCCTTTCGTGTCCCCCTGAGTGTCTCCGCCCTGAGGGAGGCCCCTCTGCCTCTGCTGGTTGTTGCTCTGCACGCAATTCTATTAGGCTGTATCCTGATGTCTTTCTTTTCGTCGTGTTACCACGCCCACCCCATCCGGTGTTCGTCCAGTTCGGTTGATTCTACCCCCCAGGTGCTCTCAAACCCTCTGTCACTGACACGTTCTCCCTCCACAGCCGCGTGAAGGACTGGCCATCCCGCACCTGGCCTGCAGCAATCCTCTCTCTGAATCCCCAAAGTCCCTCTTACGCCTCCCGTTTATTCTCGAAGCCAGACGGTGGCAAAGTGCCCACCCAGCACGCTGTCTCTGCTCACACTCGTGCAAGATCTCGTGCTGCCCCAAGCGGTCACTGGAACCCTGCACCTGCGCACAGGGCTCTAAGCTGCAGGTCCCTGCCCACCTGGGAGCCTCACCCTCGGCCTCAGACACGCTGTGTCCTTTCGGTTCTGACAGATGTTCTCCTCGACCCGACTCGAGCCAAGCTCCTGTGAGCCTTCCTCTCAACTAAGCCTCAGCCTTGGCCTATAGAGAATGCAGAGTCTCAGCACAAAGGATTTCATCCACTTATTCTCCCCAACTTAAAGGACCTTAAACAAACACGAACGTAGTTTCTAACAGCTCAAGGTCATATCCCCAATATGACCCCAGCCCCCCTCAAAGTGCCTGCCTGAGAAAGCTCAAGGTCGCCTAAAGGATTTACTGTTTGTTCCAGCCAACACCTGAGGATAGGCCCCTGACCACCCTTTCTTGGAGCACATACTAAAAAGGGCTTCAAATTGTGAATCCTTCTCCTGTCCTTTTGAGATGTATTATATATGTATCTCCTACAACTCAGAGTGTCTTTCTCAAGGATCTAAACTCCATTCCTTTGAAATGAAACCATTAGGAAGGACAGGCCCCTTGTCTCCCAGTCTCTGTGAGAGGATTGAATCCTTACCTCCATCACTGCCAGGTACAGACACAGAGGCCTAACCACACTCATAGTGACCAACGCTCGCTAGTTTTTCACATCCCTGACTTTGCTCGAGGCCCCGCTGGTCCCCTCCCAGCTCCCTGATTCTCTCTTTAAAACACCCGGTCATCTCTGTACAAATTGAAGTTCAGTTCAGTTCATGCCGGACCTGCTTCCCTACTGCAGGAGCATAACGCTGATTAAAATATGTTCTTTCCACTTTAACTAGTGTCTGGTTTTGTTTACCTTAGACAGTTCCTCAAACACAACTTCCCTTAGTGAAACCTACAGCTCCCGGACACCTTGCTCGGTTACCCTTCCCCAGGGATGCCTCCTCTGAGCCACGGATGAGCCGGGTCCTCTTGCTTCGTGTCTCTGGAGCCCCCGATAATGTTCCCTGATAGCACTTCACACAGCTTGTGACTAACTTTGTATTGTGTGATCAATTGAGATCTGTCTCCTCCATGAAAACAAGGAAAACTGATGCTAGAACGGTTTTATTTCCGCAGCCTACGTGTCTAAATTATACTTGAATGACTGAATGAGTGGATAAATGAATGAATGCTGCACACGTAGGATAGAAAGAGCCTGAGGAAGTACTACACAGCAAAAACAGAACAAAAACAACTGACCCTGTTACATTGTGTTTGATTCAGCATTTCCCAAATGTATTAGAATTTAGGTCTCTTTGTTTGTAAAACATCTGTCAACACGTGTGGCAGAGAGAGCTAAGTGGTTTCCCCAGATCAACTTCCCCTTTGTCTGGCTTCCTGAATCACTATGTGGAAAGCACAGGAATACCTGCATTGGTCTCTAACATGATTGAGAAATAAACTTGTATTGTACTAAGCATCTAAGAATTGCCAAGTTCTCCATAAAACAGCTAGTATTCCTTAACTAATTACAATAGCTTGTGGGTCTGATGTTGCACAGTTGCAGTTATGGAAAATGCTGCTCAGGCTGCAGACTTAGCCACATGGATATAGGACTGGAAGACTGAGGGACATTAGTCATGTTTTCATCCATTTTTTTCATTAGCAGCGGCTTATTTAGTCACTGAAAGGAGGACATGGAAGTGCAATAAGCAATGATATAAACATCTGGTGAACAGAATGACATCAGAAAGAGGAGTTGGCAAGAGATGAAGTGAATCTCACAAAGACTAGAGGGAAATGCATTTGACAGAAGTCACTGACATAACCGAGGGGACTTGAAACGGACATAAGTGGAAAGGGGAAGGCATCAGAAAGATGTGAAAGGATGTCATGCAAGATGATAGTGGCAAAGGTGCCAAACAAAGAACGTGGAGGAGGAAGTTTAGAATCAGAATTCACACATTGTAAAGTGAATCTGACATTTTTATGTAATGAGATAAACCTAACAGTATCACCAGGCCTTGGTGAGTCAAAGCATATAATTCAGCTGTAGCAATGGAAAAGTAAGACCTACTGAAAAAGAAACACGTAATAGCACTCAAAGGTATCTGTTAAGAAGATACCTATTAAAATACTTACAGCTTCCCAGGAGAGAGCTTTGAAGTGAGGATAAAATGTGCTGTCACGATGGACGTGGACGACAGACAGCGGCCTCAGCTCCTGGACTAAGGCTTCGGTGGGGTTTGCCCTGTTGGGATTCCTGGGGATTTTGACTGAGTGGGTCTGGGGTGGGGTCTGCGAATACATTTTTCTAACAAGACCCCCCAGATGATTCTCCAATGCAGCCAGTTATGGGGGCTTCATCCTCCACCATCAGCTTCTCCCTCAGCAGAAGCTTCAATTTTTTTTTTTTTTTTTGCAATGGAAGCATATCAACACTGGTGGAGCAAAAAGACACACAGGAATGGCAACGGGCAGATGTCCTTCCAGACACCTCTCAGGTGTCTTGGTCTTAAAAAAAGCATAGCATTTGCTGAATTCTTTATATGCTGTCCTCTGTCAGAAAGTAAAGAGTGAAGAGAAGTGCTCTCATGGACGAATCCTGACCAGCAGAGAAGTGGTTGTTACTGTAGAAGTGACCAAAACGTTAGGAGAGAGTGATCAACTTCCCTAGAGCCTGTGATAATGGGACACATCAGTCATGAGCTTGAGGTTTGAGAGAGTGAGACTTTGCAAGGAGATATGAGCCCAGGGACCAAAAACAATTTAAAAATTAAAAAATAGGGACTTCCCTGGTGGCGCAGTGGTTGAGAATCCGCCTGCCAATGCAATCCCTGGGCCGGGAAGATCCCACATGCTGCAGAGCAACTAAGCCTGTGTGCCACAACTACTGAGCCTGTGCTCTAGAGCCAGTGAGCCACAACTACTGAGCCTGTGTGCCACAACTACTGAAACCTGCACGCTCTAGGGCCCGTGTGTCGCAACTACTGAACCCGCGTGCTGCAGCTACTGAACCTGCGTGCTGCAGCTACTGAAGCTTGCATGCCTAGAGCCCGTGCTCCGCAACAAGAGAAGCCACCACAGTGAGAAGCCCGTGCACCGCAACGAAGAGTAGCCCCCGCTCGCCGCAACTAGAGAAAGTCCACATGCATCAATGAAGACCCAACACAGCCAAAATCTTTTAAAAAATTTTTAAAAAGAACAAAGAAAAACAATACATAAAGGAAAGGAAATTCAAGAAAAATGACAAATTCTTAAAAAATTAAACTCTGTCCACAAAGTCAGGAATAATTTGGGGAGCAGTAAAAGGGAAAACCTCAGAAGAACTCAATCTAAGAAAAAAACCCATGGGGCTACCCAAGACCCTTCTGACCATTTTACGAGCACACATACAAATTAGCTAAACTTTGGGATATGGCGCAATTAGAAAAAAATGTCTATTTTTTAAAGCTATGACTGGGGCAAAAGAAAGATGAAAATGTGAGTTGGACCAGTGCTTACAGAAGATAGTGTAATGTGGTGAAGATGAAGTAGAAAGATGCCTTGTATGCTTTTGAAACTGAAAGAAGAAACACTGAAATCCAATTTAGAATATAAGACAGTCACTTCCTTTAAATGAATTTTTCCAGGTTTAAGTGCATTACATCCTATTGAACTGAGAGGTGTGGTCATTGCAGAACTAATTTTGCAATCTTGCTCGCTTCATGGGTAATTCACAACAACACTTTAGGGGAATTCCCCGGTGGTCCAGTGGTTAGGACTCCGTACTTTCACTGCCGAGGGCCGGGGTTCAATCCCTAGTTGGAGAACTAAGATCCCACAAGCCGCAGGGCGCGGCCAAAAGAAGAACGAAACAATGCTTTAGCATGCCGGCAGAATCCTCATCCCTGCTGGAAGGTTCTGCCTCTTCCCATAGACTTAAACTGTGAGCAATGCAGGCCAGAGGGCTGGACCTCGCTGCTCCTGGTCGGAGCTGGTCATGCCGCCTAGAGGGCGCTCATCCAGAGGCAGGCTAGATCCATGCCTTGTCGTCAAACTGAAAAAGATGAGCCACCCACCCTTGTAACTTGTCAAGGGAAGGTCTAGTTGGTTGTGAGCACTTGAGGTCCATGGTCACGCAGTGTCATGGCTGGGGTAGTCTTATTTAAGCTAAAACTGTGAGGCTGCAGAAACTCAGAGGAAGCCTTGGGGACGAAAGATAGAAATGGACTATACGTACGCAGGGAGAAGCAACAGAGCCAGAAGAAAGGAGGAAGAAAGGAGGTGCTGCTGAGCCCCCTTGGTTCCCGCCCTCTCCCGGCTTTTCAGTTGATCCCGTGTGTCATGAGGATTCTCCCTTTCTTAGAGGAACAGCCCTTGCCCAAACGCTAATCTTTTCTCCACGGGTTAGTTTGAGTGTGTACCTGCAGCCAAGAGTATAAGGCAGAACAGGAGGACTGCCAGAGGTCTGAACGGAAAATGTTTCAACTTCCAAAATGTGGGAAAGATTTATTCTGGAATCTCACAGATGAGTAAGATTGACGGTGATTTTGGGAAAAATTCTAAATTGGACACTGAACATAAGTTGTCAGTATGTAGCAAAGATAGAGCAAATGACCAGTGCTTCCCTATGAAAATGTCATGCTAAATAACATGAATTCCTCTTGGGGACAGTGTCACTCGAGTGGTCAACCTGAGGGTTCCATGGAAACTCCCTCTCGTCACCTCTGAGAGTGACAATTACGGAAGAGAACACGCACGGAGTATCTGTGGTGTCACGGCTCAGAGCATCAGTCCAGAGCCACAGAGCCTGGTGGAAGGCCTGGCTTTGCTACTATGACCTTTGTAACTACAGACAACCCAGCTTTGTCTCAATTTCCTCACCTGTCAAATGGGAAAATGATATTTCCTACATCACACAGTGGCTGTGAGAATTACCTAGCAAATAATGTGTTCAATAAATACCAGCTATTATTATTACCAAGTTGTTTGAATAGTGCTATCCCCAAAATGTTCAATAACAGATGCATTTTAATCCAAGAAACCCATCATTTTAGAGTATTTGAAACAGGTAGCATCTTTTTGATATTTTTATCAATTATTTTTGGAGAAGTCATAGGCCAATGGCCAATGAGTTTATATGCAAATGAATAATGCTCTAAAGACCAGAGAATCAGGATTTAGAGGAATCATGATGAGATGGAATTCTAAGGCAAAATAGTGAAATATAACTTAATAGAAATAATATCCTATGTTTGGCTATGAAGCCATTGCCGTTCATGTAAAAGTGACCTGGAGATTACAGGTGTTTAATATCGTCCAACATTACGACTTGGTTAACAACAAACCTACAATACCAGAGCACAAGAACCAGATAATATGGTCCAATGCCAGGTTAGTCGGAGTGTTGAATCCAATCCAGTGCCACATTTTAAGAGACACTGACATACAAGAGAACACGAAGAGGAGGGTATCCCATGAGAGCTGATCTTTCTGGACTTCTTGGGAGCATCTCTCCTTGTCACCTTGTGTCACAGTCTCTCCCCTCAGCTTCCATGACACAACAACCTCGTAGTTTTCCTCTTTCCTCTTCTCCCCACTCACATGCTCCCAGTTGACCTAACACAGGCTCTGGATTTCCTGTACCTCTCTGTGCTGATTTCTCCCAAATCCATCACTTTTGTTTGTATATTCAATACCAATTAAAAATCTCTTCTTCCACACCAGAGCCTCAGACTCAAAAATGAAAAAGTGAAATCAAGTTATAAAATACAAAAAAAATCCTTAAGGTTGACTTTCCCAAATGGCATGGGCAATATGGTCTTACTCCTTTAAGCAAATGACCTTTCCTCCCACTGAGTATTTTATTTCCAAATCTGAATCATTTCATTTTGCCCAGAGGACAAAGTAATAAAGGATGGATTCGCTTCCCGGTGGGATCTTTACCAACCCACACCTCTGAGCAAGGCTGGGCACAGTGTCCAACCAGCACCTAATCAAGTCCTTTCATAGTTTCAATTCTGTTAATTCAAAATAACTCAATTCTGGCTGCAGTAATAGCTACTCACTTTGGTCTTGGCTAAGTCACTTGAAAGAACCCTTGAACTAGAAGTTATTAAAATAATGGAAACTAGAGTTCGTGTTTGTGGTTTTTCTCTCCTTAAGTGGTTATTTGTGCTTTTAAGATTTCCATCATAAGCCAGCCATTGTAGCGATTGCTCTGGTCTTGCCCCTTGGCTTACAGAAATGGAAAACATCTCCCCTCTCTGGCAACAGCGTCATTCTTTGGAAGGCTTTGCTGAACTTCTGGTTCTCATTCTGTGTTTTTGCTGCTTTCACCATCAGTGTTGCATAACATACACATCATCTGTGGACGGCCTCTGATTAGTGGCTCGGCCACTGTTGGAACAAGTATTTTTCACTTGACAGTTTTCGAGCACTTCCAAAAATTATCTGATGGGCCTTTTTGTTACCATTCCACCCTCAAGTAAGTCCAAAGAGCTGGAGTCCGGTCCCTGGAAAGGTTTCAGCTCAGTTCCTCCCCACTCTTTCTGCCAAAGCCTCCTTTAAAACCCAGTTCAAAAGCTTCCTCCCCTCCCTGTTCTCTCCACTGTGCTTTATCAAATAAGGCACCCAGCAGATTGTTAAATGTGCAACACTCTTCACGCCCACAAATTGTATTTTGGGTTGTGCTTGAAGTGGTTGAATTGCAGTGAATGTGTAGAGATTATACAAAAAGGCCAGTTTGGAATTCAGTTCTTTCTCATTAATTAATAGCTCTCCTTAAGCTGAAGCTAAAATATGACTGCGATATTCAGTTTAACCTGAACTTACTGAACCCCTGTAAGATCCCAACTCTGTAATCAGTGCCTGGGTTACAAAGTTAATCAGAGACAGCTCACAGCTTCAGAAAGCTCATGGTCCAGTAGGGCATGTGGACACAGTCACAGAAGTACACACATGATATGAGAGACGGCTGGGTTTGTGGTATGAACACGTGGCTTTGAAAGCAACCTGTGCCTTTTTTTTCCTAAAGAATGAACAGTGTCTCACCATGTGAAGAAAAGAAAAAGGTGACCACTCCAGGTAAAGGAATGAGACAAACATGCCATTGTTAAGCTTGTGAAGACCACCTGAGCACTAGATCAAGGAAAGGAGGCTTTAAAACCACTGTCAGTTTCATGCTTGTTTTATGTTTGTTTTATGTTGTCTCATATTTTCTTTGAATACCAGTAAATATAACTTTCTGATGGTAAACACTATGCTTACTATTTCTATAATACTGAGCTTTTCTAAATGTAAAGCAAGATTTTTTTTTTACCCAAAAAAGTATCCTTCAAAAACAAGGGAATCCATATATTCAGCTCCTCACAAAGTCTCTCAAAGTATGGGAAGCTTTCTTTTCTTTGTTTTGAACAACAAAAGTACAGTTTGGAAAAAATATGTCAAGCTCAAATGACCTCGATCAACGCTAGTTTGTTTTAAAGAACTGGTAAAAAAAAGAGGGTTAAGAAACTTTTACAAATCTAATGGTTTTTTTCCTGGGAATATGCCCTCAAAGTTACATGTGCTGAACATTGGAAGTCTTTGCAAGCAAGACTTCCAAAAATCACTGACCATCTTAAAGAGAAAGACACTAAACAACTGTGTTGTGGATAGATGGGATGAGGGGAAATGTCCTAACGTTATCAGAGCGGGTACTGGTCTCTTCAGAAAAGATTTCTAGTGAAAACATCATACGTGGATTCAGAAGTATTATATATTAGCAATGTAGATGGAGATAAAAGATGATGTGTTAGAGGACTCAGAAAGTGATTTTATTAATGATGAGAACTAGATGCCAAAATATATGTAAATAGCCTGAGTAAAATTGTTTCATGAAGTGTGAAAGTGGAAACTAATATTCTAAACTAATATAATAGTTTATAAAATATATAATTTTATATATGAATGTATAACTACATTTGTAAAGTAAAGTAAGTAGCTGCCTACCTTTTCAATCTATATCTCTACAAAGTTGCATATGCAAGTTAGCAAAAAAGCTTTGGTAAATAAAATATTTTATCATAAAAGTAGCAGATTACCTCATATTTTGGGTTACCTAATTCTCAAGCAACTTTTATCACATAGCATTGTATATGGAAAGTTCAATAAATGTTATTGGTGGTCATTATTGTAACAAATAGAAACTTCCATTTTACAAAAAGAAAAATTAACTGAAATGAACTTAAGTTTAAAAATAAAAAACAAGAATCAAAATCATGATTCCCAGTATCAGATAAATTAGGTGTTAAATAAAGCCATGATACTTAAACACTCTCTGATTTCTTGTTTACAGAGAACAAACATAAAAACAACCAACAAAAACCAGAAGCTATTCTTCTACTTCTGCATTATTTAAGTAATATGAGATTACTCAGTCCAGAAGTTACACTGAAACCTAAAAACATAGTTATTTGTGAATATAATTTAGTAGATTAAATGTCCTTACTATCAAGATGATGCAGTGAAAGAGACATGAAAGATACCTGTTCAAATACCATGGGTAGCTGGCATACTACAGACATGTGGGGCAGAGTGAGAGATTCGGTCCTACAAAGCATGATGACTTTTATCTTGGCTCGCTAACTTGGGCTGAAAATGCAGTGATTTATTTAGCTTCAGAACACATACCTCTACGTAGTCGGTGGAGCAGCTTGTGTGATGTTCCAATTCAAAGGCTAAAAACGTATAATTCACAGTGTTTCCAGCTGTTGCCTGGATGGTCCAGTTGCAATGCTGATTGACAGAATAGGGATTTGGATAATTTATACTCTCTAAGATGCCATAGGTCCGATTCACAATCACCACGTTCTCACACGCTGGAAAAAATAACAATGATTGTTAAGAACCACAGTCATATATGTCATAATTGCTCCAAGATGTGTGTGAGATTTTCCTTTAGGCAAACAGCTGGGTTAAAAAGAAACCTATGGGGCTTCCCTGGTGGTGCAGTGGTTAAGAATCCGCCTGCCAATGCAGGGGACATGGGTTCAAGCCCTGGCCTGGGAAGATCCCACATGCCGTGGAGCAACTAAGCCTGTGCGCCACGACTACTGAGCCTGCGCTCTAGAGCCGGTGTGCCACAACTACTGAGCCCGCGCGCCTAGAGCCCGTGCTTGGCAACGAGAGAAGCCACTGCAATGAGAAGCCTGCGCACCACAACGAAGAGTAGCCCCCGCTCACCGCAACTAGAGAAAGCCCGCGCACAGCAATGGAGACCCAACACAGCCAAAAATGAAAATAAAAAATAAATAAATTTATAAAAAAAAGAAACCTATATGTATGTGAGTGTGTGTATATATACAGACACACACACACATACATGCATATATACACATGTAGTTGGTGCAGCATCTTTATAGGGAAACGGTTCCCATTTAGAACAAATGTGAAATAATACTTAAGTGAATTCATAAACCTTAAAGTGTCATGAAAATTGCCTGCGTTAAAATAGGCATCAAACTCCTGTTGAATTGGTGCAGAGCAGAATGGCTTAGCACGACTCAGACATCAGTCTAATTCGTTTGTTTAGAAAAGTGTATTAAACATTCCATGCTTCTGTTTTTCTAACTTTAGCATTTGGAAGGGACAGAAATCTTGGCCTTTAAATTCAACAGTTTAAAAACACAAAGTCCTATGTGAGGGCTAAAAATGAATAACAACATGGCTTTGTTGAACATTCAAAAGTCAGCATGAAATTCATAATAAAGACTCTGTTATTCCTCCAGTTAGTCATCAGGAATATCAAATGAACAGAAGCAATGTAAAGGATTTGAAGAAGAAATAAAAACATTAAATTCTGAAAAAAGTCTTCAAGCCAGTGGTGGCATTTCCTTCAGCTGAATTTTCAACAAAACCATGCTAGGCACTTCTAGGTACGGGGTAGTCCTGGGAGTCAGAGCCAAATTCCATCAAACTTAATGGCTTGAATAAGGCCTATGCAGGCCTCTTCTCGAGTCTTTTTCATATTGTATGATGTGCAATAAAAGAGAATGGGAAAATAAATACTACATCGAAAGCGTTGTCTCTGAAAAATGTGGTTCATAGATGCGTTTCTACTACACCTGCTTCTCCACAGGTGGCTGGGACACCATTTGCAAGCTTTGGTATGGACAAGCCTACATTTGTGGGTCTTCAAAATTTTCCTTTGCTGGAACAAGGGAATAAAACTCTTTCTTCTTAAAAATATTTAGGCCACATTTTTGCCCACCAAGGATTTCTAAAGAAGAATTTTGTTGTTTTGGATGCCTGCGAGAAGTTACATCTATTAGGCAGGTAGATACCATGGGCCTCAATGACTACACAACAGGGCAGGGGAAAACATATTCCATTAAACCTTATGGATTGTCTCCCAGTGCTCAGACATTATACTATCTGCAAACCTCCAATTTCAAATGGCAGATTGCACAGAAAATCTCACCGGTTAGCTCCGATTCTACCGTTAAGGACCTATATCCATGTGCACTACGTTACTCCTTCAGTGTTCTGACATTATTAGAGAAAAACAAAATATCACAGGAATACAAAGAAAAGAAAGGGACCTTTAATAATCAACCTGACTATAATCAAGAAACAAATTATCACAGCAATAATAATATTGGAGAATGATAATATGCTCAGCCAAACAGGTACATCCCTTGATGAAATTGGGGAGAGATTTTCATATATTAACGATGAATTTCTGAAGAACAAAGCCATATATCATTAAAACTCAATATTCAAAACCTACCTGGAATGTAGCCTAACTCCCAGAAGTAAGTGAATGTGAGCCTTCAAATTCACACATTTCAAGGTTAAATATTAATACTCTTTCAACTAATCCAAAGGGTATAATCTGTGTATTCAGATTATGATCTTGTGATTTTCATTCCATTTTTAGGTAATTGTGCCAAAATTATTGATAAATTTAGCTTCGGTGGGGCAACAAACTCTACTTTTTAAAACACAAATAAAGTGTTTATTAAATAACATAAATTAAAGGAAAACTTATTTTCTTGAATTTTCATTTTGAAACTAAATTTAGGAAGTATTTAATTCTAGTGCTAGAAGGGAGATTTCCTGATCAACTAATGTAATCTTTTTTTATGAGCAAGTCATGTAACCCCAGAGAAAACAAGTGAACTTCCGAGGGACTTGGGGGCCAGGACAAACACCTGGGACCCTTGACTCTTTGTTTAATACTCCTTTAGTTCCACCATCTTGCCTCAAGGGAAAGCAGATGTTAAAACGGCATCTCTACAATGACCAGATTTTTCCACAGCAAAGAATGTGCCTACTTCACATGTGATTCATAAGCATAGTCTCCCTTAATAAAATTTAAGTACCTTTTGAGATAGAAGACAAAAACAATAGTGTTCGATACACTTCGGTACAATGGAATAATATCTAATTAGAAGATTGTAATGTTTAATCCAAATGAAAATCCATTAGCTGCTAACCTGTTACACTGCTCTTTAGCTGAATTGCAACTGTCTCAGCATATTCCCCTTCCAAGTTTCTGTAGCTTACCACGTGCTTTAGTTACACGACATTAAATTCAAGGCGTAAGCGTTTCTCCCTCAAATAGAGTTAAAATTTTTTTCATAAGGAGGTAAGATTTCTTTCAGTTGCTCAAACCAATGGGTTACACTTATTTCAATTTGCTTCATTCATCCAGAGATTGAAGACCCACTATAGGCACCAAGCAATGGGCACACACACTTACTCTGGTGGTATTTAACCAGGAAGCCACCTCCTTGCTGACCTTCATCTGTCCTCAGTTCTAAAGACATGCTGTCTCCACTAGAACGGATGACAGGCGGTTTCTCATTCCCACAAAGCTGAGTAAGCAGATGAGAGCTGGTACTTGGCCCATCATATACCTTTAAGAAAACGTTTTAAATGTCAGATGATTACGGCTATAAACACTATCTAAAGGACACTGTATTTCTTAAGAAGTGGGGAAGAAATACAAATGATAAGACAAAAGAAGAGTCCTGAATCAAAATATCTTTTAAAATTATATTTAAATGTCTATAAACTTGAGCCATGAACTCAGAACCCAGGTTGAAATGTAAAGATTGAAAATGAAGGATTATTACATGTTTTGGAGACCATAGCTATTAATCAGTAGTCTTCCTTGCTTTTTTAGTTCATAGTTTATAATTTATTGCACTTTAATACAGTTTTTATTTAGATGGTTTTTCAATGGATGAGGGTGACTTGCTGATACTGTAAAAAGTCCTATTTCGATGACTTCAATTATCTTCTCTAATTCACCCTCTAATACATCCTCTAGATTGTTAGTTTTCAGTGTATATATAGAAATTATGTAGATAATAATTATGATAAATCTCATAACCCCTTTCAGGAGATTTTAACCATATCTTAACAGTGGATATTCAATATATTGATATTTTAAGTACTTAGTGTACCAAGCCATTCATTAATATATGCTATACTTAGAAGGCTATTTTCATCAAATTTTCTTTTAATTTTTTACTCTGTTTAAGTTTTTAACATGGATCTTTTGTTTAAATGTTCCCCTTTCCCGAATCTCAAAAATAAAAAATGATGCATTAAGGTGTGTTGGGCAAGATGGAAGCAGTGAAGGCTACAAGTGAAACTTTATACATACGGCCAGATAATCTGAAGTGCAGTTTGGATGATACTCCAAATGGAAGTCTTCAAATTCCAGTTCAAACGGACTGCCGTGGCTGGATTTCAACCACCAGTGGCACTGGGAGCCGTGGTGGTAGGGCATCGGGTAGTTGGGAGATGTGAACATGCCGGTGGGAGTGGTGAGATTGCCTCCACAACCTACGGGAGAGACATGGGATGACACACATCCTTTTGTTTCTGGTAAAACTGCATCTTCTTGTCTATATCAAACTACTGTCACTCCCCTTTAAACCAAGTTGCAAAACAAAACTGCACCACCAAAGAGTAGCTAGCCTATAACCCTAATTCACATCAATGTACTTTCCTTTTCCTAACCAAGATGAACAGCTTGATGAACTATACCAGGGAACTAGAACATCTTCCCTTACTTTGTCCTTCAAAAATAAAAATAAAAACAAAACGGCTACTGTTAATTCAGAAATATTCACAATGTTGAAGTTTATTATAAATAGTACTGACAAAATACAGCTGGAAAAAAAATAGATAAGAGCACAGCAATCCAACAATCAAGATGCCAGTTAGACTGGACTCTCCAATAAAGACAGGTCTTGGCCATTTACCTGTTAATGACCCATCCCAGTAAGCCGAGAATCCAGGCCCAGAGCCAAAGAAGTCACTCTTAAATTTTAACCATAGTTTGTTACTGTGGGAGATGATTCTTGGAGGTGGATTTGAGCCACAGTATCGCCCCAGGGGTGGTGAAGTTTCATAGCCTCCATTCCTGTGACAAAATACAGCTGTGATCATTTGTTAGGTTATTGATAATATTACGATATAAACATTTAACGTTAATTGAACTTTGAGATCAAAACAGATCAGTTTGTCAGTCAACCTCTCTCTCAAATATTCTAAAAACAATTTCAAGTTTTCAATTTTTCACTTCATTAAATAATATATGAATAATAACATAGAATAACCATCATGTATGGTTGACATGACATTTTATACAACCAGTTGCAAATGAAGAAAAAATGTTTAATCTTCTCTCTCTCAAATAAAGCATCTGGCAAATGGGTCAGAGAACAAAGGATAAAGAAACCATAATTATTAACATTAGAAACAAATGTTGCTTAATTTTACAGAGAAAACTTAAATGTTTTTCTTCTCATTTGAAAATTTTCAAAATTTAATATATTTGACATAGTTAAGCAAAATTTTGAAAATAATTCTTTCCCCAAGAACTTTTGGGGTCTTAAATATAGTTTATAATCTATAGCTTTTTCAAGCCTAGAAAAAAAAATTCACTCAACATTAAAGTCCAATGATTGCTGAAAATTAAGTTGTTTTAGCATTATATGGTATGATAATGCTTTATTGTCCTAGTACCTTACTTTACATCATAGAACAAAATTTACTGTAAAATAGTATAAGATTCTAGGCTTTTGAAATGCCAAATAAAAAATTTAACACAGATGCACACCAAATTGATTAGTCTAATTTAACTCAATGTAATGATTTGGGGAGATATTAATATATAACTTAACTCACCTTTACTGCAAATATAACTTTTTAAAACCCATTCTTTCAAAGCACTAAAGAATTAAAGAAAAAAGCCTTGCACTGAAATTCACAAGCCTAGAATTTATTATTTGAACACAGAAAAACTTTGTGAAAACTTTATCTGACCATCATTTTTATGACAAATTAGACTAAATGGACAGTAAACAGCCTAAAATTTAAATTGATTTTACATAAAGTAGGTATTCAGTACCTGAATTGCAAGTATCTAATTTCAGACCAGTAGTATATCTGTTTACTCTGCCCAGATAAAATTCAGAGTTTATTTTTAAATATTCCCAATAAAATAATCACTTCTAAATAACCACTGAATCTTACGCAATTTTCTGTTTTCCTACTGTTAAGCCAGGTTCCAAATGACAAACTTTATATCTTGCAAGAAAGAGCACAAAAGGGAGCTTTACAGAAAATTTCTATATTTTTTCCTTAACCTTTCCAAGAAAGATTATTAATGAGAAAGATTATGATGAAACAAAGGTGCTCACTTGATTTCCACATAATCTGCTACACATGTTCCACCAATGGCCTCCTCCAAGGAGAAGTTTGTGAAGTGCAATGCAATCTGTTGGCTGGTTTCCACCGTGATCCTATAAATGCATTCTAAGTTGTTGGGATAATTACTGGGGAAGTTTGGAGAAGCGAAAGTCCCAGATTCACCTGTATAGTCTTCCAAGCATGCTGTGAAAAGAAACAGATCACAAGAGAGGAAATAAAAAATATTATACTACATTTACCAGACATTCAGTAATATACACTTCATTAATTTTTGCCAAGATACTTGATTTTCAATAGGCCATTCGGGGATGTTCAAAGAATGATTTCCTTTCAAAACAAAGTTTTTGGTCTCCAAGTCAAAAACAATTACTAATAGTAAACCTAAGCTGTGTAGTGGAATTTGTTACATATATAATCGTGACTTTTTTGGTTCTTGGAAGTGCTATAATTTTTTTAATCCATGCAAATCATCATAAACATTAAAAATTAGGCTCAACTGCAGAAATCACAGGGGGAGGCCTAGCAATAATTCAGTTCTGTTTTTCTTTTTGTACCCTTCTTTCAAAATGGTTTTTGTCAAAGCATGAATTGATGAGAAATGACAAAGCTGGTACTCAACCACAGGGTGAAAAACAGGAGATGAGACCCAGGGATCAGAGCGACCTTGAATCAACGTCCAGCTCAAACGATGACAAACTGTAAAAACTTAGGCAAGTTGCTTCACCTCTCTGACCCTCATCTCTAAAATGGGGTTGTAACTATCTTTGAGTGTACACCCAAGCGTCAGAGATAATGCAATTAAAGGACTTGGACGTGCTACGTGCTCAGTAAATGGTAGTGATCATCATTATGCTTCGAAATAGAACAGAAAAGTGTTAAGAAAAGCAGAGCATAAATGTGAGGAATAAATTAGATCATTCATATGAAACATTTAGATAGTACCTGGATAAGTTTATGTCCTAAATAACTACTAACTGTTTTACTTTAACAGTTTTAATTTGACCTATTCAGTCCTTCAGACTCTCTAGTCACTAACCAACCCACTCCAAATGCCCTCCAAATCTGAGATATTTTCCAAAGTCTGGTTTCAATGCATTCTTTTTTTTTTTTTTTTTTTTTTATTTATTTATTTATGGCTTTGTTGGGTCTTCGTTTCTGTGCGAGGGCTTCCTCTAGTTGCGTGCGGCAAGCGGGGGCCACTCTTCACGGCGGTGCACGGGGTTCTCACTATCGCGGCCTCTCCTGTTGCCGAGCACAGGCTCCAGACGCGCAGGCTCAGTAATTGTGGCTCACGGGCCCAGCTGCTCCGCGGCATGTGGGATCTTCCCAGACCAGGGCTCGAACCCGCGTCCCCTGCATTAGCAGGCAGATTCTCAACCACTGCACCACCAGGGAAGTCCTCAATGCATTCTTAATGTATCTTCAATTGTATCCGGTAATAACATAAATCTAGGATCCAGGAGTAGACACAGGTCTTTGACTGACAGGTTTTGGAGGAGAATAAACTATTACACTTTATGATGAATAAAAAAAAGAAAATGCGGATGTTCAGGTGTGCTATCTCCCCCAGTTGCAGCTGTATAATCATACTCAGAAAAGAAAAGAGGAAGCACTGGCATTGAGGGCACAGAGATGCACAGGAAATACTACAGGTTCTCCTACCTATGTACGGCCTTCAGAGTAACTGGCATTCACCATGTATTTGGTTTACTCGATTTTAAACAGCAAGTAATCAAGGCTTAATTTATTGAAGGAGTTGACAGTGATATTTAACTTCAGGGATGAATGTTGTATATGCTTCTATACTTTTCTACAGTCTGCCAAGATATTTCTTCAAGGGTCAAGGAAGAAAAGAAGGAAGGGAGGGAGGGAGGGAGGAAGGAAGCGAGAAAGAAAGGAAGGGAAAAGGCAGAGAAAAAGCAGGGGAAAGCAGGAGAGGGGCGGGGATGTGTGTGAAGAGGTGGTATATTCAGTATTTCAGAGCCACTAATGAGTATCACTAAGATAAAAATTTACGGATCAAATGGACAGTAAATGAAGGCTGTGACCCAGTCTCCCTGAGCTGACGAACTTACAGACTAATTGACCACCCCTGCATTCAAATAGCTTTAGCCAATAAATCAAATATCGAGAGCGAATTCTCTGCTCATGTCACTTGTTCTTAAAAAGATACTGTTCCTTGCTTCCCCACTCTACCCCCAGAGGGGAAATACAATTGCACTGAGTATTTTCAATGCAACTTGGAATGAGTCTGCAGGAGAATGGCCTGTATAATCAGGTTCCCAAGTAAAGGAAATTTTAATGAAAAATTTTGAGAGGTAATGCTGAGTAATTTCCCTGTACCTTGTCCATATGCAAGTGATTATTGTAGCACTTGTAACGGGTGGGTGGTTGTGAATCCCTACTGAAATTCTGATTTACACATCAAGCTTCTTTTCCACTGTTGGCACAAAGGTATAAACGGTCCCTGAGGTATTCAAATGACCTTCACGCTGTTCACTTTGTCTAACATGCTGTATCCGACAACCTCCCCTCCTTCCCCAACACACCTATAACAAATAAACTCTTACCCATCATTCAAAGTCAAATTCAAATATCACTTCCTCTGTGAAACATTTCCTGATCAAGCAGAATTAATTTCCTTGTGCTCAATAAAACTTTATGCAAATTGCAATCTGAACCCCCAATATATATTTTATGGTGATTGTGTTTATGTGAGTAAATTTCCTCTACTAAGCTTTCCCTCTCATTCATTGAGATATGAATGGGACCTTATTAACCTTTATTAATTGTCACCACAGTAACCGGCCCAGATCACACCTAATAAATATATGTTAAAATTATATTACTTAATGTGCTGAAAACTAAGAAGTGGGGGACAAGTATCTAACTTCCTACCATTGTCTCTACGCCATCCCTACTCCTTCCACTTTTCTCACCTCATTTTCCCCTATCCTCTCTCCTGGGTATATTGTGATTCTTTAATATTTTATAATGTTTACTAAAGTTAAATGATAGGAATCTCTGTTTCCAGCCATGGCAAGTAACTAGTACTAGACCAGCCCCTCCCCATAACAACTATAAAACTGGACAAAATATAGGAGGCACGGGACCACAGGCAGTCCAAGATTGTGATCCTTGACAGAAAGAAAATTCATGAGGTAGGAGTCTTGATTTCCTTGGCTTTTTATCCGGGCCAAGAATTTTCTGACCACAGCTGAAGCCAAAGCAGTGGATGACAGTCCTGTTGAGCTGAGGAAGCAGGGATCAGAGTGTAGGGCTTCCAAGGGCACTGGCGCTGCTCCAGTGAGGAAGACACATACAGAGAGGGGAACCAGGCATCTGCGGAAAGTTCCCTATGAGTTCCTGCCAGAGCCTGGACTGCGCATGCACGAGGTGAGACTTCAAAAGTCATGCCAGAGAGTAGTACCTCCTGCTAGGCTGGAGCAGGTACACCTGCTACACATATTCAATGATAGAATATTTAATGTTAAAATTTGACTGTAGTTTTATAAGATTCGCATATCTAATCTGTATTACAGAGAGAAAAACAATGGTTCTCTAAACTTAACGTACTTGTTTCTTGAAAGGTTAGTAAGTCCTCTTATCTAACACTGAAATCTGTACAAGGTTCACGTGTTCTTCCCTCGACAGTGTCAACTGCTGTTTATAGAATAATATTGATACTGAGAAATATCAGGAGGCTTATGCTTAGAGGCAGTATACTGAGAGTACGCTAGACTTTGCCTTCCTCTGATGCTTTGCAATAAACCACAAATAACTAAAGTTGAATATACTCCCATAAAAGGATATTCATGCGTTGCCATAATGCTTCTTACATCAACACAAGATACAAACATGAAAAATGCCTTTTGTTTATATCTTATGTAGCCAAAGGAAAACTCATATCCAATGGCAGTGTGCCTTTTATTATGGTCTAACAACATTTACAAAGAGATGAAGAAGAAAAGTAGATTTCTTCCATCCACTAAATTCAACTGAACTAGCAGTGGAAAAACACATCTCTGAAGATCAAAGACAGCTATTAGTAGGCCTCTCACATCTTTCTTTCTGACCAACTTCAAAAGAAAAAAAAAAAAAAGAAAAGAGGAAATACACAAACATCTTCTGTGGACCACTACAAAATCACAAAACCGTATTTTTCTAAAAATCACGAGGTGTGTCTGCCTCTACTAAGCACCTTTAAATAAGTGTCAGTAACATAGCATTCAGCTCATTATCCAAGGGAAAAGTCAAAACACACATAATCCTACAACTCAAAAAGCAATGATGGTATCGTCCCATACGATTTGGGTGACAGGAGGAGGATAAACTGATCCTGTAGATAGAAGAATGCATCTCCTAGGGAGACCCTAGACTATGGGTAGCTGCTCCACCACCTCCCTGCTGTGGCTTGTGAGATAACTTCTGTGATTAGCCAATCACACTAGGGATCAACCTATAGGCGGTGCTTTCTGA
The DNA here is from genome assembly GCF_009873245.2 of Balaenoptera musculus. Classification (NCBI taxonomy): domain Eukaryota; kingdom Metazoa; phylum Chordata; class Mammalia; order Artiodactyla; family Balaenopteridae; genus Balaenoptera; species Balaenoptera musculus. The sequence goes on along the minus strand of NC_045786.1, from coordinate 5,317,753 downwards.
AATCATTTACGAAACCTCTTGTGTTTACGTGAATACCTATGACCTCAGATTTTCTAATTAACCCCGGAACGGCCATCTGCTTTTATTGGCATATTTGGTTTAACAACCTTCAAAGTGAAGACTTGAGAGAATATAAAATTACAGGTTCAATTTCTCCACGAGGAAAGGAGAAGCCTCCCTAACCCAAATCTAACATTTGCCTACAATTTTCTGCTGGGTGGTCACAGTCATGGTTTTTTTCTTTTCCCATATAGATGACCAATTTTAATGAACATGAATATAAGCTAAATCACTAAAGCAGCTATTGTAAAATTGTATTTGGATATCAGTAATTCTATTTTAAATCTGGCACAATTATGGCGGTTTACACCTATTACATAATTTTCACAGAAAATGTCTCGTTTTATCTTCCCCAACTATGTGAAACAGCGAGGCATTATAACCTCCACTTCTTAGAGACGAAGGTACAGGTGAAGGATGTGAGACTCCTGGAGGTTAAGCTCTGAAAATCACTTAGTTCAGACACGGCAAAGATAAAATTCAACCCCAAGTCCTTCCTTTCCAAATCCTGTGGTCTTTATTAACCCCTGGTTTCTCTAAGCATGAAATGTCAATTTAGAAATGAAGGTGAGTAGAAAACTAAGAATATCACAATGTTTTGTTTAGCGTTTTTATTCTAAGAACTGAGAAATATGATAAATTAAATAAGATAAATCTACTGAGCTGGGAAGTGCTGGGAAACCCATATATACAAAAATATGAGAAACTACTGACCAAGGAGAAAGTAAATCTTTAAGAGATCAACAGACGTACTTAAAAAACCTTAAAAATATCTGAATATCTCAGAGCAGAAAGTACAGAATTCAAGTTGGATAGAAAGAATCAGAGAGGCTTGTGACTTGCCCAAAGCTTTCCAAGTTAGCAGCAAGGCTGGGACTAGAACCGAGGCTCTGACTTCACCTTCAGCCTTTCTTTCACCAAATAATAGAAAGTACTCTCCCCCATGAGCAGTTACAGCCCAATCCACCATTACACCTCAGTTGTAATTCTACAGCAATTTATGTGCTAAGACTTGACTTTCAGAGTCTCTGATGAAATGCAAAGTTTCATTAGAACCACTTGAATTGCTTGGTGAAAACCTACCCTAGACCTATGTGAATCAGAATACCTGGGTGGGGTTTCTGATACCTGAATCTGTAACAAGAAAACCCCACCTCAAGCTTCCAATGAACACTAGAGTTTGAGAATACTGCTCTGCCGGATTGAAGTTTTAAAATAGAAACAGACTCTCCCTATGCATTTCTTCTAAAGAAACCCTCGTTTGCCCTTCCGGTAATCACTTCTTGACTTCTCACTCTTAGATGCCTCTTCTGGGCTCAGGTCCAGGGTGATGGATGAAAAACAGCACTAAACACCCACTGCCGGGTAGGTGGGAACTCTGAGCGGGGAATGAAGATGCGAAAGCCCACTAGGGCCCACGTTTAACCTAATGTTGCTGTGGTTCTGATACTTCCTGGACATTTCCCCAAACAATTGTAAAGCTCTTCCCCTAGCAAAAAACAGGAAAAGCCCTCTGCTGTTCTACTGTAGCTCTGAATGGAATGTTACCAGCCACCCCCACGTGCAGGGCATCTCGAGAGCTTTTCTAAGAACTAGTCTAGATTTGGTAAAACAAATGAATTCCACGTTTGAACTGGATTGTTTGGGTGTGGCTTCTCAACCAACTTAGCTGTGTATTCTTGGGAGGATAAATTCAATTCTGGACTTCAAGTTTCCTCATTTGAAAAATAAGGTAATTGGACTAGATAAGGTAATCAGACTAGATTAGTGTTTTGTATTTTCTGGCACACCATAAAAATACATTTCCATCAATCACGCAGGTACACAGATAATGCAAAGAGGTTTCATGAAGTAACACCAAACCCTTCATGATAAGCTCTGATATTTTCTAGTCTATTCTTTTCTATTCTATTCCATAATTTTCGCAAATGTAGGTAGCAATCTGATAAGATAATATCATGACCCACTGAGGAGTCATGAATGCTTCAAGGTTTGAAAAACACTAGACTAGATGTTATACAGGTTTTCTTCTAATGTTAAAGTAGAAAGTGTGTCAGGTACGTTTCTCTATTCTTTCTTATCCTTTTAAAGTCCCCTCTTGGTAGGATTATATTGACGTATATGCAGTAGATGTTGATAGAAAATAAAATTACAGTTTAAATTAAAGTTAACTAATCAAGTATATTGTCTCTGCATTCAAATATTTTGCACGTTACCCGGGGTTCATAAATCAGTTACTAAGAAATTCTTCAGGGATTCTAGCCGCCAGCATTTTCTAGTTAGGTCTTTGTCTCTATTGCCCCAGGCACATCTGGATGAAGGCAGAAACGCTAATGGGGGAGGGAGTCAGAGCCAGGAGCAGAAGTCAATCTCTTTCCTCCCACACACATATTTAGGGGCTGACATCACAGCCCCATGGTACGACTACAGATGGAAAAGTAACTCGATTCAAGTCAGGAAATTTAACCTTTACCAGATGAAGGCAGGAAAGAGCAGAGAAACTCACACCTGTCGTGCCAATGGACTAAAAGCCAACAACCCAGTACTGTCGTTAGTGCCTAAAGGTAACTTTTGCTAAAGCAGTGAGATAGGATGAGGGTCAGTGATTGAGCGTCCGTTGACACTTTTCCCTAATACTGCAGAAAATGTCAAAAATAAGATGACAACGGAACAGAAGGCATCCCACCGCCTCCCTCCTTCCAGGTGGGCAGCTAACTCAGACTCGGGCTGCCTGCCTGCCTGTCACCAGCCCAGCCTGCACGTCAGTCCCCTGAGCCGCCCTCCCCTGAGCAGTCCTTCAGGGGCGCCCTCAGCAATTCAGGAGAGCCCAGCCCTCACGTCCTCATCTATGGGAAACTGAGACAGGCTCCCAGATGATAAGAGGAGGGTGCCATACGGCCTCCTGGATCCAGTGGTTAGATCGCTGTTTAGAATATTTGACTGTGGTAGTCAGACTGATGAAATCGTCCAGCAAAAGGCAGGCGCACAGAGACCAGCCGGGCTCAGCCGAGGGGTGGAAAGCAAACTCTTCCTTGTCTGTGATTTCAGCCCTGTCTGGACCAAACACAGCCAAAGTAGCGATGACCTCACAGGGAGGCGGACTGGAGAGTCTTTAGGGGTTGCCACCTCAGGATGCCCTTCTCTTTCATCACCTGTCTTTTCTTTGTCAGTTTTCTTTTCTGTCCAGCTTGCTTCTTTCCTTTCTCACAACTTACGTTTATTTTACCTGTATCTTATCTTTCTGAATTAAAATTTATCATCCTCCCTGCCAGATTACTCCTATTGCACTAGATATTGCTTTACAAGCCAGCGTGGTTTTAGCGAAGCTGTGTGAGTCATTGCAGAGATACTGCATATTGTTACAAAGACTTCCATAATATTTTAGGAGGTCCCACCTGTATCGTTTGTTATCTGAGTTACAGCTAGTTTATTCATGCAGCAAATTAAACTTGAGTTCATAGTTGATTAAAGGCAGAAGACATCCCAAAGATCATCAGATCCAATCCCTTAATTTTACAGATGAGAAAACTATGGCCCAGAGAGTTCAAGTGACTTGCTCCAAATCCTAACCTAATATTCAGCTGTGGTTTGGGCCAAATATATGAGGCATATAAAACCACAAAAGTATGGAAAATTGTGTGCAACTAGAATTTCTTGAGAAGCCGGTTTTTGGTCATTGGATGTGAAAAATCTGAACGAAGTCCAGTAAACATGTCAATCACATAACATAGCCAACTGTAACTGCTGGGGATTCAATTTCCCAGGTGCTGGAGCTGGATAATGAACTCTCTCGAGAGTGGAGCCCACAGGAGAGAAAGCTGTATGATTTTCTCACACTCAGGATCCTGGAGAAATCTAAAGCCATGCTTCCAAAACAGAACTTGAACTATTACAGAGAACAGCCTGAAATGAAGAATAGTGGCCAGCTGCTCTGAGAGGAAATAAGTGAGAAATTGGTGGAAACTCCAAGGGGAAGATTAATTTACCTTTTTTTTTTTTTAAGGGAGTGTGGGCTTTAAGAGATGAGAGGCCGGGGAATTCTGGATGCAGGACGGTGTCAGAGGGAGCACATCTGGTACAGGAGAACGCTCTCAGTACTTTCTTAAGCGTCCGAGAATTACATGTTTCTGGGACAATCAAAGGTGTGAAATGCTTGGGAAGCTCAGTCACACACCCCCACCCCCTGTATGTCTACACTGCATAGTATTTTGGTCCATGAACTATCTTTCTAAATATTATGCAAAAGGAAAACCCAGACTCCCTAAAAAGGTACACATCCCAGGTGGGAACATTAGCCTAAGAAAACATGGCACCCTCCTAAATCCCATAGGTTCTGGGGCTGGGAGCATCTCTGGTTTATGTATGACCTCAAAGACCCTGCTGGCAAAGGGTGTTTGTTTCCCACACTGCATTTGCAAAGAGCAGAGTAATGATGAGAATTAAGTAATAGGAAAAGTACAGTAAAAGGAAAAAAGCTGAAAAGATTCAATTTCATTAAGTCAAATTTAGAAATGCATATTTTGACAAAAAGTCTTTCATTTTCTGCCATAGAATTACATGCAGTAGTTTCTTATTCTGTTGTCCTTTTTCTAATTTCTTTCTTTTTTTTACTGCAGTAAAACAAAATTGCTTTACAATGTTGTGTTAGTTTCCGCTGTACAATGAAGTGAATCAGCTATAAGTATACCTATATCCCCTCCCTCTTGGACCTCCCTCCCCTCCTTTCCCCCATCTAGGTCATCACCGAGCACTGAGCTGAGCTCCCTGTGCTATACAGCACGTTCCCACCAGCTATCTTTTTTACACATGATAGTGAATTTATGTCAAACTTAATCTCCCAATTCGTCCCACCCTCCCCTTCTCTAATTTCTTTTTTTTTTTTTTAAACATCTTTATTGAAGTATAATTGCTTTACAATGGTGTTCTAATTTCTTAAAATAAGTGTTCGGTCTCTTTTGTAACATTTAATTTTGACAGAATTTTAAACTCACAGAAAAGTTGTAAGAAAAAGCTCCCAAATTCCTTTTACTCAGATTTACTACATATGTATATTTTGCTCCCATTGCTTTATTATTCCTAAAAACATAAACATTCTCTCACAAAACCAGAGTACAATTACCAAAATTAGAAAATTTAATATTGATAAAATACTCTTACCTTTTCATTACTCTATATTTAATATGGAAGGCACTTAAGTCACTATACTTTATTCTAAAAGCATCTTTCATTATGTCACAGATTTTGGCATGAAGTATTCTCACAGTACTATTCTTTAATGGAGTAAGTGAAACCAAGCATACAATGCTATTTTATTACCTGCTGATGCATCAATTGCTTCATAGTTTATTAAAAAGCCTTCATAAGCAAGGTCAGAGTCAGCCACAAATGTAAGCATTAATGAGTTGTCACTACTGGTAAGAGAGGGTGGGATGGATTTTCCACAATATCTATTTGAAACCAAGAAAGAACACAGGTTTAAAAACTTTCAGTATGCTTGAAATGATGTACCCCAAATTAGGACATATAAAAAAAATAACAACAATAATATCCCCTATTAACCTTAAAAAACAAGTATATTTCAAGCACAAACCATTTACAAAGTTGCTAAAGATCATCCAACTCATGATTACTTCCTTTAGATTGTTTTATGTATGTGCTTAGCTGTGTGACTTGTAACAGAAGTTCAATGAAATTAGAAATTACGAGCTATAGGAGTCACCATACCGCACATTACTGAACTTATTAATAGAAATGTAATCAACACATGCAACAAAGGAAAACCATGTATTATAAACTCAGAGAGCACAGACTCTAGAGTCAGCTCTATCTCTTAGAGGCTTTATGACTTTGGGCAGAGGACTCAACATCTATGCCTCAGTTTTCCCATCTGTAAAATGGGGTTGATGACACCACCTACTTCATAGAGTTGTTTTGAGAATTGTATGAGTTAATACACTGTATATAAAGAACTTAGAACAGTGCCTGGAATAGTAAGCCTTATACAGGTGGAATCAATTTTCTTTACCCAGCTGGCCTATGCAGAGGTAAGAGTTTGATTACTAAACCATGTCAAGTTTTTGCTGAAGAAAACAACTTTACTCAGAAAAACTCTTGTAGTAAAGCTAAAAGTAGAATTGTAATAAAAGACATTATGTCGTGAGCTTTTATCTAGAGAAACATTTATAAGAAGGAGTGGCTAGAAAATAGAAATCTCAATTCAGAGAACACTTGGTAAAAGTAACTTAATGGAATGACAGGGGGAAAAAAATAGAAACCAAAATAAGACAAAGTATTAAATATGGGAAATGGATGAGTTAATTTCTGTAAAAGAAAAAGGAAAAAAAAAGGTGTATAATACCATTTCAGTGTTAAAAATGACTTAATATCTTGATCAAAACAAAGGTAGATGAATTAATTAATATTCTAAATGTCTCTCTATATGCCCATGTCTGCCAAATTTGGATTAGATCATTGTAGTTTATGTCACTCAGCAAAAATTATGTATTTTTCAGTGATTACAAGTCAAGTACCATAAAAAAGAAAAAGAGAAAAAGAAGGAATTTTAAAAACTTAAAGATTAAGACAAGAAAGATCAAAAAATGAAAAGGGAGAATAAAACTGCGGGAAAAAATAAGTTTAAGGAAATAATGGATAAAGAAAAATGTTTAAAAAATGGATGAGGAAAAAGAAAATGAAATACAAAAAGAAGGGGAAAAAAGGAATCAGGAGATATCTATTTCCAACAAAGACGTAATAACAGGGGCTGGATTTACATAATCTTGTATCTGAAACAACTGAAAATCTGGACAGAAATAGAACAATGGCTCTCAGGACACTGGCTATCAAGCAGTGGAGGACAATGACGCTTCAGAGACAGGAGACAAGTGAGTTTAAAAGCAAAACTGGAAATGATCAAACTGTTTCAAAGTAACTTAACTGCATCCCCAAACAAAGCCCAAGAATACAGTAGTGTCCAGTGCACAAACACAAAACTGAAAATGTCTGTCATCCTATCAAATATTACCAAGCATGAAAAGAAGGAGGAAAGTATGACCCATAATGAGAAGAAAAACTGATCCATCTAAACATCGCAAGAAATGACACGGAGGGCTGAATTAGCAGACAAAGACACAAAAATAGTTATAACTGTATCCCACCAATTTAAGAAGCTAGGGGCAAAAAAATTAATGTGTAAAGTAGAGATGTGGAAGATATAAAAGGTGGCCCCAGATGAATTTCCAGAAGTGAAAACTACCATGTCTGAGATGAAAAGATGCATTTGGTAGGATTAATAGCAGATAGACACTGTAGAAAAGAAGATTAGTGCACTCGAATACAGAGTAATAGAAACTTTCCAAAAGGAAATGCACAGAGAACAAAGACACAAAATCAAATGAAGAGAGTATCAATGAGTTCTGGGACAACATCAAATGGCCTAAGATACATGTAATCAGAGTCCCAAGGGGAGGGGAGACAGAAAAAGCATTTCAAGAACTAATGGTCCAAAATGTTTCATATTTCATAAAACTGTAAACCCTCAGGTCCAAGGAGCTCAACAAAATATTAGCCTGACTGAGAAAACTCAGATGAAAAATGAGTACATACAGAATGATGCCACTTTTATATAATTCCAGAATATGCAAACTAATGTACAGTGATAGAAAGCAGTTTAGTGGTTTCCTGGGGTTGGGGATGAGGAGCAAAAGTGAGGAATTGTAACAGGCAGGAAGAAGGTGTGAGGGTAATGGATATGTGCATTATCTTGATTTTGGTGATGGCTTCATGGGTATATCCACATGCCGAAAGGTAATTACTAATGGTCAAGGCTACAGAGTAGTGAGTAGTGATGTAGAAATGGTCACTGAGAAGTGTGTTGATCTCACCTGGTTTTTATAACACAACATGATGGACTTTAAATCCATCACTGAAGCAGAAGTGCAAGAAAGCAGGAGGTTTTTGTGTTAAAAATCTAAAAACAAAATAATCTCACCTCCCAAGAGATGTCTGAGAACCAGTGTCATAAACTTCTAGATAGTCCTTTGTGCAATTGTAATGAAACTCCAGATGAAATTCCCTGAATCTCAGAAGAATCAGGTGACCAGGTTGGACTATTACGTGCCAGGTACAGTTGACACCATGGGGGTAGATATTTGGATGGCCAGGACTTTGAATGCTTCCTGTTGACTCTGTAAGAACTTTTCCACATGCTGTTGAAATAAAAATAATAATACTTATCAGAACAAGTAACCAACAAATAAATAATTTCAAATAAAATAATCTGATCATAACCTCTTAAAAGGTTCCTTCTATGTCACTGAAGATAACCTAGTTTTTCTCTTATTAATAGACATCAAATAATTACTGACATGTGCTGATTAGGAAATATATATATTTTCTTTGCCTTTGAGTGTACTTTAAAATTTTTACAGTGTAGATGACTACACATCTGTAGTGTAGATTAAATTTCTATAATAATTTATTTCCATTGTTCACTTATTCTGATACAAGCCCAAGAGGCAAAGTAGGGGAGTCAATCTCTTACCCAAAGCCGCAGTACTAAATTTAGCCATGAAACCATGATTTTCAGCAGAAGAACTTTTCACGAATATGACATGAAGAGAATTGTACACGGATGTTATAAACGAAGGTATGTCTGTGCCACAATACTTTTTATTTTCAGGAGAACCCAAAATGGAACTGCTACCAATCTAAGTAAAAAAGATATGTTCAAATTTATTTTGTTAGATATTTATTTTGGAAAACTGCTTCAAAAATAATTTTTTCTAAAATGTTTATTAGTATAGTAAAAATCAATTTTAGAATATGTTAATCTCCCGGAAAGAAACTCTATCCCCCTTAGCAGCCGCACCCCATCCCCCTCAAACCCCAGCCCCAGGATGCCACTAATCTACTTTCTGTTTCTATAAGATTGCCTCTTCTGGACATTTCAAATAAATGAAATCATACAATATGTGGTCTTTTGTAACTAGCTACTTTCACTTAGCATAATGTTTTCAAAGTTCATCCATTTTGTATCATGTGTCATTATTTCATTTCTTTTTAATGCCATATAATAATCCACTGTATGGATATATCATATTTTATTAATACACATCAGTTGATGGACGTTTAGGTTGTTTTTACATTTTGGCTACTATGAATAACGACTGTAGTCATTCATGTACAAATTTTTGTGTGGATGTTTATTTTCGTTTCCCTTCGGTGTATACCTAGAAGTGGAATTGCTGGATCAAATGATAACTCTACGTTTAACTTTTTGAGGAACTGCCAATTGTTTTCCAAAGCAGCTGTACCATTTAAATGCTCACCAGAAGTGTGTAAGTGTAAAAGGGCTCCAATTTCAACACTTGTTATTATCTGACTTCTTGATTATAGTATCCTAGCGGGTGTGAAGCAGTATCTCATTGTGGTTTGATTTGTATTTCCCTGATGATTAATGATGTTGAGCATCTTTTTCATGTGTTTACTGACTATTTGTACATCTTCTTTAAAGAAATATATATTCATATTCTTTGCCCATTTAAAAAATTAGATTTGTTTTTAATTTCGATGAAGTCCAATTTTTCTTTTGTTGCATTTTTTTGTGTCAGATCTAAGAAGGCTTTGCCTAATCCAAGGTCACAGATATTTACTCCTATGTTTTCTTCAAGAGTTTCATAGTTTCAGCTACAAAATTTAGGTCTATGGTCCATTTTGAGTTAATTTTTGTGTATGGTATAAGGAAGGAGTCCAGTTCCATGATTTTGCATGTGCATATTCAGCACCACTTGAAAAAACTACTTTTTCCCATTGAATTGTCTTGGCACCCTTTTGAAACATCAATTGGTCATAAAAGTATGAATTTATTTCTGGATTTTCTATTCTGTTCCATTGCTCCATATTTTTAACATCACCTGAATAACACACTGTCTTGATTATTATAGTTTTGTTCTAAGTTTTAAAATCATAAGTGTGACTCCACCAATGTTGTTCTTTTTCAACAATGCTTTTGGTTATTCTGGTTCCCTTGCATTTCCATTAGAAGTTTACAATCAGCTTGTGAATTTCTGCAAAAATGCCCACTGGGATTTTGATAGAGATTGAATTAAATCTTTAGATAAATTAAAGGAGTACTGCCATCTTAACAATATTATGTCTTCTAATCCATTAACATGAGATGTCTTTCTATTTATTTAGGTCTTCAATTTCCTTCAGTGGCATCTTGTAGCTTTCAGAGTACAAATTTTACATGTCTTTTTAAAGCTATATTCCTCAATATTTATTCTTTTTTGCTATTGTAAATGGAATTGTTTCCTTGATTTCATTTTCAAATTGTTCATTGCTAGTATATAAAAAAGAAATGACTTTCATATTTTGATCTTGTATCCCACAACCTGCTGAATTTATTAGTTCTAATAGTTTATGTGTGTGTGTTTGTGTATAGATTCCTTATGATTTTTTTTTTAATTTATTTATTTATGGCTGTGTTGGGTCTTCGTTTCTGTGCGAGGGCTTTCTCTAGCTGCGGCAAGTGGGGGCCACTCTTCATCGCCGTGCGCAGACCTCTCATTATCGCGGCCTCTCTTGTTGCGGAGCACAGGCTCCAGACACACAGGCTCAGTAACTGCAGCTCACGGGCCTAGTTGCTCCGCGGCACGCGGGATCCTCCCAGACCAGGGCTCGAACCCATGTCCCCTGCATTGGCAGGCAGACTCTCAACCACTGCGCCACCAGGGAAGCCCTCCTTATGATTTTTTATATACAACATCATGTTATCTGTGAACTGAGATAATTGTATTCCTTCCTTTTCATTCTGGATGCATTTTATTTCCTTTCCTTGCTTAATTGTCCTAACTAGAATTTCCAGTATTTTTTTTTTTTGCTTGTAGCAGGAAGGCATTTATTTATTCATTCAACAAATGGGGCTTGAGCTCCTTCTGTTTGCCGGGCCCCCCCACCCTCAAAAACAAAAACAATCTCGCTTTCAAGACTCAGGTCGTCTCATAGATTCGAAACCTTTGCAGCAAATATTGATACTACAGTACTGAACTTTAAAATTTTATCCTCACAAATTCAATCTCATGAACCTATTAACTATCATGGTTCCAGCTGAAAAAGCCCACTTTTCTTTTTTTAACGTTGCCTTCTCGCTATATGATGTGATAACCTCTTAAAAGGACTTTGTGTGTTTAGATCACACACTCAAATATCCCCAAACTTGTTTCTCCCGCCCCTGTCCCCATCCTCCCATCTCTGCTGCCTTCCTCACCGCCCGTTTTGGCCCTTCGGAAGGGACTCTGCCTATGCGAGCTCGTGGGCATCTCTACCCTCGTGGGTCTTTTTAAAAAAACACCCAAAACCTGCCAACAATGCACATCCTCACACGTTTTTCCACTCTTTGCTTTCTTTCACTTAGTGTCTCCTGGGGTTGGGCCCCCATCAGTGTAGGAACTGTCCTGCGGTTTGTAGCAACGGCAGGCCACTCCTCTGAAAGGAGGGACTAACTCGTGTCACCTGGTTATTCCTGGTTTCGTGGTCAAGACAAGAAGGTCAGCCTTCGTGTCCAGGTGAGGCAGCTGAGGGCACCGGCGGCCGAGAGGGAACCCCTAACATGGCCGCGGGGCATTGTCAGCCCAGAGCCGAGTCTGGGAAGGGCCAGGAGACCCAGAGGCCGCCCCACTGCTCCACTCCAGTATAATGTTGAATGCAAGTGGTGAGAACAGACATCTTTGTCTTTTTACTGACCATAGAGGCAAAGCATTTAGTGTTCCATCACTAAATATAATATTAGCTGTGGGTTTTTTTATAGATGCCCTTTATCAGATTAGGGAAGTTCCCTTCTATTCTTGGTTTGTTGAGTGTTTTTATCATGAAAAGGTATTGAACTTTGTCAAATGCTTTTTTTTTCTTGCATCTATTGAGGTAACTATGTGGGTGTGTTTATTTTTCCTTTATTTTATTTTACACTGACTGATTTTTTGACAGATACCAACCTTGCCTTCCTGGGATAAATCCCATTTGGTCATGGTATATAATCCTCTTTATATGCTGCTGGATTCAGTTAGCTAGAATTTTGTTGAGGATTTTGCACCTATAAACTAGTTTTGTTTCATGTAACTGATTTGAGGAAAACGTGACATAATATTTTTAATAATATCCAATCAAGTGCAAATATTCAGAAGCATTTTACTCTCACCTCAATATAATCTGTATCACAGTGAGCAGAACTTCCCATGTCAAAGGCAGTGAAGTTGAGAAGAACCACTTGGCTTTGGGGTTGGTGGACGGTCCACCTGCAGATCTTTTCTCCTGGATACACATTAGGATAAAAGGGCGAGCGAATGACCCCTTCTCCAGTTAATTCACCTCCACAAGCTGTAAGTATGAAAATGATAGTAGTGTTTGTCCAGAGATAAATGACTGTTGCCCTCCATTTTACTGCAAAGTTTCACTCTGCATAAGGACATAATGGAATGTAACACTACTATTAGAATTTCCCCCTTACCACTGGAGGACATAAAATTACTCAATTATTTCAAGAAATGAAAATGTTACAATCAGGCAAATGAGACATTTAAAAATTAAGGCATAAGTTTTCTTACCGACTTGATAAACAGCACTGAAACTAGCTCTTGCAACAGAAGCATCTATTTTAAGCCTGATCCAGATACTATTAGTAATGGATTTGATGTGAGAGAGGGTTTCATTGCCACAGACTTTTCCAAGTAAGGTTTGATCATCTCGAACCTAAACAGAAGAATAAAATTGATCTGTAATCCTAATCAAGAGTCCTAATCAATAAAGAAAAGGAATAAAAAAAGAAAATAAGCACAAATACAAAAAATTAAAAATGACAAACATGATACAAATACACAGATACTGAAACACTTGTTTAACATGATAATTCTATGTACAGCACTATGTTAATGTAGTTGAATGTTTGAAATGGTTATTTCCAGAAAAATATAAATTACTAAAGTTATCTCAAGGAGAAGAAAAATAAAATCTGAATAGACAATAAGCCATGGATAAAACTGAATATAATACAAATAATTAGTTCCCCCCCAAAAAACTCCTAGAAGATGCTCTACCTGGTAAGTTACATTAAACTTCTAAGGAAAAGATAATTCCCATATATAATTTGTTCTAAGGAACCCGCAAACATGGAACAATTCCCAAATAATTTTTCTCAGAACCATCTCACCAAATCCCAACATAGATAATACAAAGGAAAACTATGGGTAGATCTCATCTATTAATATAGATACAAAAATGCTAAACACGGTTCTAGAAAAATGAATTCTCTCCATTGTTAGGCTTATATATCAAATAAAACATGAGGATAAGAGTAATGCAAGGATTGTTTCAAATTATATATATATATTTTTTTTTTTTAACATCTTTATTGAAGTATAATTGCTTTCAGTGGTGTGTTAGTTTCTGCTTTATAACAAAGTGAATCAGCTATACATATACATATATCCCCATATCTCCTCCCTCTTGCGTCTCCCTCCCACCCTCCCTATCCCACCCCTCTAGGTGGTCACAAAGCACTGAGCTGATCTCCCTGTGCTATGCGGCTGCTTCCCACTAGCTATCTATTTTACATTTGGGAGTGTATATATGTCCATGCCACTCTCTCACTTCGTCCCAGCTTACCCTTCCCCCTCCCCGTGTCCTCAAGTCCATTCTCTACATCTGCGTCTTTATTCCTGTCCTGCCCCTAGGTTCTTCATAACTTTTTTTTTCTTTAGATTCCATATATATGTGTTAGCATACAGTATTTGTTTTTCTCTTTCTGACTTACTTTTCTCTGTATGACAGACTATAGGTCCATCCACCTCACTACAAATAACTCTCAAATTATAAATTAAGCTCACCAATAGATCCAATAAGCTAAACTATTTATCTCTATAGATGTCAAAAAGTTTGTTAGCGTTCCTATTTATTAGAAACAAAACTCTTAGAAAGTCAGGAGCAAAAGAAAATTTCCTTCATATTATAAAGACCACCTATTTTAAATCAATAGTCAGTATCTTATAGTGTGGTGGCCATGAGCATGGTCTACGAGTCATGTAAACTGGATTCAATTCCCACCTCTGTCACTTACAAACCTCCACACTTAATAACTTTGAACAAGTTACTAAATCTAAGCCAAACTCAAGCAGTTGGAGGAAACAGATGAAACAAACGTGTGAATTCCATAGCGAAATGCCTAGTACTAGAAAAGGTGGACTGAAGAATAGCTATTGTGATTCTTGACCTTTTTGAAGTTCCTCACTCAAATCAGGAATTCTTCCATGGATATTCATACTACCTTTGTTCTACAGAATTCTTTTGGAAGAGCTAGCCATCCACCTATTAATCCATTCCCTCGACTAACATCTTCAAGGCATCAGCAAACACCAGGGCCTGTACTGGTGATACTGCTGTGAAAGACAGTCACTGCTCACAACAAGCAACAAGGAACTCACAACAAGCAAGCACTTGTTTTTCAAAAGCATGAGTGTCACGTTCGGGGAAGTAGACAGCGCTCTCTTACTCCTTAACACGATGGTTCTCCACAGGTACCTCAATTAGGCATTTTGGAAATCCGTGGAGGCATACTTGGTTTTGTTTTCATTATTAACAGGATGGTGGTGGGGCGCTACTGGCATTTAGTGGCTGGGGACCAAAGATACTAAACACCCTGAAATGTGAGAGACAGTCACACACAAGGAGGATTCTCCTATCTCCTATGTGACCTTCAAGGCAGTGACAGTTATAAGTGTAAAATCTAGCTCTATTTTATATACCAAATGCAAAATATTTTTGCTCAATTCTAATACACACCAGATTTTCCAGGATTACAAGTAGAGTGTAAATCAAAAGAAGTTCTTTTTTTTTCTCCTGGAAATCTGCCAAGAATTGGTCACCATTTCAGAAAATTCACCAACCTACATAGCCATGTCAGCCTGCGTTTTTAGTGCAGCATTGATAGGGTTTAGGGAGCAAACAAATTACGACTTCATTCTGTCTTCAAGTGCAGCTTGCCTAGGCTTTTCACATACTGTCATAATTTTTTTTTTACTTTGCTTTATTTCTCCTAAATCTTACACTTACAATTTTATTTTTATTTATATAATGTATGTATACAATGTGAGCTGATATTATCTATGAATTTCATTTCAGAATAGCATACGGTTGATATAAGAAGGTCTTAAAGTGTAGAGAACCATTGACTTAACCAAATACTCTGAACTCCTACAGAGAATTAGGCAATATTTCTCAGCAGAAGTAACTTCTAAGTTGAAACTTGGAAGAATATCCAGGTCAAAGGGAATGGGCAGTAAAGGGAAGAGCTTAAAAGTATAATCCTCAAAGCTGGTAGGGATATGGTAACATGTTACTCCCATGCATAACTGGGTGGAAGTATAAAGTTCTGGAAAATAATTGGACAGTATGTGCCAGGAGTCTTGGAAATGTTCATAGTTTTGGACCCGGTAACTTCACTTCTCACACTCTGTCATAAGGAAATCATTCAAGATGCAGACAAAGACACACAAGCTTCCATATCAGAGTATGCTCTATAAACACAAGAATTGAAAATATTCCACATGTCTAATAATAGGAGGGTGATTAAATAAATCATGGTACAACCATATGATAAAGTCTTACACAGACACTGGAAATCGCATGCCTCTCCACTGACTCATCCCAAACCAGTTCCTTTCTATGAGCTGTAACGCAAATTTCACACACAGCCATAAAGTTACGCTACATAGCTCTCCAACCAAACAGCAAATCTCTGCAGGAAGAGAAAATTTCCATATCACCTTCAGCATCTAACACAGAACTTTGCAAATAGGTGTCTGACAGACACTTGTTGATTCATTAATCTGAAGGCGTGGTATGATGGTTCAATTTTTGTTAGAGATGCAGGCATACTACAGTTCTTGGAAACCAGAAAGCATGAAACACGGAGTAAGATATCCTCCTCCTCCTGAACCCTCTGGGGTGCCATTCGCTTCTGCTCAGACCGTAGCGAACGTCTCTCTTTTCTATTTTGCCCATTAGAAGATGACAAGGAGGAAGAAAAACAGCCAAATAGCAGCAGAGCAAGCTAAAGCAGGCCGTTCCCCTGGGCCTCACTAATGAAATTCAAGGACTTCAGCAAGCAGAAAGGCAGCTGCAGTCCAAATGTTTTAAGAGGAACTTATAGGGCTCAAGGGCTTTAAACCTAGAAGGTACAATTGATTTTGGCTATGTTTCTCTCTCTCGGTGGAAATGAAACCTTATTAATTCTGAAAGTCTATATTCTCCCTGGATCCCAGGCATGGCAATACTATAACCACAATCCCTCAGTGCTCTAAAGTGACCCCAATCATGCGGCAGCGCATCCTGTATTCACCATCTTAGGGCTTGTGAATTTGCATGCCTCTGCCCCCTCAGCGAAGACAAAAACCTCTTTCGTTTTTCCTAATTATTCAACTTCCTCCTGAAAAAGACTGAATATCTCACAAGCTCATGGCCTTGTGACTTGTGATGTCTCCCTATGGAGATTTAATATTTATCCTTCCCATTGACTCTGCGCTTGGCCACAGGGCTCGCTTTGCCCAAAAGAATGTGAGCAGAAGTGATGTGCAGTTTCCAAGTAGAAGCTTTGGAGGTCACTGCATGATTCAGCCGTCTTTTCCTTTCTGCTCTCACAAGACCAAGGGCTGGGGTCCCAGGGACAGATGGTACAGGGGCCAGATCAGCAGAACTGCCACTGATACCAGACTAGCATGTTAACACCAGTGGAGAATAAACATATGTCGCTGTAAGCCACAGAAATTTTCTGTTATTGCTTTTGATTTGTTTTATTGTTATTGACTGTTTGTTACTGCGGTGTAATCAAGAAAGATGACTCATATTTCAGCCTGGTTTGTACTGTTTCTTAAGAAGTCAGCTGAAGTCATGCCATGGTCACTTGCATCACCACACCAAATTCATTCTTTACTGTGGATCGCATTTGCAAAGAAATGACAAGGACCATTCCAAATTCCAGTGTTCTGGGGACCAGGCCCAGATTTTTCATTGTTTGCTTTATTCATTCAGCAAACACTGATTGTTTCAGGCTCAGAGATCCAATTTATAATCTGTGACCCATGGTTTTTAACCCTATGGAATAGCCCAAATGCTTCTGATCTTTACATCAGCAGATGGATCTAGTTCCTGAAGACAAACTACTCATACAAAAGTATTTTTTAATGAAAAATAGTTCTTATGAAGGAGCCATGTCCTGTAGAAAGAGCTAAAATTAACTGGGCTGAAAAACACAGTTTATCTGAAATTTTAGGTGTATCTGAAGCCCAGTCAGAAGTAAGCTTTAACATCTGTAATAGATCAGGTCCTAAAGCCAGGACTTAATATATGTGCTCATTTGTTTGTATCTGCTACATATCCAGATTTGTTTTTATATAACAACTTCAAAAATTTGCTTAAGTATGAAATCATAATTCAAAGCAAACGAAATATGTTGGCACTTAGGCTTGGTCCAACCAAGAGCTGAAAACAGAACCTTACCATACAGTAATGTTTAACATGTGGCTTCTTGTGAAGCGAGCGTTGGGTTGAAATGCCCCTTAGCTAAACAAAGACTTGATCCTGGAGACCAGCCTTGGGTTCATCTGGGTACACAGGAGCCGGGGTGGGGGGAAGCGGGGTGGCGATGTGGCCCCATTCCAAATGAGAGACTAAAGGGTGAGGGGTAAGAGATGAGAGAAGCCACACAGGGACTAAAAATTATTTTCTTAGGTTATTATCCTTCGTTATTCATTATTATGTTTCTGATTTCACAGTTAAAATTTTAAAGCTTTTTATGCCTCTGGAAACAGTGGTGCTTCTAATATATCTATCAATAGAGTAAATTTATCCTTTATCTGCTTTTTTTAAAAAAATCTGCTTTTTCTCAAATCAGGACTACAGGTCTAGTTTTACCTAGAAGCGTGTCCCTACATGACTGCAAACTCCAGTATGTCACCTGCTTCCACCTCTCTTCTCCTCCCCATCGTCATCATCATCATCAGAATCACTGTCATGTTAACTTTTACTCACCATTCCTGGTGATCCAGGCACTGTGCTAAGAACGTTCTAATTGTTGCTCTTCTCATTTAGCAAAGCTAACTTCTTTACCCCCATGTACAGAGCCCTACAAGATCTAGTTCCTGCCTAACTCTTGTTTCTCTCTTCCTCTCCTTTGTGATTGCAGTCGCACTAGTCTATTTTCAATTCTTCATGTTTGTCATGTTTTTTCTCAGTTCAGTGTCTAAGGCTATGTTGGTACCTTTAGCTGGAATCCTCCTTCTCTTAGCTCTTTGCATTGCTAACCCCTTCTCATCTTCAGACTCAAAATATGACATCCTTAGGGAAGCTACCCCTAACCATTCAACTAAAGACATCAGCCCTGTTATTTTCTTTCATATACTTTCTTTCCTTCACAATACTCTTCCCACCTTGAAACTATGTAGTTGTGTGCTTACTTGTTTAATATCTCTTGTGTTTTACATACCCATCCCCAACACAGTGCCTGGCATCCAAGTTGTTTGATAAATATTCAGAGAATGAATAGATAAATGAGTGAATGACCTCTTCTAATCCTTCTGTAAACAGTAGTAGTATTACTATTCCTATTATGCATGAGGAAACTGAGGCTTACTGATGTTAAACATCATGCCTTCAGTAAAACAGAGAGTTGAAGTCCTTTGTCATGTTTTCATGCAATTTTGTTCTCATTTATACCAGACAGCATGGGTCATCCTCTCGATCTGCCCCAGCAGTTTGGAGCATTCTTGATTATCCCAATTTCCATAGCTTCCTCTTCTCTCTCACTGCTCTCCGTCTCACTTGTTCCATGGGGTTTGTAAACATGCAACTCCTTTACACACAGGAAGGATCTACGCTATACAATCCCTCACAACTCCAAAACTAGGTGGTTCTACCACCTCAGTCTATCTCCTGGCCCCCACCATGCCAATCTGTAGGATAATTTCACCTGAGCAATAGCACATTTCATCACTTCATTAAAAAGCATCAGGATGGCAGAGCAATTTTGGAAAAACTGTGTTGACAACAAAAGTGCTAAGAAACTAACCAAATGTTTCTAGTCTCTGCCAAAACTCCAAATCCAATATGCTAAGAATGCAAACTACTGAACGTCTCACCATGTCCCCTTTGTTTCTGCCATCTCTAGAAAGACATTTCTTTGAACTAAAGTTAATTCCAACGTGTGCTTAACTGGAAAACAATGCTCCTCAAGCTACTCTGGTGAGTGTGCTTCCTGCAGCCACATTCCAGCTTCAGTCGTCAGAGGTCTTATTCTTTCTCTGCCATTTGGGTTTATATCCTTAAGAATTTTTCTGTGAATCACAGTCATGAGGCTCTGACCAACACGTCCCCTTGAGGGTACCAAGTGTGCTCAGGCAGGCCAGAAGTCACAGCCCTCTCTCACCCAATCCCAAGGCTGGAGCTGAATAGCTTCACTGCCTAACAAAGAGCAAAAGGAAGTACTTTGTGAATTTGAATTCATCTAAAGACCTGTGGGGACGTGGGAGAGCTGTGCAGCACCCCGCCTCCCCTCCCCCCCAGATTCCAAGGGAAGACAGATCTTCAGTGTTCCAGTTTACTGTGCTCTCCCGCTTTCCCATTTTTTTAGTTCTTTCTTTAAAATCTTAGAGATTTTACCTGGTTTTGATATACAGCATTTTCTTTTTACTTTCTACATTGTCTTTCATTTCATTTTCTATTTCCTTCCTTAACCCAGTAATTATTTAGGAGAAAGTTTATAGATTTCCAAGAAGTTGGACATTTAAAATTTTTTATAATTTCTACTTGCATCGCATTGTAAAGAGATGTGTGTATAATATCTGCTTTGTGAATCTACCGGGATTGGCAAGAGGTCTAAAATATGATTAATTTGTCATTCAATGAGACTTGTAGAATGGGTACACATTCCCTAGATTTCAGAAGCCAAATTTAGTGTAATGTACTTCTCCCTATCTTATTAATTATAGTTAACAATCTTACTCTGCTGTTAATTTTTCTTTCCTCTTCTAAGAGAGAACAATTTCCCCAGAAGCCCTCCTGTTTCCCCACAAGGCTCCTCTCCTCCCTCTTCCCTTACTAGTCTCTCTTCTCTGCTCCCTTTTGACTTCCCCAGTTTTGGTGGGATGGGTCGAGGGGATCTGGTGGGGAGAACAATTCTGTTCATTTCCTTCCACATCCTATTTCAAGCACTGGCCTTAGCATCACATAAGCTTCTGAAATTATTATTCAGCCTAGTACTTGCATTCTCTGGGATTAAAAATTAAACTTTTATTACTACCTTATGTGTCCTTCACTCAGAGTTCTGATGGCTTAAATCACTTATGAAATATTAATGAGAGGGGGTCTGCTTTTTATTCTGGAAAGATAGTTCTGTCACATTCATTGAACTATTCTCTACAATTTAAAAGCTCTCTTAGACAAAAACAGATGGATGAACAGTTGATCTATTCTTGCTATACTTATTCTTTTGTTACCAGCCATATCACGTCACCCATGGGTGACACAGCTTTTTAGAAGTAGAAACTTTGAGAGAGCCGTATAAAACCAAGAATTAATACATAAACGTGTGTTTCTTGTTTTGAAAAAAAGAAAAAGAAAGATATGCTACACTGAGTATGGGCAATACCACAGTTATTATCCTGTGTAATTAAATTTTATTCTCAAATAAATGTTCATGGAGCTTTCTTACTGAGCACAAAGTCTTTCCAAACCACACTATGCATGAAAGAGACACACTAGGCACTCACATCTTAATCTACATTTAAAGGACATAGTTACATGGCAACAAGACATCTGGAACTACAAGATGAGAAGACTTGGGGTTCTTGGAAGTGCATCTATTCACACTCCAAAGAAAATGCCCTAATATCATTCTCCCACATTTCTCTAGAATTCCCTCTCTGTTCATCATCCTTTCTAAAATTTTGGGTGGTCTTCTCTCTCTCACAAATTAATAAATGGCAAAGTCACCCTCCCTCCAAACCAGCGATGTATCTGAAATACTATTCTTCTTCATTTTATTCCTTTGATTAAACGTGTCATTTTTAGGTATACCTTTTAAAAATAAAACCAGCATTTTGAGGAGCAATATAGTGAGTCGTAATAATGTCATTTGAATTTGGTTCCAGTATCACTTTCTTCCATAACCACTGTCTGAAGCATATGAAAAGAAGTGGATGTACTTTTTTTTAAAGGGCTTAGTTCACAAATCTTCCCAATAGATAGATATGATTAAAGGCCAGAAACTTTGATCTAAGTCAATATACACCTATCTAGAATCCTATGTAGGTACATCTAAATCTTGTTCCGACAGTAACTAAAGTTTGCCTTTTGTGACCTCAATTTCCTCATTTGTAAAATTAAGGATTTAGATTAAATGACCTCTGAGGCCCTTACTGATGCTAAAGATCTATAAATCAATTGACTGTATTCCTTTGAGATGGTCAAGGATATAACAGAAATGTCTATCCAATTATGCAAATCACTGTCATCACCTGTCCTTCTGATAACAGGGTTCTTTTATTTTTTTCCGTCAACAACCCCTGAGGGAAATTTGATCAAACTTTGTAGGTATGAGTGCACATCAGAATGTTGATACTTCAGTGGCCAACCATGAAAGGGTTTCATTGGATGATCTCTGAATTAAGCTCAAGGCAGGAGTGAGAAATTTGGCCTGAGAAAGCATTGCATTAGTACAGTGTTTTTAATTCTTCAAGCTTCTTTTATGATTTATTTCCTTGATTTATCCTTACAAAGTTTGGAGGAAACGGTAGGGCATCTTATAGAAGTAGGAACTCAAGTACCCAGATGAAGAATCATTCAAGGTTATAGAGTCATCAGATGACTGAACTAAAATAAGAGCTTAGACAGAGTGTTGTGTGGAGATGGTGGAGTAGGAAGACCCAGAGCTCACCCCCTCCCATGGGCACACCAAACGTACAACTATTTACAGAGCAACTATCCATAAGAACAACCTGAAGACCAGCAGAAAAGATCTTCCACAGCTATAAATAAGGAACCATAACGAGACAGGTAGGAGTGGCAGAGACGCTCTACAGTCAAGATCCATACCCCCAGGTAGGTGACCCACAAATAGGAGGACAATCATAATTGCAAAAGTTCTTCCCAGAGAGTGAGGGGTCCTAGTTCCACATCAAACTCCCCCAGCCCCAGGGGTCCTGCACTGGGAAGATGAGACCCCAGAAAGTCTGGCTCTAAAGGCAGCAGGGTTTACGTACATGATAGACAGAGGGCTATAGGAAGCAGAGACTCCGCTCTGAAGGAAAGCATGCAAAATCTCACATGCTATGAGTCACAGTGCACAGGCAGTAATTTAAAAGGAGCCTGAATCAGACCTACTGCTGATCTTGGAGAGCCTGCCAGAGAGCCAGGAAGCAACTGGGACTCCCTGTGGGGACACAGAGGTTGGTGGCACTCATTTTGGGGAGCTCCTTCTACCACAAAGACACTTGTGCTGGCAAGTGTCATTTTGGAGTTCTCCCTCTAGCCTGTTAGTGCCGGCGGCTTATCTGCCCACCAGTGGGTTGACTCCAGCATCAGCCCCCCAGCCCTGCAGCCAGCCACCCCAGGACCTGGTCACACCCACCAGCAGGCCAGCAACAGCCCCAGGACCCGCCCAGGCCATGTGGCCAGCCATGCCAGGTCCTAGCCCCACCCACCAGTGGGCCCAGCACCAGCCCCAGGATGCCCCAGGCCATGTGACCAGCCACACTGGGGCTTGGCAGTGGGCCACCAGTGGGTTGGCAGTACCTCAAGAGGCAGGCCTAACAGCCAACAGGATCAGGGGCCAGTCCCACCTGTCAGTGTGCCCACAGCAGTTGGCTCTGTCACAACAGAAGGGGCCACTCAGCCCACATGGGGGCACCCACAGAGCATAAGCTGTGTTAACCAGAGGCGAGTATGCAGCAGGACCCCATAGGACATCTTCTACATAAGGCTGCTTCTCCAAGACTGGGAAATGTAACCTACCTACCTAATACATAAAAATAAACACAGAGAATTAGGCAAAATGAGGAGACAGAGGAATATGTTCCAAAGGAAGGAATAAGACAAATCCTCAGAAAAAGAACTAAATGTAGTGGAGACAAGCAATCTACTTGATAAAGAGTTCAGGGTAATGATCTTAAAAATATTCAATGAACTTTGAAAAAGAATGATGAACACAGTGCGAAGTTTAACAAAGAGTCAGAAAATACAGAGAAGATACCAAAAAGAGCTGAAGAATACAATAACTGAAATAAAAAATACACTCAAAGGAATCAATGAATCAGCAAACTTGGAAATCACCCAAGCTGAACAGAAAAAAGAAAAAAGAATTTTTAAGAACGAGGATAGTTCAAGTGACCTCTGGGACAACATCAAGTGTACTAACATCCACATTAAAGGGGTCACAGAAGGAAAAGAGAGAGAGAAAGGGGCAGAAAACTTATTTAAAGAAATAATATCTGAAATATTCCCTAACCCGGGAAAGGAAACAGACATCCAGGTCCAGGAAGCACAGAGAGTATCAAACCAAAGAGGTATAAACCAAGACACACTGTAATTAAAACAGAAAAAAAATTAAATATAAAGAGAGAATATTAAAAGCAGCAAGAAAAAAGCAACTAGTTACATACATAGGAACTCCCATGAGACTATAAGCTGACTTTTCAGCAGAAACTTTTCAAGCCAGAAGGGAGAGTAACAATATCTTCAAAGTGATGAAAGGAAAATACATACAACCAAGAATACTCTATCTGGCAAGACTATTATTCAGATTTGAAGGAGAGATAGAGTTTTACAGACAAGCAAAAGCTAAAAGTGTTCAGCACCACTAAACCAGCTTTATAAGAAATGTTAAAGGGTATTCCATGTAAAGGGAAATGAAAAGAAATCTGGGGTAGCAATACTTAGATAAGACAAAATAGACTTTAAAACAAAGCCTGTAACAAGAGACAAAGAAGGGCATTACATGATAAAGGGATCAACCTGACAAGAAGATATAACAATTACAAGTATATATGCACCCAACATAGGCACACCTAATACATAAAGCAAATATTAACAAACATAAAGGGAGAAATTGACAGTAACAATAAAAGTAGGGGACCTTAACACCCACTTATGTCAATGGACAGATTATCCAGATAAAAGATCAATAAGAAAACATTGGCCTTGAATGACACATTAGACCAGATAGATTATATAAAACATTCCAACCAAAAGCTGCAGGATACACATTTTTCCAAGTGTACATGGAACATTCTCCAGGACAGATCACATGCTAGGCCACAAAAAAAGTCTCAGTAAATTTAATAAGATTGAAATCATATCAAGTAACTTTTCTAACCACAGGAGTATGAGACTAGAAATCAACTACAGGAAAAAAAAAAAAAAAAACCTTGCAAAAAAAATACAAACATCTACATCTTTGAGACTAAAAAATATGCTACTAAGCAACCAATGGGTCACTGAACAAATCAAGAGGAAATAAGAAAATACCTGGAGACAAATGAAAATGGAAACACAATGATCCAAAATTGTAGGACACAAAGCAAAAGCAGTTCTAAGAGGGAAGTTAACAGCGATACAAGCTTACCTCAGGAAATAAGAAAAATTTCAAATAAACAATCTAACTTTACACCTAAGGGAACTAGAAAAAGAAGAACAAACAAATCCCAAAGTTAGTAGAAGGAAGAAATAAGTCATAAAGATCAGCGCATAAATAAATGAAATTCAGATTTAAAAAAAATAGATCTCCTGAAGACAATATTAGCAAACCAAATTTAACAATACATTAAAAGGATCATACACCATAATCAATTGGGATTTATCCCAGGGTTGCAGTGATGGTCCAATATCTGCAAAGTAATTGATGTGATATACCACATTAACAAATTTAAGAATAAAAACTGTATGATCATCTCAATAGAGGCAGAAAAGGTTTTAACAAAATTCAACATCCATTTATGATAAAACTTTCAACAAAGTGGCTATAGAGGGAAGATTCCTCAACATAATAAAAGTCATATATGACAAACCTACAGTCAACATCATACTCAATGGTGAAAAGCTGAGGTCATTTCCTCTAAGATCAGAAATGGGACAAGGATGTTCACTCTCTCCACTTTTATGCCACCTAATATTGGAAGTCCTAGCCACAGCAATCAGATAAGAAAAAGAAATAACAGGAATCCAAACTGGAAAGGAAGCAGTAAAACTGCTACTGTTTGCAGATGACATGATACTACATATAGAAAATACTAAAGACACCACCAAAAAACTCTAGAACTAATAATTGAATTCAGTAAATTTGCAGGATACAAAATTAATATACAGAAATCAGTTGCATTTCTATACACTAACAATGAACTATCAGAAAGAGAACTTAAGGAAACAATCCCATTTACAATTGCATCAAGAAGAATAAAATACCTAGGAATAAATCTAACTACAGAAGTAAAAGACATACTCTGAAAACTATAAGATATTGATGAAAGAAACTGAAGATGACAAAAACAAATGGAAAGATATCTGTGCTCATGAATTGGAAGAATTAGTATTGTTAAGATGACCATACTACCCAAGACAATCTACAGATTCAATACAATCCCTATCAAAACACCAATGGCATTTTTTACAGAACTAGAACAAATAATTCTAAAGTTTGTACGGAAACACAAAAGACCATGAATAGCCAAAATAATCTTGAGAAAGAAGAACAAAACTAGGTGTATCACACTCCATGGATTCAAATTATACTACAAAGCTATAGTAATCAAAACAGTATGGTACTGGCACAAAAACAGACAAGAGAGTCCAGAAATAAAGCCATACTTATATTGGTCAACTAATCTATGACAAGGAGGCAAGACAATGGAGAAAAGACAGTGTCTTCAATAAGTGGTGTTGGGAAAACTGGACAGCTACATGTAAAAGAATGAAATTAGAACATTCCCTAACACCATACACAAAAATAGACTCAAAATCCTGGTGCATAGTAAGTACTCTCTAAGTGTGAGCTATTTTTACTATTCTCAAAGTGAAAAAACAGATGTTGGAAACTTAGTTTTTATTTATATAAAAATATCTAAAATTGCTTCATAATGAAAAACTTTAATGAACTTTATGAGGGACTTTAGAAAACATAAACTGAATGAATATACACATTTACTTTATCATCTGAGTTTAAAACTTCTAGATTAAAAAAATATATTATTGTGGTAGCATGGTCAATGCACTTCCCCATTATTGAGCTAGGTTCAGATCTTATGCTAAAATTCTATGCTTCCTGTCTCTACATGTGAAGGAGGGAAGAGGGCAAGAGGTTACATGGGTTTTTCCTGGAAGAATGAATTGGTCTAACTTAACATGAGCAAACAAAATTGCCAATGCCTCTCTGAGTTTATACAAAATGACTGCACCCAACAAAAAGTATTTTGTTTCTCTTGCTCAACACTTTAATTTGTGGCTTGACCAACAGTTAAGCAAATGAAATACCAGGGGAGGCAGACAAAAACTGCCTTTTTGTCTCAGATATTCTTCTTATTACAACCACTACACACATTTAAATTGAAGTTTTCTGTGGGAGAGCAAGCAGAACTGATGAAGGAAAAAAAATCCCTAAACTCTAAAACAAGGGTTATTCAATGCTTTAACTTAACTCTCTGCCACTGACTAGCTAGCTCACCCGGGCAAATCCTTTTACTTCTCTGGGGTGAGTTCCCTCACATATAAAACAATCTCTGGACAATCTCTGAAATCTGGACAATCTCTGAAATCTGTATCCTATTAGTAAATGCTATTAGTCTTACTCATTTGTATTCACCTTAGTTATTAGGGCCTATTATTAGGACTCAGTTTAATAGCTTGTAATTTAGCATTATTATGAGCTTCTAGCCTCAGCTTTCATTTTTGTCCTTTGTTATTCTATTACCAATCTCCTGTTTCACCATCTGTAGATCTATTTTTGGCAAATTCTTTCATATTCTCTAGAACAGGTGTTCTCAGACTCTAGCCTGCTTCAGAATCAACGGGGCCGGGAGGAGGAGGGGAGGATCTGTTAAAACACAGATTGCTGAGCCTGTGCCCTAGAGGTTCTGATTCAGTAGGTCTGGGAGAGGGCACAGAATGACACTACCTACATCCAGATCGTCCAGGTGATCTGGATGCTGCAGACCCAGCAATCATTTGAAGACCTCTGCTCTACAGAACAGGAAAAATGTTGATAAACATCATCTGAGGGCCACTAAGTAGCAAAAGTTACCTCAATGTAACTCTGAGAACAGCCACTCTGGCCTTCCAGCTCCACGTGGGTAAAGTTGACTTGGACTTGCTCTCCCAGCGGCTGCCTTATGGTATAGATGCACTGTCTGTTGTGTGTGAAAGGTCCGGACAAGTCAGCAGAGAGAAGACCCTCTGGGTCTGTGTAGTTCCCTCCACACTGCAGACTCACTGAAGAGAGCACAGAAGAGAAGGGAAAGGTCACGTGGATGGCCATTCCTCCAGCTCCCAGGCATGAGATACAATTTTTAAAAATTATACACATACACACCATCACACACCCACTCTATTCACCCTCTACAGGCTTATGCCTTTCGTTACAAGAGTTTTCAGCTTGACACGTATTTGTGGGACGTCCACGTAGTGCCTAAAGAAATAGCTGTAGAAATGTGTGATCTAACTACCAATCTGACATCCTTTTCGACAAATTGCTTTTTAAATGCATTTATGCTCTCCTTCATTCCAAAGAGATCTGAGGCAGTTTATAAAATACATGTAACAAAATAAAATATATGACTAGAAAAATGAATCAGATTAAAGGAATAATGAATACAGAATAGCAAGATGCAGTCAGGGGAAAGTTGGTATGCAGAGAAAACAGGTATGACTACACAAATTACAGAAGGTCGGCTGCAGATTCACCCTGAAGCCAAAATAAATGGAGAAAGAAGACTAGTGAAAAAATGTTATTGTTATTTTTTCCTGATATTGAGACTTAAAAAGTGTTTTTCCTGTGAATTTTCATCAGGGCACAATGATGTATGTTGAGAACAAAATCCGCTACAGCCCTAAAATAAAAATCACAGAGCATTTCATTGTTTTTTGTTCGTTTGTTGGGTTATTTTAAGGTACCAATGCAAGTTAAAGGCATGATAGCTATAAAATCTGACACCTCAAGATAGATTGCGTTTCTCTCCTATCTCTCCCAACAAAACACTGAATAACCCTTAGGGAACTGATGTCTGAATTATTTAATTTTAGGGACCTCACACATATCTACCATAACGTGGACCCCAGAATTTAGGGACCAAGGGATATTATAGCATTAATAATAGAACTCTGGGAAGAAAAAGAAAAAAATTTGGAACAATGAGAGAAATATTTATAAATACACATTATCAGTGTATGTCAGTCATCTGCAGCCTCACATTAAAATACAAGGCAGCTAAAAGCATAGCACTGTCCTTCATATTCATATTAAGCTCCCAGTTACCAAGTTACTTACAAGGTGATGTTAAGTAGGTGATATGAAACCCTTGGTCATTAATCTGGTTGTCAGAATGGAAATGAATCCTGGCAAAGGGACCTGTAGTCTGGAGTGGTGGGACAGACAGAGAGGTGCAGAATTTCCCAAGAACTGGGTCCTGATGCAAAGGACCATCTCGGATCTAAAACAAGAGAAGGGATCATTAAGTTCAAAGTGGTCAGATTTTAACAAACCCAGTCGTTTTGTACAGTAACGTCAGAAAACCCATCTTTACAAGTGGGAGGCTCTCCTGTCACCTATGTATCTATCACATGCTTGGGGTTCAGGAAAGGGTAATCTCCTCCCACCCATCCCTGATGCCTTCCGTTCTCTCTGAATTTTAACTCTGAGGCTGGATGTACACTTTGAATGTTTCTCGATACTTCCTTTCCCAGGTTCCCCCCGCCCCAGATGTTTGT
The DNA here is from genome assembly GCF_009873245.2 of Balaenoptera musculus. Classification (NCBI taxonomy): domain Eukaryota; kingdom Metazoa; phylum Chordata; class Mammalia; order Artiodactyla; family Balaenopteridae; genus Balaenoptera; species Balaenoptera musculus. Next base: position 5,288,680 of record NC_045786.1, on the reverse strand, counting down.
TTTGGAATGATACATTCCTAATGATCTAGAAGAAGAAATGAATATATGCAAAGAAAACAGAAGAAGGAATGACAGCAATGTCACTGATGCACAGCTTGGTCTAAACACTCATGAGGATCAGAAGTGGAAAGGAAGTAAGGTTAGATTAGATACAACATGAAAACAGTTTTATGAATTTAAAAAGCGAAACTTTGACAGTAATTAAGTACTGCAATAATCACGATGTGACCTTAGAAAACCTTTTTAATTGTTGGGTTTTAATCTCTTAAATAATTGTGCCAACCACTCTATGATTCTATTGTAACTGCAAATTCTGTACTGCATAGAACACCAAGGTACCAATGAACTAATAATATTTTAATATGGCCAATTTTGTCCACTCAAATTAATTGTTCTATTAGAAGCAAAGTTATAGGGCAGCATGACTTTATTCCTGTAATTTAACTAGCTCCTTGAAATATTCTTGAGATGAGAGGCATTTCAATATTATTGGAATGATTGGTTCTTTCCATTATACATACCCAGGAATTAATACGTAGGAATGAAAAAAATGCCTCTAATTTTAATATGATAGAATATATTGAAATTAATTTCAAGAAAATTCACATTAATGTGAACATTTAAAGGATTATCTTCCTGATATTTTCCAGAGAGGAAGATTTTCCAGTCATTCCCAAAGGTTTCAAATCCATTACACCTGTTAAATTACTAATGACTTTAACTTGTGAACATTTCTGTTTGACGGCCGTACCCTTCCATCCTTTATGAATAATTCCATAGCACTCCATTCTTCTCTAACAGACTCGGGAATGCATATTGTCTTTTATCACTACTGCAAGGGGTACTGCGATTTATGATGATAAACAAGACAGGAACGACATACGAACTCAATCTTCTCAATGATATTTTCAGTCTGCAAATGGAGAGCAGCATTTTTGATAGACCTACATGCTTATGGCATTTGAATATAACAGTCTTTTTTCCTCTTCCACATTTTAATTTTTTACTAATGATAAACTGGGGGGGGGGGGCAGAGGGTGACTCCTCTCTTCCCAGTGACGATTATCAATACATCCGGCGAGGCACACCCTTTAGCACTCCATTTCAACACAATCGCTATTAAGTTGTTTTTCTTCATGGAACACTATAGGCAACTTGTGAAACACCTTGTCAGTTTACGACAGACAACTGAAGATCTGAGTCTGCTTTGGAGAAGACAGCCATTCCTGGGTGCTGATTTCGTAAATTCTGCTGTTCCCATGGTAGGAGACTGGGCTTCCAGGAAATGACAGGGGAAGGCAGGGCAGTCTGCTTCCCAGATTTAAATGGAACCCAGAAGAAGCAACAAGCTGGAACAGTTAAGAATAGGGAGTTAGCGGGAACTCCCCGGCAGTCCAGTGGTTAGAACTCCGCGCTTTCACTGCCGAGGGAATAAGGAGTTGGCGTCGGCTGCCTCTTGAAGAATACATCTAACTATCGCTAATAAACTGTGGTCATCCAAGGGCAGCACCAATCGTAGTTCCCTGAGTTCTAATCACATCATGATAAATTCTATCTAAATACAATTGTTTACCTCAAGATAATCTTTGCTGCAGTCATCGTGGTGCTCCAGGCTCAAGGTCCCAAAGGTAAATGTTATCAGGAGACCAGGACTAGTTATCACTTTCCAGACACAATCTCTTCCTGGGGGGTACCTTCCAGGATATCCCGGAGACTTAATAGAACCATAAGTTCCAGTCAATATACCTCCACACTCTGAAATAAGAGGAAAAAATAACTTTACATTTGCATACAAGTTATAATTCACATAGAATTATCACAGCCTTTACTGTAAGAAGAAAAGCTTTGTTTAAATAACTATGTGCAGTTTTGGACACCCTCATAAGTTAAGCAAGACTTTCTACTTTCCAGTTTGATAAAGTTATAAATCCAGGAGTACCGACTGATAAATAAATGCATCACCCATGCAACGGGCTCTGTGCTTATTAGCCATCTCATGGTGACATGATTTAAAATGCAGTGCTGAACTGTCTGAAAGATGAATAATGGATGACAGATTTATTTTTTCACTTTGAAGATTAATTTCTGTACATTAACTCCCTTTTTTTATTGAAGTATAGCTGATTTACAATGTTGTGTTAGTTTCAGGTATACAGCAAAGTGATTCAGAATATATGAATATATATTCTCTTTCAGACTCTTTTCCATTGTTAAGGTATTACAGGATACTGCGTATAGTTCCCTGTGCGCTACAGTAAATCCTTGTTGTTTATCAGTTATATATACAGTGGTGTGTACCTGTTAATCCCAAACTCCTAATTTATCCCTCATTGTACATTAACTTTTAAAAAGTTCTGGAACTTCTGTCAGCCCCTATGCCTTTCAACAAACCAGAAAATTTTATACATTAGAATAGTTAAGTGTGACATAATGTTCATTTGAGAAGGTTTCTTAACACTGTGATATAGTTATACCATTCATTTTATAAATGAAGAAATTCAAATGTCTATGGGTGGTTGAGCCACTTTCCCAGGGATGGGGTGAGGGGAGGATAGGGCCAGGTTTTCTGACACCCACTGCACCACCCCCTCCCTACACCCCGCCCGCCCCCTAAAGCTGCATATCATCTGGGGCGGCTACTGTATGCTACTGCAAAAGAGAAAAACAGAAATCTAGATATACTGGACTGCAGTAAATATAAATTAGGAAAAAAATAAAATGAAGTGACATTTTAGATGTGCAGGTTATGATATTTACATAGCTATGCAGGTTATTCAAAACAAGTTTTGCTACCAAGGCGAAAAGTAAAACAAATTTAGTTACATGATTCTCACTATTCCTAATGAGAAAACATCTCAGCTGCTCAGAGGAAGAAAAGGTTTTTAAAACTTAGTACTTAAAAAAATTATCATATGGGTAAAAAAAATTAAAATACCATAAGCAAAGTAAAGTGTTAATGGCAAACTGGGAAAAATGTAGTATATAATACAAAGAGTTAATATCTCTAAAATACGAAGAGCTTCTAAAAAGAAGAGATATAAACAAAGAGTTCACCGCAAAGTGAAAAGTACCTCCTGATGTAATTACTTTTGCAAAAACAAAACAAAACAAAACTGAATATGATCAGACTCTCTCTGTGTGCATTTCTCAAAGTGCAGTGCAGGGCAGTGGGGCCCAAACAGTAGCAATACTCTTGCTGGGTGAAAGAAACAGAACTCAGAATTTGGGGCTACTAAAGTGGCTGGGATTTTGGAGCCGGGTATTATACAGAAAGCAGCTGCATGAAAATAGTACCAAAAAAAATTTACACGAGTGTCCTTGGGTCCTTAGCTGAATGCTAAGCTGTGCACACACAGGGGAAGACGGCAGACTAACAGAGACTAGGAGACAAAGCCAAAACCTTTGTGTGTAATTTGAGTCCCAGGAGAAGAGGGAGGAAGAAATGACAGAAGCAGAGAAGAAAACCATATGATCATCTCAAAAGACTTAGAAAAAGTATTTAATGTTTCAACATCCATTCATAATAAAAATTCTCGGCAAGCTAGGAATAAAAGGTGTCATGGTTTAAAAATGTTCATAAATTCTTTGGCACTTTTCCCATTGAGAGATGGGATCTATGTCTCTTCCTCTTGAATCTGGGTTGGCTTGTGACTGCTTCAACAAATTTTTTTCTTTTTGTTTTTTGGCCACACTGCACAGCTTGCGGGATCTTAGTTCCCTGACCAGGAACTGAAACAACGCCCTCAGCAGTGAAAACGCGGACTCTTAGCCACTGGACCGCCAGGTAATTCCCGTGACTGCTTCAAGCAATTAAACATATGGCAGAAATAACACAATATGACCGCTAAGGATAGGTCAATAAAAGCTATGCAGTCCCTGCCTGGTTCTGTTGTAACGCTTGCTCTGAGAGAAGCCAACTGCCGTGAAAGAAGTTCCACTACTCTAAGACCACCATAGCAGAGGGGCTACATGTAGGCACTCAAGTCAACAGCCTGGCTGACTTCTCATCCAGAGGCCAGCCTCAGTTGTTAGCCCGATGAGTGAGTCATCTTGGATTTCCAGCCTCATTGAGCCTTTAGATGACTACAGTCCCAGCCAATATCTCACTGTGACTGCTTAAGAGATCAAGTGATAATTGTTGTGCTGGGACCCTTCCAAATTCCTGGTCCACAAAATCAGAAACATAAGAAAATGATGAATGCTCTACAACACTAAATTTGTGGGTAATTTGTTATCCAGCAATAATAATTCAGAGTGAACTTCCTTAATGTCATAAAAGTTCTTTACAAAAACTTCCGGCTAAAACATTACATTTAAAGGTGAAATATTGAACATTCCCCCATGAGGTTGGTAACAAGACAATGATATCCACTCCATCACTTTTAATTCAGCATTATATTAGATGTCCTAGCCAAGAAAATAAATAAGTCAAGGAATAACAGTTAACAAAGATTGGCAAGGAAGTTGGAAAACAGATAACATATTCGCAGGTAACATCACTGTGTATGTAGAGAATTCCAAAAGACTCTACCAAAGAAAATGATTAGAACTGATGAATGAATTTAGCAATATGGCTGGATTCAAAACAAAATATTTTAAAATATTTATACATAGAATACTTCTATATATTAACAAAAAATGAAAAATAAAATTTTAGGAAAATAATATCATTGAACATAGCATAAAACATCAACTAGCTAGGGAAAATATTAATAAAAGCAGTGGAATGCTTAAGCACTGAAGTCTATAAACCATCGCTAAATTAGAAGAGAACTAAGTAAATACAGACAGTCTATGTTTATGGATTGTCAGGGTCAACGTTTTTAAGAGGTCATTTCTTCCCAAATTGATTATAGAGTCAATACAATGCCAACAAAATCCCAGTAGATTGTTGGGGGACGTTAACAGGTTGATTCTAAAATTTATATGGAAATGTAAAGGATCTAGCTTATTTTAAAAGAACAAAGTTAGAGGTTTTACACTACCAGATTTCAAGCATCAGTACGAAGCCAATGTGGCACAGGATAGATAAATAAACCAACAGAAAAGATGAGAAATTCCAGAAATAGATCCACGGATTTATTGATGGGCGAACCGGAGGTTCAGTGTGTGGTTCTCCCTACTTTTTTATATGCTTAAAAAATTCATAGTAAAAAAGTTTAAAAAAGAGTACCCAAACCCAAATAACAACAGAAGGAACAAATCATCATGTGACATTAAGATAAAAAATACTAAGTGAAGGAGGAGACAATGTCCCCAACGCCCCACAGTATGTACTAGCAGGGGCTATAAAGATGCTGTTCAGTAGTTTCACAGGGGCTGCTTAAAGACACATGTTTTTTAGACTCTTTCCATTCATCTAAATTGTATTATCTCTGAACACAAAATGAAAGTCCAGTTCAGTTTAGATTTACTTGATTTTAAAATAATTATAAAAATCATGTATCATTAGATCTCAAAACAGCTAACGTATCCAAAAATCTAATACTGATCAAGAAAATTTAATAACCTCAAGAATTTGCTTTATTTCTCTCCATGTTTACACTTACCTGGTGGCTGTGTTTCCCATCTTACTGTAAATCCTCTCTCATTTCTTAAATGTTCAGAATAGAAATGAAAATAGAGGGTGTTGTCACTACTGAGGAGTTCGTGATGGGGGATGGAGCCACAGAACCTTCCAAGCGGAAATGCCGCGGAGGAATCCCCATCATGAATCTGAAGAAACTCGTGTGGACAATTGTTCACTGATTCTAATTGGAAAAAAGTGAAAGTGATCCGCAGCACCTAAAAATATAAAGGTCACAAGACACTATTTTTCATTTCTATGTTAATTCTAAAGTATTTCTCCTACTAGTTGGAAGCATTTATATTGAGTCCCTTTCAAGAGATGGATCTATAATTTCCTAAGTATTCACAAAGATATATGACAATTCTATATATTAAATGACTTGTATTAAAAATTGCTTAGACCTAACCAGCTAATATCAAAAATATTAATATTAATGAAATAGATTTTTAACAACTTTATTGAGGTATAACTGATATAGAAAGAACTGCACATATTTAATGTGTACAGTTTGACAAGTCTGGACATATGTAAACATCTGTGACACCATCACCACAGTCAATGTGATAGACATAACCAACACCTTCCAGTTTCCTTCTCTCTCTCTCTCTTTCTCTCTCTCTCTCTCTCGGTGGTAAGAACACAACATGAGATCTATCCTCTTACATCTTGAAGTGCACAATGCTGTATTGTTACCTCGAGGCACCATGTTGTACAGCAGATCTCTAGAACTTATTCACTTACTGTAACTGAAACTTTATACCCATTGAGTTGTTATTCAATGGGTTAATGAAATAGATTTCAGTAAACTGTCAACTTCATTAAACAAAGGCGCTCCAAATGTATAGCTAACAGTGCTTCCAAATCAGTAAAATATAACATTTAAATATCTACCTTGAATTAAATTTAACTGACTGATAACCTGTAGCGTGTAGCATACCCACAGTTCATCAGTGACCCCCAGAGATGCTGATTCCTCAGGGGTCTCTGAACCTCTCAACTGATGCCCAGCCTGGATGGACGACCTCAGGTGTAGACAGTAGACATGGTGTAGGCAAGTGTAAAGTGTGCTAGTCTTTGGTGGTTGGATGTCATTGAGAGATGAGTAATACCAAGAGTAGACATCACGGGAAAGGTACCATGAAAAGTTCTGAGTATGCAAGTAGGTGAGAATAAACATACAAATGTGTCTTCAAGTTAAAATATTAGAATGTGCAGACTTAAATATAGTAATATAATTAATGAAACATAAAAGATTTTGTGCTGACAACCTCATTTAAAACAGCCAAACTACCAAAAGGAGGCTGTTGAATCTAATTTATGATCTAAAACCACAACAGCATTCAGCTCATGAAAAAGGGGATCAGGATATTTTTGAAATTCTGTGCTAGGGTATTTTTAAGGTTTGTTACTCAACATTACATCATTTTTGTCCTTGACGCAATTTCAATGAAAATCAAATAAATGTTTATGAATTGAACTACCCTTATTTCAATATTACATAAACTGTATTATGTAAACTGTGATGGGGATATGAAGATATAAAAATCACAATAATCAAGAAAAACAGCATGAAGTTTTCTACAAATTCACAATAAATGCATTAACATTTTTTCACAAAATGATTTTTTCTTGAAAGAAAGATGTTTTCAATGTCAGGAAACAGAATTCATGAAAACTAAATGGAAGGAAGGAAATTCACATAACATACCCACTGGGAGACTGATTTTGGAGTTTATTCTATTGTGGGGTCACCAGGCCCCAAAGAATCCTTGCTCCTCAAGGGAAAAAATATTTCTGACCTTGTACAATGACCTCTGTAACATTAGCTTGCTGGGAAAAATTAATAGGATTTCAAGGGAAAGCCTTAGCTATTCACACATACAACTTTATTTTAATGAGTCCATGTGTTGGTTGAGAAATAAATATTTGGAAAAGTCTGAGTAATTAATGTTGGGGATAAAAGCACTAAAATCCTTGGGCTCGGATCTTAATCTGAAGAGTGTTTGCACAGCAGTTCCATCACTGGAGTCGAATGGCCTGGGTTCAAGTCCCTGCAGGCCACTTACAGACCATGCGCCCCTGGACAGATTTCTCAGCTGCTCAAGGGTAAAATGAGGATAAGAATTCTTATCTTTCAGGGTTATGAGAGTTAAACTGCAATGATTAAATGTATGTGAAGCAATTAGCATAGCACATTGACACAAGCAACGCCACAGAGAAGACTTGGATAAGGAAGCCACCTTAATAGCAGTCCCCATTCTGGCATAATAATCAACATAACACTGAGTGATCGCTACCGTCTTGGTAACACTATGACTGTACAAATTACTGGCTTGCTGTCGGCCAACCCATGTAGCATCCGTAGTGGACAAAGCATGGACTTTGAAAGACAAACTTGGCTTTGAAATCCAATTACCAGCTAAAGAATGTTTTTAAAAAATTACTTATCTTCTCATAGTTTCCATTATTTCATCTATAAAATGAGGATACTAGTACTTTAATTCAAAGAATTAGTATAAATTTTTGAGAAAGGTATGCAAAATACTCAGCCCAATGCCTGATACTTAGAAAGTCCTCAATATAAGGTATGACGATAGTTATAGATAATTAGTATATATATAGTACAGATAATTCAACTATCATATAGTTGAATTATCATTGTGTGTATTTTATGTAATATATACACATGCTACATGTTCGTACATATAAATGAAGTGTACACTTGGATGGGAGATACTGTATTTACCATTCCCTCTTCAGTTCGGATAACCCAGAAGCAGTTAACGTCATGAACATAACCAACGTCAGGGCTCATGTAGCTGAAGCTTCCATTCATCCCTGAGAGGGACCCTCCACAAACTGCAAAGGAAAAGAAGATGAGCTGTGCTTTTCAGACACTCTGAAAAGGCTCGCCCTGCTGCCGAAGCTTTTAGAGAACTCCGAGTAATTCTCGTTGGAGACAAAAGCCCTGCCATTCTTTCTTCTCCCCTGTCTCCCTTCAACATCCACCCAAATCCCACCTCGTGCTCAAAGCCCAGCTGATGTCTCCTCATCTCCGCCTGAATTTCCCTGCCTCTTGGGGTTTTCTCCGGCACCCATTCCCTCTGTCTCTGTGACACCTGACACAGTTTAATTCTTATCTTTAGCTCCCGTCTCTCCTCTGTCGTTGTGTATCGTCTTGTCTCCTCAACTGGAAGATAAGCTGATAATAGGTGGAGACTATTTTATTTTCTGTTTCCTTATTTCTCCACAGGGTCTACTAGAGTTGTAAATACACAGCAGTCTCAATAAATGTGCCGATTCAGAATCAGGAGGAATGACGGAGGGGTGGAACGGTCAGAAGAGGTTTACGGAGGAGGCTGAATAAGAAGTACTCCTGAGGGACAGATACATTTGGATGGGAAGCAAAGAAGGAATTTGGAGAGGTTTGGGGAGAGAAATTTCCCAAATAAAGGAACACAGCCGAAATGCGGTGGCATATGGGGTCAAGAGAGAAGGAAATCTGTCTGGCTAGAAAGGGCGTATTTTTAGGGAACTAGTGAAAAATAAGGTTAGATGGATAGGGTGAGGCCTGGTTATAGAGGATGACTGAAAAACAGTCCCAAACTTTATTTAACAGACAAAAGGGAGGCACTGTATATTTGAGAGCAGGAGAGTGACATGATTACGTGTAATGTTCCCGGGAAATGAAATGGCTGCTATAGAGAAAACTCTCTCTTAGAAAACAACAATACCTTTAGCATATTTTGTTTTCAAAATGGACATAATGAAAGTGGCAAATATGGATTTAATTTTTCCTTTGATGAAAAAATTTTTATGGCTTGAATTGAAATATATATCTACCTTGTGAATTTCACACCATTTCTGCAAGGGAAGACTTAGTTCTAAGCCTTTGAGCAACTGAACAAGAAAGCAGGTTCAAAATCTGCAGCAGGACTCACTCAAGGATGATACTTCTAACCTGTGAGCATCTGTGGTACAAGAAATGCTGAGCATACCTTGCTGGGGAATCTGACAGAGAAATCCAGTCCAGAAACGTGTGCATTCACAACTGAAAGCATTAATGCCATCAACACAGGTTCCCCCATTCAGACAGGGGTTGCTCAGACACTCATTGATGTTTTCTGTGCAGTTGATACCTGCCCAACCCGATTCACAATTACAAAGATACCCAGAGACTGTTTCCTAAGGGAAGAAGAAACATAATGTCATAGAACAAAGGGACAGACAATAAACTGGAACCAACCCAAATAATAAAGAACAGCAGTGCTATGTATTCTGTGTAGAAGGTGTCGAACCATAAGCATCTTCCAGTAGCCTAACTTGTACCGATGCATTTCAATGGTACTTGCAAAGTATAAGAAATCAGATGTATTTGGGTCAAACTGCAGGCTTTGTTTTACCGCTTTGTAAATCACTGAGAGAAAAAATGAACTCATTGGTTTTTTCTGGGAACTAAAGTTAGTACCTACCTTTTATCTGAAAGTTATTGACAGTTGTTTATCTTAAGTTTGAATCATTACCTTAAAATCTGTAAATCATAGAAAACATATTTCTCAGAAGTGAAACTACAATTATTCTCCAGTACTCAGTTTCCCCAGGAAGAGGAAAGGACTCACTTTGCACTGTCCATGTAAACAGGGGTGACTCAGGCAAATGCTGCTGAGCTGCGCACATCCATGTGGCCCATAACCGCTTCCAGTATATCCCGGGAGACAGGTGCAGACCGGTAGGGAACCTGGTTAGAAATACAAATGGATGCGTAAATACAGGTCCCCTCCATTCTGACCCAGTAACAAAACTCAGGCTCTGTCGTCTAAACAAGGAATCGTCAAAGTCTACACATCCCCAGGGGCAGACAAGGCAAGGTATGAGGAGAAAATATTAGAATCTTTTTTTTTCTAGTTTTTATCTTAAGAATAAGAAAGACCTGACACATTTGCAATATTTATTTGCAGGTTGACACTGGTGCTGTCAGCCTGTATGTCATGGTCCTGAGTTGTGTACAAATGTGAGGCATGCCAAGGAAAAGGGGAGTTTCTTATCATGGAGGGGTTGACGGCAGGAAAGAGCATTCCTCTGAGGACAGTATCTGTTGCAAGCACTGTACACATACTGACTAACTTAACCCTCTCAAGAGCCCTATAAATAGGTACTATTATAATTTCCATTTACAGATGAAGACAAAGCACAGAGAGATGAAGTGCCTTTCATCAGGGACACACAGCTAGAACATGGTGGAGCCCAGGGAAAAGTAAAATCCAGTCTTCTTCTAGAATTCATTCTCCTAACCACTTCAGTAGGCTGTTAATCATTTAAAAAACACTTAAAGAGTTATACACATATATACATGCATATATATACACACATATTCTTTCATATATGTGATATGACAAGTTAGCAAAAATAAAAGTGGTATTTTGAAATAACGAGAGATATGATACGTTATTCAATAAATGGAGTTGGGGCCACCTATTTGGACAAAAATATCAAATTAGACCTCTATTTGATGCTATAGATAAAAACAAATCTTTAAAAGACCAAAGATTTTAATATTAAAAATAAATGAGAGTACATGTACTTGACTATTTTTAAAGAGTTTGGTAGGGAAGACCAGATTACCAGAGGAAAAACCCTAAAAGAAAACATTTACCTTTTTGACTACATAAAAATTTTAAACTTCTATATAGAAAATACAACCAAAAAATTGAAATAAAAACAACATCCAGGAAAATTACATGTAAAATATAAGACAGATAATGAGATAATATCCTCATAGTACCTAATGAAATTTTACAAATCAGTAAGAAAGCAGATGAACAAAGGACATGAAAAAAATTTTTAAATGGCCAGTAACTGTCTAAAAAGTATTCATTATGAATTATTAGTAATCAGAAAGTTTTTTGATTTAATCAAAATTAAAATAATGAGAAGGCAATTTTTGCCTATAAATTGACCAAAACGAAAAATAGCAATAGTACCCTTTATTGTCAAGGGTGGGGTAAATGTATATTTTCACACACTGTTAATGAGCATATAAATTGATATATTTTCTGGGAGAAAATTTAGTAATATGTATGTATTTTTTAAATTGTAGGAGGTGAAGCTTCTTTTATGCAGCACAGCAGACCCTGTGGGTTTTCACCCTAGATCCATTTGCCCCTCCTTAGTAGTGAACTCCTTATTTTAACTGGGGGCATGGGCACCTGAAATAAAGATTACATTTCCCAGCTTCCCTTGCAGCCAGGCTCAGTGCAGCCAAAGGCCCAGAAAGGGGAGTCCTTAAAGAGAGCTGACAGGTCCTCCTTCCTCCTTTTCTCCTTCCTGCTGGAATACAGTCATGCATCTATCAGCTGGCTTAATTATCTTGGGAAATAATTGCAAAAATTAGAGCAGATAATAAAAGAGCATAGCCTATTGCATTTTAAAAAATCCAAATGTATAGTTTTATAACATGGATTAATTTTTGGTTTGAAGACCAAAGTAAGAATTTTGAAAATAGAGGATTTTGATTCTAAAATGTTGATTTGCTTTAGAAGGTCATATTACAATACCCCAAACCAGAGGGAGAGATGAGTCATTACCCAGAACCGAGGAGCATGACGCGAGTGGGTGGCAGCCTCCGTTATTGACCGAGCAGAGGTCTATGAGGGTGCAGACTCTTCCATCGCCCTGGTACCCTGATCACAGCAAGAGCAGGGGCATGAAAAACAACGTCAGGAATATGCAAGAAGAAGAATCGCAATCTGAGAATCAAATATCACAGGAACCAGACCAACCAGAGATCTTCCACCATCAAAACAGAAAATGTAAATGTAATGTGTCATAAATAAAATTCCATAGTTAAGAAAATGGACAGGGACTTCCCTGGTGGCGCAATGGATAAGACTCAACGCTCCCAATACAAGGGGCCTGGGTTCAATCTCTGGTCAGGGAACTAGATACCGCATACATGTCACAACTAAGAGTTCGCAACACATGACTAAGGAGCCCACATGCCACACTAAGAAGCTGGCGAGCCGCAACTAAGGAGCCCACCTGCCGCAACTAAGGAGGCCTGAAGCCACAACTAAGGAGCCCACATGACACAACTAAGGAGGCCTGAAGCCACAACTAAGGAGCCCACGAGCCGCAACTAAGACCCAGTGCAACCAAATAAATAAATAAAATAATAAATAAATATTAAAAAAAGAAAATGGACAGCAAGAATTAGGAACCTGATTTCAGAAACAACATTCAGGGTTGTTTCTAATGACAAAAATAAAACTAAAAAGACAAATGAAACTACTGGGAGACTTAGAAAGTGCTGACACCAAGGAAGTTGACATTTTTTAATTACAGTGACTTTGAAGATCTTGGAGCTGAATTATTCTAAAAGTCCAAAGTACTGTTATTTCATGTTAATAAAACATACAGGGTTTCAGTTTACCCCTTAGAATTCCCTGAACTTCTTGGATAGTAACTCAGTTTAGGTTAGAGAATAGGAGTCATGACTTCTTTCCAGAAGAGAAGGGAAACTCACATGTATGATATGCCTACTATTAACGTCTGTTATTTAGTAAACTTTATATGGAAAACATCTCATGAGTTCATTATATTAATAAATTATTTGTGGCAACAATAGGTCTGTGATCCACAGAGAAAATCTGTCAAGTTCTGCATTATCTCAAGAGGCTATTTCACAGTTTGTAAAGGCTTATTGTTTTCCATTGATATTCAAGATATGTTTTATTTCTTTCTTATCACATAGCTGAACTAATGTGCCCTGGACCCATAAGTTAAGTAAAACTTTTTGCACTATTCAGTTTGTCTCCTTAGACATAAGTCCTGTTTACAATGGAACACAAGAGCCTGTTTTCAAATGCGTGTTTTGCCCGTAAGGGTATCAGGACATTTGGTGTAGCACCTGGGGGACAGTGCTGACAGTGGTAAGATCCAGGTGTGTTTACACACTCAACAGGTGGAGCCACAGAACAACCGCCGTTGCTTATCTCACATTCATTGATATCTTCACAAATGTGTCCATTTCCTTGCCAGCCTAGAAAAACAGGTTTGAAAAGTTAGCTCTTCAATAGTTAAACACACATGAAAACCTGCTTAACTGTGTGAGGAACCACTGATTAAAATGAGATATACTCTACCTATCAGATTGGCAAAAATTGTTTTAAATACTTACCATCAAATTCCTGCAAAGAGGTGGGCACATGGGGTAGTCTTATATGCTGTTAGTCAGAAGTTAAATTAATAAAACCTATCGGGAAAGAGATCTAGGAGTATTCGTTTAAAATTTTAAAATACATACCTTTTGACTAACAATTCCACTTCTTAAAACATATTCTGCAATGATAAAACTGTCAGTACATAAAGATGTAGGTAAACTGGTATCTACTGCAGCATGGTTTAATGGGGAAAAAAACTCTCAATGGTCTATAGGAGCATAGCTGAAAATATTATGACTCATCTATACCATTGGATGCTAAAAGCTATTTTAATAATATGTGCACACACACTGAAAGAATTTTCCCGTATTGTTTTAATTGAAAATACCAAATTTTAGAAATATATGCAGAGCTGTGATCCCAGTTTGGGGAAAGAATTTTTTTGAAACCTGCATATAGGTCTGTGTGCTTGTATGAGTGAAGGAAAAGGCAGAAGAGGAGAGAACCAGTTGCTGACAGTGGTTTCATCAGGAGAAGGAGCTTGAAGAAGAAAGGGATTGTCATGTTACTTGAGACACAGCTGTTTTATTCAACTGTTGAGTTTTATTACTCAATTGAAATGATTTAAAATTATAAGAATTTTTAAAACATTTTAAATCCTTTAAAATATTTATTGTCTTTGATCTAAGTAGGGACCCCTTCTAAAAATCTACCTGAGAAAATTATCATATTTGTGGGTGAATAATTGAATGCATAGAAAAAAGCTGGAAGGAAATATGTTCAAACATTAGTGGTGGTTCTGAGTGATGACTATTTTTTTTTCTGTTTTTTTTTTTTGTAATTTTATAGTTTCTTTATATTTTATAAGAGCATATATTGCTTTGATATTCAGGGAAAACTAAGGTGATTGACAGGAAAACAAAAAGTTTGTGTTTCTCTTTTTCTTCTCCAACAATAAAAAGAAAAACGTAAGAACACCTTTGCCCAGGTTATACTTTAAATGATTTACTTTTCTGATTTCTAGTTTTTAAAGATTGTCATTGGCAAATTACCTTGAAGAACATAATTATTTGCACATTTTGCTTGCCCCTGAGAACTAAGAAGGAAAAGGTCTTGACGTGTTTCCTTCAGCGTCTTTCTAGCTGTACAAGATCTAAACATGTAAGTTGGAGAAAGTCACTAAACCAGACATTGCTAAGGGAACCAACAGGCACGTGAGGCTCCCTGGCAAGAGAGAATAAGGGAGAACTCAACAGCTCGGCTCTCACCCAGGGCCAAGCAGACCTGGGTTTGGATCCTGACTGAGGCTAAGCTCTTGGATCTTGGGCAAGTTATTTACCTTCTCTGAGGTTCAAGTTCTTATATTTCAAAATGGGAATAATACTAATTCCCACCATTTCTTGTTTCTGTTGCAGCTGCATGAATTAGAAACTGCCTAGCACAGTGCCTTAATGACATTCTCATAAGGAATAGCTGCAGTTATTATATTCTTCTTGGGTTCCACTTTCTAAGAACACCGAAGGAGTGCAGACGGGCCTTGTAAACTCTCTGGGGTCTGGTCGATTGCTTACCAGTGCACCCAGATCAGTGCTCAGCTCACAGCAGGTGCTCTGCAAGCATGCCTTGAAGGGAGGAGGATGATCTCACAGTAAGAAATGAAGCTTTGACTCAAACCCAGGCAGTCTGAGCCCTGAGTCCACATTCTCAGGGACCTCCCCTGGAGGTTCGGTCTCTGTGGGTCTGTGATGGGGCTGGACAACCCTGTTTACAGCCAGGCCCCAGGGTCTTCTAATGACACACCCAGGTGAGGACTACTGGACTCTAGTGAACACAGTCAGAGCTCAGTTTGCCCAAGTCTACCATCATCTGGTTCATATGAAAGGTGGGACCAGAGCACGTGTCTTTTGATCTCAAGTCTAATCAGTTCACAGCCATAGCAACAAAATGTTTGACCTCCCAAACTCTATGGCTAACCCTGGCCCCAAAATTTGACTCTGGCACACTTTGGGACAAACCCCTCATTTCTTTTGTTGAATTGTTACAGCAGTAAGATGGTCTGGAGTGGGATTTAGTGAATCAGGACATGAAACTGGATCGGAAGCCATCCTGAAAACAGCATTCTTATCCCTCGGCAGTGGAAAGAACTTGGTTCTGGCATTTTGCCTGGCTGCCAGGCATCTCTGGCCGGGCGGGGACATGTCCATATACCTGCGGGACAGGCGCCACAATAGAAGGAGCCCGGCGTGTTGAAACACTGCACAAGCGCTGAGCAAGGCGTAGGCCAGAGGCTGCACTCGTCTCTGTCCAGCGTGCAGGCCATGCTGTTCGACGGGGCCGTCCACCCGGCATCACAGAGGCAGCTGTACCTGGGCTGGCAGGACGACAAGGGTGTGAAGAAAGGCAATCAAGAAAAATGAGCACGAAAAGCCTTTGGAAATCTCACCCGAGCCCACAGAAAACTGATTTTTCCTCTAACGTTCATTTCCATGAGGCCAGTGGAGTGGCTTCTCTTTTTCTTCCCATATGATTAAGCATTTAGACCAGACCATGAAAAAAAGAGAAACAGCTTTATTTTAGAATAAGGGAAACCTGTCATTTGCTCCCAAAGATGCCTGGGAAAGAGTAGCAACAATCAAGAGCTGTAAGTCAATATAATTAAAGTCAATCAACTCAGCCTGCTCTGCTTTTAGAGGGAAAAACACCCATGTAGGCACAGACCTTGGAAAATCAATTCTGTTTGTTTCCTTTTTGAAGGTTCCACCCACCACCACCCCTCCCACCATGGCTGGAAGGGAACCATTTTCCATCACATGGGCAGAAAAAAATAGAACTAAAAATAAAGACCGGAAGGTCTCCAGCAAGGCCAAGTGGGCCAGGGCTGGGCGACCTTGAGGGCCAGGAATCAAGGTCGCCAGGACCCAGAGCACAGGGGACGCTCAGGGAGGTAGAGTCTGCAGCAGTCACAGGGGCTCAGGCGGCCAGAAAAATCCAGACTCCTTAAAATTGAATGTTGCAAACAAGGGCAGGCCTTTTGTGTTGCCATGTCTTGTCACCGTTAAAACTCACAAGGCCAAGAGAAGGTCATGTCTCACAGCGAGATTCATGGACGAATAATAAAAAAATGCTCGGATTTATATAATGAAATCAACCTCTGGGTCCCGTTTTCTGTTTATTTATAGACAACTGTCACAACCTTCCTCATCTGAGGCCGGCTTAAGGGCAGGACGTGGCTCCCCTCTGCAGCCCCACAGGGTCCTGCTTGTACACGGCTACGCAGAGGGAGGAACTAATACCCAGGCCTCTCCCGAGGGGTCCCACTCCGGAAGACACCCACCTCTCCAGCCTGCACCCGGACCAGATCCTCGCAGATGCCGTGGACACAGCGCACCTGGGAACCCCCCTCACAGTCATCGTATTTGGATGCACACTGGGGGCCGTGGGTCTCAGGCGAGCAGAGACAACTGTTGGTCACACAAAGCACAACGTCAGGACCTGTTTCTTAGCATCAATAAAAAAATAGCAGTAATTCCGATTGCAGGTCAGTGATCTTCACGTGGAATCATAAACCAGCAAACCAGATTTACTGGCTGGCGTCTTGGGAGAAAACCACTGTGCTCTTCTTTAAGCGGCAGATTGAGTAAATGTGTTATCATGTCAAATATGGGGTGAGAGGGCACGACTACCACTATAAATTCTTCTGCTATCAGGTCATCAAACAGTGCTTTCAAAGGTCAGCCATCTATAAACTAAGGGGGACGGAGCTCCTCAGGATGGTACAGGGAGAGATCATCGCAGCCTTTCAAAGTCCATCCAGCTGGACCCGCCAGTAAGCCCAGGTGACCCTGACTGAATGGATAAATTCCCGAATATTCTCTAGGCTTGCGTAACCTCACCAACAGTGGTATATCCACATCTCAGAGTCTATGATGATGGTGATTATACTACAAGGGCAACACTTCTATCCATAAGACAGGAGTTAACATAGTAACATTTCTTCCATTGTCACATTGTAACTCACAAGATGTAATTATCACGTATTACCTAAACTAGCCCTGGGTGTTTTGTCATGAGATTTCAGTTCCGTAATAATCAAATAAGCAAAGTCGTTTTAAGCTATCGTAATCTTAAAGTTGCTGAGTTAGTCTTATATCTGTCCTGCAGCTTCAGAGGGAATGTGGACGGTGTGAGATGGTGGCTGGGGGAAGGGGGGGAGGTAGAGGAATCACAGAGCTACACTTCTTTACACGTCTGAGCACAGCTGATGGAGCGAGAGCCAGGCCTGCAGGGCACTGTTTGCCTGACTTGAGCCATGTTGGCCACTGGGGCCAAGGGCAGAGTCAAGGTACGAGGAGGACCTGTGTGGCCATGGACCGTGAACTAGTTTCTGAGTGTTCTGGAAAAGGGGCCACTCTACCTGGTAAAGAAGCTCTTTTAACGATACGTGCTGAGGCACAAAGAGCTCAGCTGATGTCCATGGATAAAAACAAATGTGTGATTGGCAGTGAGGGAAAGGGGAGCTTGGTTGTTGGAGAAGCTCCAGGAGCCACAGTCTGGGCACAGAACTCGGTGTAGCCGTGGAGGCCTCAGAAACAACTGCTGTGGTGGCACCTTCGAGTGGGTTCTAAGGAAGAAAGAGACCAACAAATGTGGCCGGAGATGGAGAGTAAGAGTATGGTGGATACCATTCAGGCACTCACATGTGGGGTTGCCAGACCTAGCAAATAAAGATACAGGATGCCCGGTTTAAAATTTGAATTTCAGATAAATACTTTTTTGGTATAAGTATGTCCCATGCAATTTGCAACATCACTATATAATTCTGTAAAACCTGTTCCATTAATAAATTACATTTCTGAGCATTCCAAGGTTGCCTTTCTCATTAAGCTCATAGATGGATAGCTATACATGATTAAACTTA
Organism: Balaenoptera musculus; assembly: GCF_009873245.2. Lineage (NCBI taxonomy): Eukaryota > Metazoa > Chordata > Mammalia > Artiodactyla > Balaenopteridae > Balaenoptera > Balaenoptera musculus. The sequence continues at coordinate 5,270,034 of NC_045786.1, read as the reverse complement.
AAAAGAAATTCAATTATTCATTCCTTACCCATAAGCTATTGATCTTCTTCTCATCTCTCTTTTTCCATACTCCCCCTCTCATATTCTCCTCCCTTTCCTCTTCACTCTCCCAGCCTTACACAGAATATTCTTTCAGACAATTTAATTAGACTCTTGGAGATGGCAGGACTTTGGACCATCTCTTGCACACATTTGAGGATCTGATCCAGGTGGCTTCCTGGCTAAAAGTTTATTTTACCAGCACCTCCACCCACCAAAGGAAAATTTTTTTTAATCTTTAAACCAACTATTACTAGCTTTCTGAGTCTATGATGTATGAGAAGTCTGAGTATTCAGGAACCCATGGGACAAGACTGCCTAGGTTTAAATCTTGACCCTTCCTGTTAACTCTTCACCTTAGACCATGTAATAATTACTCCCTCTGCCTCTGTTTCTTGTAAAATATAAGTGCTAATCTATGAACACTATTTTCACCTTGGGGTCTAAAGGCATTTTCCTGTAGGAAGTGCTCAGGAAACTGCATTTATCTTATCACTAAGTGATTTACTATTGGAAAAGGACTTGAAATTTGAGAAGAGCTGCAGTTAAGTCCTCTCTCTTCCTTCTCCCTTGCTATTGTCATTTGGAGAGGAGTATATTTTAATCCTACGTACTTCCCTAATGAGCTACAAAGTATACTTCTTTCATTAAGTTTAGATAACATGAGAAGAAGAAAGCCTAAGGGGAGGAAGGAAGCCAAATACAAGAGCAATTTCCTTACTATGATCCTCAAAGACAAATATTTTTAATCCCATTTTACTGGCAAGGTTCAAATTGCCCAAGGCACAGAATTAGCAATTGGCAGAAGATGAATTAAAACGTAGGTCAGTGTTATTCCTGTACTATTGTTTTTCCACATCGCATTCCCATGTTCTGAAAGGGAGAGTTAGTTGAAGACTTTCCATTTCTACATGTCTTTTTAACATAACAGTGTTTGTATGCAAAATGCATATTCTCAAGGTGTCTGGATACACCCTTAAGGAAAAAGAGTAGCGAATTATATGCCTCCCTGAAGAAGTCACTTTTGTAATGACCTTCTATTGCTGATTTGGTTCCAGCAGAAAAAAACTAGGCTTTTCCATCTTCAAAAACGCTGCAAGTGCATTTGGCAGTTGAGACGAGGTCACATATATTTTCATGGTCATAGTTTAACTTGTGCTAGAGTCCATGGTTCAATATTAATATAACTGACTAACTAAAAGAGGTAATATGTTTAATACCTAACTACCATCTGAGCTAAAACCAGATGATCCTCCATCATAAGCTCTGCCTGTTTTAAAATCTACCAGTGATAAGAATGGAAATAAGTAAAATAAAATATGATAAACACCATGTGTTCTTGGAGAAAAAACAAACAACAAACTCAACTTTTTTTTTTTTTTTTTTTTTTTTGCCCTATAAAGCCTTCTAGATCTGAGCCTGAAGTACATAACATGCACCATCCATGCATGGCCAATGTGGATCCCACGGACTGTCTCAGACCCACAGTCAGCAGGAAACAATAGGAATTACTTCTTCAGAATAAAGAGGCAATAACAGTATTGAGAAGTGGCAAAATATTACCTGTTAGCTATCTGAGCACTTGGGACAAGACCACGAGCCACAGGAGTCGGGGAAAACAGACGATGGTTTTTCTTGCTCTACTTTCATTACTCCAAGAAAGAATTTTTACCAGAAATTTTTCTGTGAAATGGGGCTTCCAATGAATTAGTATTTGCATAGCGCTTTATCTTTCACAGGTCTTTATAATTAAAAATTATTAATCCCCTTAAATAAAGACTCCTTTGTCTCCCTCAAGTAAGTGGGCTCTAAGAGTCAGAGACTGAAGAAGGCTGTAAATCCAGAGCAGACTCCGCTCACCACAGACACATTTCTGCACATCCAGATTATTCAACAGGGTCTCAAGTTGGCCTTCATCAACTGCCCACAGAAGTTTCCAGAAGGGGTTTCTAGTCTCAGGGAAGCTACTGATGAACAAGGATTTCACCTCACGTAATTAGTAGAACTCGAGGAAATAGCTAAAGGATCTTTGTTTCATTCCACATAGATTCCACAAAGCAAGCATTTAATCTTACGCTCATGTACATTTTTCGATATGCTCTTTTATTCCTTCAAAAAGACTTCATCATATGCCTGAATGAGAGTATTTCAGTCATAGATAATCAACTGGAATTCACGGGGCTTCATAAACCATCCCCACAGCAAGGAGAAACCAGATTGAAGTGCTGTGCTCCCTAACGTCCTCCAGCAAATCTATGAAGGGCAGAAACTAGAAACCAAAACCATTCCCAGGGTCAGCACAGTCAGTCCTTGGGCTTTCTTTGATAGGACGGTGCAAGAGAAAATAATTCAGTGCTGCCCTATCAAGCTCAATCTGCCATTTAGGCAGCTCTCAACAAATACAGTGGCCCTCTCTCCCTGCCTCTCTCCCTCCCTCCCTCCTTCCCTCCCTCTCTCCTCTCTCTCTCTCTCTCCCTCACTCCCTCCTTCTCGTTTGTATCTGGAAAAATTAACCTCTGACATGCAGCAAATACTTGCGTTAAAATTTTTCTTTTCTTTTCCATTTTGCAGGGGTAAAAATACAAATTTGTCCTGGGGGGAAAAAACGATTTTGGCTCCGTCTATGGGTCTCTCCTCCCTGCTGCACACATTTGTTATTGTGTTGAGTTGCAAGACTCCAGAAGACAGTGATGATAACAGAAGACCAAGAGTGAGAACTAATCTCCAGGACATTCCTCCATAACAGGAAGGTGAGAACGATTAGTGCTAGGAGTCATTTGCCACCGATATCTGCAAGCAGCGATTTTCATTGATAAGTGCCCATAAACAGAAATGAGGAGATAATGCTTTCAAGGCAATGAAAGATTAGACCTGCATTCTGGATCTGGCCCAAGCTTGAATGTTTATGAAAGCAGGGATCAGGGGGTTCCTTTAAATGAGAAACAAAATCCAGAGAGCAAAAGGCTCTTTAATAATGTAATAGTTCATTTACATCACAGGCGGTACAGTGTGCATGACATTTAAACTCACAGACACATCCACCAGAAGTTTGAATGAGTTAAGTTTGTAACTTGCAATGAGCAAAAAATTTTAAGATCAGGTCAAAAGAACAAAAGGATCGACTAAATGAAAAAGAGGAAGATTGGGGTTGCTTTTTGAGAAAATAGTGTGTGAACAGATGACAAGGCCAAAACCAAAATTACTGTGCTCATTTTTGCTGGACAGGTCAGAATGGATTGTTACAAGGGGATTGAAGAACAAGACATCAGGGATACCAGCGAGAGAGTAAATAATTGCTCTTTACTCCAGTGAGGTCACACCCAAAGATTTTGTCATAACAGAACCAATTTCTTTACCTTTTAATAATCACTGAATATAGGAGATCCACCAAACTATAGGGAAAGATGATGTCTAGAGGTTTGGGGTTTCTTTTAAGTGATTTTTAAGAAACTACAGAAACAGTTTGACATTGATCTGCCGTACATGTTTGGACTTGATTATCTAACAAGATAGTGCATCAGCCAGTGTAGCTTTCAAGACCAATATTCCTAGAGTTTGATGGGAACATGGACGCATCGGGATACCTAAGTCGGCTTTGTAAGGGAAGGGAAGTTCTCCTGCAGAGGGCGATGCCTGAGCAGAGCAGGAGAATGCAGTAGACGAGCCACGTGACAGAGGCAATCGGAAGAGAAGACGGGGGAGGCCTGACGACTGTGCTGAGGGCCTGATGGCTAACTGAAGAAAGACAGTGAGCGTGAACCGTGTGAAGAGAACCTCGGTTCAGTCTCTGCTCTGGTTACAGCGAACACTGCACTTAGCGCTTGAATGGAGATGTCCTGATGTGATCTATCAGCTCTCTACTCTGTGGAATGAGGGCAGCAGGGACTCGCTGGTATGGGGGGTGGTGTCCCTCCCTCTTCTACGTAAGGCTCTTCAGTGGCTGCCACTTTGATGCTCTGACTCCTGCTAACCCTTCAGCCTCATCTTGCCCCGGGCCATCCTCACTCTCTACCCCAGCCATGGTGGCCTCCTTCCCGTTCCTCAGAGATTCCAGAGAAAGGATTTCTTCATGGGGTGAGAGCTGAGGTCACACAAGCTTTTTTCCATCTAAGTAAATAGCTACGTGTATGTTAAATAAGCACCACGTGACTTCCCCAGGGAGCACCTAATTTTGCTGGTAATACAGATGCTTAATCTTGGACACTTTTAACCAGGGGATGTCTTAGCCCTTCAAAAACACACCCTAATACTTTTTTTAAAAACCAAAAAAACAGGCAAAAGTGACAGTCAGTTTTGAGCTAAAGCTTTAAGAGACTTTACATATTTCTGTTTAGCTCTCTGGGGGCTTTTGACCTTGGCCATGAGAAGGACATTTCTCAGGCAGCTGGGACACCTCCAGCCCAGGCCTAAGAATGAGACACGCAGACCAAGCCTAAATGAGGTGGAGCCACCGTGGCCAATATGCAGACCTGTGAGTATGAAAAATAAATACTTATTGGTTTAAAAAAAAAAAAGGAAAGAAAAAATCACCTGTAACTTCCTGCTGTATTTATACACGTGGCTCCATTCTGGCAGCCCAAGGGTGTTCCTGAGTAAATCTCACATTCGTTAACGTCATCGGAGCACAGAGGACCCTGCGTTCAGACAAAGAACAAAGTCAGGTGTCGCAGGTCACAGAAGCATCTGGGGCCAGTCTTCACAGGATACGTTGAAGGATTTAAACACGGACAGTAAAGAAATCCTCGGTCAAGCCAAATACATTAAAACTGAGACTGATCTCCAGTCATCCTTCCTCTGGAACTCAGGTATGGCCCAACAGAGACAAAGAGCTCTTCGCAGATCACACCACTCACACGAGAAGAATCCTTACACAGACTAACCCTCATTTCACTATGGAGCTCTGCCTGGGAATAGTCACATAATTTCTTTTTAATGCACATGTCAGGAACATTTTCATCATTAATAGAAAAGGACAGGAAAATGTACAGGCTATATCAAGATTTGTTTAGTACTTTCAAGGCTGAACCATTTAAATTCATGCTAGCCAGAATAACACGTAGTATCCAATCCAGTGAACCCTCCTTAAGATGGCTCAGTATTCAGTGGGTGATAGAATCATGCCCGCCGCTGTTTGGATTTTGGCGTACGTGGTGTCATTCATTCTGATTCAGGAGACCACAGAATCCTAGAAACCTTGGATGGAGAATTAAATATGTCTGAAGGACTCCAAGGAAACCACCGATGCTGACTCACCATCATTTTTAACCAAAGACAAGTGACTCACCTTCCACGGTGAGGGACAGATACAAAAAAAGGAATCCTGGAGATTGAGGCAGGTTCCGCCGTGCTGGCACGGATTGCTGCTGCAGACCTTTCTGTCATGTGTCTGAAACAAAGACGGGATGGTCAGCGAGACAATCGTGCTTTCCGTGTTTCAGAGCAGGCATGTATATAAAACTACATTTTACTCCTGATCAATGGAGGGTCTTCCTCCAGACTTTAAATCCATTACTTAAATTCTTCTTCGTATCAACTCTCTTATGAAAAAACAAAGCATTTGATATCATCAGTCCTATTCATATTCCTTCACTGTTCACATGCATTTAACCAGGGATGGGATGAGGCATGAGTGACAGGTGAGGATTCTCACTCTCTCTTTGGATAAAGCATTGTTCACCCGACAGATGTACGTTGGTGGACAAGGGTCAAGATTTCAGGTGTGGGAATCACAGGAACATTTCTCTTGTTCCAGTTCTTCTGCTGTTGTTCTTATCTTTGGTACCTCCAGATAAGCATTTGAAATATGATCATCTTTTGCTGCCACCCCTCCTCCCCTGGGTTAAGATAACTGAACTCTTTTCACTCCAAGACCCTTTACTGGAAATGTGGCCTGTGGTTTAGATACACCCTGCACTCTTGTGCTCACATGACTGCTTTCAGACCAGAGTCGCAGACAGACCTGCCTTTGTCTACAGAACCTGGGGAATCTTACCCTATGTCAGCTACCAGTTCCAGTCTTGTACGGTCTGCAATGCCTTTGGGGGCAGAGGAAACTTCTTTAGAGAGGACAAGTGATTATGCAAGGAAAGCTATCCCGTTAATTTCACCTAAACTCTGTCTAATTCTGTTTTAAAAATTAAAATAGGGGCAAATTATTCTTCACATTTAAAAAAAAATTTGGTGACTCAGAGAGAAAATGAAGTCTGTTCCCTCCATTTGCAGATGAAACTGAGAGCAGAGGATGGCGGGCTGACTCAGCACCATTTAGTGCAAAGCCCATTCTCTCTCCACCTTTGTACTAAGTCAGGTGCCCATACACTGGGGGGTCTCTTTCTGGGCTCTGTTTTCTTCCATTATTCTGTCTGTCTTCGTGCCCGTACCACAACTAGCTCTGTTCATCACAGGATACTATTAAAAATTAACCACAAACTCATTTAGAGTTTTTTCTGGCATACAAGACAACACTGAGGATTAAAACCTCGAAAGCCCGTGGGGGCCCAGCAGGAAATGGAATCCGTAAGCAGTCAGGAGGAAGACGATAGGGAACTTGGGGGCCTGTGGTGCCCAGAGAGCACTTGCCCCGTCCAAAGGCATGAAGGCACTCCCATTCCTAAATCATTCAAAACTCTTCCTGGGGGGATGGGCAGGGGGTGGCCAGTCTGAGCTCATTGGCCCATGGCCTCCAGTTCCTGACCTTTGGTGGGAATGAAGAAGCACTCTAGGAGACTGAAAACGCTCGTGCTGTGCCTTGCTCATTTTTAATTCCTCCACTACTCCATAAAAAGATAAAGGCTGAAAGGGCAATTTATTATCAAAGCCGGCAAAAAGAATACAAGAACTTGTTCACCGAATTTAAAACGCCAAAGTAGAGGATAACATTTGAAGCATAATCAAAAACAGACCAAGAATATTGGGGCAGGGATTCTTAACCTGGAATTCCCTTGCTTTTATTCAAAATTTAAAATATGGAGACCTTCTATGCATTTCTCTGTGTGGAAGCTTACAGCTCCCATGAAAGTCTCAAAAATGTCAGCTCCCTACAAAAGGGATAAGAAGTCTAAAATTACAAGGACTAGTTTACAAGCATGTAGTAAAGTTATGGAAGGTTTATTCTAATAAATTGTTCATATTTAATTACCAGCAAATATACTTTTAAGAAGATTTGGAATATTTTGAGATACATCCTAGACTTCTAAGTTTAATGTTAGAGAAAATGTAAGGCCTTTGAAAACCGAGGCCTGGATGCCAGAACCAGCAAGTTGGATGGTCCCTAGCTGACCAGCTTCAGCCTAAAGTTGCACGGTTAAAAAGTGCCAGCAGAAGAGGAAGAGCACATGGACGGCTAAACTTAGAGTCAGAGGACTTCACATGCCCAGTGACCTTCATCTCTCTGAGGCTCACTTTGCTTCATCTGTGTCCTGGGAAGCATGACTTGTGATGAGAATTAAATGAACTTATTTACAAAACAGAGAGTCACAGATGTAGAAAACAATCTTATGGTTACCAGGAGGAAAAGGTGGGGGGAGGGATAAATTGGGAGATTGGGATTGACATAGACACACTACTATATAGAAAACAGATAACTTATAAGGACCTACCGTAGAGCACAAGGAACTCTACTCAATGCTGTATAATGACCTATATGGGAAAAGAATCTAAAAAAGAGTGGATATATGTATATGCATAACTGATTCACTTTGCTGTACAGAAGAAAGTAATACAACATTATAAATCAACTATACTCCAATAAAAAGTTTTTTTAAATTGTGATGAGAACTAAATCATGGGAAAAGCAAAGTCCTTGATATTGATTCTCCATCCACCTTAAGATAAGAATACCAGCTCCATCAATGATTCTAGTGCATTTTCAATGAAAGATGTTGGCTATCTAGTAGTTACGGGACTTACCTGCTGTAAGCTTTGAAATTTTCTCTCAAGATCCGCGAGCTAGCAGTGGGGAGGAGAAAACATCCGTTAGCTGGTTCAAAGGCGTGTCACATATAATGTTATCCTGTGACATATTTTCCTAATACCTTCTGCTGGGGACTTACTTTATCTGTTTGTTCCTTTTCTTATTGCCTTTTCCCTCCTCTTTTCTCTCCCCTCCAGGCTTCCCTTCCTTCCTACTCTCTTCCATGGCATGCATTTTTTGTTTTGTTTTTTAAGAAGTACAACCCAATGATAAGTTGTTTCATTGATTCTCTGTGCATGGTGACTCTGGGAATTTTCCTAAGTGACAGTGACCCATCCACCCTGTGCTATCAGCAAGTGAGCAAAGCTGACTTACACCACAAGCTCTGGTCACAGAATTTCCAACCACGGCCCATCACCACCTCTACACCCTCTACTAGAGCTGGGTCATTTAACCCAAAAGCCCACGATCACAACACTACATTTCTAAAGAGGATACAAATTTGGTATATCTTCTGCAAAAGAATTATTTACAAAGTTGAATTAAGGAGAACCCATTTGCTCTGAGGATGTGGAGGTCAGACTCACCTTGGAATCAAGCTGGTGGATTTGATTAGAAATATTCTGAGGCAGACCAATTGCACCTCTTTTTAAGTTCGTAATATCATCTTTGTTTTTCTGGATCTAATTTTAAAAAGAAGGAGAAGAAAAAGGAGGAGGAAGAGAATGCTAGTGAAAAAATCATGTATATAAGAATAAAATTTTTAAAATTTGAGTGGTATTCTACTTTAAGCCCTGAGATCTTGTCCATTATTAGAAAAACCAGAACAATGCCACGTATAATAAACGTTGGACTAAAATAGCTGTGGCATAATCCCATTTACCCTTTCAGTAACAATATATCAAGGAATTTTCCATTTGCATATTTTCCCATAATAACACTTTAGAATGCATGTAAAGAGGCCTGGCTTGGAATGAGACTGTTCAGGTTTTAAATCTTGGCTCAGCCATTTAATGTATGTCCTTGGACATGTTGCTGCAGAGTTCCTCTACCTCCCTTACTGAAGGGGTAATCATAACGCCAACCTCATAGGGCAGCTGTGAGGGTTAGATGAGACGACGTACATAAAGTGCTGAGCACGGTGGATAGCCCATAATAAGCTCTAAATACCAACTCCTAACATTATGACTGATAGGCCTGCATGATGTAGAAAACAATGAGCACTGAAAACATTCAATAAGACAGGAGAATAACTGGCCAATTCTGTTGTGTGGCAAAAGTAAACTGGTCACATCTACCCCTTTCTATGGTCCCCCTCCATCCTTGGTCCCCTTGTAAAGAGGCCCCACTATCACCCTCTGCATCTTCTCTGGGCTAGAGTAAATAAGCCTACACAGCGAGCCACTTCCTGCTAGAATTATTACCTGTACCCCTCATTAACCCTAGGGCATTGCTCTTTACAAGGACTTGTTGCACCTCCGATTATGTTCCCTGTGCTAAAGATTCAAAGTACAGATTAACATAGGCCTCCTTCTCACACCAGTTAGAATGGGCATCATCAGAAAACCTACAAACAATAAATGCTGGAGAGGGTGTGGAGAAAAGGGAACCCTCTTGCACTGTTGGTGGGAATGGAAATTGATACAGCCACTATGGAGAACAGTATGGAGGTTCCTTAAAAAACTAAAAATAGAACTACCATACGACCCAGCAATCCCACTACTGGGCATATACCCTGAGAAAACCATAGTTCAAAAAGACACATGCACCCCAATGTTCACTGCAGCACTATTTACAATAGCCAGGTCATGGAAGCAACCTACATGCCCATCGACAGACGAATGGATAAAGAAGATGTGGTACATATATACAATGCAATATTACTCAGCCATAAGAAGGAACAAAATTGGGTCATTTGTAGAGACGTGGATGGACCTAGAGACTGTCATACAGAGTGAAGTATGTCAGAAAGAGAAAAACAAATATTATATATTAACTCATATATGTGGAATCTAGAAAAATGGTACAGATGAACTGGTTTGCAAGGCAGATATAGAGACTCAGATGTAGAGAACAAACGTATGGACACCAAGGGGGGAAAGTGGCGGGTGGTGGTGGTGGTGGTGTGATGAATTGGGAGATTCGGATTGACATGTATGCACTAATATGTATAAAATAGATAACTAATAAGAACCTGCTGTATAAAAAATAATAATAAAATAAATTTTAAAAAACAAACAAAAAAAAATAGGCCTGTTCAATCAAGTAACCATATACGAATATACAAAACTACTTCAATGCATTTCCAGTGTATTACCTGATGTAAACATTCGCCAACATCTTCATCATTTAATTTAATTTTTCCCAGGGATCCAGTTCTAAATTCAATGTTTTTAGTTGATCCAGTAAGAAACACTAAATTTCCCCTCTCTGCAGTCATTCGAGGCCTGCATAATCCAAGCCAGAGAATGTATTGGTAATTATGGCATATAGTTTTTAAGTCTAAAGAACAAAGTTTCTCACCAAATAACTACAGACTGCATACACCTTTGCTTTGTGGTCAACTCAACCAAATTCTCCCTGCTCATCTGCCATTTCTTTCTTTGCAAATTTCCTGGAGGTATCTCCTAGTAATTGTATGCTTGCCTAATTTACAAAATGATAAATGAAAATTTTGTGTATAAAAAGATACTTCCATACATCAATACAACTGTTTTTCCCTATCTTGTTTTTAACATCATTGTTTTCCTCAAGAAAAATTACACCTTTGCTTACCTGGTTATTTGTGAAAACTGACGAGGAACCACCCTAGTCCATCAGCAGAAATAATCCATGTGTCTACTTACTGTTGGAGGTCAGTATTTCTTTTTTGTCTCTGCAGCGCAAGTCCTCCAGCTTCACCATATGATTCAGCAAATGTCAATAAAATAACCAAACTCCAAAGAAAAAGTGAGGACATCTTCCTCACCAACCTCCAAGGTTGTCAGGTAGGAGGGAGGCCGCTCTACCCAACTGAGTGTGGCAGTTTGGAGAAAGCAAACCAAGCAGATGTACTTTGATCAGTGGAATGTCCTGCAGTTTTCAGATCTTCCTTCTTTGCCCTAGAAGGCTACATTATTTCTTCTTCCTGAGGGATGTAAATGATCTTAGATCTTCAGTACTCTTCAACTTGTGAGAGGTCAAAATCTACTTCTAAGTGATGCACAACTTAATCATTATCTGCTTGACCTTTGAAATGGTAACAAATTGCTTTGGAAACATCCACTAAAACAATCCTTGCTTAAGAAGTAGCCACCTTTCAACAAACGCTTCTGGGAAAATTGGATATCCACATGCAAAAGAATAAAGTTGGACCCTGACTTTGTATTATGTAGAAAAATTAACTCAAAATGAACCAAATACCTAAATATAGGAGATAAAACCATAACATTCTTAGGAAAAAAAATAGGGGGAAGCTTCATCACATTGGATTCCGCAATGATTTCTTTGATGTGACTCCAAGACCACAAACAACAAAAGAGAAAAAGAATAGATAAATTGGACTACTTCAAAACGAAAAACTTTTGTATATTAAAGGACACTATCAACAGAGCGAAAAGGCAACTCAAAGAATGGGAAAAAATTTGCAAATCATATATATGATAAGAGGTTAATATGCAGAATCTGTAAAGAACTCCTACAACTCAACAGCAAAAAACAAATAAACCAATTAAGAAATGGGCAAAGAAAATCAACATTTCTTCAGAGGAGATATTCAAATAGCCAAACAACACATGAAAAGATGCCCAACATCACTAATCACCAGGGAAATACAAATCAGAACCACAATGAGACACCACTTCACACTCATAGGATGGTTACTATCAAACAAAAGCAGAAAATAGTAAGTATTGGGTGAGGATGTGAAAAAATCAGAACCCTTGTACACTGTTGGTGAGAATGTAAGATGGTACAGTTACTGTAAAACAGTGGCAGTTGCTCAAAAAATTCAACATAGAATTGCCATATGATCCAGGAATTCTACTTCTGGGTATATACACGAAAGAACGGAAAACAGGGACTCAAAGAGATATTTGTACAACTATGTTCATAGCAGCATTACATGGAAGCAAGCCAAGTGTTCATTGACCAATATGAATGGAAAAACAAAATGTGTTGCATGCATATCATGGAATATTATTCAGCCTTAAAAAGGAAGGAAACTCTGACATATGCTACAACGTGGATGAACCTTGAAGACATTATGCTAATTGAAATAAGCCAATCACAAAAGGGCAAATACTTGATGATTCCACTCATATGAAGAACCTAAAGTAGTCAGATATATAGAGACAGAAAGTAGAATGGTGGTTTCCAGAGATGCGGGGTAGGGAGAATGGTAAGTTACTGTTTAATGGGTACAGAGTTTCACTTTGGAAAGATGAAAAAAAGTTCTGGAGATAGATAGTGGTGATGGTTGCACAACAATGTGAAGGTATGTAATACCATTGAACTTAAAAATTACTCCCTTAAATAGGCTCTGCAACTTGATATTATGGAGAGATGTAACACTGTTTTACACCTGTTCTATTCAACCACAAGAACAAAACTAGCAAAACTAGCTGGCAAGCTGCTGTTTTCTTGAGGTGATACTGAAGTCAAGTGATGAGTTTTTTGTTATTCTGTTATTCGTTTTAAGAAATGGGTGTCATACAACAACGTATTTCAAGTTGAATACATTTTTTTAAAGTTTCATTAGTTCAAGCTTTGTTTAAAAGCTTAACAGTTTGGTACGGGGGGTGGAGGGAAATCTTGTCTTCGTGAAATACTTGTCAACTTTAAGAATAGGATGGGTTAGAATCCTCCAACACAAAGGACAATTCTAACTCTGAGCTTTGAACATAACTATTTTCATGATTCTATTTTCTTAAAGGTTACTTGCACTCAGCAAATTTGTTAAGTGCAATAAAAGATGTCTCCAGCATGATTTCAATAAGAACTTCCTTTTTTTTAACAGAATTTTCCTGTGTTACTAATGTGTTTATTATTAAACAAAGTAAAGATAATTTCTCTGCTCCCAATCTAGCCATCCAATTCCTAATTGTCCGTCATGCTAGAAAGAAAAGAAAGAAATATGCTTTCAAGGTCTGACTGACTTTGGAATGACGAGTTAGGGAATTTTACATTCAGCCCACCTGATCAACTCTAGCTGAGATCAATATACAAGTCAGACAGTCTGCACATGATTCAGTGGAAGCAATATAAAAATCAGTCGCTGTTTCCACACCATTATCACTCATCCTTTTTACCTGTCTTATTTGGAATTTCTTCAGCAAAGACATATTAAGATAGTTTTAGAATCCATGACCTCAGACTTAGAAGGTGAATTTTCTCCCCTCTCCTTTTCCCAGGGTAAATGTTCTATTGACCTGAAACCCTGTCTTTCATTGGCTGGCAAAGCTCCCATTTCCTCCCTAATTCAGAATGCATTCCACAAAGATTCTTCATGTGCCCTTTACATATTAGCCATTCTACAAAATGATAGGAATACAAAGTGGAATACATTGCAGATTTTCCTCTCCAAAGTCAGGTCTAGGGAAGATCATTCGTGTGGGTTCAAAATCCAGCTCCATCACTTTCTGACCATGTGACCCTGTTTCTTCACCAGCAGAAAGATAATAATATCAGCACTGAAGGTATACAAAATGTTTAACACATCCGGTCTTTGGCATTTGATGTGTCCACTAAATGTAAACTGCGGTTATCATGTAAATAAGTATAACCCTCCTTCCTCTTCTATGCTTGAACTTGGGTTTCTTAAAGTAAGAAATGATAGAAGAATCCACAGTTGACTTAAAAACCATGGGCACCAGGAATATCAGGGGTGTCTAATCTCCCCTTTTATGGAAGAAGATTCCAGAACAGAGACATGCATTGAGGACTTTGAGTGAGGACGGGGACAGCTGACCTGCAGCTGGGGATGTGAGGCAAAAGTTAACTGGTGTCTGAGAACCAGGCAAGGTGGTGCCAGGAAGCGAGGAAGAACTCCACATGGATGGGTGGAAAGCAAGATTAGATTTAAATCCTAGAGTCTCCAAGAGCAGGCAACCCAAAAGGAACAAACTCTTCCTCGAGATGGAGCTGAGAAAACAGAGAAAGGGAGGGTTTGCTCTAGGAGCTGCTCCATGGGAGGGACCGAGTGTGAGAGTACACCTAAGAAAGCCGTAATACACTTTTTTTTGCATTCATTAAAATAAATTATTAATTCAGAACACTAATAATATCCATGATATTTACACATCTTAAGTTTATCAAGAGGTCTGCTGCACTCTTGGTTTCCAGCCTTTGGCATCTGCAACAAGGTGCATGCCAATGTGTTTTGCTTTGTTGCAGATGTTACACATGGTATGTGGAGTTAGGGTTTTTTCTCCTTCTCCATCTGCACAGGCAGTGTGTTACTAATCAATAATGCATGGCCTGCTGACCTGTGCTCCCAACCCTGCCCCATGGTGTCACCTTCCTCTCTTCTCTTCCTCCCAGCTTCTTAGCTCTTCTTACAGAAGTATCAGCTCCCTTCTCTTCCTCCTTTCCTCCTTACAAAAAAGAATCAGAATTATCTTCTCCTTTCTTCTTCCTTTAACTTTTCTAAGACATCTCTTTACACCCCTTGCTTCTTCTGTCCCATTCACTTCACCTCCTTTTTCTGCTTGAATCCTCAGTTCCCACCATTTCTAATAATCCCCAACACAATGCACAAATGAAATTCACGAGTGACTCATAATTCACAAAGGAAAATTCTGTGGTCATCAAAAGTATATATGAAAGTAAATTCCAGTATACTAGAAGTTCACATGAGGGGGATTGCTGGGTAAGAAGGCATCACTGTAATCAGACCGTTGATAAGGACCAAAACAAAAACACAACAACAAAAGCAACAGAGAACAGAATTACCTCTGCCTGGGAAGAGCAATGCAGGCTTCCCAAGAGCCAGTTGAGTCTTACAGAATGTACAGGACTTCTCCAGGCAAAGTAGGGGGATTGGGAGTTTCAGACAGAGAAAATGGCACATCCAAAGCTTTCCAATTACAAAAGAGCTAAATGTGGCTGCAACGGTGTGTGTTTCCGGGAGATGAAATTTTTTAAAGGGAAAGGAAGTCAGGTCCAGAAGGACCAGGAAATGTTATTTTAATGAGTTTAGATCTTATTTTATTTTTAAATAATGGAGAATTATGAGGGTATTTTAGATAGGAGGTCATGTTTGCATTTTACAAGCATCCCTGCAGAGCTGAGTCTCAGACCCAGAGGGAGTGAGGAAGTTGTGGTACAGCTACGGTGTGACCTGGGGAGGCCTTGTTTGAGGCAGTGGCAGAGACAGCAGGAGACAGTGAGAGACGTATCTAGGAAACAGGATCTACAGAAAAATAGATTGGGGCAGTTAAGAGAGAGGCGGGAAGTGATGCTCAGGTTCCTTGCTTGAGAAATTGGAAGGATGGAGGTGTCAATAATTGAATAAGAGAGAATAATTAAGGGAAGGAGGTTCTGGAGAAAAGATAAGAGTTCAGATTTGGGTGCACAGAGATCTGAGGAATATTCACCTCCTCCCCGCCCCGCCCCCGCCCTGCCCGCTGCCTCCAGGCCCCACTCTGCAAATGGTTTAGATATCAGTGGTGAGTGTAGGGAAGATCCAGAGATGACCTAGACCGCAGCCTTGCTACTCAAAGTGTGGTCCATGGACCCAGCACAGACTTTACCCAGGAGCTTGTCAGAAATGCAAAAAATCTCAGGTTCAACCTCAGACCTACAGAATCCAGATCTACATTTTACAAAGACCCTCTCTTCCTGACCCAGGGGGTGAAGGCACCTTCACTCCAGAAGAGAGTCACATGGTCTCCACAAGTGCATCTGTATTTCTATTTTTCTATTTTTTCTTAGATTGGTCTTCTAATTTTCCATAACTCCCTTTTCTATTTCCTATTTCTTTATCTTCTTTTGTTCTACTGAGAAATCTTTGTTATTTATCTTTTAAAATGTATATTGATTTTTTAAATTCTTGGCATTATATTTTTAATTTCAAAAACTCATTCTTTTTTTTTTTCTTAATAAAGACTAACTCTCATGCCTAGCTCAGTTGTTTTTTTTTTTTTAATTAATTATTTTTTTATTTTTTGGCTGTGTTGGGTCTTCGTTTCTGCGCGAGGGCTTTCTCTAGTTGCGGCGAGCGGGGGCCACTCTTCATCGCGGTGCACGGGCCTCTCACTATCGCGGCCTCTCTTGTTGCGGAGCACAGGCTCCAGACGCGCAGGCTCAGTAGTTGTGGCTCACGGGCCCAGTTGCTCTGTGGCATGTGGGATCCTCCCAGATCAGAGCTCGAACCCGTGTCTCCTGCATTGGCAGGCGGATTCTCAACCACTGCGCCACCAGGGGAGCCCCAAAAACTCATTCTTATTTTGTGTTGTAATATCTCCTATTACTCTAAAAATATTATAGCTGCTTTTTGAAGTTTACTGCATGGTCTCTGATTTCTCTAAGTTCTTCTTCTTCTGTTTGCTTGTTTAGATCTATTTCATATCAGAGGCTCTCCTCAAATACCTATTTATCCTTATGTGTTCATTTAAATTTAAGAATAAGACACTAAAGAGGGGATGATAAGCTCTGTGTGACGGACGGTGTTCGTAACTAGCAGACTTTGTCATGGGTGGTTGAATGGCAAGCTGACAGTTCCATTGGGGGAACACCAAGTGTCAATTTTTGAAGATATTTTTTCCCCTGGGGACATATATTTCTTCAGAAAAAAAAAATACACCAGTTTTCTACCTGGATAAGGAAAGTTTGCTGGAAATTTTAATGCTAAGTGTGTAGACTTTATTTAGCCCCTTGTTTTCCATCTTTTTTTCCAAATTCTTGGAGAGCACCTCAATTCTGTATTAACATAATCCCTGTAACTTATTTTATATACCAAGGTTTATTTTTCATTCCTACTAGTTTCATCTAAATCCCATGGTTTTACAGTCTTAATAAGCATTTACTGCAGACAAATGACATCCTCAACAATGAGGGAAATTCAAAGAAGTAAAAGTCATGACTTTCTCTGGCTTGCAATAAAGGCATATGTACAAATCTAGAGCACTGTGATAAGGCAACATTATAAAGATGGGTAAGACACACGAGACAAAATGCATACTAACATGCTTTTAGGAAAACAGCATGAACCAAACTGAAAAAGAGGTCCTAAACCCAGTCTGGGCATACTGTAGTGGTTCTGCAAATCCAGGAGGGTCATTTTGGAGAGAGGTGGTTGGGTAAAGGTGGAGGCATTGATGAAGGGCCTTAAGTGGCCGGTTGAAGAATTCTGATTTAATTTTATTTAATGGGGAGCTGCTCTTGTATCTTGAGTTAAATAATCCTTACGTGAAATTTCCAGTAGGCCAGCTGCACTTATCTGGAGGGCTGGATCAGTGTAGGAGTCATGAGAATAGGGAGAGAGGGTTGACATGAAGAGGTGCCTTGGAGGAAGAACGGCAAGATTCTCATACCCTATATTCTAGCTCCCATCTCATTTTATAGCTTCAATGTGGCTTTGGTGCTTTCTTTGGTCCCTTTCCATTTTTACATCAGTTTAAAACAGAATACTGTAGAATTAATCAGTGTTTTTAGTCATTAATGGAAACATCTGTGAATATAATGATGTCTCTCAACCTTTATGACACTTAACTCATTCTCTTTTTCAGGGAACTCACATTGCTTGAAAGGTACATTTACATATGCCAGTTTTTGTGATTTTCTACAAATGTCTGAACAATACAATATTGTTCCAATTGTCTGTTCATTTTCCATGAAGGATCACATAAAATAATTATGGAAATTGATGTAAGTTTAAAACTATTCATTTGCTCATTTCATGGAAAATGCATTATTACCTCCTAGTAAATTACCAAATCCACTACTGCGATGAACTGACCTTTTTGAATGCAGTGTGGTCTTGACTCAGGGAGCACAATCCAGACGTTTGTTCTCCATGCTCATTACTACAATGATTGCAATTATCCTTGAGTAGAATGAAAAAGCATTATGGGTTAATCATTACCATTTGAATAATTCAGGTTTGGCAGAGATTTTCCTGAGGAGGTAGATCTTGTTACTCATTATTGAGAGTTTGGAGGACTTTTTTGCTTTTCTTTTTCAGATTTTTTTTTTAAGTACAATAATCCTTACATAAACAAAGAGGATATAATCAGAAAATTCATATCCAGAGGGAGGAATGTAATAGAGGAACAGAGCTTCACATAAGGAACAGAGGTTGCTAATGGCATATATACGAACACGCACACAGCATCTGTGTACTGGGGAGTCTTGTGTCATTGTGAGACAGGGACTGGTTAAGGACAGAGCACACAGCAGAGGGCATACATTGCTAGAATTCATGGCTCCAAAAGCCAGGGGGGACACAGTACAGCTTTCTCCACCTCCCACAGCTCAGGACCTCAGGACTCCAGCACTTCTGCTGGATGAATTCAAGCTTGATTTCCATGAAGGTGTGAAGCCATAAAGCGGAGGTTATCTTTGATGAGGACCATGGGTAAACCCACCTGACATCCCTTTCCAAGGTAACCTAAAAAGAACAAAATAAGCTTTCTACTCTGTGACTCCTAAAATTCCCTGAACAAGGCAATGAAGTGAAAGATTTAGACACCTTTCATACTATAATCAAAGAAAATGACAGGTTGTATTAACACAATCATGTAAGTGATCATAGCCGTGTAGGGGCAAATAGTTGCTACTCTAATCTTTTGAAAAGGGGGAAATGCATTTTTGTAACAGTATTTTGTATTTGATGAGAGGAAGAGAGCAACTGAAAATTCACCACTGTGGGGATGCGGGGGAGGGAAGGAAGACGATTTTAGGGATACCCTGAGAAAACTGTAATTCAAAAAGGGACATGCACCCCAATGTTCACTGCAGCTCTATTCACAATAGCCAGGACACGGAACCAACCCAAGTGTCCATCAACAGACGAATGGCTAAAGAAGATGTGGCACATACATACAATGGAATATTACTCAGCCATAAAAAGAAACAAAACTGAGTTATTTGCAGTGAGGTGGATGGACCTAGAGACTGTCATACAGAGTGAAGTCAGAAAGAGAAAAACAAATACTATATGTATATGTATAGTATATGTATACTAACACATATATACGGAATCTAAAAAGAAAAAAAAAATGGTACTGATGAACCTAGTTGCAGGGCAGGAATAAAGACGCAAACATAGAGAATGGACTTGAGGACACGGGGAGGGGGAAGGGTAAGCTGGGACGAAGTGAGAGAGTGGCATGGACATATATACACTACCAAATGTAAGACAGATAGCTAGTGGGAAACAGCCGCATAGCACAGGGAGATCAGCTTGGTGCTCTGCGATGACCTAGAGGGGTGGGATAGGGAGGAGGGGAGGGAGGCTCAAGAGGGAGGAGATATGGGGATATATGTATACATATAGCTGATTCACTTTGTTATAAAGCAGAAACTAACACACCATTGTAAAGCAATTATACTCCAATAAAGATCTATTAAAAAAAACAAAGAGAATGGTAAAATGAGGGGAAAAAAAGAGTTTAGGGATACTTGGCAGCTACAGAACTGCCTCTTGTGGTGAACTTCTAATTGGAGAGATACAAACAGAAGCAGTTCACAGAGGCATCTTTATCTGGTGATGGGAGGCTTTGCTTCACTGATGTGATTGATGACAGGAGGAGTGTTTTAACAAGGCTGATGCCTGACAAAGGGCCATCATTCCCAGGGGATGCATTAATTGAAGTGCCACACAGATCTGTGGGAACATATACAGTGTTGTCATCAAGGGCAGGAAGACGGCTGAGATGACCCCACTTCTCACTCTTACTCAGCGCCGTTATTCTAAGATCTGTAAAAACCAAAGCCTTTGTCCCTTTGTATTTTTCTTTTTTAAAATAGCGGCTTGGGCTATATTTATTATAGAAGTACTACTAAATCAGGCTTTGCCAACAATTCCTAAACTGTGTTTAGAGGAGGCATAAACAATTCCCTAGGAGTTACACACAACTGTGGTATTAAACACTTTTCTTATAACATCTAATGTGCTATTCTTGTTTAGGTTGACAGATAGAATTATTCCAGCAATTCCCCAAGTCAGGAAAGACATAATGATTCTGCTACAATACTCAGCATATTCACATTCAATTCAGATTAACTGGACAATTATTTATTAGGTACCCACTGATTGTCAGCATCTGATGAGAGAGGCACCGAGGAGACAGAACTGGGTAAGATACAGCCTTTGTCCTGGAGGAAAAAAGTCTGGGGAGGAGATGGTATTATATGCCATCAGGATGCAAATGAAGTAGTGACTTGAAAGCTAGATTACCTATGGTAGAGGTGGAATAGAGTATTGGTTTTGATAGAAAGAATACTTTTAATTATAAAAGTAATATAACTATATTACATTGAATGGAATATTCATAGTCTGGCTCTTTTCACTTAGCATAATGTTTTCAAGGTTCATCTATGTTGTAGCACGTATCAGTACTTCATCATTTTTTATGACTGAATCTGTTGTACGGATATACACATTTTGTTTATTCATTCATCAACTGATGAACGCAATAGTCATTTCCCTTTTTGACTATTATGAATAGTGTTGCTATGAACATTCATGTACAAGTTTGTGTGTGGATATGTTTTCAGTTCTCTTTGGAATACGCCTAGGAGCATACTTGTTGGGTCACATAGTAACACAATGTTTTGAGGAACTGCCAAACTGTTTGTCAAAGGGGCTGCTCGTTGCATATTTTATTGTTTGGTTTCACAATCTTATATTTCAGCATTGTCTTATTGTAGCACATTTAATCTGCTTCCAGTTTCACTATGTTTAATATCTTCATTCCTATAAACTGCTGTCCTTTTGAATTATATTATTAAGGCAGATTCCCATGGTGGGTCTTGTTTTTACCATCTTTTACTTTCAACCTACTTAAATCATTTAATTTGAAGCAGGTTTCTTATCAAAGTATATAATTAAATGATGTTTTTTTTAATGCACTCTACCAATCTCTGTATTTTAATTACTGTATTTTGACCAAATATATTTAAGACATTTATCGATCTGGTAGAGGTTGTGTGCCATTTAATCATTTGTTTTGTTTGTTTCCTCTGCTTCACATTCCTCTCTCTTTTCTTGCCTTCCTGTGGGTTACTTAAATATTTCTTAGGATTCCATCTTGATTTATTTGTAGTGGTTTTGAGTGCATTTCTTTGCACAGTTTTTGCAGTGGTTGCTGCTCTGGGTATAACAATATACTGTACGCACATGACTTATCACAGTTGATGGCTATCAGCAATTTACCACTTTAAGTGAAATGAAATCTCAGTTCCATTTAGGTTCCTTGAATTTCTCCACTTTTAAATATTATTGTCTTGAGCATTAGATGGTATTATAATTTTTGTTCAATCATCAAATGTGATTTATAAAATTCATGAGGAGAAGCATAGTTTACTGTAAGTATCCATACTTCTGCTCTTTCCATTACTCTTTCTTCCTTCCTGATGCTCCAAGATGTCTTTTTTTATCATTTCATTTCTGTTTGAAGAACGTCCAATAGCCATTCTTTATGGGTAGGTTTCCTAGCAACAAACACTTTTAGTTTTGCTTCATTTGAGAATATCATTATTTCCCCTTCATTCCTGTGGGACAGTCTGGACACAGAACTTTCAGTCAACAGTTTTTTTCCTTCAGCACTTAAAAAATGTTGTGCCACCTCTTTCTAGCCCCCATGGTTTCTGATGAGAAATCTGCTGTCATTCAAATTGTGTTCTGCTATAGTAATGTGTCCCTTCTCTCTGGCTGCTTTAATTTTCTTCTTTGTTTTTAGTTTTCACAGGTTTAATTATAAAGTGTCTTTGCATGGATTTCTTTCAGCCTATCCTGTTTGGGGTACACTCAGCTTCCTGAACCTGCATATTTATTCTTTGCTAAATTTGAGATGTTTTCATCCATTATTTCTTTGCACATTCATCCAGCTCTATTCTTTTTTCTCCTCTACTGCTTGGACTCCAAATATATGAATGCTGACTCTTTATTACTGTCTCACAGGTCACTGAGTCTCATTTTTCCCCAGTCTTCTCTTTGTTATTCAGATTTAGTAATTCTATTGCTTATTTTCAAGTTCACTGATTCTATCATCTGTCATTTTAATTCTATTATAGAACCCATCCAATGAGTTTTCCATTTTGGCTATTGTATTTTTCAGTTATATAATTGCCTTTCTTTCTTTTTTTAAAAAAAAACTGGGACAAAAATGTACACCATAGTGGTTCTTTTATCAACATTAAAAAAAAAAATCTCTGTTAACTATTTCCTTGGGGAGCCTTTCTATTTTTTGTTTCAAAAGGATTTGTAATTACTTGTTCAGGCATTTTTATGATGGCTGCTTTAAAATCTTTGTCAGATAAATCCAACACCTGGTTCACCCTGGAGGTGTCATCAGTTGGCTGTCTTTTCTTATTGTTGTGATTTGCTTGGTTCTTGGTATGACAGGTGATTTTAGATTATATCCTGGATATTTCGTCTATTATGTTAGAAGACTCTGGGTTCTATTTCAATCTTTTATTTTAGCAGGCAGTCACTATGTGTATGTTTAGCATGCAGGCCCTGGCCTACCTTTTGGTCTATGATTCCAGTGGCAGTTTAAATTTCAGAGCCTTTGCAGTGTTAACTTGGTTTATCTGGTGCTGCTGGAGCTCACAGTGGTCCTTGATGGTGTTACTTTAGGGGAAAGAAGTTTTCCCCAAGACGAGTCACCTGGTACCTCTAGGTTGGGGGAAGACAGCCTCCTGCCCATGGTGATGAAAACTTCTAGGTCAGACACTGCTGTGGCAGGATGCCCCTTGCCAGGGCTCCGTGGCTGCTCAGTGTCTCTCAGCAAGTGAGAGGAGCCTAGACCTGCCAGGGGAGTAATGCTTCCCCTGGACACCTGCCAGTGGGGGTCCCTACACACTGCCCTTGAGGGTTGTATCAGACTCACCTGGTGTTGTCGGCAGGACCCCTGTTCCATCCTGGGCTCCCTTATGTTGCTAGTTTGGTGGTCAGGAAACACCAAACCTGGGTTACCTTCTTCTGTTGGGTGGGAGGTGATAAGACATCCTGTAACTAAGTCCCCCCTCCAGTTTTGGGAGTACTTAGCTGGTTTGTTTTCTTCTTTACACCTTTCAGAGTGTTCTTTCTGATGTCTCTTGCATTAGTTTATAATCATACTTACCCAGAATTGATAACTGTACTTATCAGGAAGGAGCAGGAGAAATGAGTCTTCCCTCTTGTCTGGACAAGTCAGAATACAACATTTTTAAAAATTTATATCTGCACAGCTTCCCCAAAAGCCAAAAGCCCAAGTTCTATCCTAGAATTATTTTTTAAATCATATATTCCAAACTTGAGTAAATTTGGCTATTCCTCTGTTAATAGAGGAAGTAGCAGTAACCCAAATTAAAGTGACTTAAAGACACTTTAAATTCCACAGTATGACAGCCTTTGGCATTTTCTATATCAGTCCAGTATGGTGACTATATTCACTCATTTAACAAATATTTATTGAGTGCTTACTTTGCACCAAGTACTGTTCCAGTCACTGGGAAGGTAGCAGTAAAAAAAAAAAAAAATTAAATCCCTGCCCTCCTGGAAGTTTACATTCTCTAAACCATGGAATATTTTTCATTTTAAACCAATTCAAATTATAGCAACTATCAAGCTTATTGTCTATTCATCCATAGGATGAGTTCTCAAACAGCAAACTCAACTTATATCTACTATACAAGGAGTATCACATTCCATTAGGTATTTTCAATCTTTTTTTGCGTGTAAAATTTAACTGTACTTGTGTAAGGAACTAGCTAAGTTCCTAAGTAGCTAAGTAAGCAAAATAACTATTTGAGTCAAAATTATATTTTCTGGGTGTCGTGGGCAAAAAAGTAGTTACAGAAAAGGGTGAGATCTCTGAGAAAAATGGCTTGGACGGTGAAGGGTAGAGAGATCTGAGGACTGCATCTTCAGGAACACATAAAGTTCAGCTCCAAACCACTCTCTCTTCTCTCTTTAGACTCTTCTTTAGGTGATCTCATCTGATTATAGAGCCAGCTTGGCTAAATAAACATGTTCCATATTTACACTCATAATTTAAATCTGCCCTGATATGAATAAAGATACAAACAAATATAATACAGAGCAAATACTTGAAGTAAACAGTGAAACCACAGTATGTATAAGAAAATAAATGAGAACATCCTAGGGCTATAAAGAAGAGTTCTATCAGAAAAGTAACTTCCTATCTTCTAGTTTTTGTGAAAATTTCTATCTAAATTCAGATTTGTAGAAAAAATAAGATTTTGGAAGCTTTAGGAATCAAGTATGGTATACTTGAGGGAGAGTTATAAGTGCTGGATGTAATTGAAAATAACACTCAGAACCTACGGTAAATATATAACAAATTCATTTGAGAACTTGGGGAATAAGAAGCCAAAAAAGTTCTTTGCACATGCTCATATTTGTTGAACAAATAAATTTTAAAAGGAATAAACTCAAAAATCAAGACAAAAATAGTAATGTAGTTTGGGTCGTGGTTGTGTAAGATTTTGATGAGCATGAGTATTTTAGTGTAAAATGTTCTTAGAAGTCAAGGAGAGAGGCCAGGAAAATGGATTTTTTAAAAAAACCACGAAGTTTAAAATTTTAGCAGCAAAGTGAAAGAATGACAGGAGAGGAAAAATGGTAAAGAAAGACTGACCAGTATGATCTGAAGTTGAAGAACATATGTGGGATTCTTACTGCTCTTTAATAAAACATGCAAAGGAACTTTGCCAAGTGAAATATTTTAGGCATAACTAGACATGCTGGTGAGTATGATGAATGGAGAAAGAATAGGTTGGATTGGAGGTGGGTCAAAAAAGATGCATGTTAAGAAGGTGATATGACAGCTGTATGGAGCACATTTTGACAGTAGAACCTGAGAAGAAGAGAATTCCAGTACAGGGAAGTTCCAAGGCTGTCTTGAAAAATTATATAACCAGGTCAATCACAGGCTATATGAAACCTACAACACTCACTCAATTTCAAAGCCCAAAGCTATTAGCAAGTCAGTTTACAACTGGTGGCCTCAAATAGTCATAGTTCCAAGCTGAAAACCAAATTATGAAAAGTTAACCTTTTCAACAACATAACCAACTCAGGAAAACATCCTTTAACTACTTTACCTATATGGGCTTAAAGATAGATTCTTATTGTGTTACCTTGGCTTATTTGGGAAGTTGTTGACTCTAACTTTTGATTTTAAATTATAAAGTTATCAAAACAAAACGAGCAACCAGAGCCACTTTAGTTTGGGTGCACACGGCAGCTGGCCCACAGAACGCATCCTTCAGTACGTGCTTGAGGCTGGCTCATATGGCAGGTGCTTCTTTATTCTGTACTGCTAGAGCTAGAATCAAACCAGTTTCATTTGTGCTTAGCTTCACTCATCTATCCTCAAAAGCCTCCTACAATTTAATAACTTCTGACCCAAATTAGGTTGAGGTTAGAACAAAAGACAAACTGTGATTTTTGTTAAAGAATCCTGCCCAGTACCTCAAAAAAATAATTTAAGTGCTAGGTGGTCCCTCAACTTTCACAATCTCAACTACTGGTTTTGCCTCCTTAAAAGGCTCTGTTTTGTGAGGGGGAGGAAGTTGGCTGATAGTCAGTGGTATTTTCTCACTTTTCAAGGCACAGGGCAGTGCCTACTGTGCAGGTCTGATTTACCAGCCAGAACACAATGTTCAGGGGCCTCTGAACCTGCAGAGGGTCAGCTGATCCCTCAGTAACAGGGTGACTCACCGCCCCCATCATTTGGCTCTACTGCCTGCCACTAAGGATTAAGATGATCAAGCACTGGCTCTTTCTCCTATGACTACATAACTCCTCTTCAAAATCATTTTCCAATATGATTCATTCTGTTTATATTGATTTATCTCATGCATTATATTTAGGTATGGAAAACTTATTAAAAATATGAGGCAGGGTAATAAATAATTTATGATTATTTGGCAAACCATTTAAAAGAGCACAAGTGGGGTCTTCCCTGGTGGCGTGGTGGTTAAGAATCCGCCTGCCAATGCAGGGGACACGGGTTTGAGCCCTGGTCCGGGAAGATCCCACATGCCACGGAGCAACTAAGCCCGTGCGCCACAACTACTGAGCCTGCGCTCTAGAGCCCGCGAGCCACAACTACTGAGCCCGCGTGCCACAACTACTGAAGCCCGCGCGCCTAGAGCCCGTGCTCTGCAACGAGAGAAGCCACTGCAATAAGAAGCCCGTGCACCTCAACGAAGAGTAGCCCCCGCTCGATGCAACTAGAGAAAGCCCGCACGCAGCCAAAAATAAATAAATAAAATAAATAAATTTTTTTAAAAAATTAAATAAAGAAGTAAATAAAAGAGCACAAATGATGCAAAGGGAAGAACAAAAAATCAGTTTCCTGTTAGAAATGGCAAAGATTTAATTATTGTTTCTTTAAAAGGAGAGCCTATATTTTCCAAAATGTTGAATAAGCTTACAGTAAGTCCAAATATCAGAATTTCCAAGATGTGTATATATGCTAATTAAGTGATACTCTGGTAAATATATCTTCATTAATGTGTGAATTTTGTGCTTGCTATTATATATAATTAATTAAGGGCAGGAATCACAATCTGCCCATGGATGTACTTCAATAATTTAAAATTTTTCACAAATCTATATTTTATCTCCTAGTTTGTACGCACATGTCGCCACAGAGCCTTCATGTGTTTCTGCCTGGTGCGCTGTAACTCAACATATTTTGCTGTATCATTGCGCAGTGGGGCACAGGACACTATAATTACAGCATAATCACAGTAAAACTCTGAACCTTCTTATCGGTAAGAATCTTTTCATCAATGAGGAAAACAGAGAAAGTGTGCCAAAGTGATTTCAGATAGCCGTATACTATCATTTACGAGACTTGTACTAAGGTTTATCTTTAAACACATACACAAAATGTAGACAGTGACAGTTGATACATATATGCATTTGTCTACAGCTTCCCTATTCCCATATTTATCTATGAGTTCTTCTGAAAAAATGGTGGTGGGGAATGATTTTTTTTTTAATTGTGATAAAATGCACATAACATAAAATTTGCCATTTAAACAATTTTCAAGCATGCAATTCAGTGCCATTAAGTACATTCACACTGTTGTGCAACCATCACCATTATCCACCTCCAGAACTTTCACACCTCCCCCAGAGACTCTACACCCATTAAACATGAACCCCCATTTCCCTGGTCTCCTGAGCCCTGGTAACCACTAGTCTACTTTCTATCTCTATGAATTTGACTCTTGTACATACCTCATATAAATGGAATTATACAGACTTTGTCCTTTTGTGTCTGGTTTATTTCACTGAATATAATGTCTTCAAGGTTCATCCATGTTGTAACATGTCAGAATTTCCTTCCTTTTTACAGCTGAATATCGTCAATAATGCTGCAATGAACATTGGTATACAAATATCTTAGTCCCTCTTTTCAATTCTTTTGGGTATATACCTAGAAGTGGAATTGCTTTATCATATGGTAATTCTGTGTTTAATTTTTTTAAAGGGATTATCATCTATCTTCTACAGAGCCTGCACTATTTTACATTCCCATCAGTAATGCATAGGGTTCCAATTTTTCCATATCAGGATGATTGTTTTTTAAGAATAAAAATATGAATTAAAATTTTGTGACAGAATTTCTCATCTTATTTCTTTTCATTTCTCTTCTATTTGTCACTTGATTTTATCACCAAAATCAAAACCACAGGATTTATGATGCAAGATTTAGTCTGATTAGAGTCCTAATTCCGAGAAGTCTATGGAGAGGGAGAGTCAGAGAAAGTTAAAGTTATAAAAGTTAATTCACAGAATAGGTATGTAGAATGGGGTCAGAGGGCAGAGTTCCCTCCCTAAAATCTTAACGCTGTGCTACATTCCTTAGAACATGATGGCAAATTCAACTTACAACAAGAAGCTGAAAAGGAAGACAAAAGCAAGCTCTGAAAATAGCAAACTACAGGTAGGTATGTATAAATGAAAAAGGGACAGTGAGTTTTGTCTTTCAGAAGGAAGTAGAATTAAAGATAATTAGATAATGTGCACGTACACTTTCTATGGCATACCGATGTAGAGGTAGTCAAGAATTAGGATTATTATTTCTGACATTTTCTTCAGACTGTTGTATAAGGTAAATGATGATAATTTGGTCTAAAATATTATATACATTTGTTTAGATAAAATAAAGGAATGTTTAAAAAATTGAAATTAAGTAAAACATTCAATATTTTAAACAGGGTAGAATTAGAATCATCATTTTAGAAATAGGAAGAATTATTTAAAAAAAGTAAAATGATAGATTCATAAAGCAACTTCTTTAATTAACATACACAATATACAGTTTCTCAAGTTCATATAGTACGCCTGTTATGACACTTTACAAAATATTCATGTAGATATTAAAATTCTAATGTTCCTAAATTTGTCTATACCATAATATTATAAAGGTAATATTTTACATATATATTTAACAATTTCATATAAAAAGATATTCTCCTAAAGCATAACAATAATTTTCACCTTACAAAACACAGTAATATAAATTTAAAGAAACAAAATGGCATTTTCCTGATAAATCCAAATTCTTATTAACGAGAGAATAAGATAATTTAGTTGAATTTTGTCAATATTAATTCAAAAAAGAATTTCAGAATTATTATCTGGATATAATGGAATACTGCCACCATCTTTCAGAGTTACTTAAAAATTATTCACATAGGATTTTGATTAGTTGAGCTACTACTTGCACATTGAGACTATTTCCAAGTAGACGATAACGCTGTTTGACTGTTATCTTCTCAGGAAATCCTAGAAAAGAAAGGTAACAATTTATAATACAATCACTTGCAATATTAACTTGCAGAGATAAAAGGATGTATTCTTTAGTAAAAGCACCATGGTTATTTACATAAATAAGTCCCTAAGGTCTCCATGAAGTTCAATTAACAAATGAGGATTTGGAGCCAAAAATATTATATAACATTTCATTGCTTACACAATGTGGTATTATCATATCACATATCATATTTGCTCAGTACACACACGTACACACATAACATCCACGGAACTAATAGAAATGTGAGCACTAGGACAGTTTAGGAAAAGCAGTGGATACCATTATTTCAGTTATTTAATAACAGCCTTCAGGAGACAGAATTCACATACTGTAAAATGCAGATTTTTTTTTAAAGGGAGACTTTATTTATTTATTTATTTATTTATTTATCCATTCATTCATTCTTTCATTTATGACTATGCCGCATGGCTTGTGGGATCTTAGTTCCCCAACCAGGGATTGAACCTGGGCCCTCGACAGTGAGAGCAAGGAGTCCTAACCGTTGGACCACTGGGGAATTCCCTAAAATGCACCTCTTTAAAGGGTACAATTCAGTGGTTTTTAGTATAGTTGCAGAGTTTTGCATACATCCCCACTATTTAATGTCAGAACAGTTTCATCATCTCAGAAAGAAAGCTGGCCCACAGCTAACATCATACTCAATAATGAAAGCTAAAAATTTTCCTCTAAGATCAGGAACGAGACAAAGATACCCACTCTTGCCACTTTCATTCAACATGGTATTAGAAGTCCTAGCCAGAACAATTAGGCAAGAAAAAGAAATAAAAGGAATCTAAATTGGAAAGGAAGAAGTAGAACTATCACCACCTGCAAATTACATGATATTATACATAGAAAACCCTAAAGACTTCATCAAAACATGGTTAGAATAAATGAATTAAGTTGCAGTATACAAAATCAATATATAGAAATCTGCTGATTTCTGTACATTAACAACAAACTATCAGAAAGAGAAAATAAGACAACAATCCCATTTACAGTCGCATCAAAAAGAATAAAATACCGAGGAATAAATTTAACCATTGATGAAAAAAATTGAAGACACAAATAAAGGTACTCCATGCTCATGAACTGGAAGAATTAATATTGTTAAAATGTCTATATTATTCAAAGCAACCTACAGATTTAATGCAATCCCTATCAAAATTCCAATGGCATTTTCCACAGAAATAGAAACCACATCCTAAAATTCCTATGGAATCACAAAAGATCCCAAGTAGCCAAAGCAATCTTGAGGGAGAATAACCAAGCTGGAGGCATCACGATGCTCCCTGACTTCAGACTACATTACAAAGCTAAAGTAATCAAAACAGTATGACATTAGCATAAAAATACACAGAAATCAAAGGAACAGAATAGACAGCCCAGAAATAAACCCACACATATGTGGTTAATTAATTTATGACAGGGAGCTGAGAATATACAATGGGGAAAGTAAAGTCTCTTAAATAAATGGTGTTGGGAAAATTGGACAGATACATGCAAAACAATGAAACTGTACCACTATTTTACACCATACACAAAAATTAACTCCAAATGGATTAAACACCTGAACGTAAGACCTGAAACCATAAAAATCCTAGAAGAAAACATAGGTGGTAAATTCCTTGACATCAGTCTTGTCCATGGTTTTTTGGATCTGACTGTAAAAGCAAAGGCAACAAAAGCAAAAATAAACAACTGAGACTACATCAAACTAAAAAACTTCTGCACAGAAAAGGAAATAATGAGCAAACTGAAAAGGCAATCTACTGAACAGGAGAAAATATTTGCAAATCATATATCTGGTAAGGGTTTAGTACCCAAATTATATAATGAAGTCATAAAATTCAACAGCAAAACAATAAATAATCAGATTAAAAAATGGGCAGAGGACTTGAATAAAAATTTTTCCAAAGAAGACATACAGATGGCCAATAGGCACATGAAAAGATGTTCAACATCACTAATCATCAGGGAAATGCAAATCAAAACCACAATGAGATATTACTTCACATCTGTTATAATGGCTATTATCCAAAAGACAAGAAATAACAAGAGCTGGAAGGAACATGGAGAAAAGGGAACTCTTAGGCACTGATGGTGAGAATTTAAATTGGTGCAGCCACTATGGAAAACAGTATGGAGGTTCCTCAAAAAATTAAAAATAGAACAATCATATAATCCACCAATTCCACCCTGGGTATTTATCCAATGAAAACAAAAATACTAATTAGAAAAGATACGTGCACCCCCATGTTCATTGCAGCATTATTTACAACAGACAAGATATGGAAACAACCTAAGTGCCCATCGATGGGTAAATGAAAAAAGAAAATACACACACACATACACACACCATGGAATACTACCCAGCCATAAAAAAGAATGAAATGGACCTTGAGGGCATTATACCAAGCGAAGTCAGAGAGACAAATACTGTATGATCTCACTTATATGTGGAATCTAAAAACCAAAGCAAGCAAACAAACAAATTAAAAAAAACAAGGTCATAGATACAGAAAACAGATTGGTGGTTGCATGGGTGGGGGAAAAATGGGTGAAATGGGTCAAAATGTACAAACTTCCAGTTATAAAAATAAATAAGTCCTGGGGATATATAATGTAGAGCATGGTGACTATAGTTAGTAATACTGTACTGCATATCTGAAAATTGCTAGGAGAGATCTTAAAAGTCCTCATCATAAGAAAAAAAAATTTTGTAACGATGTATGGTAATGGATATTAACTAGATTTATTGTGGTGGGTGATCATTTTGCAATGTATACAAATGTTGAATCATTATGTTGTAATGCTGTACATCTGAAACTAATACAATGTTATATGTTAATTATATACTTCAATACAAATTTTTTAAAAAAAGAATGCTGGCACCCATTAGCAGTCACTCTCCATGTCCCCTCCCTGCCCCTCAACTACTGATCTACTTTCTGTTCTAGAGATTGCCTATTCTGAACGCTTCATACAAATGGAACCATACAATATGTTGTCTTTTGTCTCCAGCTGCTTTCACGTAGTGCTTTCAAGGTTCATTCATGTTGATTTTGGAATATTTTTTAAAAGCAAAGTATTCTATGTTTAATATCTTAGTCCTTACAATAACATTATGTATTAACAATATTATGTACGTTGTATAATACGACTATAAAATATAGTGTAACTCAAACATCAAGCACATCAGTAAAAATTATCTGATCTGAGGGGAAAAAAGGCTCATTCATGTTATAACATGTATCAATAGTTCATTCCTCTCTCTGTCTGAATAATATTCTATCTTATGGATATACCACATTTTATTTATTCATTCATTCATTAATAGACATCTGGGTTTTTTCCCTACTTCTTGATTATTATAAACATTGATGTTATGAACATGTACGTATGTGTGTATGTGTGAAGCTTTTTTCAGTTCTCTTGGATATACACCTAGGGGTGAAACTGTGGGGTCATACAGTAACTCTGTGTCTAACATTTGAGAAAATGCCAGAATGCTTTCTAAGGCAGCTGCACCATTTTATCTTCCCACCAACAGTGTACAAGGGATCTGATTTCTCCACAATTTGTTAACACTGTTATCGTCTGTCTTTTTGTGAAGTGGTATCTTACTGTGGTTTTGATTTACCTTTCCCTAATATCCAATAATGTTGAACATCTTTTCATGTGCTTATTGGTCATTTATCTATTTTCTTTGGAGAAATGTCTATTGAAATCCTTTGCCCACTTTTAAATTGGATTATTTTTCTTTTTCTTGTTGAGTTATAAGAGTTCTTTATATATTCTGGATACAAGTCCCTCAGAGTTGCTTTTTTACATTCTGCTTCCACAAATTGACATTCTCATACTGAAGTTCAATTTGCTACATTCTTTTGCAAAACAAAATGGCCCACAGATACTACATTTGCTGGAACAAAACCTTGCACATACCACCGTAAAAGACTGTCCATGCATAAGAGCGGATGCCAGAATCTTAGTTACAATACCAGAATTTCACATTCAGAATCCTTTGGCATAGCAATTAAATAAAGGAAAAGCAAATCAGGTAATAAAGGAAATAAATTAAAGAGCATTAAAAATAGCAAAATTTCAAAACCTGATAAAGTTGCTTCATCAACGCTAGACATTATACTTACTGCAATAAAATAACAGTGATTACCATAATAAAACTATATTTGCAATTGAGCATGATCATAAAATTGCTATTATAAAGATAATATGTCTTAGGCAAGCACACTAGTCATCTCAAATTATTTACTTCAAAGTAGCCAGAGGCAGAAATACCTACAAACAAACTTTTAGACTACCCCTAGGATGCTGTCTTGAGATATCAAGATTATATCAGAGGGGAAGAAATGTCTGAAAACAAACAAGTCAGATCTGTAAAAATTATACATATATACACACATACATATATACACATATATACATATGCATGTGTGTATTTTATACATAGATATTAAAATCTAAACCCACTTGTGGAAAGAATTACATAATTTTGTAAAGTTAAAAGGTGACTTTTTAAAAACTTAGGTACATTAAAAATAATAATCCTCAAAAGCAAAGAAACCTAGAATTAACAAGGTCAAGAGAGCAGCTTTTATTCAGTAAGTGTCGGTTAGTGTCTGTCTCTTCCAAAGCCTGCTGTCTCATGAATGCATGCCACTGGCCACAAAGAGAACGAGGGCAAAATGTGCGGGAGAGTCAATGCAAATCCATCACGGCCGGTGGACAAGCAACTCAAAGAATGCCCATATTGGACCCAGGGTCAGTGATGTCAGAGGCACACGTGAAGGACTGTTCTGTCACAGTGCTGCTCAGTGGTGACAACAGGGCACTGACTATACATATATATCACATATTTTAAAATAAGGTAAAGCAATTAAAAAGGCTTTCTCGCATGTATTATACATATATTTTCAGAGAACTTCGAAAAATCCTATTTTACCCCTTAGATATTTTTAAATACTGAGAAAAAATATTTATGAAGTAAAGGCTATAACATCTATCATTTAAAATATAAAAGCACAAATTTTATATTATGTGTCAGATAGGTTGTAAGCATGTGACATACGTTAACTCACTTAACTGTTACAACAGCCCTATGAAGTTGGTGCTATAATTATCCCCATTTTACAGATGCATAAACTACGGCAGAGAGTGGCTTCAGCAGGGCTAGGATTCACACTCGGTCAGTCTGACTCTGGGGTCTGTGCTAAATTTCATTATTACCAAAGTGATCGCTACTGCTTGAAAAAATAAGCACTCAAATAAAACTTAGAAATTAGTTGCTATTAGACGGTAAATCTCTTTTCTCTCTGTAGTAGTACAGAAAGTACCTTTGATTGCTCATCCTAAAAAATGAAAAAAAAAAAAAAAAAAAAAAGTAACCAGGACAGTAGACTGGGAATTAAATTCCTGAGTCCAATTCTCAGTTCTTTGTTTTATTGATGTTCTCACTCACTTTGTGACATAAACTAAGACACGGAAAGTCTACGATTTCTTAAAAAACACTCCCCGGGATGTTTCAAACTGAATGAGATCTCCAAGAAAAAGGCAGAGAGTACAAAATAAACCTGGTTGCTGTGACTATGCTTGGAGAATCAATTACCAAGAGGGCAGTCAAATTCTGTTGGTAATTTGCTCCCAATGTACAAAAAGATGCTTTCCAAACCTCAACTGTAAATCCATTATTTAGATTTTAAAACATGGTCTATTTAACCCATGATGTTCTTCAAGAATAGGACTGTATTAATATTACAACAACATTAGATTTAGCGAAGTTTGGCTTTTCTGCATTCAAGCTCCCAATCAGTTATCAAAAGCACATTTCCTCCTTGTGCAGCCCTGGAAGCACGTGAGGGAGGTCTGTCTCTCTCCCTTCCCATGAGCCAGGTACTCGGAACACACCCACCGCAGCCCAGGAGACCGATGGCATCCACAGGGCAAGAGCACCAGCGCCCAGGAAGCGGGATCGGGGAGGGGCGGGGTGCTCTAAGGAGCAAAGGCCCTGTGTCCAGTCTCCTAATAGCAACAATCCCTGGCTTTCCTCCACTACTTGTCTCTCTCCCTTGGCAACCGTATCTTCATTTTTCTTCGTGAGAGTCCATCTTCAGATTCCCTAATTTCGTGTCAATTCTGGCATCTGTGCCCCTGAGTCACCCTTACTTTCCATTAGGAAAGCTCCTTTCTAGACCACCTGCCCACTTTTTCTTTTCTCCACTTAAACCTTGCAGGGAAGGAAAGGTATATAATTGATAAGAGTGCATCTCCGAGGAGAAGAAGTACAAATACATACCTACCCACCACACAAAAATAAACTCAATTGCCTGTTAATTTCTTCATTAAAAAAAAGACAATTCTAGGCATTCTTTCATAAGATCTAGTGTGAGGTTATTTGAATAGTACTCCTAGAAGCAAAAAAATAAATTTGAGAAAGAGATGCTATTAAGAACCATCTGTAGGGAGAAGTGAGGAATTGCTGACTTGGCCCTTCTGTTCCTGCAAAGCACCTGGAACCATCACTGGAGTAAAAGGAGAAGGGGAGCTGAGTCTGAAGGGAATGGACTAGGGCAGGTTATGAAGAAAGCAGACACAGGAGGGAAGGAAAATGTCAAAGATGGCACAATCAGGAAAGGAAGCGCTCTCACATCCGTCTGGGCAAGGGTTTATTCATAAACTATGCACGAGTCCCTAATGAATTTTGAGACCTTTAATCAGTGAAAGCTGGGGTCTGCATGTATCCCACATACCGAACTCTGGAGGAAATCCAAGGAGATTTGCTATTTCTTTAGGAGTGAAAAATCGAAGTTGAAGCATTAACAATCTTGTTATCTTTTCTTCTTGTGACAAATTGGTAAGGGATTTGTAGATAGTCTCAATCTGTAGGAAAACATCCAAAGTAACTAATGAAGTAGAGTGCAATTAGACTTGTTAAGATAATATCATCTATTGTGAGGCAGTTTAAAAATGATGGACGTATAGTCTTCTGTAACGCATGGCAGCCCAGGGTAAAAAGTCTCTGTGCAATGAACTGTGTAACTGGTTCATCAAGGGCCAGATAAACTCAGAAAACAAACAAAACCTTAATGTTGAATAGATCAGGATACTCTCAGTGTATCTGTCATTTTTGGTCCCTCAAAAATTAACTCATAAGAATAGAAATAATAAATGACAATATAACATAAAAGAGATGTAGTGAAAGACACAAAAAACTTGGTCAACCAATAAGTCGATTTTACAAAGCAAATAAGCAGCCATTAAAATGTTTACTGTTTATGACCAATTTTATCAAATTAAGATATTTTCTTAAAATGATAAAATATATTTAATCAATATGACTTCTCAAATCCAGACATTCGTCTGTCTCTGATAGGGTTTTTAGCAAGGGTAAATAAGAGTTTAAATCAGCATAAAAGAAGATAATGTGATTTCACTTCAAAATGATTCAGAAGTATATAAAACTTGCAATATATCAAGCTTGTATTCAACCATGATACCACAAAGAATTAGCAACTGAAGTATTAATAAAAAGCCTTCCTAAAATATAGATTTTTTTTTCCCTAACAGGCATTTTTATAGTATGTGCTCCAAAGGAAGGCTCCAATACTAAGATATTTGTGCATAATTTTAGAGAACATTAAGTACTGGACTCTGCATTTCAAATTACTCTTTACGGAACAGAAAGAAAAACAAAGGGTAAGGAAAAAAAAAGAAAGTAAAAACATATAACACTTTTTGTACATATACTCATATCTAGCAACAAGAAGAAGAAAAGATTTATTCTATAGTAAATAATTATTATATACACATATTCATTCCAGTTGAACGTGTAAACTTATTTTAACATTCTCAAATTGTAAGTATTAAAGACAATTTTATTTAAAATAATTTTCCAGCATTTTAGCTCTGCAGCATGCATAGTACCTGCACATCCTCTGTGGTCTGCAGCACAGATCCTGTCCCTTCTATGTAGCGTCCATAACTAAAAAATTAACACAAATATTTTGTAGCATCTAACATATTTGCTAATGCTAAATTTCTTAAATATTTCTTGAATGAATCAATCTTACATAGTTGTTAATACAATCCTTCTGAAATATTCTAAATAATATCACATAAATATGCTTTGTAATTAAAAAACTTACCAGGTGCAAGACATGAGATCAGTCTGTTTAAACTTCTCAGACGCTAAACTTGGCATAGTTTTTGTTGTGCAAATACTAGTCTGCATATACATTATTAATTGTCATTTTTTAAATGTTCATCACATTTTAATGCACAGAAAGTATGCATTTGTTATGACTTTATATCTAAATGCTATTCAATACTGACATCCCTGCCACATTAGACCAAATGTTATGTAGGTGAAAATAAATTGCTGCTCTTTTCTTATAATGCCTGAACCATCATTTCTTCTCATGAACCCAAAACCGTACTCTCCAGTCTCATGACAAACTCAGGCCCACCAAACATGCATCTGCCTCTTACTGTAACACTGTATGTTTTTACTCTTTATCATAAAACAATCAGACTATTGTTAAAAATGTATTAAAAATACCAAACACTACAGAAATGCAAGGTATTAGTAATATTTCTTTCCCTAAGATCATTGCCAAGCTGGCTGTTTGACATTTTATCATTTTTTCCTAATGAATTTAAAATAGAAATTAGAGAAAGTCACCATCAAAGAAAAGCTGTTTTCTTATATATCACATGTGTGTGTGTGTTTATATTATCTACACTAAAATAGACTTCTACAATAAGGCTTCTTTTATACCATTTTTATAATTATAAAAGAATTTCAAAGTTGTTTTTTATTACAAAATTGGTAAGTCCTGTTTTATGAGAGTCCTAAACAGAACCTAGCAGACTTGGAAATATACAACAGCTGAGTGAAGTCTTTTAAGGTAATGGAAAGCAATAAACCCATTCCCCTGAAAGTACAAGGACAGAGTATGATAAAGTCAGGATGAACCTGGTACGATTATATCAGGGGCATACTGTCTCGTGCAAGACAACTAGCTAGTAGGTAGAGAGAGAAGGCTTGAATTTTTAAATCATACAACTACCTATCAAAAGAGCTTCAGTGGCATTAACAAACAGGGGTAGGGATGGATCTTTTACAAATTTTTCTTGAAGGGTCTAATTTCCCCCCTTCTTCCTAGGTTTAAAAAAAAAAAGTTGAAAAACACATTAACTCTTGAGAAATAATCCAAAGGATGTCCCCTAAATGTCCATCAACAGGTAACCAGTAAAAGAAATTATGATATACCTATACTATGAACATAGGAAAGTTCTTTAAGCACCCATAGGTAATAATATCCAAATAACACTGCCCAATGAAAAAAAGGGCACGTAATAACGAATATAGTATGCTACCATTTACTTAAAGGAGGGGGTGAAAATATACATGTATATTTAAACACACCTCACATGCAATACCTCTGGAAGACTGGAGAGTAAACTGAAATCATCGGTTGCACGTAGGGAGGGAAACCGGATGAACAAGAGGCAGAATTGGAAGGGAGTCTTACAATCTTGGTTCCTTTTGAATTTTGAACCATAAGAATATACTACTAATTCAAAAAACTAAATAAAATTTAAATATGCTATAATGTGCTCCAGGATATTCAATGTTATTTCTTGATACTAAAATTTAATTTCTTCTTGTACATTGATCATGAAAGTGGACAGAAATTTTTGAGGTACCATAAAAAGAAAGGTGCTAAAAAATTAGCAATTCACCATCTATAGAAACCATGTCTCCACTGCGGGTAATTAAGCTCCTATGAAGGTCACCAAACAATGGCATTGTCTTCTACGAGCACTTTTGTGGGTTGTGCACATCATGTTCTGCCAGAGGGAATCTTCACTTGTGCATTCTACTGGAACATGGAAGCAGGCAATTAAGGGTGAAAAAAATCATTCTAGCAGAAACATTTTATAAAATGCTCCTTGTTTTGAGAAGAGCTAAAAGAAACAATAGTTATGAAAACCTGGTTGTTTTGGATATGCCATGAATAGAGACTCTTTAAAACCTACCCTTTCGTAAAGCATGTGGACCTTCTGGATGTGGGCTTAACAATGTCTAACAAAAGAGCATATCGCAGCAATGACTTTGGTGGTAAAAAGTATGAATTCATGTCAATGTCGTCTTCTAGAAAATCTCTCAGCATTCGCACAGAGAGATCACTGTCCTGTTGATGTTTCCTGTCAATTTCTCCTGCAGTTTCAAGCTTAAAAAGAATGGCCTCTTTTCCAGAACACTGTGTGCTGCTATCAAAGCATATATTTGGCTCAATTTTCTTTTCTTCAATTTTCTTTTCTGCATCTATCGCATGTTTTTGTGGATGTTCAGATTCAGTTTGGGGGAACTCCATCAGTACCTGGCATTAAGTAAAAATACACAAACTCTCAAAAGCTTTCTTAAAAATAAAAGACATATTAATAACAGCCATTCAACATTATGTAAAAAAATTCTTTAGCTTTTACTGAGTTGTCATTAAAAAGATAGAAATTGAGGTTTACTAGTATTTATACAAGTTATTACAAGTTTTTCATCATATAGTGATAGGCATCAGGCTATAGATGATTTATTTCATGAAATTACTGCTTTCTGAATTAATCCATTCAACAAAGTAATAGGAAGTATGTTGAATATAAAGACAGCATTATATTTGGAAAAGAAGTTGAGAAAGCAACAGGAACATTTCCAGAAAATGTGTTTTTGATCAAAGTTTGCCACTCCCCTTCAATTAAAAAAAAAAAATTAGTAATTAAAAATGAAAAGCACTCTTCACCCTCAAAGGTTATTTCTATCCCTGAGTCCCACAGGAAAAACTTGTTCCTGCAAAACAGGTAACCATTTATAAAGTCCTATTTTGGGAAAGAAAAAACAGTTCCAGGAATTTTTAATGATGAAATCTTTGTTCACATAATTTATATACTGTTTTTGGAACTGCCCACTATTAAAGGG
The DNA here is from genome assembly GCF_009873245.2 of Balaenoptera musculus. Taxonomy (NCBI): domain Eukaryota; kingdom Metazoa; phylum Chordata; class Mammalia; order Artiodactyla; family Balaenopteridae; genus Balaenoptera; species Balaenoptera musculus. The sequence goes on along the minus strand of NC_045786.1, from coordinate 5,230,103 downwards.
AGATATATTGCTATTTTATTATTATATAACACAATATTGTATAATACTGATATTGTATTACAGGGGATTCAAATGATACTACCGAAGCCCTGTTAGTAAGACATGACTTTTGAGTTCTTACCTGTGAGGGTTATAGAGAGCTTCACTGAACAACTGAACCTCTGTTATCCACACCAATTTTCAGCAGAAGCATATAAAATTGCTAGCATAATGAGAGATCCTACATATAGCAATTGAGCATTTTATTCTAGCTTGTACTAATCATTACCATATTTTAATCAATTAAGGTTAAATAGCATAGATTTCAAATAAAATGTAACTGATGTGTGAAAATACTCAAGCCATTTTTAAGATAGTATACTATTTTATCAAAAGTAGTCAATGGCTTCTATTGAGGGAGAAAAATAATAGATGCAAAAGAGTCAATGGTCAGAAGAGAAATTATAGGGGGAAAAGAAGGATAACAACACTAATGGTAATTTTTTTACTTCTAACTTATTTTTTTTTTCTAATGATGAAAGAGAAGTTTCTGGTTTTGTTTCAAGCAATTAAAGTGGCATCAGGAGGGTGAAAAGGCCTACAAGACAGACCTCGGGCATAGTCTATATTACAGGCACGGGAGGACACACATAAACCTCTGCGAATATACTCCAATAAAGATGTTAAAAAAAAAAAAACCTCCGCAAAGTAGTTCCTGAAAATAAATTAGCAGACTGAGATATATGTACAACAGATAAATAATAATGATGATGATGATAATAATAATAATAAAATAATAATAATAATACCTGACCAGGGGCTTGAAAAGGGAACGGCACTGACTGAAGCTTTGCAATAAGGAAATACCGTAGCCTTGAATTTGGAATGCCAAGCTGCAAGTAAAACAGGGAAGTTGGTTGCTATAGGATATTAAAGAGATCTGTATCAACTTTTAGCACCTAGTAAAAAAACTCATACAGTTCTACATTAGTTTCTGCCAGACAAAATTCTATTATCGATTTGTGGAAGACTTCTCTGTAGCAAATTCTTAAACCTTTTAAACTGTCACTCTGTACCTTTATTTGAATGAAATAAAGATGGAATCAGATGAATCATATGTCTATGAGTCACTTTCATTTTATATTTCCCAGGTAAAAAGTCATATAGACATTCTTACATTCATTATGAATAGTATAGTAATCATAAAAAAATAAAATTCACATATAGCTATAAAATTCAGATATAGAAAGTAATAACCATGTCAGAACTAACTGCAAGATTTACCTATAATATTATCCAAAATGGAGCCATTCTTTTTACTGAATCAAATTCCCTTTGGGAAAATTTATATAAGAATTTACAATTGCAGTACTTACAGAGGTTGGAGACAACAGAAATTCTTGGTACTGAAAGCCACAATTTCCTATTGTTTGTATTAACAGGTCTCTGAAAAGGCAAAGGGAAAGGAAAAAGCTTTCACTAGAGTGCATAGGGTTCTTATATAAAATATTATACATGAAACTTCATTTTACATGAAAACTGTACCTCCACTTAAGTTGTTTAGAAAAAGAATAATCCTAGGTCTTTTTTAAAAAGTTCAGTACTTGAGAAATTACATTTCTCAAAAAAGAGATAATCCCTATTATAAATAAATAAAGCTACCAGATAATTTATAAAACTGGTGAGTTAGAATCGCCAATCCACTCATGATAAGCTTACTATAGGAATGGAACTATATCTGTAGCCAATCAGATGGGGGAACACTGTCAGAGACAGCAGGTCAGTCAAGGACTTGGATGCATTCTCTCCAGCTGGGCTACTGTCTGAAAGCAGCCTGACACAGGGCTTGCTTCTTCAATCCAACTGTAGGACAGAAAACGCCTGTCAGTAGGACAAATTCTTACTGAAAACATTCCTACTTCTAAAGAAATAGGCACCAATGTAAGCAGCTAAAATTGAGAAATACCATTCTCATGAAAATGAGTAATCATTCTGGAAAAATTCAAACATATTAAAATGGGAAAGAATCAGTTGAACCTAACTCTGTGATACTTCACATTACTAACTATTCAAAATCAATATTAATGAGTAAACTTCATAACATATATAAAACGTCGGAATATACACATTTATTTTTAAGATCGTCATTTCATAACAGTTCCTATTATAAAATATACCAAGTCTAAGATGAACACAGGACAAATACATTTTTTTACCTTGTAGAAGATACTTCAAAACCTTTAACGTTTTCTAAAAGAATATACTTCGGTAATTTTTGTAACCTAAAAAAAAACAAAAACAAATGGAATTCTAAACATCTCATTACTAAGAAGTAAGAAGTAAAGAAAATCCTTACTTGTGGGAAATATGAGGTAAGTAATTGTCCAAACCCTTTTTATAAAAGAATTTTATAAGGGATGGAGACAACTCATATTTTATTCCTTTCTCCCATAAACAAGGCACACCTTGTTTATGGGGGAAAGGAATAAAATATGAGTTAACATTTGATAAAGTTAACATTTGAAATGTGAATTTCCATTGAAGTTTAATGAAAACATGGGTTTGCACAGCTCAAAGGGCTGACATTTCCATAGAATGGAGGCTTCTAGGGTTAGCAGCACAAGTTTCCAGGCCATGGGCAACAGCATTCACTAACATTAGCATCATTTGCACAAATACTGTGAGCAGAGGCAACAGAATTCAGCTATTAGGCTGTAACGCCCTGTCACTCACTCTTAGCGGCAACTGTGGAACCGACAAACATTTGCAGTTACTCTATCAGTCACGACAGAAGATAAATGACACGCACAGAATCTGTGTAAGTTGCTAATCTCTATAAAATGACATACATCATGTTCTTCCAGATATAAAGTTTTACATTTAAGGTAAGCTTGCACAGGAATTTAAGTTTTTACCTTGGGAGAATGTCTAGAATATATAAGAAGCTATTTGTCCTTGGATCAGTCATATCACCTTGCAGGCCAATTCTAAAAGGGTACGGAAAGTAAATAAGTTCAGCAAGAATCTTCCATAAAGATATCAAATCACTTTTAAAAAGTCAAAACAGAGAACTAAAATTAGTTGGTCCTCACAAACAATATGATCATCTCTGTTGCTATAGAGAACAAAAATGTATTTTTTCATTTAATTTAAAAAAGCCTTGCCTGTCTAATAAATACACTTATTATCAATACAAGATAATATGTCCAAATGACTTGCCTGAGGCAAAGAAGAACAAGAAGTCCACAAAGAATAAAATCAATTACCCTCTTAAAATCACTTTGTTCAGGAAAGACACACACACACAATTAGCTGATGACACCTTTTGCTCTGCCCCAGGTGAGACAACAAAAGTTCAGATGAATGAGCTGGTTGGGCAGGGTGGCAATGTAGAGTTGATGGCATTGGTAACTAATCACCAGCTAAGCAGATGAAGGTAGTAGGTAAAACTAGAACTATCTTGTCCAACGTCAACAGGAGAGACTGAAGCTGAAGGCTTGATTCTACACGAAGGAGTTGCAACTTGGCTAGACTAAGTCAGTTGAAACAGGTCGTGTGAACAGACAGTATTTGGACTAGCAGTTAAATCTTGCAAGTAACATTCAATGTGATCAAGAAGCAAGCAGAAAAGAAGACTCACATTGGGCGTGAGTCGTAGCAACAGAGGACTAGGGTTTAAGGCCTTGCTACTTACTAGCTTCGTGGTCTAAAATAAGTTACTTGACATCACTTCTCAGTTTCCTCACACCTGACAGCAGGACAAAAATCATCAGTGGATCTGAGGCTCAGATGGGAGATTAGAGTGGACTTGAATAGATTCCTCAGAAATCTTGGTTTCCTCTCATTTTGTCCCTTTCCCCTCAGTGTTCCAAAGATGATCGTACTACAGGATCAGACACCGCAGCCATCAGCAGCTGGAGTTGGGCTAATAGAGTGGGACCAGCGGTAGGGAAGACACAGGGGCCCCACTGCAGTGATATCTGGGGCATCACAGCACTCGGGCTGCATTCTGTGCTGAACCTCCCACTTACTGTAGTTAAAAAGGCCATACACTTGCACAAGCTCGGAGCCATCTTTACGTGGAACGTCCGCCTTCACTGATAAATTCCCAACCTGCTTTCAGACACAATACAGATATCACCTCTAAAAGAATTCGTCCCTCCTGGTATGCAGCAAGGTAACACCTCTCTCCTCCATGCTCTCATGGCAGTTTCAGCATTCATTTATTATATACCTTAAATCACATTATAAGATAATTATTTGCCAGTCATTCCCCATGGACTCTAAGTTCTATAAGGACGGGAACTACAGCATCAAAAGCAACACCTCACGTGTAGGTGCACGATAAATCCCTGGGGAATTAATCTCCTAGAAAACTTGAAATAAATCAAAACTTGGATGGAAATTAAGCATGAGAATATTTATTTAAACTAGAATTTTTACTACATGTTATATCCCACTTAAAATCACATTATGTGTTTAAATAGGACTATATATTGATAGTCTTATATGTTAATAGGACTATAAAATAATCAAAAAGTCCTGGCTCTGACATTTTCTAATTGTATGGCCTTGGGAAAGTTACTTAACCTTTCTATGCCTCAGTTTCTCACCTGTAAAATGATGATAATACTAATGCCCATCCCATAAGCTTGTTACAGTAAATGACATACTCCAGTAAGACACTCAGAGGGTTATCACTATTATCATTATTACTTAAAATAATTGAAATATTATTATTAAAAGTATCTAAATGAAGAGGGATTAGTCAAGATTTTATCTAAAATATAATTCCCTGAAATACATAGCCAAATAAATACCATATAATAAAAAGCTGTCTTGGAACACAGCTTTAAAAAGTCATTTTATTAATTGTATGTATTATTAAATGTACCTATCAATTTTGAGAAATTTAAAATTCACAAATGCATTCTTGACTAGCTTTAAAATTTAACAGTTAAGTAATTTAGAACTTGAATATTAACTATGGAAATTTACTTTGATTAATCAGTGTTAAGAAGATACTCCTGAATGCTCATTAGTTTAAATAATTTAAGGTAATTTGGGTCAGAAATAAATACTGTATCTTTGGTAGGTATTAAGGAGGTACCATACAGTCTCTGCATATCTACTACTGACCAAATTACTGTGTTCATCTGGCAGTAATTGCTATTTTCTTTATGATTAATGCTGAATTATAAATGTGTGTAGAGAAAAGGAATTATTGATGAAAAATTTCAAGACTAGGGAAATGCAGCTGATGGAATTCAAAGTGTCTGTGCTTGAAATTACAGTGTGATTTGATTTAATGAGTCCTTCAAAAGTACTCTTCCTAACAGAGAAATATTTATTATACGTACCTTGTGAATGGCTGACAGGGAGGGCTCATTAAAATCATATTGAAAGATAATCTGTCAAACTCTTCTAGTGTAATACCCTAAGGAATGAACATGTGGGGGGAAAGAAAAAATATAAAAACATGCGTAGAAGGGGGCAGAAGGAAAAATGCTAACTAATTACAAGTAAATACATCAGTAATTGTGACACTTTATTTATAACATTATTTATAACACTCAAAAGTTTATAAAACACCTACTACTTTTTTTTTTTAATGGTTTTCCTTTTTTTTTTTTTAAATTTTTATTTATTATTTATTTTTTGCTGTGTTGGGTCCTCGTTTCCGTGCGAGGGCTTTCTCTAGTTGCGGCAAGCAGGAGCCACTCTTCATCACGGTGCGCGGGCCTCTCACGTTGCGGAGCACAGGCTCCAGACGCGCAGGCTCAGTAGCTGTGGCTCACGGGTCCAGCCGCTCTGCGGCATGTGGGATCTTCCCAGACCAGGGCTCGAACCCGTGTCCCCTGCGTTGGCAGGCAGATTCTCAACCACTGCGCCACCAGGGAAGCCCCTACTACTTCTTAAATAAACTTTAGTTAAACTAACTTTCCAAAGCAATTTTGTGAAGAAAGTCGAGCAGTAAACTGAAGCTATGAAAAATTAAGTGACTTCCCCCAAACTCGAGAGCCAGTCAGTCAAAGCAGAGCTGGAAAGCTAGTTTCCTAGATGCTAAGTATTTTGTGCCTCTATGACACCTCAAGTCTAAGACTGCTGTGATTTCTGGAATCAAACTCTATTTTATAATTAATGATTTTCAGCAAAGGATCTAGGGAATTTTTTAATACCTCTCTATTAATATTATTTATTTAGAAAATGCGATGTATTGACCAGTCACCATCCCTTTCATGTATGTCTCTGTCAATATATCACCAAATGGAAAAAGGTCCCATTTTCAGATATCCACAATTACTATACTGTTTTACAGTTGTGTGTAGTCAAAGAACCTCAAAAGACTGTAGATAAGATTAATCAAAATAATCCCTATTGGGCTAAATAGTTTTAAAATGTACTGTTTTGCTCCTATTTTATATACAGTATCAGAAGACAAACATAGAGAAATACAAGTCATGGGTTTGCCAATTCTCATTAAGCTCTCTTAGTGTACACTCTTACCCAGGAATTTAAAGCCATAAGCCCAGAATCACAACATTCCTAATTACAACACATTTCTAAGAAGTCTGAGTTCGTGAATAAAGCAGGAAAAGCTTTATTCTGAGCTCTGAAAAGAGTGACTTAACCTGGGGAACACATCAGTTTTCTCTACTGTATTAAAAGTTTGAATATACATGTCTATCATTTTTAAATCACAGGCTTTTAAATAGTTTAAAACATATATGTAAAAAGAAATAAAAATTAAATACTGAGAAGTTCCTAAAGCACCTCTGGATCCCAGAGTTCTAAAGAAAACAATCTGAAAATCATACACTCAACAGTCTGTCAGGAAACCAAGGGCAGGGCAGTAAGATTAGCACACATACTCAAGTTACACAGCTGGTCAGCACAGGACTATTAGGAAAAGCAACTTACTTATTTCACAACTGATTGTGAACAGATTAAAGTTGAATTCCTAAAATGAAAATAAAAATCAAACAACAGTCTTTTACATCAGGAGAATCCTTAAGTCTAGAATCTAAAGGAAGTAAACAGAGTTAATGCTTCCAATACTGTTAGACATAAAAAAATTTACAATTTTAAAGGATTCTTGGAAAGAGTGATTTTTTTTTTTTTACAGTACAACCCAAATGACAGAGCAGTTATGCAAAACATAATTGCTCAATTAAACCATTCACAACTGTCTTTAACCTAACATTCTAGGTCAATGAATGTGTGGGATTCAAGAAAGTAGTTACAGAGATGCATGGATTAACTTTAATAATTTGATATTTTAACACTAATGGAAATCAAATTCTTTTTCCATAAACAGGCCATTCAAGCTAATAAAAACATCCTTGCTTTCAGAGAACATTAGATCCACTCGATGTGGTAACATTGTTTATTGCATGTTGATGAGCAACTTTGTTTGTCCCCCTACTTGTTTTATTACTTCTTTTCTCAAAAAGCTTCCTGGTTATTCTTATACTTAATTTTCATTTAAACTTTAGGAAGACCTTGGTAGATTAGAAAACAACAACTTTTGACTATTTTAGTGAATTTATTGTTAATCTAAAGAGAAATAAAATTTTGTGGTACATGGTACGTCTTCAATAAAAACTTACTGAGTGATATTTCCTACCATTTCCCGCCCTATGACCTCTGATGTTATTTTGTTCATGAATACTCATGACAATTAGATCTTTCTTGATCACTGTACTAATCATCATTATAAAGTAATTTTCTATGACTCGTAAATGCTTTTTGCTTTCAGACAGATCTTACCTAATACATATCAGTTCTGAAACCCCTGTTATCCTTTGTTATGATTTGCCTGGCATTTTTCCACTTTTTTAGGCACAATGTGTTATTCATTAAACAAGGTTCATAAATTAATCCACCAATATTTCAGAGGATCTACGACACACCAGGCATTGTGCTAGTCTGGGAATACAACAATGAACAAACCAGACAAGGTTTCTGCTCACACATTTATATTGTAGTGTCTAGTAATTTTCCATTTTATACCTAGATAAATTACAGATTTTAGTTTTATTACTATTTATCTTTGTAACTGGGGAATCCTGCTCCTGGTTAAAAACCTGTATGTGGGACTTCCTTGGCGATCCAGTGGTTAAGACTTTGCCTTCCAATTCAGGGTTCAATCCCTGATCAGGGAGCTAAGATTCCAAATGACTTGGGGCCAAAAAACCAAAACAAAATAGAAGCAATATTGTAACAAGTTCAATAAAGACTTAATTTTCAGGCCTGACTACAGGCAACGAGGAGGGCTTCACCCAGCGGGTGTCAGGGGAAAGCCACTCTCCCCGCTCCAGACTTGGTGCAAGGCCGGCACCTTGCAGTCTCTGAGGGCAGGGCGGGTGCGAGCTCTCAGGCCCCGGCAGCTCATGCTCTTCATATATTTGCATCCCTAGGTCTCTTTATCTGAGGCCTGGCACAGAGCCCTCTTCAGGCGCCATCCCTTTCTGCCAAGGCCTCCGTCTAGGAGGAACAGGGGAACCCTTGAAGATACTTCTCCCGCTATGACTAACGCCTGAAGGGAGTGGCCCTTCTCACTCCCAGCCTTCTCACCACTGCCCGCACTCTCTCCCCCAATGCCAGGGGCTCCTCAACAGTGAGCTGACCCCCACGTCTGTGCTGATCACCCCACTTTCCAGCAGGATGCTGTCCCCTAGGGAAATGGAACAGGGGGCGTTGGCGTTGTCTCTGTTTTTTAGAGACTTGCTTTTCCCACCACAGCAAGTAATTAAGGCTTCACTCGTTCATTTTTGCCCTGTTGCTTTAATCAGCTACTCCGATCCACGACAGCTCAGCTGAGCTCCTGACAACAACATTAAATAATGTCCTAAAAATCTATAGCTTCAGTTATCTTTCAAAGAATAGATATATTTTTTGAGTCTCACTTTTCCTTCCTACTCCAATTATATTATTATTCTTACACTGCAAAGATTTATAACATTTTCACCCTGCTTCCCAACCATTATTTCTTTCCTGACATGGCAGCTTTATTCCTGGGTTCTCCACTTTGATTCATCTCTTGCTTAGTTAGATTAAGTGATTGAGTCATTTTTTCAGTAAGGGTTCATGGGTACTACAGTTCATGAGTGGTTGGAGGTTTTATTTTAGGAATTTTTTTCATCTACTTCTGTTAATATTTTTGTCCCGTTTGTTTTATTGTCTTCTGTTTGCTATTCTGACATGACTTTCATTTCTATAATGGTTTTATTTTTCCCATCTTTTTTTTTTTTTCTTCCCAGACCACTGATACTCTTCAAATCTATTGTCTTATTATTGTTTTTTGACCTCATGCATACATTTATTTGAGTTCTTGTTTTGAAGATATTGAGTTTTATTTAAGGTTTCAAGCTCATGGAGACATGTTTTTGCAATTTTCTTCTGCTTCTTAATATGATTTTTCTGTGTATATTCTGCTTTTTTTGTTTATGTTACTTACTTCCTTTTAAAAGTACTATACTAGTATAGTCTCAAACTGGCTCCTTTCTAATTATTATGGAGATCACCTGAATCTAGAAGTTTGCTAAAAAGGCAAAAGAAAGAGCAGTAGCTCTATTCAGGTATTTGTCACCACACTTTCTGGGAAGAACCCACAAAGGTCTTTAACTTAAGACCATGCCTCTGTCCCTCACCCATGTTCTCGCATTTAGGATGAGCAGGAAGTCTGCAGAGGTTGCAATGATGCTTTCAGCCCAGTGATTTGGAATTTTTTAATGTCTCTTTTCTTGACTTTGAACAAGCAATGGCTGGGTCTGTTTTGCCTGCTCCCTTGTCCTTCTTTCCTTCTCCATTCTGCAAGGGACACAGAGAGGTCTGCATGCAATTTTGCCATCCTCATTCACTTGCGTCTCATCACCACTGCATTTGACACTACTCTTCCCAGTTTTCTTTTCTGCTTTGGTTTATGGCTAAATCTTACTTTCATCCATAATGGTTTCCCATCCCCTCTTTTCTTTTCTCTTCTTATTTCTATTAGGAAAAGAAATAGAGTTTTAGAAAAGAAATATCTTTTTTATGCCACAATCAGAAGTCCCAAAGAAAACTGTTTACAAGTCCAACTTATGCACTGAATAGTAAGTTCCTGAAGGTAAAGACTATCTCTCAGTCATATTTGTGCTCCCTCTAAGGGCTCAATAACTTGCACGAAGTAAATGTTCAAATGATCAGAATATGTTGCTTTATGAAACTTAAAATCCCTGAAGTCTCTCATTACTCCTAAGTTCTCCATTAACCTTCCACCCTCTTTTTAAACATGACCCCCAATGTAGTTCTGATATATTTGACCTGGACATGGTACACTCTTTCCACGTCAGAACAGGGCTGAAGAGAACATCCTAGAAGAGACTAAAAGCCGTAGGAAGGTAGACTGTCTTTTGTCTTATAGACACCATTTTAATGAACTGATTCTCTCCTTTCAAATGACCTGGAGGTACCTCCATTCTTCCCTCTCCCTAGTGTTCTTATATCATACACAGATAATACAATTTATTATCATCTATTAAAACTGGTACTGAAATAGAATTACCACTAGGAAAATGGACACAGATGTATTATTCTAAATGCCCCCAAATTTCTATTGGCATGTACCTGGGAATGCCAGTCAGTCCCCAGATATGTAAAGTATTTCACAGTTTCTCTTAGAAGGCAAAACAGAAAGGAAGGTTAAGTTGTTGAACATAATTGGTGCTTTACTGAGATTGTGTTGTTTTTTTATACTTTGTTTAGTGGGAGAAAACTCTTGCTGAGTTGGACATTTGGCTGCATCAACTTTTAAATATTTACATTAAATTTAAATTTAGATTAATTTTTTTATAATAAAATAACTTTTGCTATCATACTCTATGTCAGAGAAATTCTGGAACCTAAATGCATATCATCTGCCTATTAGAGTCAATTCAAAGTTACTTTTTTGTAGGTATCTTTCTTCTGACCCCGAATTTATTTTTGCCCTACGTCCATGATGAGACGGGTAGACTGACAGTACTTTGCCTTGAAGTTTATGAAATGCATTGCTACCGGTGACTGGAAAGATGATGTTGTCCCCATAGTCCTCCTCTCTATGATGCCCAGGGGGAAAGATATTCTGTTCTCAATAAGAGGGATAGATATTCTTCAACACATAAGTAGATTATTTCTACCTTTTGGATACCCAATCATAGAGCCAGGAAATGTTCCCATTTCATACTGGCTGAAAGAAAACTTAAAACAAATCTGTTGGGTAAACAAAATGTGGTATACCCATATAATGGAATATTACTCAGTCAGTAAAAGAAATGAAGCACTGACACATGCTAGAACATGGATGTATGGAAACATTATGCTAATTGTAAGAATCCAGACCAAAAAAAGCCACGTATTATATGATCCCATTTATATGAAATGTCTAGAATAGTCAAATCCATAGAGACAGAAAGTAGATTAGTGGTTGCCAGGGGTTGGGGGGAAGAAGAAATGGGGAGTGACTGGTAATGGCTACAGGATTACCTTTTGGGGGATGAAGACATTCTAGAATTAGAAAGTGGTAATGGTTACACAACTTTGTAAGTAAATGAAAAAAAAAAAGAAAACACTGAATTGTAGACTTTAAAACAGTGAACTTCACGGGATGTGAATTGTATCTCACTGAAAAAAAATCTGTGAGACTTCTGCTTCTGTCTGTGAGTTGTGTAAATAAACTAGAAAATTGGGAGAAATGTAATAACTGTTTTCAGATATTGGAATTGGACCACAGACAGAGCAGGACGGCCATTCCTTAGAAAAGGAAAAAAAAAAACTTGAAGATAATTCAACTTTCTGCCTAGAGATAATTTCCATACGGCAGTGAAGGGAAAGGAAATCCAAACTGTACCTGGTAATGTAGATGAGTTGAAGACAGAGGTTGGAGTTCAAGATCAAAGTGACCAGAATTTGCAGAGCAGAGTGCCAGACAAAAAGAAGTTGCACAGGGAAAGAGATACAGCAATCTGCATAACATTCCCCTTGAGTGTCTTGCTGAGTATCAACCTGTGCATGCATCAGGCAAAATGCCTTGAGGTAGGGCAAAGAACAACTGCTGGAAAAGGAACAATTACTGGGAAGTTGTAAGCCAAAAAAATTCCCAGATCTCAGGGCTAGCAATCATTTGAGTTAACATCCAGAGTAGCAAGACCTAGCTGAGTACATGGGGCATTTAATAGCAATCTAAGAAAGGTCATATATTGATAGTAAGATTAGACTAGCCTTACAGTAAAGGCTACTCCAGATCCAGTTTGAAATGCTTAACAATAAGCCTCAAAAGAATCAAGATGATCTGAAATTAACTGCCTCTGAGAACAAAATCCAACAGTCCTTAAAAGATTACAGTAAGTGGCAAGACGGGAATAAAGACACAGACCTACTAGAGAATGGACTTGAGGATATGGGGAGGGGGAGGGGTGAGATGTGACAGGGTGAGAGAGTGGCATGGACATATATACACTACCAAATGTAAAATAGATAGCTAGTGGGAAGCAGCCGCATAGCACAGGGAGATCAGCTCGGTGCTTTGTGACCACCTAGAGGGGTGGGATGGGGAGGGTGGGAGGGAGGGAGATGCAAGAGGGAAGAGATATGGGAACATATGTATATGTATAACTGATTCACTTTGTTATAAAGCAGAAACTAACACACCATTGTAAAGCAATTATACTTCAATAAAGATGTTTAAAAAAAAAAAAAAAGATTACAGTAAACTCCAGCACTCAAAAATGTAAAACCTACAATGTTAGGCTCCTAATAAAAAATTACTACAATGCTAAGAAACATGATAATGTCTTATAGCAATTAAATAAATTAAATTCATAATTAAGAACCTTCCCACAAAGAAAACTCCAGGCCCAGGTGGCTCCACTGATGAAATTCTATCATTTATAGAAGAACTGATACTTGTCCTTCACAAACTCTTACAGAAAATATAAGGCTATGTATAAATATAAAAACCATACAAATACGTTATGAGGAAACTACAAAAGTCACCTATAAAGATAAACGCAAAAATAATTAACAAAATTTTAACAAGTGGGATGTAGCATAACATAAAACTGATGGTATATCATGACAAGTAGGATTTAACCCAGGAATGCAATACTGACTTAACATTCAAAAAAGGAATTGATATGATCACCATATTATCAGAATACAAGGGAAAATGATATAATCATGTCAAAAGATGCAAAAAAAAAAAAAAGCATTTGACAAAACTCAAAACCTGTTCATGATACAAATTCTCAGAAAACGAAATAAAAGGAAATTTCCTCAACTTGATAAAAGGCATCTATGAAAAATATACGACTCACATCTACAAAATGACTGAAAGTTCCCTCCTAAGATCTAGAAGAAGGCAAGGATGTCCACTGTCACACTTTTTATTCAACATTGTAAAGAACGTCCTAGACAATGCAACAAGGCAAGAAAAAAAGTCACACTGGTTGGAAGGGAAAAGTAAAACTCTTTTTTTCCTCAGGCAATATAACTGTACATGTTAAAAAATCCTAAAAAATCAATATTAAACTACCAGAACTAATAAGTCAATATAGCAGTCACAGGATACTAGGTCAATAAATAAAAATAAGTGTAAGACTAGTATACTAAATATCACAAAATATAGCTGATACAAATTAAATAAGACCTAAATAAGTGAAGAGATACCATGTTCATGGATTGGAAGACTCTCTTTTATGAAGATATCAGTTCTTCCAAAACCAATCAGTAAAATTCCAATCAAAATATCTTTTTTTTTGTAGAAATTGGTAAGCTGATTCTGAAATTTACACAGAAATGTAAATGAGAGTGTAGCCAAAATAATCTTGAAAAAGAAAATCAGAAGTTTGAGAACTTACATCACCTGAATTCAATACATATTATAAAGCTATAATAACCAGTTTTATATGCACTTAGGAAAAAAAAAATGACCTCTACCTCAGACTACACACAAAAAGTAACTTTAACTGGGTCATAAACCTAAATGTAAAAGCCCAAACTATAAAACTTATAGAAGAAAACAGGAAAAAAATGGGGTAAACAAAGATTTCTTAGGACACATAAAAAGTGTCCAATAAAAAAAAAAAAAGATAAGTAACTTCTGCACTTTGATGAACACAGTTAAGGAAATGAAAAGACAAGTTATAGATTTGGAGAAAATATTTGTCATACATATTTCTGACAAACAACTTGAATCCAGGAAACTTAAACAACTCTTAAAACTAAATGATAATAGCACAAACATACCAAATAAAAACTGGGAAAGAAATTTCATCACGAAAAACATAGAAATGGACAATAAGCACATGAAAAAAATACTCAACATTATTAGTCACCAGGGAAATGCAAATTAAAATCACAATACCACTGTATGCTCACAAGAGTGGCTAATATTTAAAAGACTGACAACAGCAATTGTTGGTAGGGATGTGAAACAACTGAAACACTTAAACATTGATTGTGTGACTGTAAAATGGTATGAACACTATGGAAAACAGTTGGCATTTTCTCATAAAATTAAAGAAATTTGCCATATGATACAGCAATTCTACTCCCAGGTATATATCAACAAGAAGTAAAAACAAAGTCCACATAAAAACTTGTACATGAATATTCATAGCAACTTTTTTATAACAGTCAAAAACTGGAAACAATCTAAATGTCAAACATCATGTGAATGGATATACATTTTGTACTACGAAATATTCCACTGTACAGAATATCACTGAACAATAATGAAGAGCCAACTACAGATAGATAACAACAATGTGGGTAAATGCAAAAAAACATTACACTAAACAAGAGAAGTCATACTCAAAAAAATTACACTCATGATTCTATTTAGGGTATGACTAGAACTGGAAAATTTAATCTGTAATGACTGAAAGCAGATCAACAGTTGCCTGGGGTTGGGGTCAGAGACTGAGTAAAACAAGGCATTAAGGAACATTTTAGGGTGATGGATGTTTTAAGTCTCGATTGTGGTTACACAGTATATATTGGTCAAAATTCAAACTACACACTTACAATGAGGGCAGTTTATTGTATGTAAATTATGGCTTCATGAAAAATGTGTGTGTAAAATTTTTTATGATGTGAAATTGGGAGAAAAACACAATTTCATATTATTTTAAAAATAACAAAAGTGTTAAACACTTCTGCTGAGTTAATCACAGGCAAAACGGTATCTTTAACTTTGACTGGCTTCAACAAGAAGCATTCAACAAGTAATATCCAATCACTTTTTTTACTCTCTTTTTTTCACTCCTGCTATATATATATTGCACATGAGTAATGCTTAAAAATAAAGAATTAAGTAAAGTTTAGTATCATTACAGAACCAAGAATTTAGAAGTCAAGCATATTCTTACATTTCAATTCTTTCTCTCAGAGACCAAAATATTGATCGTCTTTCTCTAAAGCTAGAAATTTTAAAAAAGGAAAAAAGGCAAAAAATAACATGCTGTCTTCTGACAGAATAAAAAATGTTAATCTAATTCCCTTCTCCTAAACTTTTTCATTTATATATGACTTATCTTCAAATGAAGACACCAGAAATCAGTATCTTACGGTATTCCTCAATTACATTTTCCTTGCTATATACAGACTTATTAAAACAATACTGTTACTCACTTCAATTGTCTTGGCCAGTAACGGTGTGTGAGGGAAATTATACTTGTATACTTCGTTAGCGACAGTGTTTACATCAACGGCAGCCACCACTTGTGCAGGTACACAGCTTTCTGTAATGATAAGTGGAATAACTTAAAAGGTAAAGTCCTTAACAACAATTTGTTCATCATAGAGAGAAGCCAAAATAATAACAGAATTTTGTAGTACATTTCCTCACTTCCTCAATTATCCGGCCAGATCTCAGGTTGTCAGTGGACAACAAAGCCAGGAGGAGCTAGGCGCGAAGTAGAATATTTATGTACCTCTGGTTCGTCTCTCTCAACAGCATTCTCATGCTAAAAATAAGATTTAAATATTTTAGTCATTATCTCTTATATTTGCTTTCCTTCCTCCATTAAGATACACATTTATGAGTCGAATGGAAAGTTTTCCTGAATTAAAACAAACCAAAAATAGAAAAGTGAAGTACAGTAAGTCCCCTACATACGAACGAGTTCCGTTCTGAGAGCGCGTTCATAAGTCCAATTTGTTCGTAAGTCCAGCAAAGGTAGCCTAAGTACCCAACTAACACAATCGGCTATATAGTACTGTACTGTAATAGGTACTGTACTGTAATACTTTTCACACAAATAATACATAACAAACAAACAAATGCAAAAAATAAAGAAAACATTTTTAATCTTACAGTACAGTTTCCATTGTTGTCACTTGGTGCTTCTTGGCAGTACCAGCTACATCACCGCTGCTTTTACACTTGCTTCAGGACATCTCAGCTTGAAATAGATACTGTACTACTGTACTCTATACAGTACTGTACAGTAAAGTACACATAAGCAGAACCACTTGTAGAGGATGCACGCATGTGCCAATGTACGCCAGACACGTGAACTAACTTACCTGATTGGACATGAGAACACACGTTCACATCTTTGAAAGTTCGCAACTTGAAGGTTCATATGTAGGGGACTTACTATATATTCTTAAAAGCCATATCACTTGGAAATTTATAAATAAATTAACTACCATTTTTTCCTCAACTTCTAGCATTAATACAATGCTGTTTCCCAATACCACTGAAAATGCTTTTAGGTAAGTTTTGGTAAGTTTCAGGTAAATTTGTTTTTCTTTTTTCTTTAAATAGCTTTATTGATAATGCAACTCACATATCACAAAATTCACCTGTTGAAAGTTTAGGTAAGTTTTTAAAGGAGGTGAAAAATTAATTGGTGTCCAAATGTAAAAAGCTCTCAGACTGAAAATTAAAAATTTTGACAGAGAGAAGGTGAGAAGAGTAAGAGAAATAAGTACAAGGGCATGTCTTCCTTCACTGCCTGTCTGTCTTGCTGCTAAAGAAAGGCATTTTTTCATAATGCTTTCAGATTCAGAGAATTTTGTCATAGTCTTTAAATGGCAGTCAAAATTTCAACCATGTAAACATAGCTGCTGTTATATTTTGCAATTATCACCCTCTTTGCACTTCTTCCCCAAACACATACAAACCCAATTATGTGTAAACCCTGTCCCAAATCAGTAGAAAATGTGGTTTTTAAAATAAAAGTATTTGAGACGTCTTAGGAAAATCATCAGAGAAAATGTTACAAAATTACATAGTAGCTCCAAATAGCTATTTCTTTAATAACCATTTCTGTTCATAGTTAAATTAGGCAGCCCAAATATCAAAAAATGAAAAAGAAAAATATTAGGATATGAGGAGCTAGGCTTCATGCAGCAGGCACCTGGAAATAAAACCCAGATCACAGAAGATGGGGCAAGGAGGGAAGCTCACACACATTCAGAAAACAATCACAACCCTACACTGAGGCCTGGAAAAGATAATGCCAGAGAGAAAACAGGGTTTAAATGTGTCTAAGTAAATATTTACTACATGTGTACTACTAGGCTCAAGACCCTGGGCTAGGACCAGTTATCTTCTAGGTACCCTGCTGCCTTGTATGTAGGTCACTGGAACTTCAAGGTCCAGTTAGTAATATCATAGGCAGCTGCCTCTAAGTGAGTTTAAATTCAATAACTAGTTTACTTGCCTTTGTATAAAGTCAACTTAAGTTCTAAATTATATCTTTGTCAGAGGCATCAGAGAGATCTTGAAACATAAATCAAGGTTTTTAAACAAACTAACAAAAATTAGTATATAAGGATCAATTTGCAAAATCACAAACCTTATAATCCAGGTCAAGAACTATACAACTACTAATCATTTTAAGAGAGCTCAGAATTAAATAACTTCACTGAACTATTCTACTGTTTTGCTAAATAAGATATGTTGTAATTAGCATGATGCTTGTCTTTCTGTTATATATACAGCAATCTGGGATTGCCTGGAGTTAGTTCATATGATTTTTCTCCTTTTTCAGGCTGAATGAAAATCCACAGTAATGTGCCAAATCTGTACCATAATCAATAATTAATTTTATGTTCTTGTATTATGTGCCTGGAAGACATAAAAACTAATAAAACTCAACTGCCAAATGAGTGTTTTATGTGGTGATGAAAGAACTGATGAACCGAAAATTCTTTCTCAGGAAACAATAGATTTTTAAAGTCAATAAACAAGTGCACTGTTTGCACATATTTTAGACTGTTATAAAAAAGGATCTACCGCATAACCTAAAAAGTTATTTCCATGATGAAAAATAAACATACTAAGACCTTACTGACACTAATTCAACCTGCCTTTTCAAAACAGACTGTTTTGGGGTATGAGTGTGTAACCAAGGAAAATGTTGAACTTATAAATAACACTCTTAAAATCAAGCCTTTCAATTCTATCAAAATCTTAAATTGAGCTCCAAAGACAAGTTGTTTTGATATTTCTTACTGTACACTTTAAATCTATGGCCTCCAAAAATCTTTGTTAAGCTGCATACACAGATTTTGAAAATGTTTAACTAAAAATAACCAAACAAATATAATTCAACAGATTTTTGCCTAAGTGAGCTCCATCACTTAAGTGATCCAGGAGTAGTAATTCTCAAAGGGGAGAGAGAATTGGGGAAATGGGATCCATAGGATCTTCTGGGGAAGTAGAAGGAGAGGATGGGTTTTCAGCACTTTGATCTATTGCTTTCCCTGGATTTTATTCATGGTATTTCAGTTATTATTCTGGACTGCATATTTATCAACAAAAAGCATAGGTACTAAGACATTCCAGTTAGAGAAATGCAACATAAATGATTTTAAAGGATTGTCAGATTAGATCTACAAGAAAAGCTTAAGGGGTAGCATACTCCCATTTATATGAGACCTAAACTAAAAAATGGTAGATTTAGTTATGTCAAGAGAGACTTCTAGGTGAAATGTTAGAACTGTCACGTAAAATGAAGATTGGTTCAAGATGGAGGAGTAGAAGAACGTGTGCTCACTCCCTCTTGCAAGAGCACTGGAATCACAACTAACAGCTGAACAATCATTGACAGGAAGACACTGGAACTCACAAAAAAGATACCCACATCCAAAGACAAAGGAGAAACTGCAGTGAGACGGTAGGAGGGGCACAATCACAATAAAATCAAATCCCATAACTGCTGCGTGGACGACTCACAAACTGGAGAACACTTATACCACAGAAGTCCACCCACTGGAGTGAAGGTTCTGAGCCCCACGTCAGGCTTCCCAACCTGGGGGTCCAGCAACGGGAGGAGGAATTCCCAGAGAATCAGACTTTGAAGGGTAGCGGGATTTGACTGCAGGACTTCGAGAGAATTGGGGAAACAGAGATTCCACTCTTGGAAGGCACACACAAAGTAGTGTGTGCATCAGGACGCAGGGGGAAGAAGTAGTGACCCCATAGGAAACTAAACCAGACCTACCTGCTAGTGTTGGAGGGTCTCCTGTAGAGGCGGGGGTGGCTGTGGCTCACCGTGGGGACAAGGACACTGGCAGCAGAAGTTCTGGGAAGTACTCCTTGGTGTGAGCCCTCCCAGAGTCCACCATTAGCCACACCAAAGGGCCTGTAGGCTCTAGTGCTGGGTCACCTCAGCCAAACAACCAACAGGGAAGGAACTCAGCCCCACCCATCAGCAGACAAGCAGATTAAAGTTTTACTGAGCTCTACCCACCAGAGCAACACCTCGCTCTACCCACCACCAGTCCCTCCCGTCAGGAAGCTGGCACAAGCCTCTTAGATAGCCCCATCCACCAGAGGGCAGAAAACAGAACCAAGAAGAACTACAATCCTACAGCATGTGGAACAAAAACCACATTCACAGAAAGACAGACAAAATAAAAAGGCAGAGGACTATGTACCAGATGAAGGAACAAGATAACACCCCAGAAAAACAATTAAGTGAAGTGGAGATAGGCAACCTTCCAGAAAATGAATTCAGAATAACGATAGTGAAGATGATCCAGGACCTCAGAAAAAGAATGGAGGCAAAGATTGAGAAAATGCAAGAAATGTTTATTAACAAAGACCTCGAAGAATTAAAGAACAAACAAACGGAGATGAACAATACAATAACTGAAATGAAAAATACACTAGAAGGGATCAATAGCAGAATAACTGAGGCAGGGACTTCCATGGTGGCACAGTGGTTAAGAATCCACCTGCCAATGCAGGGGACATGGGTTCGAGCCCTGGTCCGGGAATATCCAACATGCCACAGAGCAACTAAGCTCATGCACCACAATTACTGAGCCTGCGCTCTAGAGCCTGCAAGCCACAACTACTGAGTCCATGTGCCACGACTACTGAAGCCCGTGCGCCTAGAGCCAATACTCCGCAACAAGAGAAGCCACCTCAATGAGAAGCCTGTGCACCACAACGAAGAGTAGCCCCCACTCGCCACCACTAGAGAAAGCCCGCGTGCAGCAATGAAGACCCACATACCCAAAAATAAATAAATGTTAAAAAAAAAAAAAAAGAATAACTGAGGCAGAAGAACGGGTAAGTGACCTGGAAGACAGAATGATGGAATTCACTGCTACAGAACATAATAAAGAAAAAAGAATGAAAAGAATTGAAGACAGCCTAAGAGACCTCTGGGACAACATTAAGCTCACCAACATTTGCATTATAGGTGTCCCAGAAGGAGAAGAGAGAGAAAAAGGACCCGAGAAAATATTTGAAGAGATTATAGTCGAAAACTTCCCTAACATGGGAAAGGAAATAGCCACCCAAGTCCAGGAAGTGCAGAGAGTCCCAGGCAGGATAAACCCAAGGAGAAACACCAAGACACACAGCAATCAAATTGACAAAAATTAAAGATAAAGAAAAATTATTGAAAGCAACAAAGGAAAAACGACAAATAACATACAGGGGAACTCCCCATAAGGTTAACAGCTGATTTCTCAGCAGAAACTCTACAAGCCAGAAGGGAGTGGCACGATATATTTAAAGTGATGGAAGGGAAGAACCTATAACCAATATTACTCTACCTGGCAAGGATCTCATTCAGATTCAACGGAGAAATCAAAAGCTTTACAGACAAGCAAAAGCTAAGAGAATTCAGCACCACCAAACCAGCTTTACAGCAAATGCTAAAGGAACTTCTGTAAGTGGGAAACACAAGGGAAGAAAAGGACCCACAAAAACAAACACAAAACAATTAAGAAAATGGTCATAGGAACATATGTATTGATAATTACCTTAAATGTGAACGGATTAAATGTTCCAACCAAAAGACACAGGCTCGCTGAATGGATACAAAAACAAGACCCGTATATATGCTGTCTACAAGAGACCCACTTCAGACCTAGGGACACATACAGACCGAAAGTGAGGGGATGGAAAAAGATATTCCATGCAAATGGAAATCAAAAGAAAGCTGGAGTAGCAATACTCATATCAGATAAAAGAGACTTTAAAATAAAGAATGTTACAAGAGACAAGGAAGGACACTACATAATGATCAAGAGATCAATCCAAGAAGAAGATATAACAATTATAAATATATATGCACCCAACATAGAAGCGCCTCAATACATAAGGCAAATGCTAATAGCTATAAAAGAGGAAATCAACATTAACACAATAATAGTGGAGGACTTACACCTCACTTACACCAATGGACAGATCATCCAGACAAAAAATTAATAAAGAAACACAAGCTTTAAATGACACAATAGACCAAATAGATTTAATTGATATTTATAGGACATTCAATCTAAAAACAGCATATTACACTTTCTTCTCAAGTGCACACGGAACATTCTTCAGGATAGAGCACATCTTGGGTCACAAATCAAGCCTTGGTAAATTTAAGAAAACTGAAATCATATCAGGCATCATTTCCAATGGCAATGCTATGAGATTAGAAATAAATTACAGGGGAAAACCGTAAAAAATACGAACACGTGGAGGCTAAACAATATGTTACTAAATAACCAAGAGATCACTGAAGAAATCAAAGAGGAAATCCCAAAAAAAACACCTAGAGACAAATGAGAACGAAAAGACAATGATCTAAAACCTATGGGATGCAGCAAAAGCAGTTCTATGAGAGAAGTTTATAGCAATACAATCCTACCTCAGTAAACAAGAAAAATCTCAAATAAAAAAATCTAACCTTGCACCTAAAGGAACTAGAGAAAGAAGAACAAACAAAACCCAAAGTTAGTAGAAGGAAAGAAATCATAAAGATCAGAACAGAGGGCTTCCCTGTGGCGCAGTGGTTCAGAATCTGCCTGCCAATGCAGAGGACACGGGTTCGAGCCCTGATCGGGGAGGATCCCACATGCCGCGAAGCAACTAGGCCCGTGAGCCACAACTACTGAGCCTGCGTGTCTGGAGCCTGTGCTCCGCAACAAGAGAGGCCGCGATAGTGAGAGGCCCGCGCACCATGATGAAGAGTGGCCCCCGCTTGCCGCAACTAGAGAAAGCCCTCACATAGAAACGAAGACCCAACACAGCCAAAAAATAAATATAAATAAATAAATAAATAAATAATTTTAAAAAAAGAATAACAACCAATACTTATTAAAAATTTTTTTAAAAAAGATCAGAACAGAAATAAATGAAATAGAGACAAAGAAAACAATAGCAAAGATCAATAAAACTAAAAGATGGTTCTTTGAGAAGGTAAACAAAATTGATAAACCTTTAGCCAGACTGATCAAGAAAAAGAGGGAGAGCACTCAAATCAATAAAATTAGAAATGAAAAAGGAGAAGTTACAACGGACACCGCAGAAATACAAAACATCATTAAGAGACTACTACAAGCAACTCTATGCCAATAAAATGGACAACCTGGAAGAAATGGACAAATTCCTAGAAAGGTATAACCTTCCAAGACTGAACGCGGAAGAAACAGAAAATATGAACAGGTCAATCACAAGTAATGACATTGAAACTGTCATTAAAAATCTTCCAACAAACAAAAGTCCAGGAACAGATGGCTTCACAGGTGAATTCTATCAAACATTTAGAGAATAGCTAACACCCATCCTTCTCAAACTCTTCCAAAAAACTGCAGAGGAAGGAACACTCCCAAACTCATCTTATGAGGCCACCATCACCCTGATACCAAAACCAGACAAAGATACTACACAAAAAAGAAAATTACAGACCAATATCACTGATGAATATAGATGCAAAAATCCTCAACAAAATACTAGCAAACAGAATCCAACAACACATTAAAAGGATCATACACCATGATCAAGTGGGGTTTATCCCAGGAAGGCAAGGATTCTTCCATATATGCAAATCAATCAATGTGACACACCATATCAACAAACTGAAGAATAAAAACCATACGATCGAGACGGTTCTGCTGCCGCCGCTGCCTCAGGCTGCTGCCGGTGAGCTCCGGTCCCGTCCGCGCTGCCGCAGGGAGGCCGCCCCGGCGAGCCGAACCAATGCTGGATCTGGAGGTGGTGCCCGAGCGCTCTCTGGGAAATGAGCAATGGGAATTCGCGCTGGGAATGCCTCTGGCTCAGGCAGTAGCCATTCTTCAGAAGCACTGTCGCATCATAAAGAATGTCCAGGTTCTCTACAGTGAACAGTCTCCTCTAAGCCATGACCTCATCCTTAACCTGACTCAGGACGGGATCAAACTACTGTTTGATGCTTTCAATCAGAGACTTAAGGTGATTGAAGTATAGGACTTGACTAAAGTAAAGTTAAAATATTGTGGTGTGCATTTCAATTCTCAAGCCATAGCTCCCACCATTGAGCAGATTGACCAGTCTTTTGGTGCGACCCATCCTGGAGTGTACAACTCCGCTGAGCAGCTCTTCCACCTCAACTTCAGAGGACTGTCTTTCTCTTTTCAGCTAGATTCATGGACTGAGGCTCCCAAGTACGAGCCCAATTTTGCCCATGGTCTGGCTTCTCTCCAGATACCCCATGGAGCAACTGTGAAACGAATGTACATCTACAGTGGAAACAGCCTACAGGATACCAAGGCTCCCGCAATGCCCCTGAGCTGTTTCCTGGGCAATGTGTACGCTGAGAGTGTAGATGTTCTTCGGGATGGAACTGGACCCTCAGGTTTACGACTTCGCCTACTTGCCACAGGTTGTGGACCCGGCTTATTAGCAGATGCCAAGATGCGGGTATTTGAACGCTCAGTGTATTTTGGCGATTCCTGCCAAGATGTTCTTAGCATGCTTGGCTCTCCACACAAGGTCTTCTACAAGTCAGAAGACAAGATGAAGATTCATTCTCCTTCTCCTCATAAGCAAGTTCCATCGAAGTGCAATGACTACTTTTTTAACTACTTCACTCTCGGAGTGGACATCCTCTTTGACGCGAATACACACAAAGTGAAGAAGTTTGTCCTACACACCAATTACCCTGGACATTATAATTTTAATATTTATCACCGCTGTGAGTTCAAGATCCCACTAACCATAAAGAGAGAAAACACAGATGGTCAGACAGAAACATGCACGACCTACAGCAAGTGGGACAACATCCAGGAGCTTCTGGGCCACCCTGTGGAGAAGCCTGTTGTCCTGCACAGGTCCTCCTCCCCAAACAACACCAACCCATTTGGCTCCACATTCTGCTTTGGTCTTCAGCGGATGATCTTTGAGGTCATGCAGAACAACCACATTGCCTCGGTGACCCTTTATGGCCCCCCCAGGCCTGGTGCCCACCTGAGAACCGCAGAACTCCCCTAGGAACATCACCACCCATGCCCCTCTGCCCCATGGAACTGTGTATCACATCCTGTTCAGCAGGCCACCCTGTGGGTTTTCTTGGACACCTTGCCAGTGTGGAAGGGCTGTTGTGATATTTTGAGGTGGGGCTCAGGCTGGGTGCTCTGCCATGGGGTGAGAGGCCCAGATATTCTTCTGTGCGATCTCAGCCTGCTGGTGCCAACAGGGGACACAGACTGCAAAGAGAAGCACAAACTCTGAGCCTTGATACCTGGACCCAGGAGCTCTCGACTAACATGTAGGGAGACAGGGTTCTGTCTCCCCTGTCCCCCATACATTGGGAAAACTTGGGGCTCTTTCTCTGGCTGAGGACACAGGCACCCAGACAAGGACAGGGTCCTGCCTTTGGCCCAGCATTGCCACATGACCCTCAAGGCAAGCAGGTAGCATGTCCGTAGTACTTGGTTGCAACTTTTGCACTACATCCACTTTAGTTACTTGATGAGCTGGCTGTGGCCAAGGTGGCTCACTTGCCCTTCCCTGTTTCTTTCTTGCATGTGCTCCCTGCCAGGCCCAGCAGGCACACCCAATTGGTTGAAACACAACTTTCTACCATCAAGGTACGTGCCCAGGCCTGGTTCCCACCCCTCTTGGAGCCAGCCTTCAAGGCCGCCTGTTCCCCTACTCTGCCGCAACCTGGCTGGCAGCGCTGCATGTTTCCATCCTGTTTGCCTCTTTGTTTTAATGCCAAAGTTTTAGCCAAAGACATCTTCCTCCTTTTTTTGTGTTTCAGCATTCTGTTCTGCACTGTGGGCTTGGCTCCCCTCCCTCAGCTCTGGGCAGTGTCCCCTGGCCGGGCCCATTCACGGCTCAAGGCCTCTGGGGCTCATGGAGGGCTGGGCTGCTCAGTCTCTTCGTGGGACTTGCTAAGGAAAGTAGCATATGTGCTTTAAAAATATTAATCCTTTTGAAAAGAATTGAGAAGAGAAATGTATAATTTTATCCCATTTTTAATATTTTGGTCTAGCAACTTGTGATACATAGATGACAATTTTGTGAGTTTTTCAAATGTGTGTACAGATTTTTGTAAATATGACTCTTTTGTAATTAACTCATGTACAGCCTCATCCTGTATAGTTTAACAATGAATGTGCAGGGGACCTGCCCCGGGCGCCTGTGTGGTGCCTGGGCCTACAGCCAGGCTTGTGTGGCGTTCCCATGACTTTGTTACTGATTGGTGTCTTCCCATGTGGACTGTGGCCTGGCCAGAGACCCTCACACATCCCACTGTGGGGCAGCCAGGACTGTTCCCATCCTCCTAGCATGGGGGAACCTTCCTCATGCCCTGCCCATACCCCTCCTCCAATAAAGACCTATGCCCTCCGCGACAGCTCCCCATGTGCTGTTGCTGGGATGTTTATACTAAAATGAAAAAAAAAAAAAAAAAAAAAAAAAAAAAAAAAAACCATACGATCATCTCAATAGATGCAGAAAAAGCTTTTGACAAAATTCAACACCCATTTATGATAAAAACTCTCCAGAAAGTGGGCATAGAGGGAACCTACCTCAACATAATAAAGGCCATATATGACAAACCCACAGCAAACATCATTCTCAATGGTGAAAAACTGAAAGCATTTCCTCTAAGATCAGGAACAAGACAAGGATGTCCACTCTCGCCACTATTATTCAACATAGTTTTGGAAGTCCTAGCCACAGCAATCAGAGAAGAAAAAGAAATAAAAGGAATCTAAATTGGAAAAGAAAAAGTAAAACTGTCACTGTTTGCAGATGACATGATACTATACATAGAGAATCCTAAAGATGTTACCAGAAAACTACTAAAGCTAATCAATGAATTTGGTAAAGTTGCAGATTACAAAATTAATGCACAGAAATCTCTTGCATTCCTATACACTAACAATGAAAGATCAGAAAGGGAAATTAAGGAAACAATCCCATTCACCTGCACCAAAAAGAATAAATTACCTAGGAATAAACTTACCTAAGGAGGTAAAAGACCTGTACTCAGGATACTGTAAGACAATGATGAAAGAAATCAAAGATAATGTAAACAGATGGAGAGATATACCATGTTCTTGGATTGGAAAAATCAATATTGTGCAAATGACTATACTACCCAAAGCAATCTACAGATTCAATGCAATCCCTATCAAATTACCAATGGCATTTTTTACAGAACTGGAACAAAAAAATCTTAAAATTTGTATGGAGACACAAAAGACCCTGAATAGCCAAAGCTATCTTAAGGAAAAAAAATGGAGCTGGAGGACTCAGACTCCCTGACTTCAGACTATACTACAAAGCTACAGTAATCAAGACAGTATAGTACTGGCACAAAAACAGAAATACAGATCAATGGAACCAGATAGAAAGCCCAGAGATAAACCCATGCACCTATGGTCAACTAATCTATGACAAAGGAGGCAAAGATACACAATGGAGAAAAGACAGTCTCTTCAATAAGTGGTGCTGCGAAAACTGGACAGCTACATGTCAAAGAATGAAATTAGAACACTCCCTAACACTGTACACAAAAACAAACTCAAAATGGATTAAAGACCTAAATGTAAGGCCAGACACTATCAAACTCTTAGAGGAAAACATAGGCAGAACACTCTTTGACATAAATCACAGCAAGATCTCTTTTGACCCACCTCCTAGAGCAATGGAAATAAAAACAAAAATAAACAAATGGGACCTAATGAAACTTAAAAGCTTTTGCACAGCAAAGGAAACTATAAACAAGACGAAAATACAACCTCAGAATGGGAAAAAACATTTGCAAACAAATCAATGGACAAAGGATTAACCTCCAAAATATATAAACAGTTCATGCAGCTCAATATTAAAAAAACAAACAACCCAATCAAAAAATGGGCAGAAGACCTAAATAGACATTTCTCCAAAGAAGACATACAGATGGCCAAGAGGCACATGAAAAGCTGCTCAACATCACTAATTATTAGAGAAATGAAAATCAAAACTACAATGAGGTATCACCTCACAGCAGTTAGAATGGGCATCATCAGAAAATCTACAAACAACAAATGCTGGAGAGGGTGTGGAGAAAAGGGAACCCTCTTGCACTGCTGGTGGGAATGTAAATTGATACAGTCACTGTGGAGAGCAGTATGGAGGTTCCTTAGAAAACTAAAATAGAACTACCATATGACCCAGCAATCCCACTACTGGGCGTATACCCAGAGAAAACCATAATTCAAAAAGACACATGCACCCCAATGCTCACTGCAGCACTATTTACAATAGCCAGGTCATGGAAGCAACCTACATGCCCATTGACAGACAAATGGATAAAGAAGATGTGGTACGTAGATACAATGCAATATTACTCAGCCATAAAAAGGAACGAGATTGGATCATTTGTAGAGACATGGATGGACCTAGAGAGTGTCATACAGAGTAAAGTCAGAAAGAGAAAAACAAATATCATATATTAATATATATGGAATCTAGAAAAATGGTACAGATGAACCAGTTTGCAGGGCAGAAATAGAGACAGATTTAGAGAACAAACATATGGACACCAAGGAGGAAAAGTGGTGGTGGGGGGGGGCTGATGAATTGGGAGATTTGGATTGGCATGTATACACTAATATGCATAAAATAGATAACTAATAAGAACCTGCTGTATAAAAAATAAAATAAATTTTTAAAAAAAATAATAAAAGGGATAGAGAAAATACCAAAAAAAAAAAAAAAAAAGAAATGTCACTGAAAATACATGCGTAATTCCTGCTTTTAAAGACGTTTCTTATTAAAGTGGGCAAGAAACACACACACACATACACACACACACACACACACAACCACATTTGAATAATGGTTATTTTCCTTCTTTTTCTGATCACACTTTCTGGAAAAGTTGAAGGGGAGAACATCTGGTTGGTAGTAGTAAAAAGGTACAAGTTCACACTCTACCTGTGTTTCCTAACCAAATAAATCAAATAGTTTAATTGTTCATGGATAGCTAAGGTGGAGAAAAAATCAATATTTTTAAATGTAAATATAAAATTAACTGGCCTACTTTGAAATAAGTAGCTTTTTTTTCTTCTTTTCCTTCTTTATTGTTTTTTTGTGAACTGTATCTCATATAGGTGAGTAATTCTTGAATTACCTCATTATAATCACATCTGAAACATCTAATCAGATATGTTAACACTGACATCTAGTTGTGAAATGGAAGATCAGTTGAATACATCTAATGTCTATTTCTTTTCATTCAAAGTGATAGTTTAATTAAGAATAATAATATTAAGCAAAAACAGACATGCAAGGATTCTGAAATTAAAATAATTACCAAAGTATATTACTTGTTTCTTTTTAAAGATTCTTGCATTTCAAAAATCACAAAATCGGTTACATTTCTTTACACTAACAATGAAATATCAGAAAGGGAACGTAAAAAAACAGTCCTTTTTTAAATCACACACACACACACCAAAAAAGAAACAAAAACAAAAAACCTAGGAATAAACCTGACCAAGGAGGTGAAGGACTTATATGCTGAAAACTATAAAACATTAATAAAGGAGATTGAAGATGATTCAAAGAAATGGAAAGATATCCCATGCTCTTGGATTGGAAGAATTCATATTGTTGAAATGGCCATACTACCCAAAGCAATCTACAGATTTAATGCAATCCCTATCAAATTACCCATGACATTTTTCACATAACTAGAACAAACAACCCTAAAATTTATATGGAACCAGAATTGCCAAAGCAATCCTGAAGGAAAAGAACAAAGCAAGAGGTATAACCCTCCCAGACTTCAGACAATACTATAAAGCTACGGTAATCAAAATGGCATGGTACTGGCACAAAAAGAGACATATGGATCAATGGAACAGAATAGAGAGCCCAGAAATAAACCCACACACGTATGGACAATTAATCTTCGACAAAGGAGTCAAGAATATAATACAATGGGGAAGTCTCTTCAATAAACAGTATTGGGAAAGTTGGACAGCCTCATGTAAATCAATAAAGTTAGAACACACCTTCACACGATACACAAAAATAAACTCAAAATGGCTTAAAGGCTTAAACGTTAAGACATGACACCATAAAACTCCTAGAAGAGAACATAGGGAAAACATTCTCTGACATAAATCATATCAATGTTTTCTTAGGTCAGTCTCCCAAGGCAACAGAAATAAAAGCAAAAATATACAAATGGGACCTAATGAAACTTACAAGCTTTTGTACAGCAAAGTAAACCATAAACAAAATGAACCTAAGACAACCTACAGAATGGGAGAAAATATGTGCAAATGATGCAACTGACAAAGGCTTAATTTCCAAAATACACAAACAGCTCATACAGCTCAACAACAATGACGAAAAAAAAAACCCAATCAAAGATGGGCAGAACTAAATAGACATTTCTCTAAAGAAGACATACAGATGGCCAACAGGCACATGAAAAGATGCTCAACATCACTAATTATTAGAGAAATGCACATCAAAACTACAATGAGGTACCACCTCACACCAGTCAGAATGGCCATCATTAAAAAGTCTACAAATAATAAATGCTGGAGAGGGAGTGGAGAAAAGGGAACCCTCCTACAATGTTGATGGGAATGTAAGTTGGTGCAGCCACTATGGAAAACAGTATGGAGGGTCCTCAAAAAACTAAAAATAGAGTTGCCATGTGATCCAGCAATCCCCCTCCTGGACATATATCTAGATGAAACTATAATTTAAAAAGATACATGCACCCATATGTTCAGAGAAGCACTATTCAGAACAGCCAAGATATGGAAACAACCTAAATGTCCATCAACAGGTGACTGGATAAAGAAGATGTGATACATATATACAATGGAATACTACTCAGCCATAAAAAAGAACAAAATAATGCCATTTGCAGCAACATGGATGGACACAGAGATTATCATACTAAGTGAAGCATGTATAAAGTATATGTGTATGTATGCACATTAAGAAAAAAAGCAAATGTTGACAGGAGCTGTATCTTGATGGTAGAGGTGTGTGCCAGCAAACAGTTGTAACTCAATGCATTATTTTATCCCACCAACACAATAGTCAAAAGAATAAAAAACAATAAGAATTAAACTACACTGACACAGTTTTTTCGAGATCCACAAGAATTAGCATATGGCCCAAAATATAATGAGTCGAAAGCTACCTATTTAAATACCTAATAGAATTCAAGGGATAGAAATCTGTCTTCTCCATTTTTCTTATGACATTTAAGACCTTCACCTTAAGCTCTTAAATAAGGGCACAACCATGTTTAAAAACACATTTACCTAAATAAACACATGTAATCCAGCCTACTACAGGTTTAAACAACAAAGACTATTTTACATAAATTTGCTGTGAGTGAATGAACATCTATGAATGGTTCATCACTATAAAATGTTGAAACGTTTTTGGTGATGCTTTCTCCTAATTTAAAAGATGACAATTTCTGACATAGTCATTCTGACAAAGTCAATGAAAAAATGACAAGTGATATAAGCATCAGTACCCTGTACCTAGTTAGTTGTGAATGAAAACAAAAGACTTGTAAAAATATAATTATGTTATCAATCATAAAGATTCCTGAGATTAAACTCGAAACTTCTCTCCTGCCATTGAGCTCCTCTTTGCTTTATAGTAAACCCTCCTTGAAAGCTTATACTGTATTTTTCATCATTATAAACTTTATGAAGTTTTAAACCCTATCCTGAATTTCTGCTATAGGCACTTCTAAATGAAGAATTAAGTTTTACAATTCTGCACTAGCCCAGAAAGTACAGGCTGGTCCTAAGACCTCAAAGGAAAATGCACTTCAATTACTTCAGTCCTCATTTTCCTCCTCCATACTCCTCCTGGCTAGTATATGCAAACCTTTTTCCACTAAGCCACATAGTAGTCGACAAATATTAGCTATCATTGTTTTTTTTTAATCAAGGCTGTCACAGGCACACCCTACAGAGATCTTTTATTCAAAGTGTGTGTGTGTGCACACATGTGTGTCTCTGTTCACTTGTCCCGAGAAAGAACGATTTAGAATATGGATATCTAACTAGTTAGCTCTTTCTCTGCCTGTGTTTGAATTTTAGCTCCACCATTTCCAACCGTGTGACTTGGACAAGTTCCTTGACCTCCTTATGCCTCAGTGTCTTTACCTGTAAAACAGAGATAATAAAGTACCTACGTCATAGTCTTCTGAGGATTAAATTAATTGATACCTATGAAGCTCTTACTTTTGTGCTGGCCATATAGTAATCACTCAATAAACATTTGCTATTATTATTATCAACAGTAAGAATATCAAATGCTAAGAAAAACCAGGTGCGATAGGAATTCTCACTACAGATATGAACATCAATTGAGGATTCAGTGTTTTAGGAGTAGTTTGACAGTATGTATCTAAAGTGTTAAAAATTGCTTTGGACTTACCAATTTTATCTTTGGGCACATATCCTAAGATACGGCAGGCAGAATAATGACCCCTCAAAGATGTCCACATCCTAATCCCTGAAGCCTGTGAAATGTTTCCTTACATGGCAATGGGGACTTTGCAGATATGACTAAGGATCTTATTAAAAAGAGGAGATTATCCTGGCTTAAGATGATACGCCCGATGTAATCACAAGAAGGATGGAGGAGGGTTAGAGTCAGAGAAGGAGATGTGATGAGGGAAGCAGAGGTCAGAGAGAAAGATTCGAAGATGCTACACTTCTGGCTTTGAAGATGCAGGAAGGGGTCATAAGCCACCTGTAGGTGACCTAAAGACACTGGAGAAGGCCAGGAAACAGATTCTCTCCTATGGCCTCCAGAAGGAACCAGCCCTGGCGACACCTTGATTTTAAGCCATCTAACCTCCAGCACTATAAGATAATATATTTGTGTTGCTTTAAGCCACTAAGTTTATGGTAAATTGTTATAGCAGCAACAGAAAACTAATATATAAGGCAATAACAGAGATGTAGAGAAAAGATTCACATGAAGTATAAATGTTATTTTATTTATAATAGTGAAAATTACAAGCAACCTAATTGTGGAAATTCCATAAAATGGAAGGTCACACAACCATTAAAAACCAAGTTTACAAAAATACATTTAATGGCAAGGAAAAATTCAAGATATTCTAAGTGAAAAAAGAAAGCTATAATTTAATGTTCATGGACACATGCAGAATGCAGATTGAAAACCTATCATCTAAATCCTCAGCAGGGTTTATCCCTGCATGAACATCACATATGATTTTTATTTTTAAATTTTCTTCTTCACTTGTGTAGCATCAGTACTTGCGCAGACTATAATCTCTGGAGGAACGAATACGGCATGTCTATATGTATCCCCATCACACAGCACAGTAACCGACACAGAAACCAGTCAATACTTATGTGTCCTGAATGAATAAATGAGTATGTTTTCAGTATTTCCCAATTTTTAACAAAGGTATTATAGATACAGTTAAAAATAAAAAGAGCACTAAACGTAAAAATGATTTTTTTGGGGGGGGGGGCCACACCATGCGGCACGTGGGATCTTAGTTCCCCGACCAGGGGTCGAACCCGTGCCCCCTCCATTGGGAGCCCAGAGTCTTAACCACCAGACCATCAGGGAAGTCCCCCAAAATGATATTTTTAAAATATTCAACTTCACTAGTAATCAAAAAATTAAAATAACAATTTCACCTAGTAAATTCTATAGTCTTAAATACTACATTGGCATATCTATGGTCACACAAACACTATGAGATTTAACTGGTATGTCCTTTTAAAAAGGAACTTGACAATATCATCAATCTTTAAAATGCTCATACCCTATAACTTATTCACTCATTCAACAAATATTAATTGAGCATCTGCTCTGTGCAAGCACTATTCTTGATGCCAGGGATACAACAGTGAACAAAATAGAACAAAACAAACAAATCCTTACACACACAAAACAAAACTCTGACACAGAACATCCCAATCTTATAGAGCTTACGTTTTAGAAGGAGAGGCAATTAAAAGCATAAACAAGTAAAACAGATAGTACAATGGGCAATAATTAGTGCTGAGGGTAAAAATCAAACAGAAAGGGCTACGGGGAGGCAGGGCAGAGGGTGCAGTTTCGGCTACTGGCCAGGGAAGCCCTGAGAAGATGCCGCTAGAGTAAACACGAAGGACTAGGCGTGTGTCTGTGTGGGGAGCAGCCTCCCAGGCAAGGGAGCAGCAAGTGCAACCGCACTGCAACAGGAATGTTCTTGGTGCGCGTAGGACAGCAAGGCCACCATTCCCACCCCACTCCCGGAGCTCATGCTGAGAGCAGGACAATGTGCACCCTCCCCGACCTATTTCTGTGTCCACACTCGTCCACATCACACACACACACATACTGTACGTATGTGCCCGAATATACGACAACTAGCATAAAAGCCAGTTGCCCATTTTCCACATGAGAATACCCAAAATTAGATGTACAGCCATTTCCATTATATAGACGATGAAAGGAAATGACTTCATATTATATAATTTATTAATTTCATTATATAAACATATTTCAAATAACAGTCTTATTATGTGCATTTAGAAATATTACTTTTTCCACTCAAATTTCATGAAACAATTTTATTCTATATGCATCTTTGAAATCATGGTCTTTACCATCCATAAAGCCACTTTTCAAGTTATCTAACACAGTTTTCAAAAGCACATCAACTTTTGTTCAGAGTTACTTAAGATCTAGCATTTTTTGAATTCATGCATGATGATGTCACTAGAAATTTTATGCCAGCCACAAATACCCATTGGCTATTTGTGATCTCCACAAAATAACCCTGTACTGTATTGCTTTGTAATGTAATTTCTAGAAGGTTTGTTTACAGTGATATCTAATACCTGTAATGGTAAGGTCATCCTCCCAAAAATTATCTCTAAATTCAGCTGTATGATTTTTCGTCAATTCCATCAAGTGCCCTCAACAAGCATCCTAAACTGGTATTAAGTTTTTTCAGGCGAATGTAACTTATCCAAGCAGCATTTTATTACTTTGCTGTTCAAAATACAGTAGTTGAGGAATATGAAGATCCTTCATGAGAACTAAAATATAAGGTCATATCCTCTTTTTGGAGTACTATAACTTTTGGGGGAAAAATGAATATATTGCATTGAAGAACTTATGACAAATATGTCTTTAAGGGCATATGTATATATGTTTGGGTTTTGGTTTTGTTTTTATTTTAAATAATGAAATCACAAGCCCTTTGATGTAACAATCATGGGAGAAATGCAAAAGAATCTCGTATTAGAAACAGACCTCTGGATTTTAAGTATGTTTCCCTAGCCAAATACTGAAATGTCAACCCACAAAAAAATCTGTAAAATTATAGATTCATATCTTTTCCCCTCAAGCATGGTCACCAACATTCTGACAGTTCAAAATTAACTGAAGGAAATCTCATTGGATGGAGAGTATAGCAGAGAGAAATGATCAGTAGTAAGCAAAAATCAACAAACATTTTTTTCTTTTTAACAATCAACTCAGCAAATAACAATCACAAAAGTAAAATGAGGCCACAAAAATAAAATGCCTTCTGAAGAAACAGAGAAATTACTCTGGAACTTTATTACCATCTGAATCTCAGGGATTTTAGGAAAAAAATTTAAATAAGGTAAAATTACTTATTTAGTATCTCTTATTTGATCTATTAAAGTTCAAAGTACTTCTAACTAGAATTGTGTAACTGTAAAGCCTTTGAATTATGGATTCTTTTTGGACCGAAATTCACCTATAATTAAGGAACATGCCATAGTCTATGAGGGTCGTGTATGTGCTAAAAGGCTCTGGCATTTGTTGCTTAAATTAAGTCTCATTCACTGAGTACAAAGGGATTATTAAATTCGCTACTAAGTTTGAACAAAAATCACTAATAGATGCTGAAGAACTATTATGATTAACTCTCTAATAGAGCTGTTTTACTTTAGTCCAAGGGATTTTGCTAGGTTTGTGGTGATTAAAAGTCCCAGAATGAAAAGAACTAGTGGATAAAAGTAAAAGCAACTATTGATCCAGGTAAACTAATGGTATTTATAGTATTTTTTTAATCTCAACATACAATCTACCTATTTTCCAAAACTGAGATGTAATTTTTTTTTTTTTTTTTAGCTTTTAGGCAGGATGAAAGCTGATTGGCACTATTTCTGAAGAGCACGTTTTAGAAATATTCCTGATAATTTTCCAAGGGCAAAGCAAAAAGCCAACAGAAATCCTAAGAAGGCTCTAGACACCAACAAATACCAAATTCTACATGTAACGTTAAACTCATATACCTTTATGATAATAATCATGCTGTAACCACTTATAGATTTGCTGTCATACAAATCAACCTCTTCCTTTCAACTTTCCTTTAATACTCTTCCTTTCAACTTTGCATACAAAGAGGTAATATTTCCTGTCAACTTTCCATACAAAGAGGTAACATTTCTTGACAGGAATAAAAGGATAAAAATAAAACACTTGAACTTCATTATTTTCACCATATCTCATTATTAGCACACAATTAAAATTCTACATTGAGTTAAAACCAACTTATTCTCAATAGACGTGATTATTTTGAGAAATGTTTTATCATGTGGTACAGAAAAAAATCTCTATTATCTATTAAAATTTCACATATAATCATGCATACAAAAACCTTTCATGATTCTACTTGTTTGGCCACTCTCCAACACACAAACACACACACACACACACACACACACACACACATATATACATTTGTTCTGTGTCCTGCATAACACCTATTATCCCTCAAAACACTATCCATGGACCAACTTTGGGAAATGCTGACTTAGCTCATCCAAAAAAAAAAAAAAGAGAGAGAGATCTTTATGATTCAGACTTAATAACTAAGCTTAAGCTTGTCACAGTATAATGGTGTCTACTTCAAGCTATACATATTTCACAGCAAACATGACCCTTGTTCA
The DNA here is from genome assembly GCF_009873245.2 of Balaenoptera musculus. Taxonomy (NCBI): domain Eukaryota; kingdom Metazoa; phylum Chordata; class Mammalia; order Artiodactyla; family Balaenopteridae; genus Balaenoptera; species Balaenoptera musculus. The sequence goes on along the minus strand of NC_045786.1, from coordinate 5,193,425 downwards.
TTTATTCATTCATTCAACAAATATGCATAAGTGATGTTCTAGACAAAATCTATCCTATTATGGAACTTATATTCTAGTGCGGGGGCAAACAACAAATAAATAAGTATGTAAGTATATAATATGCCTAACAATGAAAAGTACTATGGGAAAAAATTAAGCAGAGTTAAGCCAGACAGTGTGGGAGAAGGAACTGGTTCAATTTTTATATATGTTGGTTAGAGAATGTCTCACTAGCAGCAACCTGAAGAAAACGAGGGAGCAGGTCTGGCAGATATGAGAGAACTTTCTAGAACAGAAAGAAGAGATACTGCAAAGGTCCAGAGATGGGAGCATGCTTGTATTGTAGGAGAAACAGCAAAGAGACTGTTATTAGGGACTGAATGTTTATGTCCCCTGAAAATCCATATGTTGAAACTTTACCTCCCAATGTGATGGTATTAAGAGGTGGGGCCTTTGGGAGGTCATTAGAATTAGGAGTAGGTGAATGAGGGTGGAGCCCTCATGAACAGGATTAGTGCCCTTAAAAAGTCATGAAAGAGCTTGCTTCCCCTCTGCTCCCCGCCAAGTGAGGACATGATGAGAAGGCGGCACTCCACAACCTGGAAGAGGGCCCTCACCAGACTTCAACCATGCTGCCACCAAGATCTTGAACTTCCCAGCCTTCAGAACTGTGAGAAATTAATTTCTGTTGTTTATGAACCACCCCGTCTCTGGTACTCTGTTAGAGCAGCTCAGACTAACTCAGCCGGCGGGCAAGCCTGGAATGGAGTGAGCGGGGAGAGGCGCAGGGGATGTGGGCAAAGAGAATGGGGCTGGCTCCAGATCAAGGAGGCCTGTGGGTTAAGGACTCAGGCTTTTACTGAATGAAATGAGACACCTCTCAGAAGTTTTAATCAGAGGAGTGACTTCTGTGAAATATTTGTGAAGGATCATGCTGACCACTGTGTTGAAAATAAACTAGAGGTGATAGAGCAGAAGCAAGGAGACCAGTAAAAAGGCAATTGCAATAATTGTCAGGTTTCCTGAAAAAGAACCCAAGGCAAAGTTTGGCTTCAAATGCCTTTTCTGGGAGGTAAAACCCCAAAGTAGCAAAAGTGAAGGTAGTGAGGAAGGGAAGGAGGGAAAGCAAACAAAAGGCAGTGCTTTACTAAATCAGTCACAGCCTCACAAGAAAGCCCGGCCAACTGCGCTCTCAGAAGGCCTGGGTAAGACAGGCTGGCTTGGGGGAGGGACGCATCACAGGGGACAGAAGCCCTGCAGTGAAGACGCACCGTGGTCTGAGCAGCACTTCCCATGCGCCCATCTGCACTTGGGCGGGGACACGGGTGGGGGAGGAAGGGGAGGCGGTGCCTCTGCTGAGCCCTCCCTCAGCCTTTCTCTTTGTGGTCTAGTCACCCCATGAGGGTGTCCAGGAACAGTACTCCGTGTCCCCTCTAGTTGCACACTACGACCACACTCACAACACCTCTGACACAAGATGTGAGTTTTTTCCCTACGCGAAGCGGTTCTCTGTGACACCAGCTGGATGCCCACAGCTCAGTTCAATTCTGACAGTATCTGCCTGAAGATAGCTTCAGACCGCGCCGGTTCCGGGCTCAGCCCCACAAGACGGCCCCCCTTCAGATGCCAGCTTCACATAGGACATCCCCAGGTTAGCCACACTTCTATCCAACGCAACTGCAAATCAGAGGTTCCCATGACCCCCTCCTTGGATTTGATCACTTCTAGAACATCGCACAAAACTCAGGGAAACACTTCCTTAACGTTTACCAGTTTATTATATAATAAAGGATATTTTAAAGGATACGGATGATAAACCGCCAGACGAAGAGATACGTAGGGCAAGTTCTGGAAGGGTCCCGAGTGCAGGAGCTTCTGTTCTCACGGATCGGGGTGCACAGCCCTCCCAGCACGTGGATACCTTCCCCAACCCAGAAGTCTACAAACCCTATACATTTAGGATTTTTATGGAAGCCTTATCATGTAAACATGATCAGTCATTGACAATCTCCAGCCCCTTTCTCTTTCCCAGAGGATGGGGGTAGGGCTGAAAGTTCCAAGCTTCTAATTATCACTTGATCTTTCTGGTGACCAGTCCCCATTCTGAAGCCATCCAGGAGCCCAACAAGAGCCATCTCATTAGTACAGAAGACATTCCTGTCACCCAGGGAATTCTAAGAGATTTAGGAGCTCTGTGTCAGGAACCAGGGTCAAAGACCAAATATTAGAACCAAAGCTGCCCCCAGTGCTCTTACCACTTAGGAAATTACAAGGATTTTAGGAACTAGGGGTGTGTGTGTATATATATATATTCCCCCCCCGCATTGTTTCACACGTATGACTCTCCCTTCCTCTCCACTTAGAGTCATGGTATCCACCCCCTCCCGACCGCTGCTGGAGCACCTAGATCCCGGGTCCACGGCCTGGTGCTTCATCTGAGTGCAGACGCCGCGGAGAAACTGAGCATCCTGAGGGTGAGAGCCAAGCCCCGACCCCCGGCAGTGCTACGGGATGAAGCAAGGGCGGGAGAATCGGGCGCTACGCTGAACACTCAGCTCGGGGCCCAGGAGACTGATGAAACAGGACAGGGATGAGGTGGTAAAGGTGAAGACGCAGAGAAAGGATGGAATTATAAATACGGCTTGAAGGTAGAGCCTATGGAATTTGCTGATGTGAGTGAAAGAGAAGACACGGAGGTGACTCCAAGGCCTAGGGCTGGGCCCCGGAAGAAGGGGGACGCCTGTCACTGGGATGAGGAAGGCCGCGAGGGGAGCACGTTTGGGAGGAGTAAGGAGAGCCAGGAGCTCAGTTTTGCACGTCTTTAGAACAAAACAGGGATAACGGGAACACCGACAAATCCCGCCGCGTAGAAAAACTACAGAGAAGCTTACTTTAGACTTAGTCCAAGCTGTCGATGTAATCAGACAGCTTGCTGCCTTCCGGCATCTCCCCTCACAGCTCCATTGGTGTCCTCTTGCTGCCCATCAGGCATTTCCCAAGACAGCTGAGGAACGCTATTACACAGGACGCTAACGGTGCTCCCCTCTCTCGCTGAAAAAAAAAAAAAGCGTACCCTGCTCATATGCATGGGGAAGTGCTGTTTTAAGCCAAACAGCGTCTTTTTTGCAGGGCTTCTCAACATCTGGGATACATTAATGCGTCCTGAGAATGATTCAAGGGCCAAAATCATGTGAAGTTTTCTGAACTTACTTAACCATCAAGGCACACCGATTAATTCCTCAGAAGACTGTTGCATAGGATATCAGCCAGGAAGTGGCAACGAATCCAAGAACTCATTTTAATCCTTATTTCACTTGGCTTGTATTATCCGATCAGTCCTCGAGATCCCCTCCTCTCTCTATTTTCATGGCACAATGTTTTCTTGGTTCTACTTCTTGCTCTCTAATTTTCCTTCTCAGTTTCTCTCCTTGAATACTACAGTAAGTCCCCTACATACAAATCCTCAAGTTGCGAACTTTCAAAGATGTGAACGTGCGTTCGCATGTCCAATCACATAAGTTAGTTCACGTGTCTGGCGTACACTGTCACGTGCGCTCATCTTCTACAAGTGGTTGTGCTTTTGTGTACTTTACTGTACAGTACTGTATAGAGTACAGTAGTACAGTAACTTTATTTCAGGCCCAGGATGTCCGGAAGTGAGCATAAAAGCAGAGGTGATGTAGCTGGTACTGCTAGGAAGCGCCAAGCAATAACAATGGAAACTGTACTGTAAGATTAAAAATGTTTTCTTTATTTTTTGCGTTTGTTCTTTATGTATTATTTGTGTGAAAAGTATTATAAACCTATTACAGTACTATATAGCCGATTGTGTTAGGTGGGTACCTAGGCTAACTTTGTTGGACTTACGAACACGCTCTAGGAACTGAACTTGTTCGTATGTAGGGGACTTACTGTATTTATCTACCTAGCCAAAAAAACCATCGTCCTCGGTGTTACATCTTGTTGGTCCTCTTCTCTGTACACTCGCATATAGACAGAAATAAATCCCCGTCTCCAGTCCTCTCTCCCTCAGCCCAAAATGCACAATTTCCATGGGTCCCAAGGAAAACTCAAACTCTGTAACTCTAAAATGGAATCTATTATTTCTCCCCAACCTTGACCGTACCATCTGTTAAATCATCCAAGTCAGAAATCTGGGTACCTAACATCCCAATAACTACCAGGTTTTGCTGACTTCCAGATCCTGTATATCTTGTGAGTAAAAGTCTTCTCCATTTATTGGCTCTGCCTACATTCATCATCTCTCAACAATCACCTCCTAACTTACCACCTTGCCTCTAATCTCCTCACCCCTCCTGTGGTCATAGGGTAAAATTTCTAGAACATAACCCCAAAAGGTTCATTAACCTTCCTTCACTAATCAGACTTAGAAGATGAAAATCCAAGCACCTTACCAGGTTATACGTGGCATTTCATGATTTGGTAACTTGTAAACACCTTCTACTCTCTTGAAGCTTTTATATTGCAATAATATCTTAATACCTGTATGTATCCACATAGAGCGTGCTATTTCATGCCTGTGTGTCTGTACAGAATTCCCCTTTTGGCTGGTACATACTTTCCCTTTTTTACTATCTGGAAAACTCCCAATCATCCTTCAAAATCCTGCTTGGTAAAAATATCATAACAAAATTGAACCACCAATGCCAATTATAAAAAGGAATATACCAATGGCAACATAAACAAGCCACAAAATTAATACAAATAATAAGCATATGAAAATGTTCAACTTCCTAAGTAACATCATCAATACTATTTATATATTATGTACCAGGAACTATACTAGCTCTATATATACACTGTTTCATTAAATCCTAACAAGCCTATAAAGTTAGTATTGTTATCCCAATTTTATCAATAAGGGAATCCAACACAACTAAGAGGAAAAAGCTAGTTACAATTAATGTGGGAAAAAGAAAAGGAACTAACATTTACTGAGTACCCACATTATTTTTCATTCATCAACTGTTTCATTTTACATTCATAATACCCTATGAGAAGGTATTATATCCATCTCACATACAGGGTACCTGGGCCCAGAAAATTGAATAATTTTCCAATATTTAGACAGCTAGTATATGTGGCAGACCTGTCTTATTCCTAAATAATGGCATTAATTTTATCACTCAGAGAAACACACAGAGTAGTTCAGAAAACACTGGGACAGAGGCCACGAAAATGAACATGAAGTGGATCCAGGCTAGTAAATCTGTTCTCTAGTAGAGAAGGTTAAGTAAGCTTTCTAGGGAGTCAAGAGGGCAAAACGGAATATTCCACTCTCTTCAATGCCCTTCTCTTTTACTCTTCATTTTCATTCCATATCATCTATAGCAGCTGTAAATAATTCTTTCCTTCACCAACTTATTCCTGTATAATTCAAATCTAGTCTGAAAGCTCTTTGACAACTTCAAATATTTAATAATCAGTTTCTCCTAAAGGCCATTTTTAACAACATATAATAACTTTCTATAACTTTATGATTTTTGATAATAGTTGCCCATATTTACTGAGCACTTACTATGTTCCAAGCACTATTTACTGCTTTATTTTTATTAATTCATAATCTTCACAATTCCCCTTTGAGGTAGGTGTTATTATTATCCTCTTTTATAGAAGAGGACACTGAGACACAGAAAGTTTCATTTTTCCCCAAGGTCACATAGCTAGGAAGTCCTTCTGACAATAGAACTGTGCTCCTAATAAGAGACCTCTCCTTGAGCCTCTCCTACATAAACACTGTCCACTGTTACTCTCCCATGGAGCCAAATAACAATGACTTAAGACCAAGCTGCTGTAAAAACAAGGTATCCTATTTCAAATTATTGGACATTACCAAATGATTGTCAGAAAGAGTTTAAGTATCAAATATTAAAAAGAATGATTTGCAAAATTTTTAAAAACTATAATACCTGAAGGATTCCTAAAAGCAGCTGGCAAAGTTAATGTAAAATGGGAGGCATTTACTGCTGTTTCTTCCAAGTGAGTGGTTTCCATTCACTCTAAACTCCTCCCCTATCCTATCCTTTTGCTCTCTTCAGTGGACTTCTTCGTTGACTTCTCTAACTGGCTAATTTGGGAAGAATAAACTGGCCAGGGCTGCTCAGCTCCCCCCTCCTCTTGGGAATGCGCTGCCCACAGGGAGCACACGTTCTGCTTGCTTCTCCAGCTGTGCCCGGAAGGTAAGCTGCCGACTTCTCTGGCTGAACATGAGCTGACCCACTTGGCCTTCTCACTAAGCTACATGCTCCAACTCAGCCTTTATTAGTAATAAAAATCATATAGATTTTGATTTCCTATTTGCCTTATTCTTCTGTTTTGTTTTTCTTTTTGTTCAGAATTAAGAAGAGGGGTACTATTTATTGAGCTCCCTAAAAAAACCCAATAGATAGGTCCTAACACAGAGTAAATTGGTCATCTATTCATTAACATGGGAGAAGTAATTTGACGTGTGGAATATAGTACAGTAAGTCCCCTATATACGAACGAGGTCCATTCCAAGAGCACATTCGTAAGTAAGTCTAATTTGTTAGTAAGTCCAGCAAAGTTAGCCTAGGTACCCACCTAACACAATTGGCCATATGGTACTGTACTGTAATAGGTTTATAATACTTTTCACACAAATAATACATAACAAACAAACAAACACTAAAGAAAACATTTTTAATCTTACAGTACAGTTTCCATTGTTATCGCTTGGCACTTCTTAGCAGTATCAGCTACATCACCGCTGCTTTTACGCTTGCTTCCAGACATCCTGGGCTTGAAATAAAGATACGGCACTACTGTACTCTATACAGTACTGTACAGTAAAGTAGACAAAAGCACAACCACTTGTAGAGGATGCACGCACGTGACAATGTACGCCAGAGACGTGAACTAACTTACCTGATTGGACATGTGAATGCAAGTTCGCATCTTTGAAGGTTTGTAGGTAGAGGACTTACTGTAATAAATACTCTGCAGTGAAGTATGCATTCATTTTTCATCACATAAAAGAAAGGTAATTCTGTCATCCAATGGAAAGTTGGGATGCTCCTCTTTGAATACAAAAAATTCACTCTACATATTTCTTCCTTGAATTTCAAGTTCAGAGAAAAAACAATCTAATAACTCCCATAGATACCAAACAACAAATGTACATATTTTTAAACGGGACACATTTTTGCCTTGCTTTACTTTAAATCTGACAATAAGTCATACAAGAATAACTGTGGGAAAATAGGCATAAAGAGGACGTTTTTACAACCTCAAAGGATAAATATAAAAGAAAAAAAGTTAAGCAGTTCAAATTTCAGCCCCTTACAACTGATGTTTCAAAACTACCCCTGGTGACATTCAGATCTACATTTCATCATAATGTACTTATCCCATTCGGTTATAAGCACACCAAATCACAAAGTAGTTTGGTAGAATCCCAAGATGGAATATAAGTCATTGAGAAATAAAGACAAAAAAGATTCAGAAAATGAATAACTATAACAGGCCTATCCTTTTAACAGAAAATATTAAGGCTGGGTAATTCTTACTAAATATGAATAAGTATTATGTGGCTAAAACTCAAAACCAACACCTTGAAAGACGTTTCAAAATTATTTGGGAGGGCAAGACGTTTTGCTTTTAAGGCTGTCCCAGTAGTTGACTAGATATATAATAGTAATCAGCTAGAGCTTTCCTTTATTTACCACCTTAAACCACATTTTACTCTTTCCCTGATATTATATTTTATGAGAAAAGCAGATTCTTATTTGCTAACCATTCATATTTGCAGGTGTCCTTGCAGGTTCCACTGCTATTTAACTCATGAAACTACTACTTCCACTACTTTCTGAAAAATGTTTTCACTTGGAAGATTCTCTAGCCAAAACTCTACAGGCTATGCAGGCATAAATAATATCAAAGTGGTAATAAGTGGTTCCTGTACAGGGGCAAATATGTATTAAAGAATGCAATGACATTTACTATGCTTGTGGCCATCTAGAATCTTTGCCTACATTTCCTGTTGTTCAAAATTTTGCCACTTTACGAGTCCCTTCTTCCCAAAGCTGAAGCCAGAACTCACTCTCCCAGCTTCCTTAGTCTGGCAATGGGATCTAATGGCCACCAACCAACTGCATTCTCACATGACTTCAATTCAGAAATAGCAATGTAAGAAAGCAAATGAGAAAACTCATCTTTTTTGGTAAGAGAGGTGGTAAAGATGCCTCTTTCAGGGCAAAAGTGTGACAGCACTTCTAAGCTCCAGTCCCCAGCATTCCTGGTGGAAGCTGTGATGTCAGTATGAGGACTCATGGGGCCGTTGCCCAGAATGTGGTTTGAGTGGTGCCCCCATTCTCTTGACCTGTTTGTTGGGTGTCCTGTAAATTCTGTGGGCTTCCAAATGCCCTTTAAAAATTTTTTTTCTGCTGATGTTAGCTAGAGAGTGGATTCTGTGGTTTGCAACTACGAATTCTGTATCATACAAAAATTTGGACTAAGCAAACTATGGTTTTACCAACGTGATGGTAGAGTGAATACCAATTCAATAACAAACTCAATAGTCCGCTACAGAGAACCTGTCACAAGTGTGCTTCTGTGCTAGAGGTGGTACAGGAACAAAGAAAAATACCACAGAACGAGGACTAAGTTAATACACGGACATGCAGATATAAAATAAAGTTAAAAGAAACTTAGAAGATACAGAAGCATCTATGTAGTTACTGCAACAATACAATAGCATATTGCATATACAGCTAAGGATGAAAAATGCTTATTGATGTATTAAAATGTCCATTGGGTTTGAAGAAAATCTGTCATGCTGCCAAAGAAATTAAATATACCTTTTATAACTACTAGAATTCAGTTATGTGAGAGAAAATATTTAAAAATCATATACCTCATAAAAGATCAACATCCAGAATATATACAGAACTCATACAACAGAACAATAAAAAAGACCCAATTCCAAAATGAGCAAAGGACTTAGACATTTCTCCAAAGAAGATACACAAATGGCCAATAAGCACATGAAAAAATGTTCAACTTCCTTAGTTATTAGGGAAAATGGAAATCAAAACCACAATGGGATATTTTTTCACACCCATTAGGATGACTATTATCAAAAAAAAAAAAGGGAATAACAAGTCAAGAATGTGGAAATAAAGAAATTGGAACCTTCATACATTGCCCTTGGGAATATAAAATTGTGCAGCCACTAAAGAAGACAATTTAGTGGTTCTTCAAAAAGTTAAACACAGAGTTACCATATGATCCAGCAATTCTACTCCTCCATATATATTCAAAAGAACTAAAAACAGGGACTCAGATACATACATATAAACCAATGTTCACAGCAGTATTATTCACAATAGCCAACAGGTGGAAACAGCCCATGGGCCCATCAACAGATGAATGGATAAGCAAAATATGGTATATGCATATAATGGAAAATTATTCAACCATAAAAAGGAATGAAGTACTGATACATACTACAAGATGGATGAACCTTGAAAACATCACACTAAGTGAAATAAGCCAGACACAAAAGGACAAATATTGTATAATTGCACTTATATAAGGTACCCAGTAAAGACAAATTAGTAGAGACAAAGCAGAATAGTGGTTACCGGGGGCTGGGGGAGAGGAGATGGGGAGCAGTTATTTAGGGTATAGAGTTTCTGTTTGCGATGATGAAAAAGTTCTGGAAACAGACAATAGTGATGATTGCACAACACTGTGAATGTAGTACTTAAGCTACCGAATACACTTAAAAATGGTTAAAATGGCACATTTTGTTATGTATATTTTACTGCAGAAAAAATTCAATCATAAACCTTATCTAGAAATTTGCCAAAATTTAAATCCAGTATTATTCCTGTTGGCTGCTTCTTAGTATTTAAGATATAGATTCAATTAGTGGATCTAACTAGAAAAATGGCAACATAGATAGCATCGTTAAGAGGTCGGGTTAAGAGACCTAGGTTACAGGGACTTCCCTGGCGGTCCAGTGGCTAAGACTCCGGCTTCAACTAAGATCCCACATGCCACGTGGGCAAAAAATTTAAAAACTTTTTTTTAATTAAAAAAAAAAAAAGAGACCTAGGTTACAATACTGGCAACACAGAGAAAGAAGACCTGCAAGCCTGGAAAAGAGAAGCAGGGGAGAGAGCAGGTTGAAGAGGTGGACAGCGCCAGATCTCACAGGCCTACTAAGAAGAGGGGGCTGTGATTCTAACCTCAGAGGGAAACCACTGAAGCAGAGGAGTGACACGATCCAGTTTACTGGGTAAGAGATCACTTTGTTGCTATGTGGAGAAAGGATGGAGTAGGAGAGCAGAGTGGAAGCAGCTGGGAAGGAAGCAGGGGAGCAGTTGGGAAACTGTTTTTAATAATTTAAGTGAAAGATGATATAGCTTAGATTCGGGATGGTAGCAGTAGTAATAGAAATATGTGTACAAATTCGGGTTGCATTGACTAGTAGGAGGGAAAATATCTAACTGTTTCATTAACCCCCCAAAAGATGCAGATTAAAATTATACAATTTCCCGTATCAAATTCACAAAGGGTAAAAATGGTAATACAAACCCTGAGGAATATGGAGTTTGAGGAGGCACTCAGAAACCTCTGAGAAGCAATTTGCTACATTATCAGAAGTCTTTAAAAATTCTCATAATTTTTGACTTAGTACCTAGCACAGTCTTTTATTAATTAATTTGACTTCTAGAAAACACACTGAAGAGAAAAATCAAGGTTTATGCTCAATAATTAATTGCAGCACATTTATACTTGCAAAAAAAATGGGGGGAAATGTCAAACATTCAACACTTAAGGAGTAGCTGAATTATAGCTTGTGATAAAGCACTACGTAACTGTTAAAATCATGTTCATTAAGGGGTTTCAAGATATGGAGAAAATGCTGACATTATACAATCCTAGAAAATTAACTAAGAGAGCAAATAATGTTAAAGTTTTGTTCTGTTTTCCTGCTGGTAAATTTTGGTATACGAACTGAACATAGAAAGCCATCAAATAATTGGTAGGCAATAAAAATTTAAGAATCACTAACCTCTTCTAGAATCAAAACTCAATATATATGCTCAGAAAATTTATGTGCTCAACTCATTACATACTGTCCGTATGTTACGGTATTAGTCTCTTGTTATCTTTGGTACTAAAAAAAAGGAAGCAGGGAAGTTTCAGTTTTGCCGTTGTCATAGTAATTTAAGAATAAACATGTGCGTTCCAAATCTATTTGTCACTCTATACCTCCAAGGCCTAGCACAGTACCTGGAACATAAGAGGAGCTCAATAAATATTTTTGAGTGAATATCACTGAAAATAAACCTTGCAGTTCCAACTTAGCACCGAAGAAATCTAAAAACCTCAACATGGAAAAGGTACATAAAATCGTGACAATACTTTATAATATTGTGAGTGGTTACAATGTACCAGGCATTATTAAAGGTTTTACCCACTTTTTCTTTAATCCTCATAATTCTCCATCTCTGAATTACTTTTCACGTTGTAAAACCAGGAAACAGGCTCAAAAATGTTAAGGTCACACGGCAACTAAGTTTGAACTCAGGGCTTCTGGCGCCTAAACGTATCCAGACATGAAGTAACAAGACAAGATGTTTCTTCTCAATGATCAGAACTGACCGGGATTTTTCTCCAGGATTCCCCTACAGTTCGGCTGAGTGTTCACTAACTTCTACGTGGCACTGTAGTTATACCTTAGAAGATTCGTCCCTCACCGGCAGAACCCAGCCCAGCGACCTCCCCTCCCCCGCTGTGACCTCCTCGAGGGTGAAGGACCGAGCTTCCACGCCGCTGGTGACAGCCATACCGAACTGGGGCTCGGCACAGGGCAGGGGGCTCACCCCTCCCCCTTTGGCGGTACGGTTTTGGTTTGACTTTACAGCCAAGCCTTGCGGATCAGGACTCACAAACTGGGTCCCGGTAGGCGCCCCGCCCGCCCTTCGGACCAGGCTCGAGGCGGGAGGAAGGGAGCCTCCGCCCGCAGGGGCGGCTGGGGCGCCGAGCCGACGGTTTCTACGACAACCGAGCAACTCCCCCGCCCACACACACACACGCACACACACGCACACACACACACACACACACACACACAGTTTCCCCTGCAGTCTCCGCCCCTAGTGTCTCGCCGCTCCGCCCCTCCCAGGAGCCCGAGCTCTGACCACCAACAACGCGCGAGGGAGGAGGCGGCGTGTGCCCTCTTACCTCTCAGCGCCTGGTGCATACCCCCAATGCCGCTGTACAGCTCCAGGACCCGCAGGGCCTCCATCCCCACGCCGCCGCCGCCGCCGCCGCCGCCGCTTCGGAGCTAGGCCTGCCGGTCCCGTGGCTCCTCCTTCCCCCCGGCAGCGCGGCTCCCTCGCCTTTGGTTCCGCCGCTTTTCAGTACCCCCCGCCCCCTCCTCCTAAAAGCTCAGGCTCACGGCTTCACAGGACAGCGCGGGGCCCGGGGCTGGCAGAGGTTAGCGGGCGGACAAAGGGCAGAAAGCACCAAGGCCTCCCAAGTGAATGGCAGCCACTCCTTGGCCGGATTTACGCTCCATCTTCCTTTTAAGGTGTATTCAGGAGCCTTGGGAGGGAAAAAGAAAATCCTGGGCTCAGTAGAGGGGCAAAATCTGCCTTTGCCTCAAAGTGAATTAACACGGGTTAGAATCCAGAAAAACTTATTTTTCAGGCATGCTGCTTTTCTGTCCCTTGGAAGCCTAAAGCGTCCAAAGCTTTCTTCCATTAGCCTTGAGCACGTACCACGTGCCTGGTGTTGGGCCCTAGCTTGAGTGATGGACATAAATCAGCCTCTCGCCCAGAGAAGGTGCCAAGAGTTACAAGTGCAGAAATCAGCACACGTGCCCCAGAGATCCGGTGTGAGCTAACACAGAGGACGCCTGCTTAATTGTTAGCGAGGTTCATTCTGTTTTAGCTTGGAAAATACCCCCAAGATAGGAGATGCTGTTCATAGAACTATTTAAGTTACAAAATGCAAGTTCATGTGCCTGACGCACAGTGAGGCCAAATGATACTGAAACGTCTGAGTTGGGAGCAGAGAAAGGTGTATTGCAGGGTGAAGCAAGAATAGGTAGCTCGTGTCCAAAAACCCAGACCACTCCAAAGGATTGTAGCAAAGCCTTTGTAAGGGCCAGGTGAGGGAGGGGCGTCCCAGGGTATGTGATCAGCTCGTGCACAGTTCTCTGATTGGTTGATGGTGATCAATCCTTAGGTGCCAGAAGGTCTGGAGCTAATGCTCATGATCATCAAGTAGTTAATTTCTTCCATTTGGTAGTGGTTTTAGCATCTGAAAAACACAGGAAATATGCATCAGATACAAATTATCTAGGTACTTCAGAGAGGAACTAAAGCAGAAGCTATGGGGGAGGGGGGTCTGTCCCAGAAAGGCCCCATAGTGTCCTGCTCGGTTACAATTACAGCCCTCCAAGTGCTAGGGCCTTGCTTCTCCAAGATGATCCACTGACCAAATTGTTAGAAGCTGGATTACAAACTAAGAAAACATGGTCATGCCCAGAAGAAGAAATGGTCTCATTGTGAAGTGTTTTTCTATTGTTCCCGTTACCACCACACGTTCACTTTTTTTTTTTTTTTTTGCCTCTTGGTATGTGGGATCTTAGTTCCCCAACCAGGGTTCAAACCCAGGCCCCCTGCATTGGAAGCACAGAGTCTTAACCACTGGACCACCAGGGAAGTCCCACACACGTTCACTTTTGTTAGGAGAAATTGAGGAGTACCGCTTGTAATAATAACTAATAGAAACATTCACATGTGCTAATGTAATGCTGTTAACAAATAAAAGTATGCCTACTGTGTCTCCGTTATGGAACTGACCCATTTTGATGTGTCCTGTGAAATTTTTTAACCGTAAATGTGTATTGGCCTTTGAATGTTTTTTTGTTTTGGGGGGTTTCTTTTGGCTGCATTGGGTCTTCGTTGCTGCGCACGGGCTTCCTCTAGTTGCAGTGAGCAGGGGCTACTCTTTGTTGTGGTGCGTGCGCTTCAGTAGTTGTGGCACGTGTGCTCAGCAGTTGTGGCGCACGGACTTAGTTGCTCCGGGCATGTGGGATCTTCCCGGACCAGGGCTCGAACCCGTGTCTCCTGCATTGGCAGGCGGATTCTTAACCACTGCGCCACCGGGGAAGTCCCAGGCCATTCTTCATTCCCCGGTGAAACATGATGTGGGCTCCTATACTGGACTGCCTACAGGAAGAGAATAGCCTGCTTATGCCAGTTTGAGTAATGAATAAATTACACTCTGATTTTACACAGAAAAAGAATGGTCTTTATGAACTGCACGGAAAATTAAAAAGTAGTCAAATGGAAATAAATTGTCAATAAATGCCCTCAAAAGAAGAAATCATATTCAGAAGAAATTCGAATTGGAAAGACCCAGAGAGCTCATTTACCACATGTGATGATTCCAGACACTTATTCCAGAATGCTTTTTACCAGTTTCTGATCCTCCAGCACGAAGATTGTGAGCTGCTAATGAGGGACACCGCGTACTTCACAGGGTAAGGTGTTTGGAGTTGAAGAGCTTGAATTATTAGAAAAACCTTCTTTATAGTCACCTAAAATCCAGTTCCTTTTAGATTTGCCCTCTGCGTTGATTTTGAAGAACTATCCCTCTTCTGTAATGAATTGCATTGTGGTTAAGACTATATGCTTGAAAGCCAAAGAGTGTAGATAAGAAATCGTAGCTCTGCCTCTTCCTGTGTGACTTTGGGAAAGTCACTTAACCTCTCTGAGCCTAAAAGCACATCTAAGATGTGTGAAAATAGAACATGCAACTGCTATGGGGGTTCAATGAGAGTTAAGAGCACTTTGCCCAGTACCTGGAACAATATAAATGTATATATGATAAATGGTATCTATATAATGACATTCTCTAAGTGATGCATTCTCAGTCCCTTCAACTGGGTCCTATGGCATGCCTCTGACCCCTGAAGTCAATCACACTCCAGTTTGGTGATGCCTGTTTTAGGAGCCGTAAGTGAACACGGGGCCCAAACAAGGTCACATCAGCAAGTAGAGTGGTCCAGATGGACACAGACATCTAAGGGCTCTAGGGGAGCTTATGGGAGGCATCCTGGGGTGGCCAGGCCTTGGAGCAGTGTGAAGTAAAGGCTGCATTCGGAAAGCCATAGCCATGACTGAGGGGCTGCTGAGCAAAGAAGAAGCATAGGAAGTCAGAAGGCAGCAGCACACATAATGAGAGACTCCCTCTTAGCTCTTAACTCCCAGAAAGACCATGGCAGCTGTGAAGGTGTGTCTACACATCTGGCAATCTCAGGAAAAAAATTGCTGAAGTGACTTCACCCAGGATTCATGAGCAGGTGAGACCTGGGATGGAGGTGACAGGAAACTTATTATTACCATCCGATCATTTATTGATTCTTTTATGTGCCAGGCACTGAAGAAACTTTTAATTAAAAAATTTTAAGGGTAAAAATCTGCCATCTATTTCTGACCATAAAAATACCAACAATAAAAAACAATTTAATACCTTCTTCTCTCTAAGCATAGGACTATTTTACCAATTTCATTGAACTACACTGGCCAGTAGGGTAGCCATTTGCCACATCTGTTGACTTACGTTTAAATTAATTAACATTAAATACTTAGTTCATTAGTCACTTGAGGCACATTTCAAGTAGCACATGTGGCTGGTGGCTCAGCAAAAAGAGACCATTTCTGTCGTCACAGAAAGTTCTCTTGGACAGAACTACTCAAGAGTGATAGTCTCTTGTTGAAGTTATGACATTCATGGGTAGCCCACCAATAAATGAACAGTGTTGAAATGTGCAGCAATCACTTAATTACTGCATACTGAACACTGATTTAAATAAGTGCCCTAAAATATGGAGTAAAAGGAACGCAAAGAAAAGCAAACCTTGTAGCCAAACATTCATCTTCTTTCTCTGTGGTCCAGACACCTTATTCATAGACTGTCACAAAGGAAAAGAAACAGGAAATAGCAGATGTGTCCTATCAATGACATCATAAATTTCTAAGAGAAGAAGTACAGATGGAAAAATATGAACTTCCTGGAGTCTGGAAGGAATAGTACTTTTCTGCTCTGAAGAATATTCTAGTGACTTCGGATTGTAAACACTATCTTACACTTACCTCAGAAGAAGAAAAAGAAAAAATGGTTTTTTAAATTGGAATCAAGAGGAAATTTCATGTTAGATTTTTTTTGCTGAAAAGCATAGAAACCACGCAGTGTGCCTTATAGCTTTGCCATTTCCAAGGACTCAGTCATAGATTCTGACCTGGATTTTTCTCTTTGAGGCTCTTTCTGAAATTTCGAATCAAACAATGTTTTGCAGCAAATTTTAAAGATTACATTTTAATTAAAGACAGTGAGATTCTCTATCTTTAAAACTGCTTTCGGGCTTCCCTGGTGGCGCAGAGGTTGAGAATCTGCCTGCCAATGCAGGGGACACGGGTTCGAGCCCTGGTCTGGGAAGATTCCACATGCCGCGGAGCAACTAGGCCCGTGAGCCACAACTACTGAGCCTGCGCGTCTGGAGCCTGTGCTCCGCAACAAGAGAGGCCACGACAGTGAGAGGCCCGTGCACCACGATGAAGAGTGGCCCCCGCTCGCCGCAACTAGAGAAAGCCCTCGCACAGAAACGAAGACCCAACACAGCCAAAAATAAAAATAAATTAATTTTAAAAAACTGCTTTCATATGCTCATGGAAAGTTAGAGCAGGAAGGAACCTTAAGGACTATTTGGTCCAGTGTTTTTCCAACTGTTTTTAGATGTAGAATCTTTTGTTCAAACAAAATCTGATTTAGAATCAGGGCAGGGACTTCCCTGGCGGTCCAGTGGTTAAGACTCTGCTCTTCCACTGCAGGGAGTTTGGGGTTCGATCTCTGGTCAGGGAAGTAAGATCCCACATGCCACGTGGCACGGGCAAAAAATTTAAAAAAAAAAAAAATGTATAGAATCAGGGCAGAGAGGGAGAGGTGGAGTGAGGGTGCACACACACACACACACACACACACACACACACACACACACACAGCTGTCCTCTCGTCGATGCATGGATAATCAGCAGCCCAGAATCACCTCTCCTACTGCCATCGGTCTCTGTAGCTGCGTCTAAGTGACCCGGTGGGACATGGATTGTAAACCATTGATTTCATCCAACCTCAGTTTGAGAGATGAAGACACAGAGATCCAGAGGGATTAGGTAACTTGCCCAGGCCCGCAGGTAGGTGGAGAACAGGGAATTCCAACTCACTGGAAAGTCCATAACTTAGTACAAAAGATACTTCATCGGCTCTGCTGTCCCATGCCTGCTGGGCCCCTATCCCCAGATGAAAAGCCCAGGGGTCCAAACAAAAGCAGCCCTAGTCACCAGAATATGGTGCTTCCTGAGAACAGGTTGGCCTGAGGAATAAAGGCAACTTTGGAGAATTGTGAAGTGAACCCGAACCCATACAGCAATGCATGTTCTAAAGGTCAGGCAAAAAGGTTAATTTTGCTTCACCAAAGAGGATCAATCTCAAAGACTAATTACTAACATTTATAATAGATTCTCTGCCCAGTCACTCCTGCAAAGGCAGCTTGATACAGGGTAAGGAACATGGTCCTTAAAATAAACCGGTTAAAATTGGAAACAAACCAAATGTGCCTCAAGTAACAAATGAATAAACAAATGGTATAACTATACAAAAGAATACTACTCAGCCATAAAAAGAAATACTGATATACTTGAAGCATAGATGATTCTTAAATGAATAATGCAAGAGAAAGAAGCCAGACACGCAGAACTACATGCTATATGACAAAGACAAAACTAATGTCATGGAAAGATCAGGAGTGTCCTGGGGCCAGCGCAAAGGAGAGACTGAATGCAAAGGGTCCATAGGAAGATTTTTTGGGATGATACAAAGAGCTTTATTTTTTTTTTCGATGTGGACCATTTTTTAAAGTCTTTATTGAATTTGTTACAATATTGCTTCTGTTATATGTTTTGGTTTTTTGGCCGCGAGGCATGTGGGATCTTAGCTCCTCAACGAGGGATCAAACCCACAGCCCCTGCACTGAAGGGTGAAGTTGTAACCACTGAACAACCAGGGAAGTCCCCAAGCTTTATGTTTTGATCGTGGTAATGCTTACTTAGCCGTATACACTTGTCAAAATTATACATTAGAATTAATTTTATTGCACAATTATACATCAATAAATCTTATTCTTTTTATTAATTAATTAATTTTTATTTTTGGCTGTGTTGGGTCTTCGTTGCTGTGCGTGGGCTTTCTCTAGTTGCGGCGAGCGGGGGTTACTCTTCGTTGAGGTGCGCGGGCTTCTCATCGCGGTGGCTTCTCTTGTTGCGGAGCACGGGCTCTAGGCACGCGGGCTTCAGTCGTTGTGGCACTCGGGCTCAGTAGTTGTGGCGCACGGGCTTAGTTGCTCCGCGGCATGTGGGATCTTCCTGGACCAGGGCTCGAACCCATGTCCCCTGCATTGGCAGGTGGATTCTTAACCACTGAGTCAACAGGGAGGTTCCAAAGCTTATTTTTAAAAAATAAACAAATTGGTTAATATGAATCCTGACTCTAATACTCACTTTCTTCCTCTATGAAAGAAGGGTAATATTTGCTAGCAAGGTAGTCGTCTGTATCCAATCGATTATTAATTTGTATATATATATACATATATGTGTGTGTGTGTGTGTATATATATATATATATATATAAAAGAGAGACAGAAATGCAGTAATATGCCTAGAACAATAGATACTGATTTCCTTCCACTTTGTTCTGTTTGAGCTTTGTTCAGTTAACAGCTGAACCACAAATTATAATGTAAGGTATAACCCATTCTTTTCTAACAATTACATAGAGAGAATTATTTTCCTAGTGTGTTTCAAAAAGTTATATTACCAGGAGACTAGTTTGCATATTATCCAACAAGATGTCTTTATTGTTTTCTTTTACAGCCTTCAATGAATAGAGGAGATAAAAATGTAATGCCTTTGAGAGCTGTTATTACTTTGCTCCTTTTCTCTAGTAATTTACCTGAATATCCAGAACTGTCTGAGGTAACCAAATCACACAAACCAAATGTATCAGGAAGAGGAAAAGGGAAAAGACATACACACGCAGGCACACCTGCATGCACACACACACACACTCCATAAAAGCCCTTATTATTCTTCATAGTCTTTTTTTCAAAAGTTGCTACAATTATCAGTACTGACAAACTAAAAGCCAGAGAAGAATCATATACAAGGATTTTTCATTTTACCCTTGTTAGTTAGGTAGTGGTTTAGATGCACGACAGAACTTAGAATCATTCTCATATGATCCAATAGTGATAAAAATAAATGAAATATAACAGTCCCATAATACTGCACTTACTATATTTATTCACTGTATAAGGAAAAAAACCAACTTCGTATTTATTTTAAATTGTTAAAATTGACTTTACTAGCTTTCAAAGTCACTTCCATAAATATTATACAACACAAGCCCAACTTATTCCCCAAACTTTCTATTCACACTTGGGATGCACCAGAGGCCATTAACCCTTGCATTCTAGAGTTAAACTGATTCCTGCAGATCAAGACTATTAGTGTTTCATTTCCATTTAAGGTAATTACTGCTAAGTTAAAATACAGTACAAGTCCCAAAGGGATTTGCTCTATGTTTAGTCATTCAGAGAATAGAAATGACTGAAATAGACTATATTTCAGTAGATGGCGAAAGTATGTTTTAGTAATAGGATAACATCAATAATACATGATAATATAGGCTTATAAGTTTCAAAGAACTTTATGAATGTTTAAAATGCTTATTAATCTATTTTAGACCTATCAGATTTTCTTCTTTAATATTCTGCTTTATTACAAAGAATAAAAAGGAGAAAACTTCACATGACTTGCTCAGTGTCACATAAAACAATATTCTCCGGGTTAACAGATTAATTTACAAATCACAGAGGCACATTTTTAAAGGAAGAGAAATTAGAAGATAGTAAGAGTATTTTAAAAAAATATCCGAAAGGCATCAAGTAATAAATAAGAGAGTTGGCATATTTTGAGGGAAAAATTCACATTAGCAGTTAAAAATCATTCTGGTTAGGAAAGAATGTCTGGAATCTACATGTCATATCTTTTTTCACTCCGTTCATTTTAGGTTCAAATCCTAGAATAGGGTGGGAAAAGAATGCAACAAAGAGCAGTCTTTATATATCCTTGTAGAGTTCACAGTTTTAAAATCCAAAAGCTTCAAATTGCAGTTTCATCAAAATACTTGTTCCCTATAGAGATGAGACATTATTATTTGGAAAATAAATTTTTGTTTATCACCGAAAGTGAAAGAGACCTGATAAACATACATTAGAAATACCCAGAGAGTGACTTACTTCCCTGGTGGCGCAGAGGTTAAGAATCTGCCTGCCAATGCAGGGGGCACGGGTTCGAGCCCAGATCTGGGAAGATCCCACATGCCATGGAGCAACTAAGCCCATGCGCCACAACTACTGAGCCTGCGCTCTAGAGCCCGTGAGCCACAACTACTGAGCCCATGTGCCACAACTACTGAAGCCCGCATGCCTAGAGTCCGTGCTCCACAACAAGAGAAGCCACCGCAGTGAGAAGCACGCGCACCACAACGAAGAGTAGCCCCTGCTTGCCGCAACTAGAGAAAGCCCACGTGCAGCAATGAAGACCCAACGCAGCCAAAAATAAATAAAATATTTAAACCATAATTGGGAAAATAGGGAAATATATATAAAAAGAAGGAAAGAACTATGGCTGATATTTTGATGTTTCTCCTGCTAGTCTTTGCACAAATTATATTTTACCAAAATCATAATTTTATCGCATATGTATTTTTTAAAATTTATTTATTTATTTTGGCTGCATTAGGTCTTCGTTGTTGTGTGCGGGCTTTCTCTAGTTGCGGCGAGCAGGTGCTACTCTTCGTTGTGGTGCGAGGGCTTCTCATTGCGGTGGCTTCTCGTGTTGCAGAGCATGGGCTCTAGGCGCACGGGCTTCAGTAATTGTAGCACGCGGGCTCAGTAGTTGTGGCGCACAGGCTTAGTTGCTCTATGGCATGTGGGATCTTCCCAGACCAGGGCTCGAACCCGTGTCCCCTGGATTGGCAGGCGGATTCTTAACCACTGCACCACCAGGGAAGCCCCTCGCATATGTATTTTATACCCTGATTGTTTTCACCTAACGTTTTATCATTACCAATTCTGCACTTCATTATATATATCAAAAGATATACATTTTTAAGTGTGATCTCTATTTTTTCTGAATTTTAGAAATTTTAGAAATAATACACACTAATTTTGAGGGGTAAAACAAATTACAAAAGTATAAAAAGGAAATAAGATACATCCTTCTATAAAACCTTGATTCTATCCTTACCCCTAAAACACAACCACTTTTAACACTTTACTGAATATCTTTCCTGCCTTAACAATACATAAGTACATAAACAATAATTTATTTTTCCATTCTCTCAGTATTGAACACTTAAGAGGTTTTAGTTTTTCACATCAATAGTGAGTATAATGTATATTCTTGCATATAAATATTCAAATATTCTCTTATTATGTTTACCAGATCGAGTCTAAAACGGGGTTACTGGGTAAAAAGTTTATAATTATAACCTAAGTCCTTTATGCAGATGGTCAAAAGTCATCTCCAAAAAAGACTGCAGAGCCCATATTCCCATCAGCAGTGGCTGGAACGCTCTCCTGTTGTATCCTTATGAAGTGTTGCCATTTGTAACCTTTGTCAATCTTGTAGGTCACAAATGAGTATGGTATTTTTATTTTCCCTTTTTTTGATTAACATAAAAACCTAAATTTTTATATGTTTAGGGTTAAGTATACATTTATTAGTCATCTGTAATTTTTTCTCTTGTCAATTATTTGTGACATTTGTCCTTTTTCTACTGGGTTAATATGCATTTTTTATTGAATTATCACAAATATTATTTTTGTTGTTAGTTCTAAAGCTATCAGCCACATGTATTACAAAAACACTTCCCAGTTCTACATTTTCCATTTAATTTGGTTTATAATATCTTATGACACAAAAGTACTTAATTTTCTGCAGCCAAATACGCATATTTTTCCTTTGTGACTTACCCTGTATCTTTTTAGGCTTAGAGAGTCCTTTACTTAGAAAAAAATAAGCTAAATTCACCTCCATGTTCTTCTTTTCCTTATGTTTCAGTTTTAAAATTTATTTTGATATAGTATGCAAGGTGAGGTTTTTTTTTGTTGTTTTTTTTTTTTACACAAATGTTCATAGAAGCTTTATTTGTAACAGCCAACAACTGGAAACAACCAGATGTCCTTAAGCAAGTGAATGGATAAACAAGTTGTGGTACATCTGTTCATTAGAATATTACTCAGCAATAAAAAGTGATGAACTATTAATTAACACAAAAACATGGATGAGTCTCAAAGAAAGGATGTTCAGTGAAAGTAACCAGGCAAGAAAAGAGTATATACTGTATAATTCCATCTTTATAAAATTATAGAAAACACAAATCATCTATAGTAACGAAAATTAGATTAAGGCTTCCTTTGGGGATGCAGAGGAGAGGGGTAGAGAGGAGACACTATAAAGAGGCAAGAGGAAATTGGGGGTGGGTGATGGATATATTCATTACTTTTAATGTGATGATAGTTTCACAGGTGTATAAATAGGTCAAGACTCATCAAATTCTACACTTTAAGTATGTACTGTTTATTGTATGTCAGTTATACCTCGATAAAGCTATAAAAAAATTTTAAACTGAGCAAAGGCCTTATGGGAAAACAGTCATTGTGGTTTTAGAAAATTACAATTAGATATTAAGAAGTAAAATGGGAATACTCTGATTTTAGAAGCACAAGTTAGCGGTTGAGAGGAGTGACCCTTTAGAAGAAGGCAAAATATAAGAAAAAAGTCTAATAATCAAGACTGTCCGATGATAAAATAAAATGGTCTCAGAGGTAGTAAGTTCCCAGTCCCAGAAGTATTAATCTGATGACCATTTGAACAATCCTAAAAATAGATGCTTGCCTTGGTCAGGCAATTATCTTATATGACTCCTCAGATTCTTTTAAACTCTAAAGTCACCCATTCACTGAGACAACACTGGCAGGATATACTTGCTGGTAGCAAACTCCCTGTTACTGATGCTCATAAAAACAACCATGAGGAATTTTCCACGAGAATAAAAGAAGTGAAAATAATTCAAAGCACTAGGACTTCAAAGAAGTAAAGTTGAAAGGAAATCAGTTCTTCAGATATAGAAATCACAAGTGAGTACAAAGAGAACAGTGAGTGATGGAACTTTGGGGAGGGGGTGGTTGGGTGGCAGACAGTCTGGGTGTGAGAATATTTGGGAGGAGGGGGTCAGCAGTGGGGGAGTCTAGAAAACCTAAGGTGTTGGTATAAGAAACTGAGAACCGGTGGTCTCAGCAGGGATTGGAAGACTGGGGTCTAGGGATGTTTTATCACAGATGCTGTTGGACTTAATCTGGAATAATCGTCTGAAGAACAAAATATATCGCCATGTTCAAAAACTTCCAAGAGCTTCCTTTTGTACTTAGAATACCATTAAAATTCTTTAGCAGGGTTACATAGGTACTGCTAAGTGAAAATAGCAAGATGCAGGGAAATGTACAACAAAAACGGAATAGCATTAGAAACAAAAACAATAAAAACTTCTTGTATGTACGTGTATTCTATATGAGCCTTTTACACAAGGGCATCACTCTCAATGATGGCACTAAATTAAAACTTCTCCTAAAGCCTGTCCCCGGTCCCCCACAAGCCCCACTCTGGCATATGGTGCTGCTCCGAGGGGAGACACGGATAATTGCTGGAAGCAGAGGGCGTCCAGTGAGGAGCAGCTGTGATCCCCACCAGCCACCTGGATGAAGCAATTAAATGATCCAGTGAGTGAAGAGTAACAAGATGCCAAAGGGATGAAAATTGACTTGGGTAAAGGGAAAATGAGGTCAATTTCCTCACTCCTGAAAACCAAGGTGAATGTTAAGGGCAGACCCTTCTCAAGGTGAGGTTTTTAAACCCAACTTTCCTCTAAAAATCTAGTTTCCCCTTTCACATTGGTTTTTAATACTTCCGGTTCTACACACTATGTTCTAATTTAGTGTGATCTGCATTGGGGCGGGGTATCCCTTGGAAAAGTCTGCTGGGGAACCACACTTTTAATTACTCAAGCTTCATAATACATTCTCACATCTGGTAGGAAGCGTCACAATTCCTCTACTTTGGAAAACATTTCTTAGCTATGCCTTCCCGTTCTTAGCTCCTTTCAATGTTTTCCCAAGATCTGGTACCGGTTATCCTCTGAGTTCCTTTCCGTGAGAAGAGCAGAAGAGATCAAAACCCAGCGCCTAGAGGACGTGTTAGATTTCCCCACATACCTTTCGGCTGTGGGTAGTGTGATACCAGGGACCATTTCTACTCTTTCAGCTTTAGAGGGGGGCTTTTTAAAGTCATAAGTCCCTTTTGATGCTTCCAATTCTATAACACCCTTTTAAACCTTGCTTTATCTAATGTAGCACTTATTACGCACTTCCCCCCTTTTCAGACCTACCGGTACACCATCTTTTCACCAACCTTGATGCACCATGCTATGTGTTTAAATGCTAAATCCTGTTTACATGGGTGTTAATGGGTGTTGCACAAAATTTAGAAGAATCCATCTCCCTCTCTCTCTCTCTCTCTCTTTCTCTCTCTCTTTTCCTTTTGGACTCTTGCCCCCATATCCTCAAGTTGGCTCAGAGTTGACTGGTCCACAGAATCTTTCCAGGTATTTTCATCTCTTTGGAGCACATCACCCGCTATCAGCAAAGAAAAGGATAGGAGAAGCGTGGAGGGGAGGGAAGACAAAATGAGAGGAGAGAAAAGAAAAAAAATCACTAAAGTGTAAGGCCCCTGGCCTCACTAATATTGTCCCCATATACTTATAATAAAAATGTAATAAAACAGAAAATATTTCAAGACTTAAAATCTTTCTCTCGTTTTTCCTAATTAGGAACCAAAATACAGACTTTGCTTTATTTTTCAATTCAAATTAATGCCATGGTTTTTATTATTGTTATTATTTATTTTTAATTAAGGGCAATTTTAGTACTAAATTCGAATATTTCAGGAGTCCCCTGGGTGGATGGATGCATAGATAGGTATTTTATTATCTCACGATTTGACTACCCTAAATCTGCCATGCCAATCAAGCATAGTTTAAAAAACAACCAAATTGACATCAAGAATTATTAGAGAAATGTATAATATATCAAGTTTTAAAATTCTCAGCAAGTTTTGATAGGTCTGTATAATTTTCACAATAGTATCTAGGATCTACAAAAACAAGCACAGGAGGCTTCCATGGCATTCCAATGACAAGCCCATATCCATATTATACTCAGATACCCACCTCCAAAACTATCACAAGGCAGTCACAGACATTTTTGGCATGAGCTCATAGTTGTATATATCTGTACACATTTATTTATGTGTGTTTTCACATTTTAAAAAGTTATGCCTGAAATGCAAAAAAAAAAAATTTAAACACAATACATAATATTTTTGTTTAATTTGTCTTGAGACAAGTTTATTTTAACACACATGGTAGTCTAGGATCATCTTACAACTGATGAAAGTTAACCATTTTTTAACTTCATGGGAACACTATTTTTAAACACATTTTATCTCCCAAAGTAATAACATAAATCAGTCCCAAGTGCTATGTCAGTTGCTTTAACAAAAAAAACAACCACAACCAAAAAAACTGCCTATGAGGAAAAACCACTACTCACATTTACAGCTTTACTTTGTGATTAGGGTGGGCATTCATGAGGCTCCCAATTACAACACCTGCATATGTAAACCATCCTTTCCTCTGCAGCACCAGCAACTTTGGGGTGATAGTCTGTGAAATCAAAGCATCCCCAAAGCGGTCCTCTCCCCTTTTACCTTGAATAGGAGTTAAAATGCAAGTTTTGACTAAAGTACTGAACACTAGACACCATGTTCCAAAGTGAAATACAATGGTATAAAGCAACATTTTCAAAGGAAGCATGCCAGGAAGGTTATGTAACTCTTATAACCATTTATCCATGTCAAAGGCAAAAAGAGTTGGAGATTTTTGAAGATGAAGGTTTTTGGATCAAGTTGCCAGCATGCTGTGTGAATCTGACCAGAAGATCTATGGGGTTGTTTGCTTACTGCAAGTGTAAGGCAAAGAGCTTCAAAGGGCTACCCAGGGATTGAAAATTGTGTCCTCATTACCCTCTGAGCTTTTGAAGGTAAAGTATTTCCCTTGGACCAGATCTGAGCCATGCAAGATAGCACTAGCTGTCTTAGATCCTGTTCAGGATCATCCGCTGGAAAGTAGGTACCATAGCAAAAAGCAGCAAGGGGTGTACTTCAGAATGACTCCTTGAGGCTGTGGATGACCAAATACAAATGCACTTCTGCAGGTCAAGGGAGCTTTGGGAAACAAAGAAGCACCTGTTAGAAGAAGGGCCAGTTTTAAACACAGGCCAAATGGAGAGGGCCAGTTTTAAGTACTGGATCATCAACAGTCCTTGTCAAGTAAGAACTTTCTTATCTCCCCATCCTGTTCTCTGCTATGAGCTCTAACCCTAGAGCAGCAAGAAACTTCAGTTACCAAGACGGAGAAGAAGTAGGAGCACTTCAGAGAGAGAGAGAGGGAGAAGGAGAGGGAAAGGGAAGGAGGGAGAGGGAGAGAGGGAGAGAGAGAGGGAGGGAGAGAGAGAGAGACCTGGACTCCCATTTCCTACAGCTCTTTGCCTCTGCATGCTCATGCTGGGAAAGGGAAGACATGTAACTTTCAAGCAAGATTGTGATTTTGTTTGTTACAGGAACGTGGACATTACAAATGACTATGGTTAATTTTCTCATTGGAAGCAACTGGGAAGTCTTTGATTTTCAAAAGTCGTGGGAATTGCTTGGATTGTCATTTGCATGATGATCAGACCATTTTCAAAGCTGTCCCCCTTGTCTTTTTATTCCCTCCTGCCCTTGACTTTCACACACAACCTTTCTTCCTCTTCTTCATGCTACAGTTTAATAATGATAATCACAACAACAGCCCACATTACTGAATGCTTACTCTGTGCCAGGCACTCTGCTATGTATTTTATACATACATTTCCCATTTCATCTTCACACGAATCTGTATTATTACCCCCCCTATTTTACATATGAGGAAACTGAGGTTTATCCATGGTTGCAAGTAAGTAGAGGATTGGGAATTTACCCAGGTAGCCTGACTCGAAAACAATGAATAAATATGTAGTCTCTCAGTTCAAAGGATAAAAAATACCAGGCTTGCTTTCTTTAATAAAACATATGTGGATCTCCCCCCACTTCATGAGAAAATGGGAACATTCCATTGAAGGAGAAGTAGTAGAAAAGTAAACATAGCTATTTTTTGTAATCATAAAATCCGCTGATGTACACACTTATTCCAAACTCCTGGATGATATCATTATGTCAACAATCACAAAGCTTTCTCAATCTGGACATGAAATAACCACAATCAAAACAACAACACCTAAAATTTGTAATGTTTGAGCTTTAAAACTGCCTTTTCATATTTTAATCTAATTTTCTTCTCACAACAATCCTGTGAGTAGGTATCATGAATACTATGTTTTCCATGAGGAAATGAAGATCAAAGCTTTTAAAAACTGTGATTTATTTAACACCAAAAATGAATACATGAGAGTCAAGACTAAAGGGAGTACATATCAGGGACCTCCCTGGTGGTCCAGTGGGGAAGACTCGAGCTCACAATGCAGGGGGCCGGGGTTCGATCCCTGATCGGGGAACTAGATCCCGCATGCCGCAACTAAGACCCGGTGCAGCCTAAATAAATAAATAAACAAAAAGGGGGAGCGCATATCAAAGGGAAGTTGACATATCAACTCATAGTTGCATCAATATTTATATTCATCACTCTTGATCCTTATGCTTTGCATTTTTCAGTAATCAAGATGCCTCACAAATCCTCTTCCATATAATGAATCCCTCACTTCATTCCAATGAGATAATTCATGGCAACTAATGATGCATATGGTTTTCAGATGTAGAAAGTAGGGCCTCAAGAAGTAAAGGAGCTGGCCAAGTCACTGGGATACAAGAATCTTATAGGATTCTACAAAACTGAGTTGAATTTATGTCCTAATATGGAAAGGCATGCCTTTTCTCACTAGAGAGATTCTTCTAGAACTTCAAAACCATGCCACTATATTTCACAGTAACCTAGTCATCTGCGTCGCTGTTCTCTGAGAGAGCAAAGGTTCATGCAAGTAATTAGTCCTGCTAATTAAATTCCAGGCTTTCTTTTTCTTTTTTGAATTCCAAAAGTGAAAGCATTCTTTTCTCTCTATGCTTCATCTCCTCACAAACAAAGACTCATAAACATGCCCACCTTCCAACCACTATATTTTTTCACATTCTTGATAGCCACAAATACTAACAATTCACTAGCACAGTGGTTCTCGGACTTTAGCGTTCCTCAGAACCATCTAGATGTCTTGTTAAAAACACAGACTTCCTTCCCCAGAGTCTCTGATTCAATCACATCTGGAGTGGTGCCTGATAGTGGGCACTTCTAACAGATTTCCAGGTCATGCCGCCACTGCCGGTCTGGGTACCACACTTTGGGAGAAACCCCCGGACACGTATTTCTCCCAAACGTTCCCTTAAAGGGTCCCCACTGAAAAGCGCTCAGCTGCTAAGGCTTCTATTTGGAGGAAAAGGAAACAGTTGTCATGACTCATGGCCTTTTTCAAGTTTTTCCAGGCACAAAATTAAAAAACGACTAGATTGAAAGCAAAATGAAAACAGCTAAACTGTCTAAATTTTGACTTATGGCATGGTTTCTGGGGTTAAGAAAAAAACATAATAACGACTCACGTGACCCTGAGGCTGACCACACTGAAAGCTGTCACCACTGAGGCTACCAGAAAAACCTGGAGACCAAGCCAGGCTGCTCCTGTCCTAACCCAGAATCATCTCAGACACTTGGCTCCTAGTTTTGTTTTGTTTTGTTTTTCTCTGTCAATAGTAAGTTCTTGCACACAATTCTCCAAACACATCATCAACCTATAACACTTTTCATTACTCATTTTTTTCTACACCATCTCTACTATTTTTTTTACCAGAAAAAAATATTAACTGTCCATAAACAAATACTGTTGGAACATCAATCAGGTAGATCAAAAATCTGAAGAGAGAAGCTGGCAAAGGAGTTTTCTTCAGCTTCCTTTATTTTTGTGATGATCATCTCTGGACAACTCTCAGGGAGATTTTCATTCCATTTTGCATCTCTTTGGGGAAAATGAAGGGATTTTATGTTATGGTATAAAGTACTTCAGTATTTTAGTTTATTTATCAAAAGTGTGACTAGTATTTTAAACAGCACTGTTCCATAAATAAAAATAACTGACAAGAAACGTTGTTATTACAAGATACAACATTTCTGCTTAGAAAAGAAGCTGTTAGTTCTACCTTTAATATAGCAATATATTGCAGGAACTACTGCCCTTTTACTCTGATCACCATGAGTCCATTAAATTTCAAGATATGGGCCAGCCAGTGAAGGATAACACTAATAAGTGATGAACCAAAGCCATCCAGATGTAGTCTTTATGTCCCAGTGCTAAGAGAAGGAAAAACATAAGGATAATGGTAAGGTCACTGAATACACAGATTTGGAAAGAAATTATTTTGTATGAGCATGAGTCACCAAAACTACTTCCTTAGTGATAAAAGTTGCCTAAGTAACCTAGATGCCTGATTCTGCTAAGAAGTACATGGGCAGTGGGTTGGGTTTCAAACCCACTAATCATTTCCTTTCCTTAATTGCTAACTGCTCTTCCCGGCTGCCGTTTGGGGCCTGAGTTTTCTGTAGTAACCCAGCAACTAGTTATTATGCTCTATTTTATCAAGGAGAATGAAACAGCAAACTCAACATTTCCATGGATTTCAGAGGAAGAGTCGCTGTTATTTCACTCTGACTTGAGGGGGACATCATGAAACTACTGAACTAGATCTCAATGTGACAGCATGATTATGCAAGACTTAGAGACAAAAGGATTTAACAGAGAAGAGATGAGTCAGTTAGGGGCCCTCTGAGTGTCAGGAAGGTGCTTTATTCAATTCTGGGTCCTCAGGGCCCAGAAGAGAGCCTGGCCCCCAGGAGGACTCAAAATGCATTGACTGAACAGGGTCACTGGTTCTCTTAAGAATATTCCAATCTGGGCGTCCCTGGTGGCGCAGTGGTTGGGAGTCTGCCTGCCAATGCAGGGGACGCGGGTTCGAGCCCTGGTCGGGGAGGATCCCGCGTGCCGCGGAGCAACTGGGCCCGTGAGCCACAACTACTGAGCCTGCGCGTCTGGAGCCTGTGCTCCGCAACGGGAGAGGCCGCGATAGTGAGAGGCCCGCGCACCGCGATGAAGAGTGGCCCCGGCTTGCCGCAACTAGAGAAAGCCCTTGCACAGAAACGAAGACCCAACACAGCCAAAAATAAAAATAAATAAATAAATAAAATTTGAAAAAAGAAAATGCTCCCTATTTCACTTACAAAATTAATTTAAAAAAAAAAGAAAGTACTTTCTCTTCTTATAGCCTATATTTAAAAAAAAAAAAAAAGAATATTCCAATCTATCAAGTAATGGCACTGCTGCTGAGTTGGGATTTCATCAGGCTGTTACGTTTTCATGCATCCTTTTCCCCTTCTATCTACAATGGGGCTGTGATATTTGTTGCTCTTGCCGTTGTACTCATATGAAGCACTTTACCAATGCTCTCTTTTAACAGAGAGCTGGGACAAGTGAGCATTTCTTGGAAAAATCTGAGATGAAACGGCAATGAGATTGGTATTGGGCAAGAAATGTTTAAAGCTGGGTAGTAAGGTCATATGTGGTATCAGTAACATTGCTTGGGTTTGGCCTCAAGAATCTTGGTCGTCGGATAGTTCACTAAACCTCTCATTTCACACACATCTCTCATTATTCTTGGACTATGTAATATTAGTATTCCAAATGTTAACAAATCTCTCTAAAATTCAAACTCATGGAGAGTAAGTACGGGGAGAAGTTGTTCTTACTTATAGAGGCAATGTGTTCCAAAAATGTGGTCAGTTTCTTTCTTTTCCACTAGCAAGTGTGGGTAAAGGACTGTTATTCATTTAATTGCATGCAGGGATGATATGTCATAACCATCAAATCATTCTGGTGGGCTGAGTCAGAATTAAGAAATGAGATCTCCACAGAAAAGCCCCAAAATGCCCATCGACGTCTTGATGATTCATTAAGGGCACCATATTCTCTGAATCCTAAGGGGTTTTGTGGCTGTATCAGAACAGGGGGGGAAAAGTCCAAAGAGATAGACAAGATACCATGGTTAGAATTCCAGAGACCTGGGGATGTCACCAGCAGCAGTACAAAAAATACATGTGTATTTCCCACAGCATGGGAAATACCGCACTACAGTGAACTTTGGAGTGTGGGACCTACAGCCAGAAGTCCTGGGTTCAAGTCCCAGGTCTGCCACTTGCTGGCTGTGTGAGCTTGAGCAAGTTACTTAACTGCTCTGTGCCTCAGTTTCTTCATATGTCTAGTAGGGCTGTTGTGAGGATTAAATAAGTTAACACATGGCAAATAGTAGGCACTCAATATACATAGGCTATCATTATGATTACCATTAGCTTTCCTATCTGGGCCACATTCTAATTTAAGGAACAACATCAAAGTTATGCCTGGTTATCATTATCATTGTTTAGAGTTCACTAATCAAGGACTGTGAAAACCAACCCAAAGTCAGCACAAGGAAAACCCTGATTAGACATGCAAACAGCACTGCACTGTATTCTCTGCACAGACGTCCAACCTCCTAAAGTTCTCGAGATGACCGATAAATAAATTACAATCTTGTTTCGGAACAGTTTTTCATAATTTACGATATGAAAAGTATATTTAATCTATATTAAGCTCAAACCCCCTCATATTTTTGCAGTTATTCCATATAGCCATATGAGTCCCATTAGAAGGCATATTTCTAGTACTTAGCTAATTAGAATCACAAAGCCTTACTCAATATTTTAGAAACCATTGCAGCAGAATTATGGAGAGGGCTGCCAATCCCTTTATTCTGCTACAGTTAACTCAGAATGGTCTTTCTTAACTTACTTCTCATTCCAGTGAAATTTCTTAATCCTTTTGCCTTGCTTAGTTTTATCCTCATGCCATTTTATATTTCCTTTCATTTGCCATATGGCTCCATTTAGGGTTACTTTGATTTATAAGTTCACTTTTTTTTCTAACACTTTGTCTTTTTTTTTGTAATTAGGAGAACATAGTTTCACATCTTTTGTATTGGACTTTTTTCCCCTCAGCATAATGTTTTTGATTTTCATCTCTAACCCCTACAAATCACCTTGATCTTTGTCAGCATACACAAAGATCTAAGTTTGATGGTGTATATTTTAAACTCTGAGTTTATCAAATACAGTCAAAATTAAATTTAATATTCAAGATTCTGAAGAACATCATTTCACTGGCTAAATGAAAGTGATACAGCAGAGCTAAAGCTTCTCCAGATTTTTGGAAAGATTGGTCAATTCATTAGTCAGTTTTGAGGTAAGTGGGATGGAGTTCCTTTATTTTTCCCAAATATACAGAAAAGAGATTATGGCTATAAGATAATCAATATCCCTGTCCCAACTTCATAGGTTACCATTAAGAAACCAAAAATTATTTTAAAAAAATTCTTCAGTTCTTTCAAAGAAAAGTATGCTATTAAACAAAGTTATTATAATTAGACCCATTACCAAAATATCTTCTGAAAAAAAGTCTGCCCCTTGGGAACTTGATGACCTCCTCAGAATAAGCTGAATAAATTCCCAGGATGCCAAAGCACTTGGCAAATTTTCTGGCACTGGCATGACTTTCTTCTCTATCCTGAAAATGGTAAAAACAACATTATAGGACACAGGGCAAAACCTGCTTGTTTTCTTAAGGTCTCACTAGGCAAGTAACTAAACTGTGACGGTATCACTTAGCTCTCTTTCAAATAAGGTTTGGTTTTTATAACTGGACTGCTTTTGTCTTGCTTTTTGGATCTAGTGAACCAATAATGACAATGTAGCTTCAGGTCTTTGTCTAACATGGACTCGACTTTTTTTTTTTTTTGCACTAGGTTTTTCCCTCAGTATATTAATTAATATTCCCTCTTCCTCCTACATCTTCACCACCTTCTCTTTCCTTAGTCAGAGACAGTACCTTAGACTTTGATGAAAAGGTAAATTATATATATGTCTAATCTCCTAAAGCTCTAGAGATGACAGATGAATACATTACAATATTGTTTCAGAACAAAGTTTCATAATTTGTGATATGAAAAAAGTATATTTAATCTATATTAAGCTCAAATTCCATAATATTGTTGTAGTAGATATAGTTTTATGGGAAACTATCATCTGCTTTCCCCACAAAAGTATCAAAGAAAATTCTAGAAGTTTGTCTTTAAGCTTCTTTTTCTCTGAATTTTTTTTTTTTGAAACACAAAAATGATGGGCATGAAAGTGTTTCGTGCCTCTGAACTTTTCAAAACTGTTTTAGAGGATACTGAAAAAGCCCCTGATTTTGCACCAACTGGGGTAAACCAGACCAACACCCGCAAATCGCATATGGAACAATCTAAAGCAATCTATATTAATTTATGTGAACAGACTAGAATGCTGTAAGGAGTAAAACTGCATGACCCCTTGGGTTTATACCCCACCTTCTTCATGAGGTTTTGCTCTATATAGACTAGAGAAGGGAAGATACTTCCAGGTAAATGGATCTGAGTGAATTATCTTTCATCTCAGATTAATTTTCCACCTAAAAACAATTGTTTTCCAACTATGAGGATTCCATTCTCTTAATCTGTCTGGAAAGCTCAGAGCCCTCGACTTGCTCCTCCTCTCTCCAACTTCAGGCTCGGTTTACGCCCACCAATGTGTCTGACTTTGAATCAAAACCTCTTTTTCTTAATAACTGCATGCTTAAGACTCCCTAAAGATCAGGCTTTTACCATTCACATGATCTACTGCAAACAGCTTTCAGATGGGTCTCCCCAATTCATCCTCCACAACAGGCCAGAACAATCTTCCTGAAACATGGCCACAAGCATGTCTTTCTCCTAGTCAAAAATCACAGTGAATTCCCACTGCCCACCACATTAATTATAAACTCCTCTCCTTGGCATTTAGTCCTCCAACGCATGATCCCATATTAGCTTTCCATTCCCTTTCTCCCCTACAACTGCTCCATAATCAGCCACACTGGGATTCTTACTATTACCTACATGTCCCTAGAAGTTGGACACATACGCAATTTTTTCTTATACTGTTTCATCAACTTTGAGCATCCTTTCTCTAGGATAAGCTGTAGAAATCATACTTATTCCTCAAATACCACCTTCTCTGAATACATTTTCTGATCTCCCCCAAATGGACATGATCATTTCTCCATCTAAACCCTTCAGCGCACTCACTCACCATACTCTGCTATGTATTACAGCTCTTTCATGTGGTTCCTAATTTTTTCAAGGCTATGAGCTCCCCAGAGGCATGAAAAGTTTCTTAACTTACCTGAGTATACTAAGTGTTGCAGGCAGTGCAGAAAACGAGTTCCCCTGCCTAATGAATGGAATGTGAGGAAAGACGTGAGGGTGGGGGAAATGTGGTGTATTCATGGGATAGAAAAGAACTTAGGGCTCCACTGAAATTGCTGTCTTGGGAGGAGCAGTGGGAACTCAGGATGGATGGGAACATCCTTAGCCTAGCTTTCAAAGGCCACTGTCAAACTATGAGCCTCAACTTCCTCTGAAGCAAAATTTCTGTTGCCTTCATCATCTTTATTACAAATTGTAATTATTTGGTTTGTTCCTTTACTTAAGTATTGCCTCTCTGTACCACACATACGCACACATGGACTCAGCTCTATGTCCCAAGACCACATGGATTATACCTGCCTTGTTCACGTTCCCTGCTGTCTAGCAGGATGCCTGGAACATGGTAAACATTCAATACATGTGTTTTGAGTCAGTTAATAAAAGCTGTGGATCATAATACCCGGTAAAGATTAGAGGATGTCATGTTTAAAATGACTAGCACACCGCTTGAACGTAATAGACGCTAGTAAATATTAGTCTCCTCTTTCTTCCCTCCCTCCCTCCTCCCTTTATGAACTGCTCATGCACTAATTCATACATTCAACAAATGTGCCAGGCTTCTCTGTAGGCACTGGAGATAGGACAGTGAGCAAAAGAGAGAAAAGTCTCTACCCTCATGGAGCTTACCTTCTCACAAGGGAATGATTCACTTTGGGTCTTTAGGGAGTCTTAAGCATGCAGTTGTTAAGAAAAAGAGGTTTTGGTTCAAAGTCAGACACACTGGCGGGGGTAAGCAGAGCCTGGAAGAAGGGAAGCCAATTGCAGTACTGCTGGGATGAGGTACAAAGTGGCTTGGATGTGAGTCACAGCAACATAACAGAGGAGTGGGTGCAGAAAGCAACGGACAGGACACCCATGGGATCTGAGCCATCAAAGGGTAAGGAGGTGGCAAGGATGACGACAGTTTCCAATCTTGTTAGTTTGCTATGTTGCCTTAAATAGACAGGGGAGTTTTGAAGGGGAAGCTGCTGTGGTTGGTGGGGTTTCGGGTGTGAGATGAGCTAAGTCCAACCTTGGATATAATGCCTTTCAAGAGACAGAAAGGAGTCCAGGTGAAAATATTTCACTCTCGAAGTAAGGATTTAGAGTTAGGTAAAAACCAGACTCCCTTCTTATCTATTATGAATCACTGTTCCATCATTTGAATAACATAAAACATGATATTCTATCCCCAAATTCCTTTAGGAATCTGCTCCTTCACAACACGATCTGGCAGTTGTCCTCCCTCTGCAGCCCCTGAAACACAGTACGCCCCTAAATGATATTTGTGAATTAAACTGATTAATAGCAAGCAAAATTTTATCAAGACAAAGAGAAAAGAAATGTGCATTTGGAATCAGAAAGGGCTCCATTCAAATGCTTGCACCCTTCCTGCCTCCACTGCTACTTATATGACCATGGGCAGACTGGTCATATAAGTTTCCTGTCCTCCAGTAGACACAGAAGTTAAAGCACTTCTATTATTGATTCTTATTATTACCTTTAATACTATGCCCTTTAGATTTTGCCATGATTTTCAGCCTCTCACTTTATCCACCTTCTCATTGCTGACATTCCGTCCAGGCGATCCAGCTAGAAGCTGTCCTCTTGGCATGACCTCCTGCCAGCCAGCTCTCCTAAAGCCTCCACAGGCCACTAAGCTCCTCTCCACATGGCTGGCTGGTCCGTCAGTTCAAATCGCCTGATTCAACTGACATCACCACAGCTTGCAAATTCCAAAATCACTGTTAGTACTTTAGATTTGGTAATGTTTATGCCTGGCCTACACACTGTACCACTGTGTCCTTATTTATATACAACTTGCAGCAGGCAGTGTTTGAAGATGCTTCAGGGTCCAGCATTCGAAAACACCCTGGAAATAGGTTTTCACATCAATCAAAAAAATAAATATGAAAAGCGAGAAAGCTATGTCTACGTACTGTTTACTTCCAAAAGGTAGCTAAGAACATGGGGGCACAGATAGAGCAGGATTAGTTATCATGCTCAAGGATGTTAGCTCAGACATATATTTCCTTCATTGATGACTAGCCCTCCTTGGTTAAGGCACTGTCCTGGTTGGTGTATAATTTATCTCAGAATGAAATGAATTCTTTCCAAAGTCTCATGCATTCTATATGAATGAGTAATAGTGTTTTTGTAACCTTCGCTTTTCTGCACTCTACAATCCACCCCAAGCTATGGCAATTTCTAATAGGAAGGACGCATCGGATACTGTGTCTGTGCGTGCGTGTGTGTGTGTGTGTGTGTGCACGTGGTGTATGGCAAGTATTACGGATTGAATATTTGTGACCCCTACAATTTATATGTTGTAGCCGTAATCTCCAATGTGCGGCTATTCGGAGGTGGGGTCTTAGGAAGGTAATTAGGTTTAGATGAGGTCATGAGGGTGGGGCCCCTAAGATGGGATTAGCGTCCTTATAAGAAGAGACCAGAACGTGCACTCTTTCTGCCACGTGCGGACACAGCAAGAAGATGGCCATCTGCAAACCAGCAAGCAGACCCTCATCAGACACCAAATCGGCTGGCACCTTGATCTTGGACTTCCTGCCTCAAGAGCTGGGAGAAATAAATATTTGTTGCTTAAGCCCCCCAGTCTATGCTATTTTGTTATAGCAGCCTAGGCTGACTAGGAAGGGCAGCAAGTGAACATATCACAGTTCTGAGAATACAGATCGGGGACAGGTTAGAAAGGAGGAGGGATACCCCCAGATGATGAGGAGGGCCAGTGTCCATCCCAGAGGAAGTCGCCACAGGCCTGAGGAATTTGCTGTGGTCACCAACAGGGCACCCTGCCACACCACACCAGAGCCTTGCCCTCATTTTCCGTAGTGAGTCAGTCAGCATGAGTCCTCTGACAGCACCAGCTTGTTGCCCTGGGATCAGCATTTTAGGTGGGCGAAAGGTCCATCCTCCCTTCCCCCCAGAGGGAGGTGGCTTTTTCTCATCCTAAGGGTTCCAGGCAAACTCACAATGGTGACATTTGTTGAGCAGTGGCTTGAATAAAGGGCGCTCTGAGAGCAAGACGGTAACATGGAGCATAAGCTGGTCTGCCAGGGCACCACGCCCCAGGAATGCTTGGGAGGGATCCGAAGCCTCCCAGGGAAGGAGAGAATTAAGGAAATCCACAGCAGGGGAGCTGTACCGCAAGGGGTCCTGCAGTTTTCGACCTTGGCAGCCCCATTTGCCAGAACTAACTGAAATGCAGTAAACAAAATATCGCCTAAAAGAGGCTTGTACAAAAAAGCTGGAATAAACCCTTCATTTGGTTCTAAACTATCTTTCTTAAATGCCAGGTAACTTCCAGCACCCCCCCTTCCAAAACACAAAACAAAAATGGAAGAATTTTTACTTCCCCCCTACCCTCCCACCCCCATTCACTATAGAATCAAGATGCTTTTATTTTTACAGTGGTTTTGGGGCTAATCCTCTCAATACTCCTTCAGTCTTGTAAATACAAAAGGAAACACAAACCTCTGATTTTTGAATTGCTACAGATATGACTAAAAGACTGGCTTGCATTGGCTCTCTTCATCTCTCTTTGGGGGTAACCATGCTGTTGTGCATGTTACTAGTATCGCAACAAAAACCCTGCTGAGTGATTTACCTGGAAGGTTTTGGTGTTAGAATCTGAACACTACCTTGGTGCCCTAGACCAAAAGTTTTTTGCTCTGTAGACAGTTTTGTCTCCCTCACTCCGAGACCAACTGCAAGAATTCTTCTGGAAAATAGGCCAAGGGACCAGTGACATTTCCCAGACAAGTCACCAGAATCCTGCAGTGAGCACCATCGCTGAGCTAAAATGAACATATAAATCTACTTCCCTCAAACATTCTATCATTTGAGGTATAAAATTGCCTTTCATTCATCGAATTAAGCATTTAAAGTAATACCTAATTAATTCTATAACTGATGCATATTATACCTTTAATGACTTCCGCTACAGCAGAAAAACCAGTGATCAATTTGATTTTGCAACTGAGGACGCTGAGTTTCCTCTTTCACCCAAAACTTCCAGATCATGTTAAAAGCCGGGTGTGGTTTTGTGGGGGCAGGGGTAGGCCGAGAGGAGACCGGAGGGAAGGGTGGGAGGGAACTTTGCAAGAAGAACCTTCCCGGAGGGCGTTTGTGACGCCGCAGACCCGCGTTTGGCGGTTATAGAGCCCGGGCCGAAGTTTCTTACTAAAGAGAAGTCTGCACATTGGAGCAAAATCAGGCTTTGGCGAGTTCTTAAGAATTTACGGGCGCTGTAGTCTCCACGCAGGCGAACTGCACACAAGAAAGCGCAGGCCCAGCTCGAAGTTGCATAAAACTTCCATCCAACAGTGCGCGCGCGCGCGCGCGCGCGCACCCGGGGAGACTTGGGTCAATCTCGTCTAACGGTTTCCCTGAACCGCTCGCAGCCCTCGACCTCGGCGGGACGGCCCGGCGCAGTGACTCGCCGCCAGTGACTCAGCGACCCCACCCATCTCCCCCGGGCTTTCCTCGCAGTTCCCGCCGTCCAAAGCCGGACCCAGCCCGTCAGGTCCCCGAAGAGGACTCTCCAAGGCTAGAGGGCGAAGACAGATGGGGCCCGACCGATGCCCCTTCCGCAGCAGGCGGTGCGCAAGGCTGCTCGGGGGGGCTCGAGCCCTGCGTCCCGGGCTGTGCGCGCTCCCACCTCGCGCTCCAATCCCGGACCCTCTTTGTTTCTTTGTCCACGCCTTCCGATCTGCTGGAACCCGCACTCCCCCTCTTCCTGCCCCTTGGCCCGCGGGTCTCCCCACCCACCAGCTCCCTGCGGACCGAAGCCCCGTTGCTGCGCGCCCCTCCCGCGCCGCTCTGGCTCGGTGCCCGGGACCCCTCCGGTCCAGTCCCGGGCGGGTCCCCCCACCACTGAGCGACCCCGCCTTTTTCAGCACCCAGAGGTGAGCAGAGCTCGGGCTACCATCAGGAAAGCCCCCGAAAGTCCCAGCCCAGCCAAGAAGTAACCGAGACTGTACCCAGTCCCCAGGGCGGAGGACGGGGGAGGAGGAAGGCTCCAGGGCGCCCCCGCCCTAACCCCCCGCCCAGCCTTCCCCATTGGTTGGCGCACTCTGTCTCCGGGATGGCAGTGGGAGGGGACCCTTCGTCCTAACCGGCTTATAAAAACTGCGCCCTCGGCGGGGTCCCGTCCTCTGCCACTCTCGCTCCGGGGTCCCCGCGCCAGAGACGCAGCAGCGCTCCCTTTGCCCACACCCACCGCGCCCTCGCGCGCCTCTCCTCCGGAGCCAGCCCGCGCCACCGCCGCTCTCTGCAGTCATGTCCAGCAGGTCCGTGTCCTCGTCCTCCTACCGCAGGATGTTCGGCGGCCCCGGCACCGCGAGCCGGCCGAGCTCCAGCCGGAGCTACGTGACCACGGCCACCCGCACCTACAGCCTGGGCAGCGCGCTGCGCCCCGGCACCAGCCGCAGCCTCTACGCCTCGTCCCCGGGCGGCGTGTACGCCACGCGCTCCGCGGCCGTGCGCCTGCGGAGCAGTGTGCCCGGCGTGCGCCTGCTGCAGGACTCGGTGGACTTCTCGCTGGCCGACGCCATCAACACCGAGTTCAAGAACACCCGCACCAACGAGAAGGTGGAGCTGCAGGAGCTGAACGACCGCTTCGCCAACTACATCGACAAGGTGCGCTTCCTGGAGCAGCAGAACAAGATCCTGCTGGCCGAGCTCGAGCAGCTCAAGGGCCAGGGCAAGTCGCGCCTGGGGGACCTCTACGAGGAGGAGATGCGAGAGCTGCGCCGGCAGGTGGACCAGCTCACCAACGACAAAGCCCGCGTCGAGGTGGAGCGCGACAACCTGTCCGAGGACATCATGCGTCTCCGGGAGAAGTAAGGAGGCGCCCAGGCGGGGCCGCGGGAGGGAAGGAGAGGGGGAGTGGAGCCGCCACGCCCTTGGGGATGTGGCCCGGGCGGCGGCTGCCCGGGGGACAGCGGGGGAGCCGGGCTGTGACTGCTGCGGCGCAGCCCCGCCCTGAACCCAGATCTTTCAAGTTAGCATTTCCCCTCTAGCCCCACTCATTTGCCCAAGAACGCCTGTCTCAAGTTTCAGATTTCTTAAAACTACCGCTTTGTCTGTCCTCGAAGGCCCTTGCAAACGGTGCATGCGATTTCCCCAAACTTTGAGAAAGTTTCCTGCCCCACTCCCCCACCCCCACCCCCGGCGGGCTGCCAGCCCCGGGGCCGTGCAGGGAGCGAGACAAAGGGACTGCAGAGCCTCCTCCGGGGCGGGGTGGTGGCGGTCGTCTCGCAGGTCGTGGTGGCGACCGTGATTGCCTTTCTACGCGGTGGCCAAGGCCCCGCTAAAACTAGCCGAGGGCAGCAGCAGCCCTAAAAGCCGCGGTCGCTGGGTGCCCGCGGAGGTGGCGCAGCAGCGCTGGCCTGGCGGCCACGGCGGGGTGTTTGGGTGTGGTCGCCCCGCCCCTGGCGGTTTCCCC
This sequence comes from Balaenoptera musculus, assembly GCF_009873245.2. NCBI lineage: Eukaryota > Metazoa > Chordata > Mammalia > Artiodactyla > Balaenopteridae > Balaenoptera > Balaenoptera musculus. The sequence goes on along the minus strand of NC_045786.1, from coordinate 5,152,193 downwards.
GTGCCCCTGTGGTTAACGCGCGCCTGTTTCAGGTTGCAGGAGGAGATGCTTCAGAGGGAGGAAGCCGAGAGCACCCTGCAGTCTTTCAGACAGGTTTGTAGATTCTGTTCCCACTCGCAGCCACCGGACGCCACCCACCCACGCGCCCCACGGGCAATTCTAAAAGTTACTTTAACCCAAGTGTATACGTCGTGCCAAACTTCACGTCTGCGCTCCAGGCCCCCTAGTGGCAGAAAGACCACAGTTCGGAGCTGCTCCGGACAAAAACCCTTGAATGATCAAACCGTTCTCTAGGACATAAAGGGAAGTCTTTAACTTTTTACTTTGTTTCAAGATTTTTTTTCCCAAGAAATCATTTATTTTCGTTTCATTTTTGCAACACGTTGATATTCTGATCTCGAACAGTTACAGTTTGATTTAGATGGCGGTTTGCCAAAGTCAAGTTGGCTACCTTTTACAAGGCCGCCAAAAGCGCAGTTCTGCCCTGTAGTTTCAAATGTAAAATGTATTGGAGGATAAGAAACTTAGTTTAACTGGACTTAAGCCAGCAAGTTTCTTTTCTTCGCTGCAAGTTCTACTGTGGCCCTAAGGTTAGATGGAAGTATCCCTATGCACGACTATTTTGTGACCTAATAAGGGTGAAAAGGAGCCATCTGTCCCCTTGGCTGAAAGGTATTAATGGTTTCTACAGGCTTCACTATGGAATGTAGATACAGACATCCTGGCAAGTGGGGCCGTTCTGGCCGGAAAGAATAGGAGTCTTTGTGTTCCCAGAGACGCTTTGCAACAGGCTGCATTCTTACTGACTATGTAATGATGCAAGCACCGTTCTAATTGGACACAAGTATTTGCTAACATCCGTTATCTAATATCTGGCCCAGACTCCCAAGTATGTGATGTGAAGAGTTCTTAAAGCTACAGTCATACCTCACATGTGGAAAGGCCTTTCTTTTTTGAACCTTTGCATTCTTTAGCATGTTCTCTCCATAAAGCATAAACCTGAAAATGAAGAATGGGATTTTAAGTAAAAGGTTTTCTTGCTCCAAAGATAGATGGCCTTAAATGATTTTTAACTTAAAATTGGAATCCCAAAGCAGGAAGAGTCGCCAGCATAGTTGCATTCTCCTGAGCACTTACTGGGATGGCTATAAAAGCTCCTTCAGACGAACAGTCTAGAATAACATTTTGAAGCAGAAATACATTTACCAAATTAAACACAGCAATGAGTAGTTTATTTCAGTCATGGACCATTTCTGATCATCATGTCTGTAATGTTTTCTACCCCCAGTAGTAACCTCATATAAAACAATATTAGTATAAATTGTCCCTATTTAGGGATGAGGTAAAACCCCTCATATTCTCTTCGAAGAAGTAGAATAACACATTGAACTTTTTTATAGAGAGTAGTAAATCATCTTGTATATCTTTTGTAGGGTTTAACAGCAAGCAAAAATGAAATTTTTTCCCCAAGCCTGATCTTTTTTTATCACTTATTCCTCATTCATTTTTCCATGAAGGTGATAGAAGCATGTCAATATTTTAAGACTGTAAGGCTATAAACTGTACTCCAAATATAACTGATTACAAGATAAGAGGTATAAAAATCCTCATGACATTCCCTTAAGGGGAAATTAAGTCTTTGGGATGTAGCAGTTTACAAGTGGTGGAAACAGAGAAGTTGACCAGAGCAGCAAAAATTTTACATACAGTTAACCCCGTATGCATTTTGATCAGTCATTCTGAAACAAGCTAAGGAACCAAACTGACACAGTTGTAAGTGAAAAAGATGTGGACACACCCTTGTGGGATGAGATAGGGGAGTTCCGGGGAAAAATCTACCAGAGAAAGCAAAGCAAATACAGTTCAGGGTTACACTTCTTGTTCCTTATTTGCCTGAACTACGTTATTGCCAGGGCACATCTTGAACTGGAGTATAAATCTAGCCTTGTAACTTGAATGCCAGATGACTTGCTTGGGATCCCAAGGATAAATTTCAAAAGATTTGAGTTGTGGGGGGGGGGAAAGAGCTTATGTTCTATCTGCTGAAACTTCTGGAGCACTAATTTGTTCTGCACATTCTCATGTACACACGAAGTTGTGAAACCTGACCAACTCCCATTATCCTACTATGCCATGACGTTAACCCCCCAAAATGCTGTGGCATTGATTTTCTAGATTTAAAAAAGTAATAGAAACTTCACTGATATAATGTGGATTCAATAATAATTGACTGACTGCAGCCTGCCATGTTGGCATACACTTATTTATTTATTTTAAAATTGTCTACTGGTCACCTTGAGTACCACTCAGCGGACCACATTTCAAATTGGTTAATGAAGAAAAGAAAACAGAGTATGTTGTAGCACTGGGTGATTGACAAACTTACTCGAAGGTTATAAAATCCGTCAATGCCCGTCTGTATAATAAAGAGCCATAAGTTCCTATAGTTCACTGGAAATGAACACCTGGGGTAGGCCACAGACTTCAGCATCCTCCTTCAGGCGCTGTCTTTCCTCTTTTCGAAACAGGATGTGGACAACGCTTCGTTGGCACGTCTGGACCTGGAGCGGAAAGTGGAGTCCTTGCAAGAAGAGATTGCCTTTTTGAAGAAACTCCATGATGAGGTGAGAGCAGTCACAGTTTGTGAACCATCGTGGGTGAAGCTGCCCCCGCCCCCCGTACTCGGCACAGCTGACCTTCTGTCTTTTCTCTCCTCAGGAAATCCAGGAGCTGCAGGCCCAGATTCAAGAACAGCACGTCCAAATCGATATGGATGTTTCCAAGCCCGACCTCACGGCTGCCCTGCGTGACGTCCGCCAGCAGTACGAGAGCGTGGCCGCCAAGAACCTCCAGGAGGCTGAGGAATGGTACAAGTCCAAGGTGCGAAACGAGCGAGTGTGGCCAGGACGGAAGAAAAGCGTTCTTTTCTGAAAACGCTCTACCTGCCTGCAGTGATTCCTAAGTACCTTTTCGCTGCCAAGTTTAGCTGGCTTTTCCTCCTGCGCGAGTTTTATCTCTTGCTGCACCCTCCCCACGACTCACACCCCCTCCGTTAGAATAGCAGACGCCCTTGCCACTGCCCCGCTGTCACCCTCCTTGCAGGTTACCCCCTTGCCCTTGACCTCCACCCTTTGAAAACGAGGGAGACAGAGGGAATTTCTACTTGGAAATCTCCACATTGGCCTTCCACCTCATTTCCTTTGGTTTTCAAAACAAATCAGGCGTATCCTGGGACACGTTGCGATTTGAGCTTTGAGCGTAAAAGTTGGTTGGTATCCTGCCTTATTTTCGTATCTGTCTTGTTTGCCATCTTTAAGCCGTGTCCGTTATCCAGGCCAGGTAGAACCTCAGAGGACGTGTGGACAAGGCACGTGGGTGACCCAGGTTTCTGCTTCCTCCCTGACAGTTCGCTGACCTCTCCGAGGCGGCTAACCGCAACAACGATGCCCTGCGCCAGGCCAAGCAGGAGTCGAACGAGTACCGTCGGCAGGTGCAGTCCCTCACCTGCGAGGTGGACGCCCTCAAAGGGACCGTGAGTATCACAGCGCAAGGAGAGAGGGCCGGTCACCAGCTTGGACCCATTTCAGGTGGCCAAGCTCAGGGTGCTATTGGGAGGAAACTTTGTTCAAAGGGAGAAAAATTTACATTTTAGTCCAAAGACAATGAGTCGTCAAGACAGATTCAAAAAGAACTTGGAGATCCCAAGGTTTTAGTTTACCTATATTACTGCTTCCACTAGGAAGGGGACCTGGTACTTGTATTTTCCGCTGAAAATGGGAGCGTTCCCCATTTGCTGCTAGGGGAAATGATTGCAAACGGTCTGGAGATGGTTGGGGGAAATAGCTCTGCTTGTTTGTTTCTGGGAAATAACACCGGCGGCCTTTCTCATCTCTCCTGCAGAACGAGTCTCTGGAACGCCAGATGCGTGAAATGGAAGAGAACTTTTCCGTAGAAGCTGCTAATTACCAAGACACTATTGGCCGCCTGCAGGATGAGATTCAGAACATGAAGGAAGAGATGGCCCGTCACCTGCGTGAATACCAGGATCTGCTGAATGTTAAGATGGCTCTCGACATCGAGATTGCCACCTACAGGAAGCTGCTGGAAGGAGAGGAGAGCAGGTAGGGAACGGGGGCTCGTGGGAGTGAATGCCAAGCTGCCCTGGGTGAGGTATCACGCCCCTTGCTTTCCATGCATCATCTCATTTCGTCTTCAGAGCCTTTCTTCAAGGTAGCTATTTACCACTTTTTACAGATGAGGAACCTTCAGTTCAGGTCTGGAGATTTGAGTTCCTTGTCCTAGTCAGTTAATCAATATCTGAGCTGGGATTTCAACCTACGATTGATTCTGTGAAAACCAAGAGTCACTCTGTCACACCTCCAGCCCCTTGGAGAAAATGCTTGGAGTAAAATATTTAAATGTACTAATGAGACCGATCATAGGTAAATGCTTCTGAAGCGAATCCCTCACCTGTGGATTGTAAATCTTCTTATTTGATGAAAATGAGAAGTGTATAAATGTATTCCTTGTTGTTTTCCAAAAAATTTACTGTTTTTCTTCACCTCTTTCTAGGATTGCTCTGCCTCTTCCAAACTTTTCTTCCCTGAACCTGAGGGGTAAGTATTTGATTGTCCTTCATGAAGTATTTTATTTTATTTTTTCGGCTGCACTGCGCGGCATGTGGGATCTTAGTTCCCCCACCAGGGATCAGACCCAGGCCCCCTGCAGTGGAAGCACGGAGTCCTAACCACTGGACCGCCAGGGAAGTCCCTATGAAAAATTTTAGCAGCTTGTAACCATTCTGTTTATAAAGCACTCATTTTTAAAATGATACTTGAAAAATGCCATACAAGAGAGAATTCTCTTAAGATAGGCATAATTTTCAAACAAGTACTGTCTTACATTTTCTACGTCCAGTTAAAGTGAAATTCCATTTTTTTCCCCTCCTGTTGGAGCATACACTAAAGTCGTCCATCTCATCCTGATGCTACAGTGTTGTTAGCCTCTGGGTTTTAAAACAGGTGATAGTCTTTAGAATTATTTGGGGAATAGTGCTTTAAACAATCATGAACAAAAAAAATCATAATTCTTTGGACAAACTCGTCTCTTTGTCGTTTTAAAAATTTCATTTTTACTCATTTTGGACCTGTTTTCGTTATTCAGAAACCAATCTGGATTCACTCCCTCTGGTTGACACCCATTCAAAAAGGACGCTTCTGATTAAGACGGTTGAAACCAGAGACGGACAGGTTGGTAACTTTATATCGAAACGCAAGTAATTTCAGACAGGCAGTGACAAACTTTTAGATCAGTAAGTCTATCTCAGATACAGCTAGCTAATTTGGGAGGTTTCAGTTTCACTCACGCCTCCTAAAAAGAGAATAGGTCTCTTCTTCCGGCAGTACACACAGCCATCTAATTATTTGGCTCCTAGATGTGAAGGTGGGAGAGCAGTCTGCCTTTGTCTAAAAGTAGTGATTTCCTTTGGTGCTTGATTTGAAACAGGAGTACCGCTTCCTTAAGTTAACTTCCTAAACTAGTTTCATTAGACTGCCTCAATAGCAGGAATTTTTTTTTTTTTTTTTTTTTTTTTTAAAAACTTCATGTCCTTGGCACTTTTATGATCAACCTGGGGCAATTTCTTTTTTTTTTTTTTAATTTTATTTTTATTTATTTATTTATGGCTGTGTTGGGTCTTCGTTTCTGTGCGAGGGCTTCCTCCAATTGTGGCAAGCGAGGGCCACTCTTCATCGCGGTGCGCGGGCCTCTCACTATCGCGGCCTCTCTTGTTGCGGAGCACAGGCTCCAGACGCGCAGGCTCAGTAATTGTGGCTCATGGGCCTAGTTGCTCCGCGGCATGTGGGATCTTCCCAGACCAGGGCTCGAACCCGTGTCCCCTGCATTGGCAGGCAGACTCTCAACCACTGCGCCACCAGGGAAGCCCAGCAGGAATGTTTTGATCCTGGACATATGGCCTCCCCTGGACACTCCTAGACCCTGTCATGATGTAATACAAGGACATGCCATATGATCAAGTAGTTTCTCATTACCCCTCTATGCCAGGAAAAGAAATGGTCAAAATGTATCGTAATCTTCATGTAATCTTCCCTTGCACATAAAATGTACTTGCTGTACATTTTAATATGTTTTCATTGCTTTTAAACTTTGCTGATTATTACAGCATTCTTCTTCATAAATACAGTATTTTTTAAGTTTATTTTTTTAAGTCATAACTTTCTATCAGTTACGTATTTTGCCTACCGGTGAAGCGCGTCTTACATATGTATCTGTTCCTGCTCGCTGTGACCCTTGGTCACGCAGAACCAACGTAATCTTCCAACTTTCACAATAAATTATATGCCTTTCCTAGGATTTTTCTTTGACATGCTTTATGGGGTAATTTAATCATTAGTATGTAGTATTATATTTGATTTGAGTTCTGTTTTTCTTAACAGGTTATCAACGAAACTTCCCAGCATCACGATGATCTGGAATAAAAACTGCACGTAATCCATGCGGCAAAATACTACCAGTGAGAATAAAAAAGAAATCCGTATCTTAAAGAAACAGCTTTCAAGTGCCTTTCTGCAGTTTTTTCAGGAGTGCAAGATAGATTTGAAATAGGAATAAGCTCTAGTTCTTGAGAAACAACACTCGTAAAAGATTTAGAAAAAAGTTTACAACATAATCTAGTTTACCGAAGACGCCTTGTGCTAGAATACTTTTTAAAAAGTATTTTTGAATACCATTAAAACTGCTTTTTTCCATCAAGTATCTGACCAACTTGTTTCTGCTTCAATAAATCTTTGGAAAACTCTTTTGGTGTCTTGCTTATTTGATATCTAAACAATTCTCTAAATTTTATGACAATATATGTTTTGGTTAAATATTTTTTGATCTTATTGGTCAAATTCCCACAAAATCAAGGTTAGGTTAACTCGAGAAATTCAACTTTATGCTTGAAGCGTAGCTCTTAATTTGGCCATTTTAGACAGACCTCGCTTCTTTTCAATTAAGTTATTTTTAAAATTCATAAATAGATGTTATATAATAAAATAATTTGTAGACAAAATGATGCTAGGTCTTTTCATAAAATGAATCCAGCTGGGTCCATGTCCCTGTGTGATTTCAGTTCTAACAAATAGACCTCCTAAAATTAAAAAAACTTTGACTAAAATGAAAACTGCATTTTGGCATGTGCAGCATATACGTGGCACAAACTCCACTACGGGGGTTGAAGTGTAGGGCAACATCCAGGATATAACGGCCGCATCTTCCATTAGCAAGATGCAGAGAAATGGGACAAGTTCATTTAGTTCCAACATGGGAAACTACCCTGCTTTTCTGTGTGTATATCTATACCTATATGTGATACCTAAATCTGTATATCCACCTACAGATATTTTTAAAGACTTGTGCTTTGGGGGAGTGATGTTAGACACAAAATAAAGGAAAATCCTTAGCTGTTCATTGGGAGGTGAAATTAACACATGTGAGTCATGTGGTAAAATGATGCTAGTCTCTGATCAGCTTTCAAAACCTAGAGCAATGAGGATGAAGTGCTGTGGTCATGAAAACCTTCCTACAGGTCACACAATGTGAGCAGAGTTGAGGAAGAGGGATAAAGTCAAATAAATGCAAGAGGGAGGGTATTGCCTGGAAGCAATAGAGTTGTAATGGCCCAATGTGTGTTCTGGAGGGAAATTTCCTTTGAGTAAGAAGTTCCTAGACTTAAGTCCCAATTCCGTGTATTACTAGGATTCCCTCTCCTCCAGGAATGATGTGGTAGGCATTCCTTGTTTTTTGTGTTTTTTCGCGGTGGGGGGGGGGAGCCACGCAGCACCCAAGATCTTAGTTCCCCGACCAGGGATCGAACCTGAGCCCCCTGCAGTGGAAGCATGGAGTCTTAACCACTGGACCACCAGGGAAGTCCCTCCTTGTAATTTTTAAGTGTTTGCATCTACCTCTTGGTAGAGTTGCTCAGGGGAAAGTAAGATGGTTTACACTTAGTTTAACTAAATGCCAGGCACTGTGCTAAGTAATATTAGTTGTGATTTTCATCATTTTTGATACTGTGGGTACCACATGAGTAAAGAAAGAATTGGCCCAGGGAAGTGACCCCTAGTCAGGGTGATTTACGTCCTAGTTTGCGCAGGATGGTCTTGGTTTATGCTTCCTTATTAATAACGCCCCCTTTCAGACTCACAAGTGTACTAATTTGAACAACAGCTTCTATCTGGTCATCCTACCCTTAGCATAATCTTTTTTTTTTTTAATTAATTTTTATTGGAGTCTAGTTGCTTTACAATGTTGTGTTAGTTTCTGCTGCACAGCAAAGTGTATCAGCTCTATGTATACATATATCCCCTCTCTTTTGGATTTCCTTCCCATTTAGTTCACCACAGAGCACTGAGTACCTACCCTTAGCATAATCTTACAGGAAAGGATATTTCTGCTGAGACTCCTTGAGTGGTCCTGCACCCCACCCTCACCCCACCCCCGTATGTGAACACTGATGTGTTAAGTTACCTAATCAGCACTGCCAGAGCAAACACCCATCCCGGGGCTTGGGCCCTGAAGAAACTTCTTCTAGTTGATTTTTGGGTTTGTTTTTTGTTCTTTAGTCATTTTCACCACATTCCTCTCAGCCTCTCAGTCCTATTACTCCTGTCTCTTCATCTCTACCCTACCTTTGGCTTAGGAGGGTCATCCAGAGAAGACACTGGCCCCATATTAGTTTTCTTCAAGCATATAACCCTTCATTATTAAAAAAAAGAAAGAAAGGAAGAAAGAAAGAGGGAAAGGAAGGAAGGAAGGAAGGAAGGAAGGAAGGAAGGAAGGAAGGAAGGAAGGAAGGAAGAAGGAAGGAAGGAAGCTATAGTTCCCCCCTCACCCCTCCTCCCAGGGGAAGAGGACCCAAGATGACAAATTCTGCCCAAATACTTTGAGACTAGTGGGCTCCCCTCCCTTAAAAATTCCATACAGCTCTTTCTAAAATCACCTCCCTGAAACAAAAAAGATGAGCTTGCCTCCCTTATCTGCGACTGTCAGAAATTAGCCCTTCTGAAAAGCCTCACAGGGCCCCGCCTCGTAGGAATTCAAATCTATTTAAGTCTTTTAAATGTTTATCTTTTTTTTTTTTTTTTTCTTTAAAGCACTTTTCTTTTTTATAGCTACTTTATTTATTTATTTTATTTTTTTATTTTTGGCTGTGTTGGGTCTTCGGTTCATGCGAGGGCTTTCTCTAGTTGAGGCAAGTGGGGGCCACTCTTCATCGCGGTGCGGGGACCGCTCTTCATCGCGGTGCGCGGGCCTTTCACTATCGCGGCCCCTCCCGTTGCGGGGCACAGGCTCCAGACGCGCAGGCTCAGTAGTTGTGGCTCACGGGCCCAGCCGCTCCGTGGCATGTGGGATCTTCCCAGACCAGGGCTCGAACCCGTGTCCCCTGCATTAGCAGGCAGATTCTCAACCACTGCGCCACCAGGGAAGCCCTAAATGTTTATCTTTAATTACACGGCTAGCATTTTCCTTACCTGCCACTTTGAAAAACGAATAAAAAGAAACGATGTTCTCACCACCTATGGTGAAGTAAAGATGAATGCTTGGTTCTTTTATGTATAACATTAATCCCAGATTAAAGGAGATTAAAAAAAAAGTAGGGGATGGGGAGAAGAAAACAATGACATAGAGTGTGAAGTCTCAAAAAAGTTACCAAGGGGATGGTGCAGTCTGTGGAAATACTGTGAAAATTAAGTCCTGCTAAGGTTTCTCACCGTCGTGATAGATGGACGAGGTGGCTGGTGACAGAGACAGACGTCTGACTGAGTTACAGCGTGTCTATCGTGAGGTCCCCCTTCCCATGACCAGCCTCTGACAAAGGCGCTGGGAAAGAAACTCTCCTTTCCAAGGCTGTGCGACTAAAGGAGGAATTGTGTGTGGTGATGGGGGACGGGTGGGAGGACACCAGCTTCCCCTGGTCTTTTCCTGAAGAAAACAAGGTTGAAGCAGACCCTATGCCCCAAAGAAGGCTCTCTCCCCAACCTGCCAGGCTTCAGCTAAACAAAGGGTCTCTATAAATCCGCTGGGGCTGCCATAACGAAGTACCGCAGACTGGGTGGTGTAAGTAGCAGAAATTAATTTTCTCATAGCTCTGGAGGCTGGAAGTCCAAAATCAAGGTGCTGGCAGGGTTGGTTTCTCCTGAGGCCTCTCCCCTTAGGTAATCTCTTCTTGTAAGGAAACCAGTCACATTAGATTAGGTCAAATGACCTCATTTTACCTTAATCACCTCTTTAAAGACCCCATGTATTTCCAAATACAGTCACATTCTTAGTTAAGACTCAACACACGGGTGTGGGAAGGGAGTATGGGGGACATGGGGGCAAGGGACACAAATTCAGCCCACAACAGATGTCATAGTTAAACATTTGGAGAACATTCTCCTTGTCTGTACTTGAACTAGGTCTGTGATGGAGATTTTCAAAAGGCCGTAAGTTTGCAAAGTCACTGAAGGTTAGTACACTGCTTAAAGATTTGTGGCCATTCGTGACTGGTCAACTTCTCCGTTTTCTTAAATCCCCTCTCAAGGTAGAGAACAGTTTTGAGACAAATGCTCTGGAGACTTTCTCTACACAGCTACCCTGTAAGGCAAGTATTTCTTTTAGGGCATGGTGGGAGGTGAGCAGACAGCCATGGAAGGTTCTGGGAGAGTCACAGGCTGCTCTCAGATGAAGATTTTCCACAGTCCAAGAAGACCAGTCTAAACGTTCGAGTTCCCCGTATGTATCAGGCACTGTGCTGGGTGTTGGCTGGACAACCACAGTCTGCTCCTTTACTGAGTTCGTAGTCTCCCAGTCTCGTTGGGGAAGAACAGTGCTATGGACTGAACGTTTGTGTCCCCCCTCCAATTCATATGTTGAAATCCTAACCCCCCAATGTGATGGCTTTAGGAGGTGGGGCCTTTGGGAGGTGATGAATTAATTAATTGTGGGAGGTAGTTCATGAGGTGGAGCCCTCATGAATGGGATTAATGTCCTTTAAAAAGACACAGAGAACTTGCTTTCCCTCCTCTGCCCTGGGAGGATACCAGGAGAAGCCTACAAAGAGAAGCAGGCTCTCATCGGACACCGGATCTGCTGGTGCCTTGATCTTGGACTTCCAGCCTCCAGAACTGTGAGAAGTGAATTTCTGTTGTTTAAGCCCCCCAGGCCACGGTATTCTGTTACAGCAGCCTGAACTAAGGCAAACAGGGGATGTTGTGTACGAGGTGTTGGATGCATCTTACTTCCCAAATGTTGCAAAGAGGCTACACAGGTCACTTCAGCTCTACTCAGGCTGACCTAAGGTGGAGAAAGTTCCTGTTCTGTCCTTGGCATTCAGACCGTGGCTTCTAGGCCTGACGATGATCCGAATTCAGTTAACGGGCCTCTGTCTCTCCAGAATATGAAATTTTCTCTATATTTTCCTTTATTTTATCACATTAATTGTAATTATTTCTTTTTAAAAAAATATTTATTTTATTTTTTATGTTTTTAAATTAATTAATTAATTTTTTTTTTTGGCTGTGTCAGTTCTTAGTTGAGGTACATGGGATCTTCATTGTGGCATGAAAGATCTTTCGTTGCAGCACGTAGGCTTCTCTCTAGTTGTGGCGTGGGAGTTTCTCTCTAGTTGCGGCACATGGGATTCTCTCTAGTTGTGGTGTGCGGGTTTTTCTCCCTCTAGTTGTGGTGTGTGGGCTCCAGAGTGCATGGGCTCTGTAGCTTGAGGCACGCAGGCTCTCGTTTGAGGCATGCGGGCTCAGTAGTTGTGGCACGTGGGCTTAGTTGCCTGGTGGCATGTGGAATTTTTCTTCCCAGGCCCGGGACTGAACCAGAATCCCCTGCATTGGAAGGCGGATTCTTTACTGCTGGACCACCGGGGAAATCCCTATTATTTCTTAATGTTTGTCTAAAAGTCTCTGTCTGCTCATGTCAATATGTGGATCACCTCTGAATTTGCTTATAGTGTCTGTTTTCTCTTTTGGTTTTTGATTAGTTGGTCCTTTTTTTTTAAGCACACCTCATAGTTTTTTACTGCATGCTGAACATTTTAAATGAATACTTGTTTAGGCTCTGGACAATGTCTTCATTCTCTAAAAAGGAAGAATAGTTTTCTTTTTACAGGCAAATAGAGTACCAGTGGGTCACCTTGATCCTGGTAAGGGTTAGTTATAGTTTTTGTTAGGTCTTGTCTATTTTAACTCCATTATCTTAGTACTGGTCCTCACCTCTCAAATGTGTTCCTTAGCCCCAGGATAGGACATTTCTGGATCTCAGCTACAGTCTGGATGCATTTATCAAAGTCCTTCCACTTTGGCAGACACTCTAGTCTGCTCAGCTTTTAGTTTCCTTGCTACTATTTTCTGCTGGGTTTCTTGGAGTCTCACCCTGAACCCATACAGCCTAGGAGGTGGCCAACAATTTGAATGCTTCTCTGTCAACTTAGCCTAGTAAGAATATCGTTTTATGTTGAGCTCTCTCCCGCATTTAGAAACTGCCCTCATGGGAAAAACCAAGTGAATGTGGATTTCACCTTGGAGTCTTTGCTTCTCTGAAGGAATATAGCCCTTAATCTCCATTCTTGACTGTATTGGTTGCTCTCAAAATAATTACACAGTTGTGCGCACGTTTGTGTCTGCTCGCGCGTATATGTGTGTATGTGTGTGCTCCAGCTGTTATAGTTGTTTTCATGGAGTAGACAGGTATTCAGTTATCAATTACCACTATGAACCATACAATTATAAAACTCAGCAGCTTAGAACAACAATTTATGATTCTGTGGGTTGACCAGACTCAGCTGGGGAGCCTTTACTTGGGATCATTCATGCAATTGCTGTCAGGCGGTAGCTCAGGCTGGGGTCATCTGAAGCCTTCACTGGACCTGACATAGAAGATGACTTCTTCATTCTTAAGTCTCTTGCCTCAGTGTTCTTTGCCTTCTTTCACTTTCCAGATATTGTCTCATAATCCATGGCTTAGGTTTCTCGCAGCATGGTCTGAGGATAGTTATACTTCTTACAGTTTGACCCACTGCTAAGAGGCAGGAAGCAGAAATATCCAGGTTTGATAAGGGCTATGTCTGTAAATAACACAGCGTAATTTCCACGGCATTCCATCTGTCAAACCAGCCACAGAGACCACCCAAATTCCAGGGTGGAGAATTAGACTCTACCTCTCCACGTGGAAGTGGCAAGGTCACATTACAGAAGAGCATGTGAATGAGAGCGAACGTTGTGGCCATCTTTGGAAAATATAGGAGGTTGAAACCAGAAGTCCCAATCAAAACTGACTTAAGACGATAAAAAAACCTGAATAGTCTTCCTTAAAAGAAAATATCGAGAACAGGGGACTTCCCTGGCGGTCCAGTGGTTAAGACTTCACCTTCCAGTACAGGGAGTGCAGGTTCGATCCCTGGTCAGGGAGCTAAGATGCCACATGCCTCGCAGCCAAAAAACCAAAACATAAAACAGAAGGAATATTGTAACAAATTCAGTAAAGACTTTAAAAGGTCCACGTCAAAAAAAAGAAAAGAAAATATCAAGAACAGGTATCTCAACAGTTGAATTCCACCAAATATGTAATGTATACATTCCAAATCATCACAAACATTTTCAAATCATAAAAATGAGAGAACCTTTTCTAACTCATTATATGAATAAAGCATAACCTTAATCCCCAAATGAGACAAAGACCCAGTAGGAGATGAACACTGCAGGTCAACTTTCTTCATGGATAGAGATGCAAATATCCTCACAAAACATCAGCACACTAACTTGTGTTGGCTGAGGTTCTTTGAACAGCAAAAGATGGAATTAGATGTACAAGAGATTTATTTTTTTTTGCGGATTTTAATAAGATTTTAATAATGTTGGTAAGGAGCCAAATTACAAATGCCCCAGAATATGGAATCCAAAACCTCAGAGACGAAATAAAAACTCATAAAGATGTAAGAGCACTTAAAAACGGTCATAATCTTTAGGAAAAAGAAACCATTTTCTCAGCGAAGGTACTGAGCACATTTAATAAAAATGAAATGAGATTAAAGACAAGATGCACTGCTACCCATTCCCCAAATCGAAGTGATTAGAAAGGTGAGATGTGTGCCAGTAAAGGCAGGGCACCAGGAGCACAAGTGAGCTCCCATCACCAAGAGATGTGGACGGAACTGACATCTCCTCACATCCCTTTCACTTACAGGATAGGAGACAGCAGCCCTGGAAATGAACCGTGCTGGCACGTGGGCAGCCGGTGCGGGCCTCCGCCCCCGGGGCAGGCTGTGGACCTGGGGGCAACGCAGGGCGACGGGCTGCCTTCCCCGGGAACGACTCATTACTCAAATAAACTAATGTAAGAGCTCCGTTGTCACCCACAAAGCCAGAGTAAGAAGCACGAACAACAGAGGTCCCCGCGGCGCAGAGGCGCTCCGCGCACCGCCCTGTGGGGAGCAGGACAGCAGAGCCGGGAAAGAACGCCCGCTCGGTTGCACTCCTCATCTGCCAGGACGAAGGCGCACCCCGTCCAGGGCTTTTGGGTGGGCGGCTGGGCGGCTGGGAGCTCCCTCAGCTCTCGAAAGCAAACACTTAAATGCTGCGTCTTGCGGCTCCTTTCCTTTCCCCAAGGGCGTTACATGCGACGCTTCATTCGGGCCCGATGTTCAGATCAGCGTGTCTGCTCATCCCGGTAGGAACACAGCCACAGTTATTTGTTTGTCCTCCCAGCACACGTGGCGCTGAAGAGCGGCTGTGAAACGCAGTGGAACGACGCACGGCTGATGCCCTTCTGCGCAGCCACGCGCGTCCCAGAGAACCGGGAGACGGGAGGGGAGGCGCCGCTCCAGCCCCGTGCGCACCCACAGCTCCTGTATTTTAAACCCTAAATCGATGGTTTCAACAGATGCAGATTCCACGTGACAGGAGAGCGAGTCAGGAAGATGTGAGCTTTTACATTCTTTAGATGTCGACTTTTGCCGTCCCGGCTATTAAAAAGTTATGTGTAACTTTAAGATGAAAGGCATTAGCAGCTTCTTAGAAGAGGATAATCCCAATCTTCTGGAGGTTTAATGAGATGTAACTCACTGGAGCTTCTGACTCGGTCTGCTGTTAATTGAATCAAAGTCAATGACAATCTGGCTGCACTTTGGTGTGAATTTCCCGAAGGAAACCCCGGCCGTTTCAAACACGAGCCTCGCGGCTGTTGTCTCACTGCTGTCGTGGTATTTATCAGACATGAAAATAACTTCTTTTATCCCTGCCTGGATGATGAGTTTAGCACATTCATTACACAGGAACAAGGCGACATACATGGTACAGCCTTTCACATCTGCTGAGTTTTTGTTCATAATGGCATTCAGCTCGGTGTGGCACATCAGTCAATGAACTTTTACTGAGGGCCTACTCTGGCTCAGACAGGATACAGACCCTGGTCCACCGTCCTCCCCAGACCTCCCGTCTTCAGGGGACGTTGTAAGTGTCCCTGTGAGTCCTGCAGCAGCTCTGCAATCCTGCAGGCAGAGAGCTGAGCTGGGGCCTCTCAGGAGACGCTGGCGGTGCTCACCTTAGCCTATGAACACCACGATTTAGCTGTGTGTAGAAATGAACAGTCTCTGGCATTGTTAAGAAAATCGTAAGGGTATTTGGTATCCAGTATACTCTCCGCTGTCCTCCTCCAAGGCAAGAGGTCATCACTACATCCATTTGGCATTCCACTGTACCCAGTGCCCACAATCTTGTTTTCTGCATTCACGATGCAGGCTCCGACCTGGGAATTTGGATCTTTGCTCCTCTGTGCCGATAAGAAGGCCACTGCCATGAAATACTCAGGCCATTCCAAATGGTCATCACGTTTTTCACAGGGAAATTCGCTCATGCTGGGTCGGCTTAGGGTTGGCGCTCGCTGGTGCCCTGCAGCCCCGATGCAGAACGGATCCAGGGAGACACGTCTGGTCACCGGCCCGGCCGCAAGCCACGCTCCTCCCGCCCCTCGATGCCGACCCCGGGACGCACCCACGCGGCCCCGCCGCCCACGTGGCAGCTCCTCTCGGACCCCCCGGAGGCGGCGGCGCGCCCCGCGAGGTTGCCCAAGCGCCGCCGGCCCCGCACCGTTTCCCCGGCAGCACGTTGGACCGGGAGGGGGCGTCCCCGCGGCCGCCCGCTGCCCCGGCCGCCCCTCCGCTCCCGGCCCGCGACCTGCAGGCCGGCGCCCGTCCCCACTGCCCAAGAGATTTATTTTGATGGATAAATGGGAAGACATAGGAAGAGATAGGTGAGCCTTTAGGCTGCAATACAGGTCTGACACCAGTGAAAGGAGAGAGGGAAGGATGGAATCGTAGGAGTAGCCTCAGACTGCAGTGTTGATTTAAGAAAGTTTCAGCAAAGCCTATGGAAGGTCCTCAAGTCAGTGGCTGGTTAGAAGAGTCCCATGTCCCACAGGAATGGGTCAGTACTATAATCTTTACTGTGTTCAGTCACTGGTTTGGAAGCAGCCCAGGGGAAGTGTGTCCTTGACCCAAATGTGGTGGTGAATCCAGAGGGATGACAGTAGGGCCATGAGTCAATTATGTTTCTTGAAACAGGAGATGTAAGTGATGTATCTTCCTTATCACTACACAAATCAAGCAATATATTTAAAAACAATACTTATGTATTCTAAACATATAAAAATAATAAATGTTGCATATAGCTCAGGGGTACAAGAGTATTTTAATATTAAAACTGATTAACATAATTTAACATTTTGACATATGAAAGGAGAAAACCATGATTCACTTAATAGACAGAAAAAAGTTTCATAAAAGTCAACACCTAATTAATATAAAAACTTTTAGAAGAATAAGAATATAGAGGGACTTCCCTGGTGGCACCGTGGTGAAGAATCTGCCTGCCAATGCAGGGGACACGGGTTCAATCCCTGGTCTGGGCAGATCCCACATGCCGCGGAGCAACCACTGAGCCTGTGCTCTAGAGCCCGCGAGCCACAACTACTGAAGCCTGCACACCTAGAGCCTGTGTTCCACAACAAGAGAAGCCACCGCAATGAGAAGCCTGCGCATCGCAACCAAGAGTAGCCCCCGCCCGCTGCAACTAGAGAAAGCCCGCGCGCAGCAATGAAGACCCAGCGTAGCCAAAAATAAATAAATAAAATAAATAAATTTAAGAATATAGAGAATATTTCTTAACTCAATAGGAGGTAGCTATAAGAAAGCAAAAGTAAACGTAAAAAACAATGGCGAAATAATATAATTATTCCCTTTAAGATCAAGAAAAACAGGGATACCCACTATCCCTGCTCCTATTCAATACTGTACTACAGGGAAAAAGAATTAAAGACATAGCAATAGAAAGAAGAGATAAAACTGTCATTAATTGCAAATAATATAATTGCTTATTTGGAAAACCCAAAACTATCTACAGATAAATTATGTGCGAAGAAAAGCAAAGAGTTGAGAAGAAATAAGATACTCTTTTAGATAAAATAAACACCACATTAGAAAGACATGTCTTACCAGATAGGGCTATAGTAAAATATAATAGTGTAGTATTGGTGTAGAGATAGACATCAAGAGAATACACAGTAAGTCCCCTACATACGAACGAGTTCTGTTCCAAGAATGCGTTCTTAAGTCCAATTTGTTCGTAAGTCCAACAAAGTTAGCCTAGGTACCCAACTAACACAATCAGCTATACGGTACTGTACTGTAATAGGTTTATAATACTTTTCACACAAATAATACATAAAAAACAAACACAAAAAATAAAGAAAACATTTTTAATCTTACAGTACAGTACCTTGAAAAGTACAGTAGCACAGTACAAGAGCTGGCATCCAGGGGCTGGCATCGAGTGAACAGGCAGACACGTGAACTAACTTACGTGATTGGACATGTGAACACAGCACATTCGCAACTGAAAGTTCGCAACTTGAAGGTTCGTATGTAGGGGACTTACTGTTATATAGAGTACCCCCAAATAAACCCATGGATCTTAGTTTGGGCTGCTGTAACAAAATATCATAGACTGAGTGTCTTAAACAACAAACGTTTACGTCTCACAGTTCGGGAGGCTGAGAAGCCCAAGATCAAGGTGCTGGTAGATTTGGTGTCTGGTAAGAGCCCACTTCCTGGTTTGCAGATGGCCGTCTTCTTCCTTTGTCCTCATATGGCAGAGAGAGAGAGAGAGACTGAAAGCTAGCTAGCTCTCTGGTTGCTTCTTATAAGGGCACTAGTCCCACTGTGAGGACCCCATCCTTATCACCTCATCTAACCCTAATTACCTCCAAAGGCCCCTCCACATATCTTCACATTGGGGTTTAGGGTTTTCAACCTATGAATCTTGAGGGGACACAAACATTCAGTTCATAACACCAAGTACATGGAAATTTGCTTTATGATAGAGTGAGCACTGTTCTAACATACATTAATTGGAAAATCATCTTGAGAAGGACCCTTGAAGGGGAGATGCACCATTGTATATCCAAAACTTTTTCTGAAGCCTTTCTGTAATAGAGACCCAGTCTTCTCTTTCAGCCATTGCCTTCCTGAACTTGAAGCAATGAATATCTCCTTGAGGAAAAGAGACGATGGTTTTACTGTCCCTTTAGGAGTTGTCAAAGATTTTGACACTTCACAAATTCCATACCTAATAGTTCACTGTCTATGAACAAAATTAACTTTTTAAATTTAATTTTTATTTTATATTGGAGTATAGTTGATTTACAATGTTGTGTTAGTTTCAGCTGTACAGCAAAGTGGTTCAGTTATACATATACATATATCCATTCTTTTTCAGATTCTTTTCCCATTTAGATTATTACAGAATATTGAATAGAGTTCCCTGGGCTATACAGTAGGTCCTTGTTTTCAGATTTTTTTTAGATTCCACATATAATTGATATCATATGATATTTGTCTTTCTCTGCCTGACTTACTTCATTTAGCATGATAATCTCTAGGTCCATCCATGTTGCTGCAGAGGGCATTATTTCATTCTTTTTTTATGGCTGAGTAATATTCCATTGTATATATAGACCACATCTTCTTTCTCCATTCATCTGTCGATGGACACTTAGGTTGCTTCCATGTCTTGGCTGTCGTAAATAGTGCTGCTATGAACATAGGGATGTATGTATCTTTTTGAATTATAGTTTTGTCTGGATATATGCCCAGGAGTGGGATTGCTTGATCATATGGAAACTCTATTTTTAGTTTTTTAAGGCACCTCCATACTGTTCTCCATAGTAGCTGCACCGAGAAGCACGCATTTTAAGGGCAGAGGACCCGCAAAGCTATAACATGGCCCGGATGTACTAACCAGAATCAGCAGTAACTAGCTTACCTTTGGTAAATGGGTGTCCACACCGTTGGTCACATGTGTAGCCTCTGAGTCTGCCACTGTGGCCAATCCATTTATGTGACTATTGTTCCAGTTCTAAGGCAGAAGATAATGATGGCTGGCTAATGTCAGTTGCAGAGTCATTCTGTCTCCTTGGGTGTTCGGTGTCTCTTCTGTGCTGGGATGTGTTCTGGTCGGCATTAATTGATACAAAAATCTTCACACCATGCATCTCCCATATTCCTGTCTGTATGCTTCTACCCCAGCCCTCCTTGCGTCTAACAGTCCAGTCCTTTTCTTTCCAGGAACTCGGCCAGCCTGCGCAGCTGTGGGTCTCAGCCCAGGAATCTCTACATAGTCTCATCTCAGGCTGCTTCACCTTCTACGCCAGGTGCATCACTTGCATCCCTGCTCCTTAGGAAGATTTTTGCCCTCCCCACTAGCTTTCGAGGCCACCCCTGAATGTGGCTGCAGTAGAGCACCAAGTAGTTCAGCCCCTACCCACAAACTGAGCCAACCCATCTGTACACCAGGTGCAAGTTTTTGCTGGTTGTACGGCACCTCGCCCCCAAATGGCCACAGGTGAGCAGGGGAAGGCCTACTAATACAACCACAGACGGTGACACGGGTGTGTGGGCTGCCAGCTCCTGCAGTGTGCCTGTGCTCTCCGCTCCTGCTCAGGCTCCGCTCTGGATGCACCATTTCCATCTCTTCTAGGCTCCATAATGAGAAGACGTAATTCTCCATTGCAGACGCAATGGCCTTCCTTTAGAACACAGGGGTCTGTGTAGTAGTTCTCCCCCAGGGCTCTCCATAAACTACAGGCTCCTCCAACACGAGAGAGTCGGCTGGATTTTTATGGCCAAAGCATCAGAGGCTCTTGTACCACAGTCTGGTGGTACCTGCTGCGGAGTCTCTTCCTACTGCGGGCTCCACAAAGCCGGCAGCCTTGTGTGGTACCTGGTGCTTGGACCACAGCAGCATTCCCATGTGGAATACGTCTCAGTGATCCAAGGAAATCTAACAGGTAACGTGCTCTCTTCTTCCGGAAAAAAGATGCAAGATGCAGTAACAGTTTTTCACTTTGGAGGGAATATCCAGGCTTGCCCCTGACCACTGGACCCCACTGCTTTACTGAAATGGCAGATCCCTGACTCTGACAGGGTTTACCCCCCGCCCTCCATTTCTTACCAAGGTCTCCAGTGTACCAGCCACGTCTTCCTTTCCTGGCCCGATCAGCATGGCGGCACTGATGTAGTGGATTCATGTGATGGTCCTAGGGATCTCCAGATCTCTTTGGGTTACATCACGACTGAGGGTGGGAGACTGCATGGAAGCCTGGAGCAAAACTGTAAATGACTGCTCCTGTCCTTTCCATATGAATGCAAATTGTTTCTGATAAGAACAGAAAATAGCCCCACCACGCCTCGGTCAAATCAACAGCTGCATGCCGTTTCCCTGAGGCATTTATTCATCTGCTCTAGCAATAATGCAGCATCCAGCACAGGAGATGAAACTGGGGATGCAGCGAGTTTCTGCAAGGCTCGTGCTGGTAAATTAAATGGAGATATGACAGAAACCGCCACCATTGTATTCTTTTGGTTTTCAATGGTGGCATTGATGTTTGCCGGCCCCCCGGGATACGACATCGTTTGTGATTTAATGTCTTGACTGGGAGGGTGGAGAGGGGTAGTTTCCATCTGGCCTTTCCTAACCATGACAGCTGTCACCTCGTAGACCACAGTCCCAATGTGACTACTCTAACTGTCATGTATGTCCATTTCCGTTACACACTCAGGGGCTGGGAAAATGACCAGTGGGTGATTCTTGTAGACACAGTGGACCCACTGTGAGCTGGACTTTATCCAGGACTTTATGCATCTCCTGGACCCCATAATCCTCCATTCCAGCAAGGAGGCCATGGAATTGTTAATGCACGCCCTGTGTCCAAAAGCCCTCAAAAAGTCTGGTTATTCCTCTTCCCCCGGAGTACAGTCACTCAAGTAAATGACTGCAGGTCCTTTTAGAGGAAGGACTTGGGGACAATTGCAGGAATTACTGCTGAAGGATTTCAGGGTTCTTTCTCTAGGGGCCCAGCCACCTCTAGAGTCAAAGTGTTCTAGATCTGAACATTGGCTCAAGTCACAACTGAGCAAGAGATCAGAACATTTTATTAGATGATTGCCATCTGCCTTCTGTGCCTCAATTCTTGCCTTTTTTGGGTTAGAGAAATTAAGAAGCACCCTTGCTGGGTGATTGTCTACTTTGCCCATAAGGAAGCCAGGGTCTATTAACCATCTCCACCACTTCCTGTGGGTTGAGTCTCTTTAGCTGCCCTTCCAACCTTGCCAGCCATGATGGTAATTGCAGCTCCGTGGCTTCTGATGGTTAAGGGACCCTTCATGGCTCCATCCTTATGTCTGTTAACAAACCCAGCTCTGTGTCTGTCTCACAGAGCCCTGGCCGGCAGATTCATCTTGCCACCTGTTTTCTCTGACCACTCCTGGTCCCAACTGTGTCTGTTCAGGTCTTCCAAGAAGTAGAAGCCAAAAAGGAACTGCTATACAAAAGATTTGTTGGATGAGGGACTTCCCTGGTGGTCCAGTGGTTAAGACTCGGCGCTTCCATCGCAGGGGGCGTGGGTTCAACCCCTGGTCGGGAAACTAAGATCCCACATGCCACACAGCGTGGAACACAATGTTATTAAATAAATTAATAAATAAATGAAGACATTGTAAAAAAAAAAGATTTGTTGGATGAAATACCTATGAAGGACAAAGGGAGCTAGAGAAGTAGGGAGGGAGAAGCTTCAGACCACAGGGCAGGTCTGACGTCTGTGAAAGGAGGGAGGGAAGGAAGAATTGGATAGGAAGAGCCTCCGATTACAGTGCTGCTCTAAGAAAAGTTTTGGCCAGACCAATGGGGAGTCTTGAGCAAAAGGCATCCTTTTGAGAAATCTTGCATCCAACAAATGGTCCTATTCTAGCACACATGCTATGCTCAGTCGTTGGCTGGGAATGGTCTCATGGCAGCATTGATTGAGAATAAATGGAGAGGTAAACCCCAAAAAGTGCCAGTTGGAGACAGTCAATGAGCTACATGCCACAGTGGGTTCTCTCAAAGGGAGTTTTGAACCATTGCGGTCACCCCACCCAGGACCACACAGTAATTCTTGTTAAAGAAGAATATTTCCTTAGATGCAACATAACCTGCAAAGGTTCCTCTCACCCTCCAATGAGGAGAAACGATTACATTATTAGACAGAGCTGTGTCTGTCCCTCTTTCATTCTCTTGTTTTTCAGACGGTGTCCTGGCTCTGTGTGCATTTGAGAAAAGAAACCCATTACTTACTCATCCATCTCCTGATGGCCTCTCTTTAGCTACATGAAGGCCCTGCTCAAGTTTTTAAATGATCATTTTCCTTTAAGATCACCTCCTCAAAGAGACTTAACTTTCTTCTTCACTTTCCATTCCTTTACCTTATTTTTCTCCACAACACTTATTATTGTCTATAATGTTATTCTGTATTTGTGTGTTTGTTGTTCAGTTTCCTGTGTCCCCTGTTTGAATGTAAACTCCATGACAGATGGGACCCCCTTTGTCTTGTTCACTGTCATATCTTTAGTACTCAGCACACACATGCCTGACCCACAGTATGTGCTTAATATATGATGATTAAATGAGTACGTCAAATCTTAGGCAGACCAACCTCCCCAGACACATCTAAAACTAGTCCCTGGAGTAGGGGATGGGGACAGAGAAAAGATGTTTTTCCAGTTGTATTATGGAGATCTCACAATAATCTCATAATAAATCAAGGATTATCATACCCATTTTGCAGATGAGTAAACTGAGGTTATACAGAAGTTAAGTAATGCAAAGTCGTCCAGCCAGTAAATTATGAAGGTGGGATTTGAATCCAAATCCAAAGTGTGTGCTCTCAACCGCTATAGAATACTGAGAACAACAACAAAAGCCCAAAACCTAGCTTGTAAATAGATGAGTTCTGAGAAACACGAGACTAGCTCCACTTCCAAACTTCTTGAACAGAATGACTCTCACCATCAATTTGATACATAATAGCTAAATCACAAAAGAGGAGTCATGAAATAACCCTAAAGCACTTCGAAATTTGCCAACGAACAGCTGATTACTGTCCTCTTTTGCAAAGTGAACTAAAACTGTTTACTTATCAGGCCTCAGAAGGGCTTAAATGTTCCACACAGAATATCGAAAATCCAGAGAATCACTGAGTCATTACCTGGTGCCACACTGAATGCTACAGTGTATTTTCCTGGTATTTTAACCTGTCTAGCACCTAATGACTCAGAAAGCATTACTCTTATTTAATCTCTCTCAGGATTTTTTCCTTACCAAGAAGCTACAAATAACCTCCATTGTCAGTGAAGTTAGTCTCTTCAGATACCTGTCAAATGATTTTTTTTGTGGTTAATCTAAAGCAAAGGTTAAAAAAAAGGATCCATATCATTCTGGAAGGCAAACAAGAAAAAGCACTCCACTGGGAAGAGTCTAATTGTTATTAGCACACCCGCTGCTGGCAGGAGCACGAAAAAGCCACACAAATCAAACACCAGCTTCTAAAATCAAATGCGCGTCAACTTAAATTTTCAGCCTTCTGTTAACCTGATAAATTATTCAGCCTTCTTACACATTTAATAAAGCTCTGAAAGCAGGTCCCAGAAAACATTTGCAAATAAAATATAATTTGAGAAATAAATAAAGCCTTGGTAGGAGGCTATGCTCTTACCCGAGGTAACTCTGATGGAAGTACACAAAGTGAGCCATCTGTCTTGCTGATTTCTGAGTTGTTTTCTTCAAAGGGCAGTTCTTTTTGGCTTGGCAGTGAACATGGCGGTAGTTGCTTAATTCCTGGAGAGTGGGGTGTGTTTGATTCACAAGCCAGAGGCTTGATGAAATCTGGCTTTGGTATCCTCAAACGTCTTTTCCCAACTTCTTCACAGAAAGATCTCCTTGGGAGAAAATCCTTCATCTGAATCTTTTTCCATAAAAAAGGTGTGTGTGTGAGAGAGAGGGAGAGAGGAATAGAGAAAATTGCTTCTGGGTCATAACACCTTTGAAGACACTAGGCTAAGAAGACTGCTCCAACTACGTGAAAATGTAAAACCAATCAAGCAAACAAGCAACAACAGCAACAAAACCCATCTATTCTTCAAGACAATTGATTGCTGACAGAGAACAGCAGGGCAAATACCTAAATGGCCATTGTGGTGCCCAAAGACATACTGACATCTACTGGTAGGTCTAGAAATCACAGGGCTTTTCCAAGGGCCACACTGAGCTGTATGGAATTGGACGGATTAGTATCTATTGGACACAACTCAGAACTATGCTAAGTAAAAGATGAATTTATTATGACCATCAAGACTATTTCTGAAAAAAAAAGACTATTTCTGAATTTTTCTATTATTTATTACAGTCCTTTTATCTACCAGATAGATAGAAACCCCTATACTTGAAACATTAAGCTAAAGAGAAGCACAGTCAAGGCAAGAGTCAAATGAACCAAACCCCTTTCTATCTTTTTATGATCCCAAAACATACCTCTTCAAAAACAGAGCTTCAAAAAGCAGCAAGAACAGCAGGAATATTGCTCAGTTGGAAGATACACCTGCGTTCAAATCCAGGCACCTCCATTTGGCTTTGTAATTTCTACCAGTTTACTTTATCTCTCTGAATCTCAATCTTCCCAGCTGAAAAAGAGGATTAAGAACACCTACCTGGAATGACAACTAGAGGCAATTAACACAAAGTGCCTTGCTCACATTAAATACTCAATCATATTTTACTTTATCATATTTTAAGAACAGGAAACTTTCTGGGGCCATTTGGCTCCTGACTGACCAAGCTGCAATTTGGGAGAGCGCTTCTCATACTTTAACTTGCACACAAATCATCAGGAAATCTTGTTGAAATGAAGGTTCTGATTCAATACGTCAGGAGCAGGGCTGAGATACCGAATTTCTAGCCCACTCCCAGTTGATGCTGCAGCGGGTCCAGGACTCTACGGAGTAGCAAGGATCCATGGGGCCCACCGCCCTCTGGTGGTCAGGAGTTTTGAGACCGCCTCTATTGATTGCCTTCTTCTCTGAGGGAATTTCTTTTTTTTATTGAAGCATCGTTGATTTACAATATTGTGTTAGTTTTAGGTGTACAGCAAAGTGATTCAGTATTTTTGCAGATTATATTCCATTACATGTAATTACAAAATAATGGGTATAATTCTCTGTGCTATACATTATATCCTTGTTGCTTATCTATTTTATCTGTCCTAGTAATTCATATCTGTTAATCCCATACCCCTAATTTGTCCTTCCGCTGTTCCCTCTTCCCTTTGGTAAACCTAGGTTTGTCTTCTATGTCTGTGAGCCTGTCTGTTTTGCATATACATTCAGCTGTATTATTTTTAGATTCCACATATAAGTGATATCATGTATTTGTCTATCTCTGACTTATTACACTAAGCATAATGTTCCCTAAGTCCATCCACACTGCTGCAAATGGCATTATTTCATTTTTTTATGGCAGAGTCATATTCCATTGTGTAAATATACCACATCTTCTTAATCCAATCGTCTGTTGATGGGCACTTGCATGGCTTCCATGTCTTGGCTATAGTAAATAATGCCGCTCTGAACACTGGGGTGCATGTATCTTTTTGAATTAGTGTTTTCATTTTTTCTGGATGTATACTCAGGAGTGAAATTGCTGGGTCTTATGGTAGCTCTGTTTTCAGTTTTTTGAGGCACCTCCATACTGTTCTCCATAGTGGCTGCACCAACTTACATTCCCACCAACAGTATATGAGGGTTCCCTTTCTCCACACCCTCTCCAGCATTTATCTATGTTCTTCTTGATGATGGCCATTCTGACCAGCGTGAGGTGATACCTCCTTGTAGTTTTGATTTGCATTTCTCTAACAATCAGCAATGTTGAGCATCTTTTCATGTGCCTGTTAGCCATCTGTATGTCGTCTTTGGAAAAATGTCTATTCAAGTCTTCTGCCCGTTTTTTTGATTGGGTTGTTTGGTTTTTTTGATACTGAGTTGTATGAGCTGTTTGTATATTTTGGACATTATCCCCTTGTCAATTGCATCGTTTGCAAATATTTTCTCCCATTTTGTAGGTTGTCTTTTTCTTTTGTTGATGGTTTCCTTTGCTGTGCAAAAGCTCTTTAGTTTAATTAGGTCCCGTTTGTTTATTTTTGCTTTTATTTCTTTTGCCTTAGGAGACTGATCCAAGAAAATATTACTATGATTTATGTCAAAGAGTGTTCTGCCTATGTTCTCTTCTAGGAGTTTTATGGTTTCAGGTCTTACATTTAGGTCTTTAAACCATTTTGAGTTTATTTTCATATATGGTGTGAGGGAATTTTTTAGATGGGGGTAAGTATCTCTGAAAACTTCAGTCATTCCAATACATGGACAAAGAGTGCATTAAAATGCTCTGGATGAAGATGAATTTGGCTGATGTAGAAAAACTGAAAACTTCATTCTCATGCCTTTCCAGTTTATGGATTTCACTTCTCGTAAGAGAGACAAGGCATTTGCTTCTGATCAAATTACCCCCGTAAGAGGGGTTTGGCAAACTAAAGCCCAGCAGTTAATTTGTTCTGTTGCAATTCTGGGCTTTCTGCAGAATCTGGCCTCAGTGAGTGATTCAGATCATGGGCCTTGGAGTCACAAAGGAGTTTGCATCCTGGCTTTGCCATCTGCAAGGTCTCGGTCAAGTTCCTAAACTTGTCTAAGCTGTAAGTTTTCTCAGAGTATATTGTGAAAGTTAAACGAGATAATACGGATACGACTTTAGCACATACACCGCTCAATAAATGATAGTGTTATTATTGTTTTCATGACAAAATCACACAGCTGACATTTCCTCTTGTTTTTTAAATATAGTGCTGCCACTTTGGGGAAGTGGATGTCAGAAAAGGCAGTGGGACATCACAGAATGAGGTTTTGGAGAAAGCAAGAGCTGGTTTAAATCCCAGTTCCACCACCAGCTGGGATAACTTCCAGCAACGTAATATAACATCTCTGGGCCTCAGGGTCCAACTGCACAATAGGCAATTATAGTCTACTTGGGTGGTCTGAGAATTAGAGATGTTAGTTGAGTTAGTTTATTACACATAATAAAAAGCCCTTAAGACCAACTGTTACTAATATCAACGAGAAAAACATTGTATTCTGAATCAGAAGACTTGGGTTCTAGAATTCCTCATTTTTCTGACTTTCCTACCTCAATACACAGCATTTTAGACAAAGCAATGAATATCCCTGGACTAGTAAACTACAGATGGAGACAGGAATTGTGGCCCTACCTGTTGGTTACAGGGTAACTGTGTGAGTCAGGTTTTTAAAAATTATTTCTATTTTAACCAGTTAATTAATGTAACACATTAAATTGTATTTTAAAATATTTTTAGTCCTGTGCCTTTTTTTAAAGTACACAGAA
The DNA here is from genome assembly GCF_009873245.2 of Balaenoptera musculus. Taxonomy (NCBI): domain Eukaryota; kingdom Metazoa; phylum Chordata; class Mammalia; order Artiodactyla; family Balaenopteridae; genus Balaenoptera; species Balaenoptera musculus. Next base: position 5,124,336 of record NC_045786.1, on the reverse strand, counting down.
TGCCTTCCTTATGTATTATCACAATTATTTTGTACCACAATGTCATAAGGATGGGTATATTTGCATTTTCTACAGATAGAACAGCGGTTCAGAAAGATTAAGTAGCTTGTTTGAGACCACGGAGTTGGCAAATAAACAAATAAATAAATAAACTCAGGTGTCCTTACTCTCTCCGAAATGATACTAGAGATTTTGGGAAGCAAAAAGTACTATTTAAGTGAGCTCATGAAAATGTTTCATGTTTTCGCCACTAAAATTGCAACCTAACATGGAATGGTTGTGACTTTTGATCGCCATGACCAACTGATGAAGGCACTGTTGGTGGCCTCGAAGGACATGGGTTTAAATCCCGGCACTGCTACTTTTTGGGGGTGACACTGGGCAAGTCACCCTCTCTCAGAACCTCAAGTGAGCTGTAAAAGGGAGACTTTGAGCTGGATAATAGCTAAGATTCTTTTTTTTTTTTCTTTCTAATTGGTCATAAGGGTGGTAGCCATTGGCAGAGGAAAAGAGATAAGATGGAATGTAAGCATACATTATAGTCTCCATTTTATTTTTTTATTTTTTTAATACGTATTTATTTATTTATTTTTGGCTGCTTTGGGTCTTCGTTGCTGCACGCGGGCTTTCTCTAGTTGTGGCGAGCAGGGGCTACTCTTTGTTGCGGTGCGCAGGCTTCTCATTGCGGTGGCTTCTCTTGTTGTGGAGCACAGGCCCTAGGCACGTGGGCTTCAGTAGTTGTGGCACGTGGGCTCAGCAGTTATGGCCCACGGGCTCTAGAGTGCAGGCTCAATAGTTGTGGTGCATGGGCTTAGTTGCTCTGCGGCATGTGGGATCTTCCCGGACCAGGGCTCGAACCCGTGTCCCCTGCATTGGCAGGTGGATTCTTAACCACTGCGCCACCAGGGAAGCCCTATAGTCTCCATTTTAGATCAGCTTGTCCTTGAATGTTGGGGCCTCACGCCATCCAAACGGCTGTCCAACATTCACATGACCCTTCTTCTACCACCCAATCCTCCCTTTTTTCAAAATTTTTCATTTTATTTTTTGGCCGTGCCACTTGGCATGCGGAATCTTAGTTCCCCGACAAGGGATTGAACCCTCGCCCCCTGCAGGGCAAGCGTGGAGTCTTAACCACTGGACCGCCAGGGAAGTCCCTATCCTCCCTTTTAGGAAATCTCCCATAGTATGGAAATCTTTCTCCTGAGGTCTACATGAGCAGGTATTTCCTCTTTCTACCGCAAAGCAGTCAGGGAACCAAGACTCTCCTTGGCCTTCAGGGTCTCGGTGAGGGTTAGGAAAGCAGAGGGATGGCTGGAGTTCATAGGCACAGCCTCATTACTGATGATGGTGGACGAGACTCCAGTGTTACCTCTTGCACGGTTCCTGCTGTCCAGTTTTCTCACGCTTCTGTGCTTCTTGGCTTTTTTTCCAAGCTTGGTCCGCCAGCTCTGCTGTCATCCCAATAAGTTCCCTTTACGTCGAAGAAAGCCAGAATTAAATTCTGCTGCTTGCCACTAACACCCAGACTAACTACAGGAGAAATTAACATCCATTTTATATTTTCTTCTTTGCTAAAGCTACTGCCAAGATTCTTGTGATAAGCTGAGCAAACACAATTCACACCATCGTTCACAATTGTGCAATATACAAGAGGCACTAAGAAGGGCAGGCTAAAGAATTAAAAAGTAGTTCCCCTTCCTATAAACATTTTAATCTGAATGCTACGTCACCCTCCGTGAGTCAGGCATTCATGTCCCTCTCTAAAAATGTACCACCACGCTAATAAATGAAAATCTGTTCGATGAGGCATATTTATGGACGTGACTGGCACCTTACAATACAGTGAGTGTAGCTGAGAAGTGCTATGTGCTTCGTAAATTTAGAACGGCATTTCCTAAATGTCAAGTGTTTATTACCTGGAAAAAAGAAAGGGAAAACAACTCTACGTTTGAAACATGTTGTGCAGCTTCCTTGATGAGACATTTTAAGGACCATTAGTTGTCTAAATAGAAATTGTATTTTAGAGAGGGGAAGAATATGAATGACTGTTCTCTAGTTTAAGATTATACCCTGTACCTTGCAATAAAGCTGTAAACTCAAGCAGGCATGTTGCACTCTGGTTATTTTTCCTTATTCTGCCCCTTCAAGCCTCGTTCTTCACCTTAAAAACAAAGGCGTATGAAAGCATTGAGCACACGGCCAGCCTCACTGAGGCCTTACTTAATAGATGTGATTCCTTACTGTTCTTCTTTCCCTTAAAGGGCAGCGTAAATTCTGTGACTGTCATCTGAGGGTTAAAAAAAAAAAAGTTCATCTCTGAATTTCATGGAAATTTTAGGGACTCTGAATTTCATGAACTTGATGTATCATATACTGTGGTTCCTGGAAATGGATTTTGTCAGAAGGGAATGATCATTTTGAAAAGAAATTCTGCTCAAGATTTTCAAAAAGGATAATCAGATAAAAAAATGTTGGTTTTCTATCTCTGGTGAACTAGCCAGGTTTTCATCTTCATCTGGTTTCTTTTCCATTCTTTCTGCTTTAATAGAGGACTCTAGGGGGTAGAAATATCTAATAGTGTAGAGGTCAGCTTCAGAGCTTTCAGGTCTCAAAGAAGTTCAGTTGGTGTTTCGCAGGATGGTTTATGACATGGATTATTCAAGGAACCCTCTCCTCAACTGCTTCTTTCATTTTTACTCATCTTTTGTTGTGCAGAGTCTGGGGTGTACCCAGGCTCAGAGCTGATATTTCCTAGAAATTAATGTCAAGACATTAATTCTGCGAGATGTGCTCCCCCAAGTTAAAAATATCAAGGACAGTCATCTCCGATGGATGGATCCTTTGTGATAAGAACACTCATGGATAAGTCAACAAATGATTCTTGTAGAAGAAAGCTGTTTGAACTGGATTCTCTTGACCTCACTTTCATTGACTGCAGAGTTGATGCCAGAATGATTATCTCCCTCTCAATCTCTAAAACTTTTCTTATGTCTGTGCCTGACACTAGGAGCTGGAAAATCTTAGATGAATCACCAATCAGCTGACAATTATTACCCATACTACATGTGAGGAACAACAGAGCAGGGCAGGGAATTTACAATGGTGACACATCTTTTTTGAAAAATGCAGAGTTCATCATTGGCAAAGTGTGCATGTATCACAACAATTAAGGTATTAGATACCTCTAAAGAAAAGAGACAATCTAGTGGTAGGAAACAGGGAGTCCCTTTAATGGGACTATATAGCACAAAAGGGTACGGCATGATGGCAGACGCTGGCTGGCTTCCCAAAGAGGAAACAGTCCACCCCTGCATTGGGAGAAATGCAGACTCTTGAAGCAGGAGAATGGAAATCAGACAACTGGTCAAGAGGCTCAATCTCCAATGGTAAACCATGACGCTAGTGGCTTTATTAGCTTTGTACCTGGTTTGCTAATGTGGTCGTTTCAATACAGCAAATCATGCTGTTATTCTTCGACATCAAACTCATCTCTCAGGTGGCTTGTTGGCTCTCTCCGGACAGCTTTCCTGTGATTTAAAGAATTTAGGATCTTCTGGAGGATCTCTAGGATGAAGACTTCTGGTCCTTGGATTACAACTGAGAGATGAAATAGAACCCTCTTGTATGAGACAGCAGTGCTCCTTTGGAGGAAAGGCTACTAGAAAGTTAAAGATTCAGACCAGCGTCTATAGTGATTAACATCAATGATCGCTGCAGGCATTTTTTAGTGGACATCTTAAAAACTCAACACTGGTCCTGGCTCTGCCATCCATCACCTTTGACATTGACATGGAGGTCACTGAACCTCACCAAGGGGCAGCTTCCCCTTCTGCAAAATGGAGAAGAGCACTCCAGCGGGCTCACTGAGGTGATGATATACAGAAAATCACCAAAATGACAATGGTCCACACCCCATAATATCTTATTATTATTGACGATTAGTAAATCAGAAAGAAAAGACTCTGATTTATGATCCCCTGAAGAGTGAAAACTCACAGAAGGAAATTAATGAGGAAGAGAGACTTAAATAACCAAGGACAGAGAGATTTGCCAGTGCAGGCAAACTTTTATGTCCCTTTCAAGTTCCCTGTGATTGTGGTATATAACGCATCCCAGAAATGAGATAAAATCCATTTAGCTGAGGTGATGGGGAGGGTGGGCAATTCTTTCCTATCAAACGCACATGAGAAAGCTGGGCAGCCTCATTTCCAGTCAGAACCCACTGCTGCTCTATTACCTGGATAATTAAAGGCATTTTATAGCAAAACACTCCTGATATTAAAAAATGAAGCAGGCATGTTTTACTGTGATGGTGCAGGGCTTAAGGCAGGAGTAAAAAAGAATCAATAGGATGAATTTTTCTTTCTTCAAGAAGAAGAGTTTCATTTTAACCTAAGAAATAAAAACCATGTTACCGTGATATACAATCTATAGTTAGCATATGAAGAACTCCATAAAAATATTCAATATTTTGAGAAAGCCTTAGAGCCTACTGCATAATAAACCACATTGCCAGAAGATTAAATCCAGATGATAGCATTATTCAGAAAGAAACTGGCTCAGTCAAAACAGCTATTTCCTGCCTCTCCTCCAGACCCTCTAATTGCTCCCTTAAACTTGAGCTCCATTTGATTTACAAATGAAATGAATTTCAAAGGTTGAATGAGATGATCTTTACAATTCTTTTGAACTCTTTATTTTGCAAATGGAGAAAGCCCAGTATCTTGCTAGGACTCAAATTCCCACTTTATTTTGATACCCCAAAAAGAGTTCAGTTGGGGGATGATCAATCAGAAAAACTCCAAGTAAAATAACAATGTAAACTTTTATTTAGAAATGTAAGCATTTTACAACTTATTAAAGGAAATGAGAATTTTTATTCTGTTCTTTAAAATTCATCCTATGTTCTCCAATTTGGCGTTTAAATCCTACTAGTCTTAGAAGATGCAAACTATTGTACATAGAATGGATAAACAACAAAGTCCTATTGTAGAGCACAGGGAACTATATTCAATATCCTGTAATAAACAATCATGGAAAAGAAGAAATAAATAAATCCTATTAGTCTTAGTGAAACGGAGCAGGACCCTGTGTTCCCTGCCCCCCATGTCCTCAGCCTGCCTTCTGTCTGTGGAAAAACTTTAGCCAAAGAATAAGTTTAATCGGAGAGTGAGAAAATGCAGAAACAAAGAAAAACAGTCAAAGGAGACCAAATAATAATAGTTTGGTCATTAAGCATAGTCAAGGACTTTTAGTTCCTTCTCAAGGGCTATAGATACTAATCTGAGCCATATCCTGTGAGCTGTCTTACAGATACTGAAACCTCACCAGGTGGAAGAAGTGAACTCCATGATGACCAGACTGTAGCCATGACAGAAGCTGCCACAATTCCGAAAAGAGGCCTCAAAGAAATAGAAACAAACCGATCCTGGAACTAAAGACTAACTGTACCTAAAACGATCAAGATGACGCTGGTCAGACCACCGATGACCAATGTCAAGATGACGGTCAGAGCTGACTGCGCTGTTTCTGCACATAGCCCCCTCCCTCCGCCTATAGAAGCTCTTGCCCCCTAATTGTCGGGGTGGGGAGTCGGCCTTGGACAGGGGTGGCCGGCATCCAAAATAAAGCAAACTTTCCTCTCCACCAACCTGGCCTCTTTATTGGCTTTTGAGCCGGAGCAGCCCGACCCCACTTTCGGTTACATTAGGTTTGGTTCCTTTCAAATCTGAGGTCTTAACCATTCATTGGTCTAAACATAAGACAGTCATTCCATATTTATCTCCATCTTTTTGTTGATTCTTGTTCCTTCCAGCTACCTTGAACGGTAAATATGAAAATCTCAGGTTGATGGGTATCTCAGATTTGGAGGTAAACTAGCACTATATATGACTGTGAAAGAATTTTTTTGCTTCTGCATGCTTGGCCCTGGAACACGTCATTCCTCTTACAGAATCCTAAAATGTCTGTTACTTGTAGTAGATCAAAGTTAGGAAGTCCATTAACGTACTTGCACTTACTTCAAGTCCTTTCAAAAGAACTTTTAAAATGTGAAAGGTGGTCCTATTTCTCTCTAACCAAACAGATGGGATCACAATACTTCTAAAATACTAATCTTGTGATAGATTCCACTTTCATATACTTTTTCCTGTTAAAAAGAAAAAAATGAGGCATAGTGATGATTCCTTGGAAGCCTGAGAAAATTATTTTTTAGGACCTCATCCCCAAGAGTTATATAAATGCCCTCAGATATGTTACTTACTTTCTCTTTACACCAGATTTTTGTGTAAATTAAGGAATACGTTGTATGTTGTAGTTGTTGTTGATTGTTGTTCCCTAAATAAGCAATAACTACCCAAACCCCATGGGCTCTCCTATGAATATAAACACTAGAAAAGATATATTAGAACTGATACAAGACAACGAATAAAAATAAGATGAAACATAAAGCGAGCAAATGAAAGCTTCATTGAGACATCAAATATATAGAGTCCCTTTTGACCCACCTCCTAGAGTAATGGAAATAAAAACAAAAATAAACAAATGGGACCTAATGAAACTTAAAAGCTTTTGCACAGCAAAGGAAACCATAAACAAGAAGAAAAGACAACCCCAATTTACATTCCCACCAACAGTGCAAGAGGGTTCCCTTTTCTCCACACTCTCTCCAGCATTTATTGTTTGTAGATTTTTTGATGATGGCCATTCTAACCAGTGTGAGGTGATACCTCACGGTGGTTTTGATTTGCATTTCTCTAATGATTAGTGATGTTGAGCATCTTTTCATGTATTTGTTGGCCATCTGTATATCTTCTTTGGAGAAATGTGTATTTAGGTCCTCCACCCATTTTTGGATTGGGTTGTTTGTGTTTTTGATATTGAGCTGTATGAGCTGCTTGTATATTTTGGAGATTAATCCTTTGTCAGTTGCTTCAGTTGTCTTTTCTAACACAACATTGTGAAGCAATTATATTCCAATAAAGATGTAAAAAAAGAGTAAATGCTCTATTTAGTAAATCCCCCCCAAAATGTATAAAGTCTACTCCAATCTTGTTTTATTAGTATCTGAAACTTGATATGCATATTAATATCCAGTAAACAGTTCTCTGTGGTTGTAGGAAGATGTTCGAAAATCAAAATATTTGACTCAAAAATTTAAAGCTATAGAAGGATGATCACAAGAAAAAAATCCATGAGTAAAATTCAAAAAATACTTAGTCCCAACTGTGTGCTAGGCAATATTTTAAGTGCAGGGGGGATACCCAGTGAACAAGACAAAGACCCTGCCCTCCAAGGTCACTTAAAATACTGTTAACATGAACTCAAAATATATATATACTGAATTCTTAACTTTTTGCTTTCTTCGGCTATAAATTTAAGGGAAAATTTGGAACAATACCCTTACGGAGGCAGACACCAAAAAATATTCCAGTTCTTATAAATGAAATACTAATCCCCCTCACTCAAGGAATAAAAACTTTTCTCTATATTAACCACCTGGACAAGCATTACTCGCTCTGGTTAAATGATCATTTGTGAGGCTCCTGTGATTAACGGCAATTAACTGATTCACTGAGTGCCATACAAACACCAGAACAGATGCACTTAATGTGAGAAAAGGTGGCATCCCTAGCCTTCAAGGCACTTAGAATATACTTTCATGAAAAACAAACAGTGCTGAAGTAGATGAAGGTACGTACCCAAGTATCTTTCTAAGTCATGTAAAGCAGAGGGTCCGCTTTGTAGATAAATGACATATTTTGACATAAAGTTTCTCTTTGCCCTGGGCCAATAAATAGGCCAGCACTTTATACAATTATTATGTCTCCAAATCTCTCTCCCTGGTCTCTGCCTTCAGCACCTACCCACTGTGCCTTGGGAAACGTCGTGATATTCTACTTTTCAGGCATCTCATGTACTGTTTTTCTTATCTTTTTCTCCCTACTACCCAAACTGGGAAGGTTCCACCATGAAGTCACACAGAGACTCTGGCTGAAAGCAATCCACTCTAAAATGTTTGCTCCACTCAACACTACATTCTCTTTAAATCTCTTATCCTATGCTTCCCCCCACCCCTAACCTCCCTACCAACCTCCCCACCCTAAACTTCCAACAAAAAGGGTAGAACATTTTCAGGATCCAAGGGACTCCTGAAATCACATGAGGCATTTTCTAGTGGCTTAAAGGAAAACCTGATGCTGAACTTCGGATGGACTACTAGGGAAGGAGACCGTCAAAAAGGCAATTTCAGGACGTACTCCCCCTCATCCCCCCGCCGTAAGAGCTGAAGGAGGCTGGATGGGGATGGGGCGGGGCGCTGGTAGAGTCTTATTCCAGGCTGCGTTGCTGAAGGAGAAAGATGCAGGGTCTCTTCATCACTAACATCTTTAAAACATTTTTTAAAATCCCTAATCTCTTAACACAGGCTTCTCTAGGCCAGCAGTTTTCAATTCCATCTTTCCAACTGATGTTCGGGATAGATGTGAGTCTTGTCTCTCATGCCACTCACTCTCAGGGTTACCCGGGAAACATGAAATCTGCTTGGTGACCAGAACTATCTCTTTCTTTCCCACAGATAGCACGCCAGAGCTGTTCATGGGATAACGTTGAATACACAGTTGGGCCATTTAACTGTTACGAGTTACAACTAAGAATGGACCTCACGGCTATTTCCATTATTTCCATTGAGAGCTTCCTCTAACCAAGGGATCAACAAACTTCTTCTGTAAAGGGCCAAATTATATTTTCACCTTTCTGGGCCATAAAGTCCTTGTGGCAACTATTCAACTGTCACTGTAGCACAAAAGCACCTGTAGACGATACCTAAATGGATGAACGTGCTGTGTTCCAATAAAACTTTATTTATATCCACAAGCAGGCTGGATCAGGCCCAGGGGCTCTAACTAGCCCTTAACCCTTTCTCAGACTCAGACAGGACCCCTCCCCAGCTCAGCCAGTCTTGGCCCATCTCCGGTGGCCTTCTCTCCTTTTATGCAATACACCATCCTCTCTCCTCCAAACAAAACTTCCCCAATACATATTTCATTCTTTCCTGAAGATCTGACGTTACATTATTTACATGTCTTAAATGGCTGTTTTCCTTCAGTCTGATATCATGGAACATATTCCTGTCTTCTATCTTATTTCTCCCCGTGGTGATACACACTTTTGCTAAAGAAGTGCATTTCCTAAGTGAGAGCCCATTTCCTCCATTAAATGAGTACTACTGCACCTGTAAATTTTCCAGTCATGAGTAATTATTGCCAAATAGAGCAAGGCTTCTAATTAGCAAGCAAAGTCTAAATTCTAAATGGTGGGACGGATTACTTAATTTGATCTGTTGCCTTTTAATTCCCCGATTGGAAGTCTCCGGCTTGGCTTTATCCCTATCCAGTCAGTTCTTTTCTTGAGCCTCATCTCAGTTGTACTATAGGTCATGTTAATTATTCTCACTAACTTATTCATTTATTGCAGGTAGAGGATCTCTTAGTCTGTAGAGTTCAGGGAACGTCACACTCTCTGACCCATAGTTCTACTAGTGTTACCTCCCAGACAACAAAAGCTATACCTGACCATGGCTTTGTTTCTCAGATCTAGTTCTTTTCTCTCTCTCTCTCTTTTGTCTGCAACCTCTACATTTATAACCTAATAGAACATTCAAATTCAAACAAAGGACACAAAAGAACAGAAAGTAGCCCAGCTTTACTAGAGAAATGAAGCCTAAGGCGAAGGTATTGTGCTTGAGATGGCAGGACACAAGGTTGAAAAGGTAAATGATGAGAAGTTTAGCAAGCTGGCACTTGAGTGCTCTCCTGGTGTCCTCCCCTCCTAATTGAGGTTTCCAGCTGTTTCTCCAGAGCCTGTTAGCCATGAGCAGACCTGGAGGATACAAACAAAACCTCTGACCAGCCCAACAGGAAAAAGCTTAGGCAGGATTTTTTTCCTCTTGATGAGAGATAACTGTATTAGTTTCCTGTTGCTGCTGAAACAAATGGTCACAAGTTTAGTGGCTAAAGGCAACATGAATATGTTATAGTTCTGGAAATCAGAAGTCCAAAATGTGTCACAGTGGGCTAAAATCAAGGAGTTGCAGGGCCGAATACCTTTGGAGGGCATTTGGGGAAAATCTGCCGCACCCTTGCCTTTTCCAGCATCTAGGGGCTGCCTACGTTCTTTGGCTCACAGCCCCCTTCCTCCATCTTCAAAGCAGTGTACTAATGTCTTCAGTCTTTGTCCGACTCTGACCCTCTTGCCGCCCTCATTCACTTAGGAGAGCTGCTGCAGTTACACTGGGACCGCCCAGACAATCCAGGATAATCTACCCAACTCAAGGTCAACTGATTAGCAACCTTAATTCCATCTACCACTTTAATTCTGATGTGATAACATCGTCACAGGTTCTGAGGATTAAGACATCTTTGAGAGGTCTTTTTTCTACCTACCACATTGTCTGAGTCTAGAATTCAACAGCTGAGCATTCTGGAGGCATCCCTATGCGCATCTTGTCAAAATTCCCAAAGTCTAAAACTAAAACCAAATTTTTACAAGATTTTAGACAGGAAATATAGTAATTCTCTCTCTCTCTCTCTCTCTCTCTCTCAGAAACACACACACACACACACACACCCCAGACTTGCATTAGTTTGTCTGTAGAATGAACATGGGAGATGACCATAGACTTTTGGGAAAAAGAACACCCCTGAAATCCAAGAAACATGTCCATTTAAGATACCATTCACCTATCAAGGAAAATAAATATATTTATTTATGAATATGCAAGGATTCTAAAAACATATTCCATGAACCTCATCCAAGGACAATATTCAAGAAACAACTTTTAGGCACACAACCAAATGTTCAGAACAGAGATCAGAAGGATAAAAAGAGAAAACGGTGATCAGTAATGATCCTTGAAATTTATAAATCATTAAATCTAAATGAAGAGTGATAGAATATGAAGATTAGAAATTAGAGGCTTCATTTATTTGACTGACTTTAATTATAGAAATCTAATTTATAATTTTAATTGATAAGAAGCCTTGAGAGGAAAGTGGTCTTTGATGACATAAGTCTTCATGGGCTGTGTTGATATTGCTTTTCTTAGGAAGACAAGAAGGAGAATGATGAAAACTATTTACATCCTGGTGACTACCAGAGACTCTAAACAAACAAATAAACAAACCAACAGTGCTGGAAATTACCTAGAAGGGTCCATGGTCTTTGAGATTAAACTAACTCAGGAAGAGATGCTGTCCTGAAATTTACTGATAATTAAGAGGAAAAAACAAGACTCCTTGAGAAATATAAGTATTTGACAAGCAGGCTTATAAATATAATGGTTTAACCACAAAGCCTGAAAACATTGTTATAGGAAATTGATTTCGTTCACTTCAGCTGTAAGTTAACTCATCAGACTTGGGAAAAACAACCTACCACTCAGGATGTGAACTTTCCGGCCTCGTGATAATGAACCCATCACACTGCATGTTCTCCTGTTTTTCAGAAAGCTTGCCTCACCCACCCCCCAACCAGTTCTTTTCCCAACAGCTACAGAGATAATTCAAGCTGCCTCTGATAGAGCTGATCCACATACAGCACAGAGTTTCTTTCTTCCACAAACTGTGAGTAACATGCTAATGACAGCCTGATATTAAAAAGTTAGAAATTCAACAAAACCTAGGAGTTGAGGACAGAAAAGGGTTAAGTAAAATTAAAAGTATTCAAAAATTATCATCTTTCTGGTGCATGGGGCAAAACAGTGGCAAAATAGAGTATCCAAAGTATAAAGGAATAATATCCTATTTTCATATAATAGTAAAGAAATGATGTTTGGTTATGAATATACTTTTTACAAAGAGAAAAAAACCTAACATTTTCAAAAGCTGAAATTTTAAAGACCACGTTGTCTGGTCATCATCCAGTAAAATGAGATAAAAAACTGAAATATGCCTCTGGGACTCAGAAAATAGGAAATTTACTTCTAAATATATCTTGGAGAGAAGAAAACAATCAAAACAAAATCATGAATGATAGGGAAAGCTATGAAAGGAAGGTCACTGCATTCTAAAACCTCCGGAACACAGTGAAAACTGTATTCAGTGGAACCGTAAGACCACTCTCAGGCTTGACGATTCACTAGAAGGACTCAGAAAAACTATCATACTCACAGTTATTGCAGGAAAAAATAGGGATTAATATCAGCAAAGGGGGGACTTCCCTGGTGGCACAGTGGTTAAGATCCCACATGCCGCGGAGCAACTAAGCCCGTGCACCACAACTATGGAGCCTGTGCTCTAGAGCCCACGAGCCACAACTACTGAGCCCGCGTGCCACAACTACTGAAGCCCTCGTGCCTAGAGCCCATGCTCCGCAACAAATAGAAGCCACCACAATGAGAAGCCTGTGCACCGCAATGAATAGTAGCCCCCGCTCGCCGCAACTAGAGGAAGCCTGTGCGCAGCAACAAAGACCCAACGCAGGCAAAAATAAATAAATTTATTTATTTAAAAAAATATATATCAGCAAAGGGAAAAGGTGCATGGGATGATGTCCAGGAGAAAGCAGGTGCAAGCTTTCAGGTGTCCTCTCCCTGTAGAGTAACACAGATGCGCTTAATTCTCCCAGCACTGATGTGTGACAACACATGCAAAGTGCTGTCGACCAGGGACGCTCACTTGAACTTTGGCGTCCAGGGTTTTATTGAAGGTCAGAAACACAGGCACTTAGTATCTGCATGACTGACCTCAGCTATTCAGACTCCAACCTCCCAGAGCAAAGACAGGCATTCACAAAAAAATCACACTGTTAGAATAAACTGATTGAACTGTATTGCATGGCCTAAGGCTCCAGATACGCAAAAACATTGATTAGGTAGAATATTCTCAAGGCTCAGAGTTCATCTCCCAGCAGCCAGCCAAGGGCCAGTCCTGAAGACAGATCTTTCTTGGGAATGTGCAGAGCTTAAGCGGCCAGACCTGCTGAGTTACCACTTTCCTACACAAATACCTCCACAATTATAGAAAAACTTAGATTAAGGAAATGTAATGCTAGTTTTAAGAAATTGGAAACAAAATCAAAGACAAAAGAGCTTAAAAAGGAATTAAGATAGCAAAATGATACAGAAAAAAAATACATGATAATAGGTTGAATGTATCCCAAAGCCAGTTCTTCCAAAAGACCAATAAAATAGATAAACTCTCATGAGCTTAATCAAGAAAGAAAGAGAACAGACGTTATAACTGATGTCACAGAAATAAAAAGGATTCTAAGAGATTATTACAAACAATTATACACCAATAAATTGAATAACATAGAAGAAATAAATTTCTAGAAACATACAACCTTCCAAGGCTGAATCATGCAGAAATAGAAACCTTGAATAGACCAATAATTGATAAAGGTAATCAAAAACTTCCCAACAAAGAAAAGCCCACAACCAGATGGCTTGATTGGCGTATTCTACCAAACAGTTAAAGAATAATTAACACCAACCCTTCTCAAGCGCTTCCAAAAACTGAAGAGGAGGGAACACTTCCCAATCCATTTTATAAGGCCATTATTACTCTGAAACTGGAGCCAGACAAAGACACTCCAAGGAAAGAAAACCATAGGCCAAAATCCCTGATGATGAACATAGATGCAAAAATCCTCAACAAAATACTAGCAAACTGAATTCAGTAGTACATTAAAAGGATCATATACTATGATTAAGTGGGTTTTATCCCTCAGATGCAAGGACAGTTCAATATATGCAAATCCATTCATGTGATACACTTTATTAACAGACTGAAAGATAAAAATCATATGATCATCTAATTAGCTGCAGAACAAAACTGACAAAATTCAACATCCTTTCACCAAAAAAACTCTCAGCAAACTAGGAAGAGAAGATATGTACCTCAACACAATAAACTCTGCTGAGTTCAAGTTAGATGTATATATAGTTGATGCAGACTACAGAAGGTACTTGATAAATATTTCTAGTTTGAATAAACCAAATTCAACTTTTTCTTGTACAGGCAGACCTCAGAGACATCGAGGGTTCGGTTCCAGACCACTCAGTAAAGCAAACATCACAAGAAAGTGAGTAACAGGAATTTTTTGGTTTCCCAGCGCATAGAAAAGTTACATTTATACTCTCCTGTAGTCTATTAAGTGTGTAACAGCATTATGCCTTTAAAAAAAAGTACATATCTTAATTTAAAAATACAGTATTGCTAAAAAATGCTAACCACCCCCTGAGCCTTCAGTGAGTTGTAATTTTTTGCAACAGTGACATCAAAGATCACTGGTCACAGATCACCATCACAAATAGAATAATAATGGAAAAGTTTGAAATATTTTGAGAATTACCCAAATGTGACACAGAGACTCAAAGCGAGCAAGTGCTGTTGGAAAAATGGCACTGACAGACTTTCTCAATGGAGGGTTGCCACAAACCTTCAATCTGTAGAAAATGCAGATCTATCCTGCGAAGCATAATAAAGTGAAGCGCAATTAAACGAGGCATGCCCATACTTCCGTGGTAGGCGCAAAATACAATCTGCAAGAACAGATTGCTGCTGCACACACTGGGCAAGTCTAAATGATCTGCCCTCTCAACAGTCCTTTCAAAAAATATTGGGTCAGTATTGTTGTGGTGTAGAGTTAGTTTTTCCTTTTTAATCCAAAATATAAAAGTTGTTCTTTTAACTACTAAGAGCTGCCACCCTGAAGGCTTCCTAGAAAGAATTAAAGGGTAAGAAGTGATTATTCTTTTTTATAATCTGGTGTCAATATTACTCACTCTGGTCAAAGGGCTCTTTGCAGCATGTACTATTACCGATTTGCCAGTAACATTCAGAATCAGTTAAAAACAAAGAAGGTGGCTTACATACATTCAAACACACATATATGCACAGAAAGAAAGATTTATTTTGAACGACTGTATTTCAGAATGACAGGAACATCATAGAATTAATGTCCAGCCTGAGAAAGGAGGGAAAGAAAACTAACTTTTTATTGAGGGCTATTTTATTTAAAAAGAAACACTTATTCTTTCATTTTCCCCCATCACTTGCATCACATCATGAAATTATGAATCAATAAATATTTTCTAGTTCCCAGTAAATCATTTATAACACAGAATACCCATTTCATAAGAGAGATTCAGGCTAGAATTTTCTTAATTGTCTACAATAAAAATCACATGAGCTGAAATCTATGAATCCTGGAGGCTTTACAAGCAAAAGCCAAAGCAAGTGAACGGAAGAAATCTCTACTACTGCACGTTTATTTGAGGGTGTAAAACTGTCCCCACTTCTCGGAGGTGAGAATGCCATTTTCCTGTGAACCACAAAGGAGTACTGAGCCCAGAGCAAAGCAAAACATCTTGGAAATCTTTGAAAATCAGAAGCTGCAAATTTCTACTACCCCAAATCACCAGTTTGCAATCTGGAGAGTATAGTTTAATTCTTAATCAGTCCCAATATGGCAATCTAAGAAGTAGCTGTGCCAATTGTTAGACAATCTGAGTTTGGAGCTTGTTAGTAGCATTCTGTGTACAAGAAAGAATCATCTATTAGAGCAGATCCATTTCCAAACAGCTGTCAGCATTCTGCATTTGACTGGACACCCTGCGTTCTGTAGAGTGCCAACTACTCTCACCCCTTTTTCTTTAAAGTACATTGCTCTTAATTTTTTTCAAATTTATTTTATTTTATTTATTTTTGGCTATGTTGGGTCTTCGTTGCTGCGCACAGGCTCTCTGTAGCTGCGGCGAGCAGGGGCTACTCTTCGTTGCGGTGCGCGGGCTTCTCACTGCGGTGGCTTCTCTTGTTGCGGAGCACGGGCTCTAGGCGCGTGGGCTTCGGTAGTTGTGGCATGCGGGCTCAGGAGTTGTGGCTCCCAGGCTCTAGAGCGCAGGCTCAGTAGTTGTGGCACACGGGCTTAGTTGCTCCGCGGCATGTGGGATCTTCCCAGACCAGGGCTCGAACCCGTGTTCTCTGCATTGGCAGGCGGATTCTTAACCACTGCGCCACCAGGGAAGCCCAACTCTCACCTCTTTTAAACTGCAGAAAATTGACGCTGACATCAAATTGCCATTTCAGCACCTGCAGTTCTGCTAATCCTTTATTTCAGGAGAAGAGCAAATCTGATTTAGCCGCAGTGCACGTTATGAGGAGATGGTGGTGATTATGAAACGTCTGTCCTCTGATAGCTATTCTCAGCTAAAAAATAATCATCCTTTAAGAAGATATGACTGTGCTCCCTTCCTTCACCCCTCAAATATTTGTTATGCACTTAGTGAATGAAGTCAAGTAACATATTGAAGAAAATCTCTTGATGGCAAGATTGAGGTGAAGACCTGTGTGGCCTGAAACATTGTTTCACCTCTCCTTCCTGGGTCTGATTGAATCAAGCTTTGGAGATGACAATGCAGTCCCTAGAGGGCCCTACAGGCTAGTAAATCCATATCCAAAAGCCACCGTATATATGAATTCGTGCTGATTTTATAGGACAGCCTGTTTCCACTTAGACAGGTTTAAGCACCACAGAGCAGAATCACTTCTCTCCTCGTTAGATTAAAAGTGGAAACGTTTTTGAGCCCAATCCTTTACCTGGTATTCCCCTTCTTACTCTTGTGTTCCCAGAATCATAAAATCTTTGTTTGCTGATGACAGCAAACATGTCACCCTCTGTTCACCTTGACTCTCCCTTGCAGAACAGAAGTAGCCTAACTAGGAAACCAGATGGGTCAAAGTGCATTCCTTCATGTTGGTGGTAAAAGAGAATCACGAGGCTCCACCAATAATCAACAAACAGCCTCCAGGAGAAAAGTGCCACCTCGCGTGGAACCACATAATCTACTCGAGGGGTCTCAGATTTCCGCCTACTGATGAATTAAACATTTTTTGGCACTGAATTTCTGGGAAATAAACTGAACTTAATGGGAAAATAAATGACTAGAAAGACTTGAAAGTGTTACTTTATATCTTCAGCATGTATTAGTGTTGGAGAAATCCTAAAGGAGAAGACCAGGTCATTGAAAAATGATTAAGATCTCTAATACTTATTATTATGACCATAATGGACTATCTATTCATTAAGGATTTATATACAGCTGAACAAAGACAGTGAAAGCAGAAGACAGTGAGTCAAAGAACTGCTGATTCATACTCTACACAGTAAGCTGAGGAGCAAAACGTAACAATATGAGCTTTGGATGTGCAAGGACCTGAGTTGAAATCCTGCTGGCTTCTCCTCTTATTAGCAGCTCTGGCTAAATCATTACCTTCTCGGTGTCTCAGTTTCCTTATTTTAAGAACGTTGTTGTAGTGCACATCTTTTACGGTGTCTGCTTAGCCCCGGACAGCACTCTTCTCCAGAGCACACCTTTCCCCGCTTCTAGGCCCCTCCTCAAACTGGGGCATCAGTGGTCATGTTTGGGGCTAATGCCTGCAGTGGATACTTGACCGAAACCCCGACCATCAGATTTCCACTCCAGAAGTTATCATTCAGATGGAGCTGCAGTCAGCAAGTCTCTGCTTGAGGCTGGACCCAGAGAACGGTGGGGTGGCACATGCACGGAGAAGCGGAGAAAGACAGCAAAGAGAAAGGAAACCAGGAGCCAGGGAGAGGAATACAAAGTCAATGTCGTTCAGAACCAGGGAGCAAAGACTGAAGAAATGGCTGTCTGGGTATCCAACGGCTTTCCACTTCTTACTTTAACTCTCACATGCGTCCAACTTGCTCTTGAGGGAGATCGTACATTGCAGTCATTTTCCCTCTTTTGTTTTAGATTTAATGTGAATTTCCTGCCAATAAAATCAAAATAACCACGTCCACTATAGAAATACTAGTAGCTATATATAAGGGAATTGGGAGCATTCAGTGATTTAAGTAAAACGCCAGCTCAATTACATTCAATAAATGATGGCCATTGTTATTGTCACTTTCCCTATGAGTAAAATGGGAATACACCTGCAGTAAAGACAAATACTGGAGAGAGGTTTTAAAGCATGTTACTAGAGGAAAACAGTAGTAAATTGGTAGAAAACACAGTTGTTTTAATTTATGCTAACATATTTTCCTAGTAACCCAGAATATTCTTTCTCAGTGGCACGGCTAATGGGCCATTGGGATCTTGTGTGTGTGTGTGCGTGTGTGTGTGTGCGTAGATGAAGATAATACATTTTCATCACTTATCGAATTTAGATTACTATTGTAATAAGGGCAGCTGAATATCATCTAATGAAGATTACATTAGATTTCATTATATGCTTATGCTATTTATACAATCACTAAATAAACTGGGGATGACAAGTTATATTTATGAATGTGACAAGTTTCACCTAAAACTGACAAGTTAGCAGCAGCATTCAATACTTTAAAATCATGATGTTTGGCTAGTGGCAATCGTAGAAAAAAATGCTTTGGCCTTATCACTGCTTGCATAGGGTCCCAAAGCAGGGGCTTTCCCACCTTTCGAGTCACCGGATTTATGATCTCACTCTATTCCCTTCCAGCTGTGTCTCAACCCAGCCAGTTCTCACGGGAGCTCCTCTCTTTCTTGTAATCCTTTGCTAAATATAAGTGACAACAACCAACACTCCTAATATTGTTTTCCTAAGTCTTGCCTTAGAGCGAGGGCTTCAGCAGGTACTTGGTCTGCTTTCCCAGCTGATGCAGTATCAGCTTTGCCAAATATTTGGTTCAGCCTAACAAGTCTTTCCAGCCTGCTACATCTGCTTCTCATGGCCTCCAGGTAACCCCAAAAAGCTGAGAGAAAGAAGCAACAGAGGAAGCGGAAAAATTAGTCTTGATGATTACATCGAGGAAAGAACGTGGGTTTGGTTCCTAACACAAAAAACAGACTGGAAGTAAAAAAATCAGAGGCTTCTTAATTTTTTGAAGGACTCACAGTGCCAGAGAAATATTATGAGCCCAGAATACAAGAATGCCCTTGATGGTTCATTCTTTAAAATTGTCCTTCATCTCCTCAATTTACACAAGTAGGAAGTGGACTACAAAAGCAATACATCCTGGACTTCCCTGGTGGTGCAGCGGGTAAGACTCCGTGCTCCCAATGCAGCGGGCCTGGGTTCGATCCCTGGTGAGGGAACTAGATCCCGCATGCATGCCGCAACTAAGAGTTTGCACGCCACAACTAGGGAGCCCAGGTGCCACAATTCAGGAGCTGGCGAGCTGCAACTAAGGAGCCCTCCTGACACAACTAAGGAGCCCACAAGTTGCAACTAAGGAGCCCACCTGCCGCAACTAAGACCCGGTGCAACCATATAAATTAATTAATTTTTTTTTTTTTAAAAAGCAATACATCCACCAAAGAGGAATTCCACAGTACCCACTATATATATATGATATTTTGGGTTGTCCTCTTTGGGGAGAGAGTGTGTTCCATGTGTGGAAAAAAAGTGTGCCCAAAAGATGTCTGATTTTTAGGGACTTTCCGCTGCTCACCCCAACCTCTGTCCTTCCTAAAAACAAGGATGACATTTCTTATCCTTCTGTGCAGTTAGGTATGGCCAGGTCACCACTGGATGATACGTGAGCAGAAGTGCTGGGCACCATATTTATATCTCGCTCATAAAAAATACTCAAAACTGTACTTCTCCATGTTTGTTTCTTTTCTGCTGAATATATGTAGATGGACAAATTTAGATATCATGTGTTGAAGACAGCAAAACACAAAATGCAGTGAGTCAGAGTCTTAGAATTACCACTTGGAGGTGAGTTTCCTACCAATCAGGAACACCTACTATTTTTTTGTAGAATTTATTTTATTGAAGTATAGATGATTTACAAGGTTGTGTTAATTTCTGCTGTATAGCAAAGTGATTCGGTTATACACATATATACATTCACTTTCATATTCTTTTCCATTGTGGTTTATCACAGGATATTGAACATGGTTCCCTGTGCTGTACAGTAAGACCTTGTTGTTTATCCATCCTATATATAACAGTTGGCATCTGCTAATCCCAAATTCCCACTCCATCCCTCCCCCACCCCTCTCACCCTTGGCAATGACAAGTCTGATCTTTCTGTCTGTGAGTCTGCTTCTGTTTCATAGATAAGTTCATTTGTGTCATACTTTAGATTCCACCTATAAATTATACCATATGGCATTTGTCTTTCTCTTTCTGACTTACTTCACTTAGTATGATAATCTCTAGGTCCATCCATGTTGCTGCAAATGGCATTATTTCATTCTTTTTTTATGGCTGAGTAGTATTCCATTGTATATATGTACCACATCTTCTTTATCCATTCATCTGTTGATGGACATTTAGGTTGTTTCCATGTCTTGGCTATTGTGAATAGTGCTGCAATGAACATAGGGTGCATGTCTTTCTGAATTACGATTTTCTCAGGGTATATGCCCAGGAGTGGGATTGAAGGATCATATGGCAACTCTAGTTTTAGCTTTTTGAGGAACCTCCATCCTGTTTTCCATAGAGGCTATACCAATTTATATTCCTACCAACAGTGTAGGAAGGAACACCTATTATTGACTTTACAAAAATTTAGAAATAAACTTCAGTATTTTTTAAACCATTACACATCTTGAGGTTTGTTGATTGTACTTGCTTATCCTTACCCTAAATCAGTATTTAATAGTCCCAATTCATTTAACTTTTTCTTATAATTTTCTGATAAAAGCGAATGTGCTTCATGTCAGAAATTTCCTGAAATGTAAATGGCAAGAGAGTAAGTATATTCTACCTAGCAATAGTCCCTGAAATTAAATACCTGGAGAAATTCATTAGACAAATATGCTGTTTTAGAATTTACATCAATGAAAGCACAAAAATGTGTTCAGCATATCTTTATTATTATGAAACACAGATACTAAAATATCAATAATAGGTACAGAGTTGTAAGGAAATGATCAATAATGAAGCAAATGCATTTTCATAGCTCTTCAAGGATTTAAGCACAAAGCATAGTTACTGAAATATTTTAACAATATCAGATTTATATTTTAAAAGCAAGCACCAATGCATTTTTGTCTCTTACAGAACATTAATATTTTAAAAGCCCAGTCATCCTAATATGTCTTTGAGGCCAGTTACTATTCATTTATTTTGAAAAATAATTTAATTCAAGTATAGATTTCTAAAACCTATGAGAAGCAGCTATTATAGGGTCGATTATACTGTAACAAAAATAGTGTAGGAGAGGGCTTCCCTGGTGGCGCAGTGGTTGAGAATCTGCCTGCTAATGCAGGGGACACGGGTTCGAGCCCTGGTCTGGGAAGATCCCACATGCCGCGGAGCAACTGGGCCTGTGAGCCACAACTACTGAGCCTGCGCATCTGGAGCCTGTGCTCCGCAACAAGAGAGGCCACGATAGTGAGAGACCCGCGCACCGCGATGAGGAGTGGCCCCCGCTTGCCGCAACTAGAGAAAGCCCTAGCACAGAAATGAAGACCCAACGTAGCAATCAATCAATCAATCAATCAAATAAATAAATCTTAAAAAAAAAAAATAGTGTAGGAGAACCTCAGGGTACCTACTAAAATTCCTCCACTTGGAAATAAAAAATAGAAGACAATCATTTATATACCACAAAAAAGATATAAGACACTTTACAATGTTGTCATGATTAATTGCAATAAAAATATAATTGCAGTGACATCTCTTTAAATACATAATATTGGCTTTATCTCATTAGAAATTACGTTTGCATATCATCAGCTTTCAGGATTTCTTCACTGACACATCTCCGTTTCACATTTTTAAAGGATATAAAAAGAATGTATGTGAAATAATAATAATAATATAATAATGATAGCAGCAATGGCTACACGTATTGAATCCTTATGTGCTCTCCACTGTGCTTACCACTTTACATAGATCATTTAATCTTTGACATAAATCGCAGTGATATTTTTGGATACGTCTCCTAAGGCAAAATAAGTAAAAGCAAAAATAAACAAATGGGATCCAATTTAACTTAAAAGCTTTTGCACAGCAAAGGAAACCATCAACCAAACAAACAGACAACCTCTGGAATGGGAGAAAATATTTGCAAATGATATGACCGACAAGGGGTTAATATCCAAAATATATAAAGAGCTCATACAACTCAGTATCAAAAAAACCCCCACAAATAACCCAAACAAAAAATGGGCAGAAGACCTGAATAGACATTTTTCCAAAGAAGACATACAGATGGCCAACAGGCACATGAGAAGATACTCAATGTCACCAGAGAAATGCAAATCAAAACCACAATGAGATATCACCTCATACCTGTCAGCATGGCTATGATCAAAAAGACCACAAATAACAAATGCTGGCGAGGGTGTGGAGAAAGGGGATCCTCTGTGCACTGTTGGTGGGCATGGAACTTGGTGTAGCCACCATGAAACAGGGTGGAGGCTCCTGAAAAAACTGAAAACAGAGCTACCATATGATCCAGCAATTCCACTTCTGCGTAGGTATCAGGAAAAAATCAAAACACTAATCTTCAAAAAGATACATGCACCCCAGCGTTTACAGCATCAGTATTTACAATATTCAAGATATGGAAGCAACCCAAGCGTCCATCAGCAGATGAATGGATAAGGAAGATGTGTTGTATAGATACAATAGAACATTACTCAGCCGTAAAAAAGAATGAAATTCTGCCATTTGCAGCAACATGGATGGACCTAGAGAATATTATACCTAGTGAAATAAGTCAGACAGAGAAAGACAAATACCGTATGATACCACTTATACGTGAAACCTAAAAAATAAAACAGATGAATATATATAGTAAAACAGAAACAGACCCACAGATATAGAAAACAAACTAGTGGTTACCAGTGGGGAGAGGGAAGAGGAGAGGGAAAAGATAGGGGTAGGGGATTCAGCAAGCTATTTAAAAAAAGATTTATACAAACTACTATGTATAAAATAGGTAAGCAATAGGGATATATTGTACAGCACAGAGAATTATAGCCATTATCTTGTGATAACTTAATGGAATATAATTTGTAAAAATACTGAATCACTGTTATACACCTGAAACTAATATTGTAAATCAACAATACTTCAATTTTAAAAAGTTGGATTCCACCTTCGTAAAAAAAAAAAATCCTCCCCACAGCCCTGTGGGTAAGTACTATTAATAACAGCTGCAAACTCCAGGGGGCACCACTCATACATTGGTCCATGTAAATGGTGCCTCTTGGAGTTGTGCAAACAGCCTCCAAAGCCATACGTGGTGGTCCTGACTTTTATTTTTCTCACATTAGAGATGAGGAAACTGAGGGTCATAAAGGGAGAGGAGAAAAAATAATTTAAGAAAGTGAAACCTATACCAGAGGCTCTCTTTAAGGAGTAGGATTAAAATCAATTCATTTTGAAAAGACACATAACACCCGTGCCGCTAATAAGTATTAAAGCAATAAAATTAAGGTTGGCAAGAGTCTATAACCTCTGCCTATACCTGGGCATGTGCCTTTACATGGATTTTAATCCTTCATCTCCCAACCAGCAACCAGGCATAGTTAGGGCACCTCTCCTGTGTTTCTAGAGCTCTCTGAGTGTTTCACTGCATTATGTTGTAATTCTTTAACAAGCTAGTCCTTCTCCTAGAATCTGAATTTTTAAAGAACAAACTGTCCCATATTTCTATCCCTATAAGTAGCCCATAACAGACATTCTACTAGTTTCTGGCAAATTAATGAAAGGGACACTAATTCTCATATAAAACAATGCTACGTTTAAAAAACTTGTTTTCTATCAATCACATTTGAAAACCAAAACCTCAACACATTTCAGAAGTCAGCTGATAGGAAATGGAGGAAAATGGTATTGGACCACCACAGACAGCTTTCTAAAAACAGTGTCCTTATCCTGAAGTCCCAGGAGTTGAACTACGTATGGTTACTTGGCATGAAACAGTATCACGTATCTCATCTTAAGACAAAGTTAACAGTAAAAAAAAATACGTTCTCTTATTTTAGTTCGAATTCTTCATTTCCTCAAGTTTGGACTCATTTTAGCTCTTAGATTATTTAATATTGAAGAAAAATATATATAATTACAGCTTAGAGCCAATTACTTCCAAAAGTTTTAAAGGCAACTTGAAGAAATAATTAGCTGTATCTAAAATTATTCCAAGTGCTATCTTGCTTCTAAAATGTCCCTTTTTTTGGTTTGTGTGTTTCTTCTTGTCTTGGACAAAATACTCTTCCCTGGTTTGCTGATTTTGGGGGGAATAAAGTAAAGAACTTTAGAGTGAGGACGGCAAACCCCTAAAAGCATACATCCCTGAGACTGCTCCTGAGACCTGGCAGACTGCCAGTTAGGGGGAGGGAGTCATGTTCAGAACTTCTGTGGATCCGATATAAAGTAGAAACACTGGAAACTCAAAGAATGCGCCAGTTTTAAGCTTTGAGATCTTACATATATGAAAAATATGTCAGATCACTGTCTCCTCAGGAATCTACCTTGTATGAAGTGTCTGAGGAAAGACTGATGCTATGTTTCGTGTCAGAAATGCCATTTCATACAGCAACACAGATAGACCTAAAGATGATCATACTAAGCAAAGTAAGTCACAAAGAGAAAGACAAATACCATATGATATCACCTATATGTGGAATCTAAACTATGACACAAATCAACATACCTCTGAGACAGAAACAGACTCACAGACATAGAGAACAGACTTGTGGTTGCCAAGGGGGAGGGGGGTGGGGGAGGGATGGATTGGGAGTTTGGGATTAGCAGATGCAAACTACTATATATAGAATGGATGAACAACAAGGTCCTACTGTACAGCACAGGGAACTATATTCAATATCCTGTGATAAAGTGTAATAGAAAAGAACATGAAAAAGAATATATATATATAAAACTGAATCACTTTGCTGACAGCAGAAATTAACACAACATTGTAAATCAACTATACTTCAGTAAAATATTAAAAAAAGAAATGCTGTTTCACGCCATGCACTATTAAACAAAAGGTGCTTTGCAATCCCGTGTAACTCAGAGATTGATAGGTCACACTTCCAAGCATCTGATATCATACAGGCACTTTTACTGTGTATCAACTGAGGATCTTGAAATAAAAGCCAGATTTGTCACTTGTGATGAATTATGTGGGGAGTTGCCTTTGCAATGGTGCCAATGTCGAGAGATCACAAAATGCAGTAAGTGTGCATTTTGTGCACATTTTGTGTGCATTTTGTGTCCTGAGTGGCTGACTCAGGACATTGTATGAAGTCACAAGGGTCACAATTCACTAGTTCCAACATATGTTACGGAACAGAAGGAAAAAATCCCAGAATACATGCCTTCGGAGTTTTCAGAGTTCCCTGCTCGAGGAAATATTTAAAGCAGGCACACCTTTCTGGAAGGGGAGTGACGATGGGGGAAACATAAAACCTTCCAACCTTTTGTCATAACCCTCAGAAAGCCTGTGACAGAATGAACCACGTTAACAGTTTCTGAAGGCATATAGGAGCTGGAGATGTTTGAAGACTCAAGGATTCTGTCTGGATTCACAGCAGTAACTTTATTGAATAAAATCGGGGGAGAGGAAAGCTGAGAACTCCCATCTCTTACTCTGTCTCCTCATTTGCATCCAAAGGCCATACAGGCTGTTAAAAAGCCGCTCAAAATGAATTATAATCATAAGAACTTTGTGAATGGTTTTTAGACTGCGTTTACTGACAACTCACAACAGCACTCACTGTTTGACTATAAATATGCCAAAGGACAGCAAAAACTAGAAAACAAAACTAGAAAACGTTATTCTCAGGAACAAAATCCGTGCACAGACTCAGTGGTTGTATATGCAAATAACAGTCTTGTTCTTCATCTAGATTGGGGAGACAATCTAGCGTATTAGTGAAGAAGGAAATTTGTTTCCTGAAGTCCATTACTAATTAAATTGTGCTTGTTCTTAGAAAATACATGCTGACGTAGAGCAAAGGATCATGAGATCTTCACTTTACCCTTAAACCAATAGTTGATTCCACGTGAAGGGTCGGTCACTGGGGTACTCATTACACTATTTCTGCTAATTTTCTGTAAATTGAAATATTTCAAAATAAAAAGTTTTTAAAAAGTAGTTTCTCTAGTCTTCTGCTTCTGAGCTGTATAATCTAGTTCAAGTTACTTGCTGTTTTGAAACCTCAAGTGTTCTCATCTGTAAAATGAGAATAATACTGGTAACAACGTCAAAGAACTCAATGGAATAATAACTCAAAAAAGGTAGTAATGACACAAATCTTAAAAGTTATTTTCTGCTCATGCTTGATCACGCATTTTGGTTTTGGTCAGTTGGAAGTAGCTGGGGACCTACCTAGATGACATCCACTATGATAATAAAATATGCTGATGCTATCCTTATTAAAAAATCATCAGTGCTCAACAACATCCAACTTTTGTAACTGCAAACATTATAAAGCAGGCTATCATTGAAGTGCTCTGTTTAGTTATAAAACAACTATATACATCCAAAGATACTTATGAAATGAGGCTGAATGGATTGGAAATTTATCAGACATTAAAATTTTCTTCGAAACTGTGGAATTTTTAGCAGTTTCTCAAAAACAACAAAAACAGAAGAGACAGACAAACACAGGAAGCAAAGAAATTTTTCCTTAAGTTTTGCTAGATACAGTCGAAATGTTAATCGTTTTTGGCATTTACTGTCAATGAAGCCATTTACTGCTATCACTGTGTCAAAAGGTAGTGGGGAAAATAAGTATCAGCACCTCCTCTTGAGTAAGCAGATACCAGCATTATATTTAAGACCGGTGTTTTTTTCATACAATGGATCATTTTCCTTACCCTCATGAGAGCAACTTCAATGTCTACCTTTAATCCCACCTAGAAATATTTTGACAAACTGACGAGAGTTAAGTATGTTAAAAAGTTAAAATTATAGGTTCTCTGCCTTTAAAACACTGAGCAAATTAATCCATGATGGTATTCCATTAACGGTATTCCATTAATCTATGATGGGACAGGTACCTCTATCCACATTTCTTAGCACAGGAAAAGGAGATTAAATATATTCACAGCCCCAAAAGAAAGCTGGTATTAGAATGGACTCAGGGAGTATTGCAAATGACGGCATAACCTTCTAATCATGTCCTTGTCTACAGAGCAAACTACACATTCAGAAAACAAAATCCATTCCCCATGGAGACAACAAGCATTCCTTCCCTCCTCTCCAAGTCCATTTTTAATATGTTTTTTCTTACATATACTAAATTGCTTATAACGTTCATTTAAAATTTAACTCTTTGATTATTTTAAATTGTACGTGTAAGTGGCACTAAGTACATTCACAATGTTACATAACCCCCTCTAATGTCTGTTCCAGAACATGTGCACCATCCTTTTTGTCACTGGAATAATATTCCAGAGAGGTGGAAATATTACATCTCTAAGATTTTAAAACCCGAACTTTAACTTTGGACTAAGGTATATGGTTTACAGCCCCACCGAATCCTGTGTAAGAAATTCTAATTTCCAAGAACCTGGTACTATGCTACCATTCAAACTGGACACTTCTGAGAATAGAGAGGGATAAACAGGGACTATCTGGGCAAACCAGGACATACTATTATTAACAATAAACTTTCGATGAACTATTGCCTTAGTTCATTGCCTCAGATGCTAAATGGAAGAAAGCTTTCTCTTCAGAGATGTTTATAACTAGACTCTATGACCATAACTACCATATAGGGAATTTCACGATTCTTAGAAGAGCAACTTGGGTAAATAACTAATGGGTAAATATCGTTCTGGGAAACCATCAGGTTTGGGCTCTTTAGACAAAGTTGTTAAAATATCACTCTATTTACCCAAAGATGAGTAAGCACAGAAAGTCTACTCTAAGGTAAAAAGTCTTAATAGCTATTTCTAAGACTTCACACGTGAAACATTTCATTTCACATATTTGATGAAAATTAATCAAGTCATTGTCTTACAAGTAAAACAAATAAGAGTACGGGAGCCTCCATATTACATTTTGATGAATAGAGAAGAGGGATCAGTGCCCAAAACGAAAATGGAAAAGGAGTCATTAATGTAAGAATTGCTTCTGAAGTGAATGCATTTAATCCCTAGTAACTGATCATACAAAAAAAAAATTCTTTTTAATGTCACACAGTGTATTTTTCTCTATGATCAGCAGAATGGCATACTAAAAGTCTCTAGGGCTTGAGAGAAAGATCATAGAATTTGGAGTCACAACTACTTGGGCTCATACTCTAGATCAATCACTTAGTAGATGAGTGACACAGAGAAAATTGCTTGTAGCAAATACGGTTAGATGCCCATCCAAAATCTTTTCTTCCTCCTTCCCAACAAAACCCTGAATTTGCTCAGGTACACACCTGTCCCCCTTGAAGCCCATGCTTCCCAGGGATAGGACTAATTATAAAAGGTTAACCCCAAATCCCGTTTATTCCCTCTGCCAATGATTTGTTCAGGAATGTACACGTGACCAGTCTGAACCAATGAGATTGCTGAGGTTTTGAGGAAAGATCTTCCTCTATCTTCTGGGACAGTGTCCAGAAGTAACTCTCCCCTCTTCTCTGGATATGTACAGATGTACAGATGCACATGTATGAGGTCCGCATGTGCTGCTTTTGTTCAACAGCTAGTCTTAAGATGAAGTCAACACACTCTTGCAGGGAAATGAAGCCAGAACCAAAGTTCTTAGGTTGCCCTGTCTCTGGACTTCTACATCTGTGGCCAAGAATTCTATAAAGTTTAAGCCAGTTTGATGAGGCTTTTGATATTTTCTGCTGAAAGCTCTCTGATCTTCCTGAGTCATTTTCTCATCTGTGGAAATCAGACTGATCTCTCCATTGCAATCTTGCAAGAATTCAAAATACAGGTCAAGTTTTATGCATGGTGCTTGGTGCAATACTAGCTTTCAATAAATGGTATCAGGTTTGAAGAGCTGCTTGCCTTGCACACTGAATACCTGCTATTAACTTTGGCAAATCTTTAACAGCCTTAATTTCTGATTGCTCACATTTCCATATCACATAAAACTGTGATCTTAGCCTCCAACGAACACATTTTCATAGTTGAGGTAATGATCCTGAATCTCCTTGAGGTCCCAAAAGACAAGGAATAGAATAATAATGCCGTTGGTACTTTACTGGATTTTACAACACAGGTACATACACATATCTCAAAACAAATAAAATAGAATCAGGCTGATAAAAGAAATTAATTTATCACATTAAATGCTCATTTCAAAAAGAACTCAGGGGAATTTAACATAGTGGATACTTCTCAATAAACTTTAAAACAAATATAGTAGAATATGTAAAAATTTATAGTGTAAGCTTGAATCATAATTCCTCAATTTAGAAAAGTTAAAATTTAGAATTTATTAAGAATAAGACAATTAAAAATGACCCAATGTAATGAAGGTAAAATTCTAAAATCTAAAAATTTTAGATAATCTTATTTCCCCAAACAAAACATCAATGATAATAAAGCTAAAGAGAGGTTAAAATATTGATTAAACATACAAGCTTTGGGTATACAACCTAAATTTGAAAATTGGCTCTGACACCTGTATACTGTATAACATTGGGCAAGTTTCTTAGCCTCTCTTAGCCTGTTTTCTTATATATCAAGTGGAGATAATATAATCTACCTCACAGACTTAGGTTTTAATAAGATAATGTAAGCCAAGTTCTTGTATAGGTGTCAAGTGTATAGTAAGCCCTAAATTAAATATGTTAATTACATTCACATAATAAAATTAGTTCCAAGGGATCTCACTGACATCTGGTAGTCTATTATAGAGTACTGGGTTTTAAAAAGCAGGCCCAAATTTCAGATGGGCAAAGGGAAATCCTCAAAGATATTTCCAGCAACTCCAAGAAAAGACAGGTGGCAAACATTACAGAAATAAAATCATATCGAATTACTCCTCCTGGATAAGATAGAGTAACAGGTACTGGATTTAGCTTCCTATCTGAAACAACTTAAAAAAAAAAACAAAAAACAGACAACATGAATGAAACAATGGTTTTCAGACACTTGGACATTAGGCAACTCAGGATGGTGATCCCTGAGAAAAGCAGATGCAAATGACTTGAGTCCTACAATTGCCCTAACTTACTGCCAAATGGTTTCCAGGCCACAGCACAGGGAGGGGAAACTCAGGCAGAGTCCAGTGGTCTCTGAGAATAGAGGTTATAGATCTAGGAGTCTGGGGATGCCAAGGTAGATACAGAGTGGAGAAGGCTTCATGGAGAGAAATCTCTGCAGGGTGTTCTCTGGTCTTCAGCTGAGGAATGACAAGCACATTTAAGTGAGGAAACTACCTGAATCTGGGAAAAGAATCACCAGAAAAGAGAAGGAAAAATTCCTGAAACTTAAAAAGGCTGGAATAATTCATGTCCCCACCAAACACAAAGGAAAATCTTGTAATTCATGGGACACCGAGTAGGGTATTCATAAGGGTATTGCCTCAGTGTGAGAAAAAATTTGCTCTAGGATAGCGCTGCTATGATTCCAACTAACAAAGACTAAAAGTAAGCCTCTAAAAGGAACAAACTGTTTACAGGTAACTTAATTTCTTCCCAGAACAAATCTTAAGATATTTACAGAATTGCAAAATATTTAACACACACCAAAGTAAAATTTACAATATCTGGCATTCAATAAAAAAATCACCAGATGTTTGAAGAAGCAGAAAAATACAACTCATACTGAGGAGAAAAATCTATCAGTAGAAACAGATTCAAGAATTACACAGATGACAAAATTAGTAGAAAAAGACACAAACAGTTATAAGTATATCTGACATGTTCAAGAAGATAAGTATACAAGCATACTAAATTTAGACATGGAAGGTATAAAAAGACACAAACAGAACTTCTACAATGTTTAAAATGAAAAACATCCTGGATGGGATTCATACCAGATTAGACACTGTAAAACAAAAAAATTAGTGACTTTGAAGATGCAGGAATAGAAACTATCCAAAATGAAAAACAGACCAGAAAAATAAAGGAGGAGGTAAGACAGAAAAAATATTTCAAAATAATTGCCTGAACTTTCCAAATCTGATGAAAGCTGTAAGTCCACAGATGCAAGATACTCAAAGAAACTCAAGTACAAAAAACTTAAAGAAAATTATACCAAGTCACATACTAATAAAAGTGCTTGGGGGCTTCCCTGGTGGCGCAGTCGTTGAGAATCTGCCTGCCAATGCAGGGGACATGGGTTCGAGCCCTGGTCTGGGAAGATCCCACATGCCGCGGAGCAAGTAGGCCCGTGAGCCACAACTACTGAGCCTGCGCATCCGGAGCCTGTGCTCTGCAACAAGAGAGGCCGCGATGGTGAGAGGCCCGCGCACCGCGATGAAGAGTGGCCCCCGCTTGCCGCAACTAGAGAAAGCCCTCGCACGAAACGAAGACCCAACATAGCCAAAAATTAATTAAAAAAAAAAAAAAGTGCTTAAAACTAGTGATAGAAAAAAAAAATTAAAAAGAACCAGAGGGATAAAAGATGCATTATGGGAGAAAAGACACCCTCTTCAATAAGTGGTGCTGGGAAAACTGGAAGCTATGTATGTAAAAGAATGAAATTAGAACACTCCCTAACACCATACACAAAAATAAACTCAAAATGGATTAAAGACCTAAATGTAAGGCCAGACACTATCAAACTCTTAGAGGAAAACATAGGCAGAACACTCTATGACATAAATCACAGCAAGATCCTTTTTGACCCACCTCCTAGAGAAATGGAAATAAAAACAAAAATAAACAAATGGGACCTAATGAAACTGAAAAGCTTTTGCACAGCAAAGGAAACCATAAACAAGATGAAAAGACAACCCTCAGAATGGGAGAAAATATTTGCAAATGAAACAACTGACAAAGGATTCATCTCCGAAATATACAAGTGGCTCATGCAGCTCAATATCAAAAAAACAAACAACCCAATCCAAAAATGGGCAGAATACCTAAATAGGCATTTCTCCAAAGAAGATATACAGATTGCCAACAAACACATGAAAGGATGCTCAACATCACTAATCATTAGAGAAATGCAAATCAAAACTACAATGAGGTATCACCTCACACCAGTCAGAATGGCCATCATCAAAGCATCTACAAATAATAAAGGCTGGAGAGGGTGTGGAGAAAAGGGAACCTTGCACTGTTGGTGGGAATGGAAATTGATACAGCCACTATGGAGAACAGTATGGAGGTTCCTTAAAAAACTAAAAATAGAACTACCATACGACCCAGCAATCCCATTACTGGGCATATACCCTGAGAAAACCATAACTAAAAAGAGTCATGTACCACAATGTTCACTGCAGCTCTATTTACAATAGCCAAGACATGGAAGCAACCTAAGTGTCCATCGACAGATGAATGGATAAAGGAGATGTGGTATGTATATACAATGCAATATTACTCAGCCATAAAAAAAAGCGAAATTGAGTTATTTGTAGTGAGGTGGATGGACCTCGAGTCTGTCATACAGAGTGAAGTAAGTCAGAAAGAAAAACAAATACTGTATGCTAACACAT
Source organism: Balaenoptera musculus (assembly GCF_009873245.2). Classification (NCBI taxonomy): domain Eukaryota; kingdom Metazoa; phylum Chordata; class Mammalia; order Artiodactyla; family Balaenopteridae; genus Balaenoptera; species Balaenoptera musculus. The sequence goes on along the minus strand of NC_045786.1, from coordinate 5,091,792 downwards.
ATATATGGAATCTAAAAAAAAAAAAAAAAAAAAAGGTTCTGAAGAACCTAGCGGCAGGACAGGAATAAAGACACAGATGTAGAGAATGGACTTGAGGATACAGGGATGGGGAAGTGTAAGTTGGGATGAAGTGAGAGAGTGGCATGGAGATATATACACTACCAAATGTAAAATAGATAGGTAGTGGGAAGCAGCTGCATAGCACAGGGAGATCAGCTCGGTGCTTTGTGACCCCCTAGAGAGGTGGGATAGGGAGGGTGGGAGGGAGAAGCAAGAGGGAGGGGATATGGGGATATATGTATACATATAGCTGATTCACTTTTGTTATACAGCAGAAACTAACATAACACACCACTGTAAAGCAATTATACTCCAATAAAGACGTTTAAAAAAAAAATTGTGTTTAACTGAATGAATGTGTAATTTATAGATCTTTTGTTAACTTTAAGAACATGGCACTTTTAAATTTTTAAATTTAAATTTTTTAAATTTTTAAATTAAACTTTTAAATTTAATAAATTAATAAAGAATATTTGGATAATATTTTTGATATAAAACTTTGGTCACTAAAATTAGCTCTTATACATTTTTAAATGGCTAGGGATCATCAGGTGTGTAAATGAGTTCAGATAATGTTGAGTATGGAGGAGTTTTTGCCAACTCCACTCAATACTCTGTAGTGACCAATATGGGAAAGAATCTACAAAAGAGTGGATACATGTGTATGTATAACTGATTCACTTTGCTGTACAGCAGAAACTAACACAACATTGTAAATCAACTATACTCCAATAAAAATTAATTAAAAAAATAAATTTGTGAAGGTGATATGAAATGTGTTTGTGAATAAAAATAGCTACATAGCTCTTGGTCAAAAAAAAAAAGATACATTATGTACATGGGAACAAAGGTAAGAATGACAACAAACTTCTCATTGGAAACAATGTTAAGTCACAAGAGAGTGGAGTAACATATTCAAAGTACTGAAAGAACATATACTGTCAATCCAGCAAAAAACATTTTTTTAATGATGGTGATATAAAAACTTTTTCAAACATATAAAAACCGAAAGAATTTATCACCAGCAGTCCAGCCCTACAAGAAATATTAAAGGAAATCCTTCAGAGAAATAATACCCAATGAAAATGCAGATCTACACAAAATATAAAGAGCACTGAAAATGGTAAATATGTGGGTAAATATAAAAAATTTTCCTTAAGAAATTTTAGAAAAGTAACTGACAGTTTAAAGCAAAAAATATAATATGTGCAGTTTATAATATATGTAGAAGTAAAATGTGTGACATTAAATATAAATGATATAAACACATCAATAAAAGGCAGATGTTCAGATTACATAAAAAAGCAAGACCCAACTATTTGCTGCCTATAAGAAAGCTACTTGAAGTATAAAGAAACAAATAAGTTCAAGGTAAAATGATATGCTAAAAGAGATATGCTAATTACATAATTAAAAATAGCTGGAGTGGCTATAATATCAAAGTAGATTTCAGAGAAAATAATATTACTAGGGATAAAGAGGATAATTTCAGAATGATAATGAGGTCATTTATCAAGAGAACCAAAGCAAAAATGAATAAAACTTCAAGAAGAAATAGTTAAATCCACAGTTATAGTCAAGAATTTAACACTCTTCTCTCATTAATTGACAGAACAAGTACACAGAAAATCAGAAGATACACAAGACTTAAATACCAATATCAACCAACCTGACCTAACTGACATTAGTAGAACACTGCACCCAGCGACATCAGAATACACATGCTTTTCAAGTGCACACAGAAAATTTACCAAGAAAGACCATGTTCTAGTCCATAAAAATAAAAGTCTCAATAAAGTGAAATGGATTAAAATCATACAAAGTATGTTCACTGACCACACTGAAATTAATTTAAAATAATCTACAGTAATATATCTGGAACAATTCAGAAATATTTGAAACTACATAATATACTTCTAAATAACTTTTGGTACAAATAAGAAACAAAAGTCAAAGTATTCTGAACTGCATGAAGAACAAAATATAACATATCAAAATACGTGGAAAGCAGCTTTTGGAGGAAAATCTACAGCATTAAACTCCCATGTTAAAAACAAAAATAAGTCTCATGTTAATTACCTTAAGCAACCATAAAAATGAAATCCAATGACCCTTACTTCACACCATAAACACACACACAAAATTAACTCAAAGTGGCTCATAAGACTAAATGTAAAACCTAACAAAGCATAGGAGAAAATCTTAGTGACCTTGGGTTTGTCAAAGATTTCTTAAATTTGAAACAAAAGGTACAAACTATAAAATTAAAAGATCCATAAATTAGATTTTAGTGAAATTAAAAACTTTTGTTGTTCAAAAGACACTATTAAGAAAATGAAAAGGCAAACCTCAAACTGAGAGAAAATAGTTGCAAAACATATATCTAACAAAAGATTTGTATCGGTAATTTATAAAAATTCTCTTATAACTCCATAATAAAGCAATCCCATCAAAAATAGTCAAAATATTTGAATAGACACTTCACCAAAGAAGATACATAGAAGGCAAATAAACATCTGAGAAGATAATCATAAGGGGAATTCAAATTAAAATCATGAGACACAACTATACACCCAACATAATGTCTAAAATTAATAAAGACTGACCATACAAAATTTTACCAAAGATGTGAGGTAACTACAACTGGAAAATAGTTTGGTAGTTTTAAAAAGTATTAGACATGCATAGACCATGTGACCCAGCGGTTCCAACCCTAGATATTGGCCCCAAAGAAATGAAAATATACGTCCACACAAAGACTTGTGCATGAATGTCCATGATAGCTGTATTTGTAACAGCCAAAAACTGGAGACAACTAAAATGTATCTCAATGGGTGAATGGATAAACCAATCGTGGTACATCCATATAATAGATTTCTACTCAGTAAATAGGGGAATAAATACACTATTGACGCACAAACAACAGGAGTGAGTCTTAGCATTGAGAGTAAAAAAATGTTGAGTAACATTTAGCATGTTGAGTAAAAAAAAAGCATAAGAAAAATTTTGGGATAATGGTTGTGTATATCATCTTGATTGTGAAGATGGCTTTATGAGTGAACACAGGGCTTTAGAGTCAGACATACGAGATTGAATGCTGGCGCTACTCTTAGAATGTAACCGTACAAAAGTTACTTACCTATTTGAGTCTCATCTTGTATATTTATTTGTTATGTGAGGATAAGAATATGTGTCAAAGGCTTGTCTTGTTAAACATGATATCATATGTAAAGTACTCAGCATAAAGTATGGTGCCTCATAGTTGGCACCATACAAATGTTCACTTCCATGTATGTATTTTCTTCTCCTATTCCTTTGTACCGTGTCTCCCCTTCTGTAAAACCTACCTCCTTAGCACTATTATTTTTCTGCCAAAGGATGTCTGTCCTCTCCCTCTTGGAACAAAACAGGAAATCCGTTTTGATGTTAGTTTAGAACTTTTACTCTTTTTAAATTAACATATGTTATTCATTCTCTCCTGACTTTAATTTTGCTTCAGATTGTGAGTTGTTAACCAGGCTCTTCGTTTATGGCATACTTGGTAGCTACGGTCCCTGCAAGATCCTTTTCTTGAATTATTCATTTTATCCCTTTACTTATTCCTTTATCTCTAAACCCACTCCCATTACCCCCTCCTAAATTGGCACTCTTCTAATATTTAATATATGCCCTTTAGTATGTATGTACACATGTACGCATGCGTATATGTAAGTATATATATATATGCTTTAACGTATATTTCAATGGCATTGTGCTATAGCTCTTATTTTCCCCTTTCTGCTGTATTTTAAGGACTTATCCTAGCTCTATACACATGCAGTAAGTTGCTTCTAACTGATATATTCCATACTACGTGTTTATCAAAGTTACCTCATTGACTCCCTTAGAGATGGGTACCTGTGTAACCAACTTCCTGCTACCGCAAACAATAATGAAATAAATATCTTAAATCTTGTCTCCTTGTGGACCTACAAAGGAAGTTCTCTGGGACATAGGTCTGAAGGTGGGATTGCTGGGCCATAGGCCAAATAATTAATTTTACTAACTCAGTACTTCGAGACTGCTTTCCAAAATGGTTGAATCAGTTTATACTTCTACTGGCATTTGGAATTAACAATCTTATGAATTCTTAGCAATATAATATATCTCATTTTAATTTTCATTTCTCAGCTATTAGTAAGTTTGAGCATCACTTTCTATTCTTATTAGCTACTCAGCTTTTCTCTTTGTAGATCACGTTCTTATTCTTTGCTCATTTTTATATTGAGTTTCCTGTCTTTCATTTGTTGATTTGTAGTTCCCGGGAATGTTTCTATAATAATGTCATTAATTTTATGCATTGCTAAAAGCTATTCTAGTCTGTCACTCTCTATTAGCTTTAAGGTGTTGTTCACTGACTAGAAAATTCTTCATTTTAACGTAGCCATAGCCATCATTTCTCAACCTGATTAAGACATTATTTGGGGGTTATGTTTAAGGGGTACAGCCCCTTACCTACATTTTGTTCTATTAGCTTTGCAGTCATCTTTTAATCACTCTTTAATCTACCTGGAGTCCAACTTGTTCTATGGTGCAATGTAGGAATTTGTTTTTTTCTCTATTATGAGCCAGTGTTGCAATACCATCTGCTAAAGAGTTGATCTTTTCTCCATTATATAAAATAAAGTGATGCATCTCTATCATATACCACACTTTTTTTGGTAAAAAGAAGAATGCTCCTGGAAGGGTGATGCCCCAGATGAGATGGGCAAGAAAAATATCCCTGGCCATCCATCTTCAGGAGGGTAATGGTAACTGCTCACTATGGATTCAGCCTTCTGAAGCCACATGCAAGTAGGAAACCTTGAACTCACCCAGGGGCTCTAAAGGGATTTTTAAAAACCAAGAATAAAGAAAGAAATAGTCTTATTAGGTCAAGTGCTTCAGATATTTCCTGTGAATTCCTGCAATTCCTTCAATGTTTAGTAGCAAAACAATGTGTTTCCATGTCATGTTACATACATAAAATGCTTTTAATGTCATAACTATACTACATATTGCATCACACTTAGCTGTTTAGAATGTGAGCAGACCTGTTATCCACAAAGCTTTCCAATTTTCCCAAAGCGTTTGGAAATCCATGGAATGATTTAGGGTGCTTGACATGATATAGTATTTAACTGGTAAATTTTTTGTAAGCAAGGAAAAATCTTGTCCCAAACAGGTCTGATTTATGGCTTACTTCAGTATTCTATACACAGTAAGTCCTCAAAAAAATGTCCTTGGCTGATTACCTGGCTGAGTGCCCAAATATTCACTGGGTTGGAATTTACATGCAGAAGGAAATCTTCCTTCGTGAAAGTCATGATCTATTTGCATTTGCCTTTTGTTAGGAGGAAAAAGCACCAGAGACTTCAAGGACTATTATAGTGTATAAAACTTAACTCCATGCAATTATTCATGGAGCCCTTCCCAGGGCCATACAGCATTATTATATGCTTAAATAAATATTCCTGCCTTACCCTTGGATTTCAATAGAAACTATTTTGGATTCTTGTTATTCACTTACATTGCCCCATTGATTCTAAACAACAAGTAGAAAATGGAATCAAGCAAGCCAGTATGTCCCTTAGAAACTGGTGGTGGGTGGTATCACGAGCTGGAGTCCTAACTAAGAGTTTAGTACTGGCTAGCACCAGTACTCAGACTTTCCATTTTCCATGCCTATAGATGTACTTGAAGTTAAAGAGGAGAAGATCAAATCCACCCATGTAACAACATTTAACCAGTGCTCATTACACCCAGGGATTTCTTGAGTGTCATGGTCAGACTTGGTTAATCTCTAAATCTACAGGATGGAGTTCAGAGTTTCTCTTTTTGTTTGGATCTAAAGAACTGTGACTTACTAGTTCCAATTCACATAGCTGATAGGTTACATTATAACATTTCCTCTCTGGCGGAGGATGACCGTCCACATGTTCCATTGTGATGCACCAATAATGTTCTTCTGTTACAAAACAGAATTTTTTTTGGCTTTCTAAAATATAATAGAACATGAATTTTGATAATGTCACATGAACTCCATCCTCCCACTCCCTTTATTTCTCCACAATAAAGAAACCCTGAGGACACTACAGATGGTGAAGGAGAGTTTCACGCAATGGCAGGTAACTGCAAGCTCTTGTGATTTCAACTCAGGAAAGAGATAGAAAGAGCGCACGTGTTCTTTGCGACCTAGGCTTTTGGCTAATGTGAACCTAGCTGGGATGGTTGTAAAAACGTCAACATGCTTTGAGGCTGGCAACACAAACATTAATACAAATGTTAAACAAGAAACCAACTTTGGTTGTGTCCATGGGAAAAGATCTACAAATGTTCTCCACAACTTAAAAGTTTTTCTACTGGCATTTAACCGGAACACGGGTATCATTAGGACAATGTTCCTTGCTCTCACACCATTTTGAATATTTCCGAAATCCTTATCAGTGACACTGAAAAGTTTACTGATGTTTTGATACTCTAGACAAAATATCCAAGGTTAAAATGGGAAGTTACGTGGGAAAAACTTAAGTAGGCTCTAAATGTCCTAATCATATGTAATCTTTATTAAATAACTTATAAAGTCTCCATATTGTATATCTAATGATTTATTTCACTGTATTCTATTATTTTTACTCATCAATCATGTATTTCCCATGTCATCAAAAAGAAAAGTTTATGTCTCTACCCAGCAGAAAACATTTTGAGGGAAACATTTTACTAAACTATAAAATATTAGAGTGTTCTGATCTATTTTTCATAATCATTGCTAGTAACATGATAGAAACATTACCAATCCTGAGAGCAGATTTTCAGAAATTAATTAAACCCATTAGAAGCAGTAGAAAACAGTCATTTATTTGTCACTACACAAAGAAAGAAAAATGAATTAGACTTTAGGTAACTAAAAGCACGTTCCTTTTAGAAAATATCTCCATATGAATTTTGCAATCAATTTATGGCAGTAATAGGTTTCATTTGCTATAGAAGAACAAATGAAAATGTAAATTAAGAATGGCATCACAAATGGCAACTACAATCAAATTAAAAATGTACTTTATCAAAATAAACAATTTACAGCAGAGTGTTCCTACAAGTGAACCCTGAATAGAACAATAATCTGGCAAAGGTAAGAATTCAGAATTATATTCGTAATTAATTTTTCATGCTGCTCAGTCTGCTCTGCTCCTATTTCTGCTCGTCTCGTGCTGGTACCAAGACGAGCACGAGAGTGTGCACGTAATTACTTATTTAAGTCAAATACCTTATGCAATGGATGCACTTATGACCTGTATTAACATGTATCATGAGGATGTAAGGGAGTTTTGCGAAATGCTAATATTCAATGTCTCCTTAAGCTTTATTTTATATTGATGTCTTATTTCTCATGTAAATGTACACTTTTCCTTATGAGGATTAAGTTTCTCTGTGCTTTAGTTCTTACAACTTTCCTATGAAATCAATCAGCTTGGTATTATTCCCACTTCACAGATGTGGGCCTAAGCCACCACCACCATGTGCTATATCCTACCCTCATGGGGCAGATCTTGGGGCAAAGACCATGATTTACCTTCAAACAGCCTCGTTTTCATGAATCAGAATCAAGTGGACAGGGCTTCCCTGGTGGCGCAGTGGTTAAGAATTCGCCTGCCAATGCAGGGGACACGGGTTCGAGCCCTGGTCCGGGAAGATCCCACATGCCGCGGAGCAACTAAGCCCGTGCGCCACAACTACTGAGCCTGCACTCTAGAGCCCGCGAGCCACAACTACTGAAGCCCACGCGCCTAGAGCCTGTGCTCCGCAACAAGAGAAGCCACCGCAATGAGAAGCCCGCACACCGCAACGAAGAGTAGCCCCCGCTCACCGCAACTAGAGAAAGCCCGCAAATAGCAACGAAGACCCAACTCAGCCAAAAAAAAAGAATCAAGGGGACAGCCTTCTCCCCATCATATTCCCTCTACCTAGAATCTTCTTCATTTGGTAAAGCCTTACTCCCTTTCTAGGCTTAATTCAGAAACCAGCTCTTCTCTGAAATAGACTCCACTGAAATCGACCGAATGATTCCTGCCTCTGTTCCCCATAGCTTTTGTGAGAACACTGAGCACACCCTTTCGTTGTTCACAACACCACATCTGTTTCTTCCTGCGTGAGTTAGTCTTTTTTTAATTTTTTAATTTTTGGCCGCACCGCACGGCTTGTGGGATCTTAGGTCCCCGAGCAGGGATCGAACCCGTGCCCACTGCAGTGGCAGCATGGAGTCTTAACCACTGGACTGCCAGGGAAGTCCCCAGGACTTAGTCATTTTTATACCCCTCTCGCGGAGCCTAGGAAAGGGTCTAGCGTGAAGCAGCTGTTCAACAACCTTAGCAAAGTAAATTGTATGAGTGACCGCCACAGACAAAAGGTAAGTAGAATTGTAACTATTCTTGCCCTTGAAGTAAATCCTGTCAGTGGGAGAGGAAAAGGCTTAAGAGTGAGATAGGAAGTTAATATATATATTAAAGAGTGATTTTTAAATGTAGATAAAGGAGGAAAAGGATTGGCCTAAATCCAACCACGACATCAGCACAGCTCAAGACACAAGTGAATGTAATTAGAGGCGTAAGGTGTTCATTCCTGCATAACCACGGGTTTCTTGTTTAATTACACAGTTTTCTTATATGCCCTCTTTAAGACAGAAAGAAAGGTGGGAACGATATTACGGATAATAGAGGCTCCTGCCAGAGAAAGAATTCCAGTGGACACTGGCAGTTCAGCTGTTCTCTTCAGAAAGAGTCTTCAAGACAGCCTGCCTTTTTATTATGTCTGGTGAAGGTGAAAATGGCTGTTAAAAATATCAACGAGGAGATATTCATGGAGTCCCTACCTCATGCTAAATACTTGCGGAAAGTTTTCACAGATTATCAGATTCTCCTAATATGAGTTAGAGATCATGGTCCCCATTTTACAGGAAGGGAACTGAAGATCAGAACAATGAAATGAGTTGCTGAGACTGCAAACCTAGTGCCAGAGCTTTGATCCAACCAAATTTCGGGACTCTTCCTACGACACCCTACAACCCCCTCTTTCGGTGTTTGGAACATTGACACTCACCTACTGCATTGTGTGAACATGATTCCCGTTTAAAGACATCTGGTTTAGGCTATTTCACATTTGCTAAATTGTAATCTGAGGATTCCTTTCACGTGAAGCTGGAGAATTTGTCTGTACTCCTTGGGCATCTCATGGAAACCGCGCTTAGGTAACTTGTTATCGTAGTAGTGATGGCTGACAGGTGTGTTCTCTCCAGTTTTAGAGAAGGGCCAGAATCCATAGAGTTTCACGTTCTCGCACAGTTCAACTGCCACACTTGTGATCATCAAGCCGGAGGACAGACGATACTCGGTCACACCTTTAGTCCTCCAGAAGAGGGCAAGGTTTTTCAGGTACTTGGGATGGAAAAATAAAACTCTTTGTCTTGCTTTAGACTCCTTCAGTGTGTAGTATACCTTAAAAGAGGCCGCAGTGTTGGCCCTGAAGGAAAATGCTGGCAGAAGGACGAATGCATCTCCATAGGTTGCAACGTCCTCCAGAAATATTGCTTTCTTTTCCTTTAAGTTCCCATATCTGCCAAATTTTTAAAACATCATGATTTTAACAGTAATCATCAAAGGAGCAGTTTTGGTAACATGAGGCTGAATTCACCATCGGCCAAAAAACAGAACCATTTATATCACTGTATATAAAAGAGACAAACTGCAGACTCAGAGAAAACTCATGTTAAGTAAGCATCTTGTAAATATCAGGGGTGAGGTCTTCATTTCTCCTTCTTGGCATATCTAGGCTTTCATTTCTACCTTTTTTTTTTTTTCATTTCTACCTTCTTATGGGGCAATACCCTTACTGGACATACATTTTTTATATTATTTTATCTTCCAACTCAGTAATTTTTTCCTAAGGTTGCTTTTTAATGATGAATTACCTTCCAAATGTATAATGCTGAAATGTTTTCTCAAACATAACACACTCTTAAAATATCTGTACATTAAAAAAAATTCATTGAGCTGTACATTTGTATATACATGTTATTATAAAATAACAGTTTCCTTTAGAAAGCCTAAAATATCTATATGCATACACACACATACACACACACACACACACACACACAAGCATCTTAAATTTCCTCCATGGATTGTGATAGCTCTATGTGTTTAATTTAAATAATACCTCAGTAAATATACTGGTGTGCATGACTGCGTGTGTTTAGAAAATAAGCCTTGGGGAGACAGGTACAATATTTTATATTCTCTTAAGCTATACTAGAACTATTTGAGGGGTGTATTCTACTAATAACAATTATTAGTCACTTCAGATGAAAATAGTTGAATAAAACTATATATGGGATTTTTATTAAACAGCCAACATTTTGTAGTAGTTACATTGTGGAAAATAAAATACAGGAATTATTTTTTAGTAATAAACTGCCCGAAGTGAAAACTTGATTTTGCCAGGTTCTCCTAAGGGTTACTCTCTGAAGCTTCTAAATAGACTAAGTTTTTTCAAGAAAGCGCTATCAAGACAAGAGTAACACTAAAATTCTGAAAGGAAATCTAAAACAGGAACTTCATTATTGTTTAAAAAGTTCTCATTGGATTAGCAACATTCAGCTTATGACATTAGAAGTACAACTGGACATACCTCTTATGAGCCACAACCTAAATTACCAATATATTCTTATATATTTTCCTAAAAAGCCATTCCAGCTGTATTAGAAGTCAGTCTCAGCAACAAGATTAGTGCTCAGACTAAGAAACAGGTTAAATAATGAGAAAAATGTTCTTGAACAGTTATGTAATTTGAGGTACTTACCTTAGTCTTATGATACTGGGATTTAGCGTCACCAGGTTGGTTTTAGTGCCAACATCACTGGTAACATTTCCTGTGGTTGGGGGGAGGTTACACCTGAAATTTGGAAGGAAAACTATTCTCAAAATATAACTTGTGAAAAAAAAAAAGTACATCCACATACATCCACACATATACACGTGATCATTCTCATTTTATTGGAGAAAATTATTGTTGTTAAGAGGGTCCTCAGAATTCATCTGATTTCCATCGAAAACCGTTTAAGAAGTACTGAACTCTTAGTTGGCATTTCAATATTGGATAAAATAAATGAATTTGATAAATGCTTTCAGTATTATGTAAGCCCTTTATAAGTAACAAAACTAGAAATGACAATTACACCTTGCCTAGCTTTTGAAGAGTTCATGATCCTTTTATTAAAATTATTATTTATATTAATTAGATTCCCACGGAGGTATGATCACCAATTTACAGATTTTTAAAAATTGAGGCATTGCGACTAAGGTTATAGTGTCTGTCAGAAGCAAAGGCTATATAAAAAAAATCAAAATTTCCTGATTCCCATATGGACTGTTTTTCCACCAAATTAAGCTGTTAATAAATAAAGCCTTAATGTTCTTATAATGATGTTTTCATATTGATGTTCTCATCCTCTTTTGAGTACTATTTTCCTTTTAAATTGGAAAACAAATTAAGAATTGTAATTTTGAGTAAGTATATTCTTGTCACACAGAAAAGAGAAAGTATCATTTACAGAATTTCAAGTAGACCATTTCTTTAAAGCTATATATACAAAGGGAGCATCTCTGAGGAAGGCTGTTTAAACTTGATGTGTTCTGTAAGATGAGGTTGAAATATTCTATTCCATGCTCTATGAAATATATGAATAAATGAAACACGTACTTCTCTCACTGATAAAAAAGATACATCAGAAAACAAATATGGCACCTTGGGAAAAATAAATATTAATTTAGATAATAGGCCACAGAAATGTCTTCATTAGTGGGCTTCCTGTAACAAATCTACTTTCTAGAACAGTCTCATATTCTTTTGAAGACTCAAAGATGATTTCCAATATGGTATCATTGGAGACCCCTAGGGGAAATATTGGGTATTGTATATACACAGTACAGTAAAGCCACTCAGCGCCTATTTTTGCTCCTTACACACTTAACTGACAGCTTCCAATCTTCTAAAAAAAAAAAAAAAAAAAATGATAATCAGCTTCCAGATGGTTTTATAAACTATGAAACATGTACAACCAAAATAGATAAAGGCTTAAGAATTAAATAAATTTTAATGCCACCAACCATGTACAGCCCCAATTTGACCTTTCAGTTTGGAAGGCTAACTTCAAAAGGAACTCTATATTCAGAAAAATAGCTGGCATCAACAAATGCAGAATCTAGAAATATACCTATTTATTTTAGAGTTATAAATTAAGTAGCTGTTGAGTTTTTTGTTTTTGGGTTTTTTTTTTCCTGCTTGTTAAACCTAAACTTGTATTTCTTATATCTGCTATAAAGTAAAATGGATGTTTAGGCATAATATTCACCCCAGATGTTTTGGGAATTTTCAGTCTATAAAAAAGTCTATTACAAAAAGAATTATTTATCTTCCTTATGGTTTTTCCATACTGAGTACTTTAACAAAATAGCTAAATCATGCAGGTATTGGCCATTTTCACATTCATCATGAGCAACACATTCAATAATGGTTGGACTGCCAGGTCTGTTGTTCTGTCATTATCTTCAGCATAAAATTCTAAATGAGATTAAAGTGAGGGGGAGCTACTGATTCAGAATCGTGTTTCTTTTTCATGTGCTAAAATGGGCAGCATTAAATCAATAAAGATCAAAGGATCTCCTCTGATGTATGCAATCGGTGCTCCTGAAATAGGAAGAAACGGATTTCAACTGACTTTATAAAAAGGTGCATTTCAATTGAAATCCACCCTCACAGGGATGAATCCTCTTTCCATAATATTCTGAAAGTGGAGATGCTCTGTGGCTTGTCTTATTAGTTCAGACACACAGAGAAACCACTTTTGTTTCTGTTTTGGCAAGCTAGCTTGTATTGAGATATAAACATTTTAAAAGATCAGAATTTAGAAGCTGCATATTTTTTAAAAATTTCAGGCCAGAAACCTAAATAAACGACAACGTTGTACGGCTATACAATATCTAAGTCAGCATTTTCACAAGTATTACCTGAGAACAAAGTGTTCTTGAAATGCTCTGTTTAAAAAAAAAAAAAAAAAAGTATCCTTAATATACTGAAGGCTCTGACAAGTCCTGCAGTGAAGACCCTCTTTGACTATGATTTCATGCGGGGTTTCTGGAAAGTTAAGTGACCATAGTAACAGTCAGAGGAACTCATGATTCATTTAACACTTTTGGAAACACACTAGATAAACTGTAGGCTTAAGCAACAGAGTTCAAAGGTCAAAATTTACACAGAGCATCTTTAGCCTATTCATTTAAAATATCCAGCTCATCTTGGATGTCAAAGAAACCAATCTGACAGAGCTTACCTAAAAACAAAGTCGGATTTATCGATTTCGGCTCCGCAGAGAGACTGATGCAGAATCCCCCCATTTCCAACCACCGCACACTGATTGTAGGGGTACCCCACAAAAGGCTGAGACTATCAGGAGAAAGGGAAAAACTGCCATAAAATAGCTTTAGTTTTAGAACCATAAACATCATCAGCTTAATTCAAGTAGCTTAATTTTTACACATGCTAAGGAAAGAAAAAGAACAAGAAGCAATACCACAGCATGTTAATCAACTTATGACATCATAAAAAAATCCTGTAAACCTGTTTCATTTCTCTTGAGAGGAATATATAGCATATCATAGACAAACATAATGTAATAATACAAAATATAATACACTTGTTCTTAAAATGTACTTTAATGTATATTACATCACATAATTAAGTAAATAAATTGAGGAAGGCAAAATCCCACATGGGCCTTTCCGACAAACAGGACCATTTTCAGCCAAAAATAGAAAAAGCAATTCCAAAGTAGCATTAAATTCTCTATTCTTGGCAAGAAAATTAATAGATAATTTAGTGAAAGTTCTCTGTGCTTCTTAAATAGTTAGACCTTCCGGCTCAGTGATGACACGAGATTTATGCCTGCGATCTCTGTAAATGATCAGCCACGGTGCTTCAGGGAGGCCCAGTAACTCTGTGCTGACTTGTTTCAAATTCATTTCTAAGGCCGGAATCATTTTTGTTTCCTCCAAGGACCCAACTGGCCGACCCCAAAAGACTTCCCACTTTTACCAAATGCTCCGTGGTCTGAAACATAACTTTTCAATTTGACAGTGTACTTTGCCTTTGCTGGTCACTTTTCCGGAAGTAATGATGTGACCTTAACCAGCAGCAAGGGTGTCAGCTCAGAGTTCCGCAATGATGAAGTCCTGATTCACCTGCTTTGTCTCCAGAATGTGAGTGTAGGTCCTCAGGGGCAGAGAGCATGTTTATTACTTTTCATTTCCCCCCTCTTCTACTGCAGACCTCGCCCAGAGGATCACTGCTTTTCGATGGGTGACGACTGGCCCAATGGCCACCTGGGTGCAACCCCTGGTGCCATGTTGGAACCCAGCTGTACCAGCTTATGGGCACCAACTGGTAAATATTCAGGAATTTTGTCAGCCGATTGTGAAACCACTGGTAAATTACAATCGCCACGATGGGGATATTTACACTGCTACGAATCAGGGCACCCTCCCGCCCCGTGTACCAGCCCCACTGGCAACGCCCCAGGACCGGCGTGGTTCTGAGCTGCCCAACAGATCCTGAATCACCCTGACTCCCGTTGTGCTCCTGAATCTGCATTGGGAGAAGCCAATTGAGTGACGAGAACTCTCTTTCAGCACGTCTGCATTTGTCCATAAAAACGAAAAATCATACTGTGCTTCTGGTGCGAGAAGCACTTTCCCAGGTCGTAACTTGTTAACACATGGAATCCATCCAACAACCTTGTGAGTATTTTACAGATGGGAAAATGGAGGCATGAGTTTAAGGAAGGGCTAGAAAGCAGCAGAGCTGGGATTCAAACCCAGGCAGTCTGGTTCAGAGTCCATGGTCTTAACCACGACACATTATACAGGTGCTGTCTGTCATTCAAGGGGTGAAAGGTTAACTGAAGGATGTGCCTTATTTCCTTGCACAGATGTGACGCCCAGCAGAGTGACTGGCTCTTTAATGAATGGTTCCCACAGACTCTGGGCTCCTTCAAGTCACTGAACTTCTAGCGCAAGATGTTTTCAGACCGTGTTTACTAACCGATACCACAGTAAATTCTGAATTTTACAGACAGGGCAGAATGCAAATAGGCTCTTTATGGTACAATAGAAAAGATTACTGAGGGGAACATATCTCCAATTAAGCACTCAAAATAATGAACATTTTTCTCTGGTTTCTTGGTCAACTGGGAGGAAAAAATCCATATGCTTTGTTATCTTACGTTCAGTAAGAGTTCAAATAAATGACAATTTCAACGTTCCTTAAAATAAGGCTCCTAAGGAAACACAAATCTGGGCGACTCAACTGCCTGCTTGTTGCTAACTCTGGTTGAAAACCAGCTTCGTGGTTTTCTTTTCAAGTAACTTAGCAAAGCTTTGGAGTAAGTGACTTCACAACATTTCGTCCAAAGCATCTATTGTGATCTGCTCGCTGTGTGCCCCACAGAACAGAGCAGGGTTGGGGTGTGGGGAGCAGCCTCGGATGCTGTGTCTGTGGAAGGGAATGTTGAAGAAACACAGAAAAGTGACCTCGCTTTGCAGCTGTTACCGTATTAACTTCAGAATTTCCTCCCCCTAGTTTTAAAAAGTCAGTATTAATCTGGAAAATGGATGCTGTTAATTGCATCCAGAACTATCAAGCCTATGCTAAGTTATTCTTTTCAAGGTGCCAATCAGAAGCAAAGAAATACCTGCAGCTCCTCTGTTCTGACCAGCCTAAAGCAAGGAGAACACTAGCAAAAATGGCAAGGGTGAAAGAGTTGCTCTCTGTGGAACTCCCCAAGGTCTTCCCTGATAAGGGATATAAATATTCTTTAGTTGCTATCTTTTCAGCTATTGGTAATTTCAGTGCATCACGAGGGGATTTTCAGAATGCCGTATGAGTTATTTTTTTGGTCCCCGTTCCCTTCCGTAAAATGTGCGATATTTTTTCACTAACCTTTTATATTGATTTTTCGTTCATTCCCAGAAAATTATACTTCCTTTGAATTGTAATATTAAAAAAAAAATTGGAACAACTTACATGACAATAAAATAGTTGAAACAAGTCAAAGGTCCAGCAAAATGGAATTAATTATAAGAAGTGAATATTCTACAGTTGGTAAACTGCAGATATAAAGCGATCCCATTTTGACCACTGACTTGGCCTAATTGCTTTTCATCAAATCATAAAAAGATGCCTGAGAGTGTAGTTCATCAGCAGTGGGATATTTTCAGGAGAAAAATTCCCCCCAAGTTTGGATTTATATTGTAATGATACAGTATCATTACTCATTAGTTTAAATAACAAATATGTAATGAATGCATCTGTGCACTGGGGAATGTTCTAGGAGCTTGGGATACATAAGAACACAATAGATAAAAATCCCTGTCTTGTGGAGGTTATGTTTATGGACCGCAAATTCTTATGTATTTACTTCCCAAAGATTAGCCACATAAACCTACAGTTCTTTGTGAAGGAATTGATTTAGTCACTGAAACTGACAACTGGAGGAGTCTTATTGCAGGTGAAAAATGGTCATCTTCCCAAGCCCTGGTAATTACTATGCAGAAAGCCCAAGTACCTCATCTCATTCAAGGATGAGTCATGAAGACTCAAGGGCTGGAAGAGCTTATCATTTAAGATATAAATACCATTCCCCGCAGAGCCACAAGTATTCAAAACTGCCTTCTGAAAAGGGACTGCCATACATATCTTACACAACACAACAGTGTGGCATTTTAATGAATTAACTGCTCCATTCTTATATCTTAATCTGAGCCAACATTCACCTTAAATGGTGACACAAACCACAAGAAATTCTCACTCACCACTGGCAACATATCAAAAATGTTCTCTCTGATTTGGATTTCACTTTTACTTTCCACCTCGTAACTCATGTTAGTCCCGACGGGAGTGTTATTTTGAGAAACAATGAAGTTTTGAACGGCATCACAACACGAAGCAAGTTTCACTCTGCGAAGGATAAGGATAAAAGTGAGTCAAGGAATAAGATTAAGAAACCCAAAATAGAGACGACGATGGAAAACGCAGGAGAGGATTTTGCCATACTGACTTTCAGAGAGAAGATACCTCATTCGCAAAGATGACATTTTTATCTCATTCCATTCTAACTGTCACTGGATGGTGCAAGAGTGCTGTGGTAGGATTAAATAGCAAAGAACATTAACGTACTTACACTCAGGTAGGGACCAAGTCACCCATAGGAAATACTGATTATATAATGGTTTAAATACAAAGACTTCTTTCTCATGATAATGTTGTAACAACAAAGAGAAAATGACAGAATACCTTCTAATTATTTTATTAAACAGTACAGAAACTAAATTAAGACCAGTGTCACAAATCATCACCAAAGCAATATGTAATCATTTATTATGAGACAAGTTCAATGAAAAGAAGCATCATTCAATACAGTGATTTTTTTTGAGCTTCACTGAGGTGTAATTCACAAATACGTATGGGGAATTCCCTGGCGGTCCTGTGGTTAGGACTCTGCGCTTCCTAACAGGGGGTCTGGGGTTCGATCCCTGGTCGGGGAACTAAGATCCCACAAGCCTCATGGTGCGGCCAAAAAAAAAAAAAATTCACAAATACAAATTGTTTATGTTCATGGTTTAATATGCATACATACTGTGCAATCATCACCATAACCAAGCTAATCAACATGTCCATCACCTCGCATAGTTATCTTTTTCCTTTTTCTTCTTTTTTTTATAGTAAGAATACTTGAGATTTACCCTCTTAGCAAATTTCAAGTATGCAATACAGTACTGCTAACCATATCTACACTGCTGTACTTTAATAGAGTGAATTTTTAAATGACATGAATTTAAAGCTGCCATTCTTTACAGAAAGCCCAGAAAAGTGTAATTTAGTACTGAGCTATATTTTGAAACTATTCCTATGGAGTGAAACCTTATTGTCAGAATGCAGACCCAGAAAGGTTCTGCCAGGGGTTGTCGGAATTTGCCCCCAACCTCTGGCAGGTGAATCCAGAACCACTCAGAATTTATATTTTGCTTATGTAATTCTCCGGGGATGTAGACTCCGTAGCGTCTCTTGATAATTATTCCACAGCTTAATCAACCCTGAAGTCAAGAGACTCTCTGATTTGCACAACTGAACTCTCTTCACTTAAATCCACCTCCCTGGTTAGTTTTTCATAGAATCTCTCCATAAAAAAACACTTCACGTAATTGAAAATGGTAATCATCAAGCAAAACTTGAACCTTTTCAATTCTGAAGCATTTAGAGAATTGCCTCTTCTCTCAGATTTTCTCCATAAGACCAGTTTTTGCATTAATGTCACCTTGTTCATCTTTAAACCTTTACTAATTTCTCCATTTTACTTAAAAATATTTATTAAAGTTGGACCCCACCATAGCACAAGGAACAGTGACTATTCAGCAGACAGAGCTGACTGTGGTCAGTACTGATACCCTAAATTCTGAACTGGCCCTTTCCCATCGCATATTTTTTTTTTACTGGTTTTTGGTCCTGAAGGGTATACTTTTATATATGTTCCTACTGAATTTGGTTCTTTTGAAAGAATACAATGCTCTAATCTGTCATAGTCATTTTGAATTATATTCCAGTCTTCGTGAATGCCAGTAATTCTCAGGGTATGAAAAGTCAGTGCTGTGATATTATTTGTACCCTAAAAATCAAGATTTTCAAATTAGTTCGTATCAGTTAGCTGATATTATTAAAATAGTACATTCTTACTTGAATTCTATCACCTGCTTATTATTTCTCTTTGCATTTCAGAACCTACCATTTCTAATAGCTCATGGAGACCAACAAAAGAAAAAATTGAAAATGAAATGATGTGTAGTCAAAAATATGACACTAAGTATTTGTAATTATAAATTTAATTTCATAACAATTCATGTGACATATTGCAAACTCAGAAATCCTTATGCGTTTATAATTTTAAATGTCTCTTTTATGCGGCATGTTGAGAAAGGCAATGGAATAGATTCTCATTTACCTTTTACAAGTAACTTAATTTCTCTAAGTATATTTGGTGCTTGAAAGAATATTGCATCACACAAAAAAACCACTAAGCAGGGTTTCCCTGGTGGCGCAGGGGTTTAGAATCTGCCTGCCAATGCAGGGGACACAGGTTCAAGCCCTGGTCCGGGAAGATCCCACATGCCGCGGAGCAACTAAGCCCGTGCACCACAACTACTGAGCCTGTGCTCTAGAGCCCACGAGCCACAACTACTGAGCCTGCGCTCTACAGCCCGCAAGCCACAACTACTGAGCCCGCGTGCCACAACTACTGAAGCCTGCACGCCTAGAGCCCATGCTCCGCAACAAGAGAAGCCACAGCAATGAGAAGCCCGCGCACCACAAGGAAGAGTAGCCCCTGCTCGCCGCAACTAGAGAAAGCCTGCACGCAGCAACGAAGACCCAACGCAGCCAAAAATAAAATAAATAAATAAATAAAAATTTAAAAATGCAATTATTAGGGAAAAAACCCACTAAGCAAAGTACCCTTTGTGGGTTTTTAAATAGTTTTTTTTCTGGGAGTTCCCTGGTGGTCTAGTGGGTTGGATTCAGCGCTTTCACTGCTGTGGCCCCGGGTTCAGTCCCTGGGCAGGGAATGGAGATCCTGCAAGCTGTGCAGTGTGGCCAAAATTTTTTTTAAAAATTGTTTTTTTCTGAAACTATGTTTTCAATTATTATATTATAAAACTTTCAAACCCTCAGGAAAGTTGAAAGAAGTGGACAATGAGCATGTGAGTAACGACCAGCTAGACTCTACAAGTGATTTTTTACTATATTTGCCTGGTTGTGTATTTATCCATCAATCCATTTTTATTGTTGTAGTTATTGCAATTCAACGTAAATTACAGGTATCAGTACAGCTCACCCCTAAATACTTCAGCACGTATATCATTATTTTGTATTTTGGGGTAGAATTTACATACAATAAAATCCCAAGTGCATTCAATGAGTTTTGATAAGTGCATATACCCCTGTAACCCAATCCCCTGTCAAGATACAGAATGTTATCAACCCCACTGGATAATTCCCTCAAATTCTTTCCCAGTCCACTTCCAGCCCTCCCCCGCCTCAAGGCAACCACTTTTGTGATTATTTTTTTACCAAACATTAGTATTGCCTGTTCCAGAATCTATATAAACATATACATAAATCTATATAAATATAAATCTATATAAATCATATTAAAACAACATTGTAAATCAACTATACTCCAATAAAAATGTTTTTAAAAAATTAATTAATTTTTTAAAAAAAGAATCATTTGCATATACGCTTTTGTGTAAGGCTTCTTTCACTTGGCATAAATGTTTTTGCAATTCATGTATGTTGCCATGTATGTCAGTAATTTGTCCCTTTTTTTGCTGGAGTAGTGTTGCACTGTCTGAATGTACCAGAATTGATTTAGCCATCCCCCCTGCACTTTTAAAGAAATCACTATCAAAAATCAATGTTAAATACCTAATCACTCCTAATAACATCCCAGGAAAAACATCGGAATAATTATCCAAAATGTCATTTCTGCAGCCTGTGTTGGGTCACTGACTAATGGGACATTGTAAGCCTTTATAGTTAGTGGCAGAATTATAAATGTATGCTCTTTGTCATTTCCCAGGTCACCTGCATGGTAAAGATCCCCATGATAGCCAGTGTTAGTATACAGCTGAGATGCTTAGAACAAACAAAACAAAATGGAATTTTATTTCTATTATTCCATTTCCCATCATCCCTAAAAACAGAGTCAGTTCTAATCCTTGGTGACTCCAAAGTCAACTAGATGTGCTCACAATAATGGGCATGGCAATTTCCCCCTTCCTGTGTAAAAAGAGCAAGAGACATTAAGAAATGAAGGACACTTGGTATTCACTAGATGTGACAGTGAATTTCACCTGTCAACTGAGCCAAGCCAACGCCCAGAGAGCTGGTAAAACTATTTTTGGGGGTGTCTGTGAGGATGTTTCAGGAAGGATTAGCATTTGAATTGGTAGATGGAGTCAAAAAGCTCGCCCTTTCCAACGCATAGTAAATATCCAAGCAGATCAGCATTCACAAACTCACCCTGGTAAAGCACTGGACACTCTCCAGAGCATTTTCACACCTATTATGACATCTGATGCCCACAACAACCAGGGAGATAGAAAATATAATTATTCCCATTTTATTTATTTATTTTTTAAAGTAGTAAGTAGTCTTATTTATTTATTTTTGGCCGCGTTGGGTCTTTGTTGCTGCGCGAGGGCTTTCTCTAGTTGTGGTGAGTGGGGGACTACTCTACACTGCGGTGCTCAGGCTTCTCGTCGCGGTGGCTTCTCTTGTTGCAGAGCACAGGCTCTAGGCGCGCAGGCTTCAGTAGTTGTGGCACACGGGCTCAGTAGTTGTGGCTCATGGGCTCAGTAGCTGTGGCACACGGGCTCAGTAGTTGTGGCTTGCGGGCTCTAGACAGCAGGCTCAGTAGTTGTGGCACGGGGGCTCAGCTGTGGCACACGGGCTCAGTAGTTGTGGCTCACGGGCTCAGTAGTTGTGGCTCGCAGGCTCTAGAGTGCAGGCTCAGTAGTTGTGGCGCACGGGCTTAGTTGCTCTGCAGCATGTGGGATCTTCCTGGACCAGGGCTTGAACCCACGTCCCCTGCATTGGCAGGCAGATTCTTAGCCACTGCGCCACCATGGAAGCCCCCATTCCCGTTTTAGAGATGAGAAAACTGGAGTTGAGAGAGTTTACGGGTTAGAAACAAGGCGCCCAGGTTGTTCATGACTCCAGCTTATGTCTTTTGACATTCACTTCTTTGCAGTTTATTTTTTTATTTTTTTTTTAATTTTTATTTTTTGAACATCTTTATTGGAGTATAATTGCTTTACAATGGTGTGTTAGTTTCTGCTTTATAACAAAGTGAATCAGTTATACATATACATATGTTCCCATATCTCTTCCCTCTTGCATCTCCCCCCCTCCCACCCTCCCTAACCCACCCCCTCTAGGTGGTCACAGAGCACCGAGCTAATCTCCCTGTGCTATGCGGTTGCTTCCCACTAGCTAGCTATTTTACATTTGGTAGTGTATATTTGTCTATGCCACTCTCTCACCCTGTCACATCTTACCCTTCCCCCTCCCCCTATCCTCAAGTCCATTCTCTAGTAGGTCTGTGTCTTTATTCCCGTCTTGCCACTAGGTTCTTCATAACCTTTATTTTCCCTTAGATTCCATATATATGTGTTACCATACTGTATTTGTTTTTCTCTTTCTGACTTACTTCACTCTGTATGACAGACTCTAACTCCATCCACCTCACTACAAATACCTCCATTTCATTTCCTTTTATGGCTGAGTAATATTCCATCGTATATATGTGCCACATCTTCTTTATCCATTCATCCGATGATGGACACTTAGGTTGCTTCCATGTCCTGGCTATTGTAAATAGAGCTGCAGTGAACATTGTGGTACATGACTCTTTTTGAATTATGGTTTTCTCAGGGTATATGCCCAGTAGTGGGATTTTGCTTTTTTGGCTTCAGCCCCAAGCTCAGCTTCTGTTTCTGCCTGGCCTCCGGGACCTGGGCACTTATTTTCTTGCTTTTGGCCTCTGGTTTCCCTCCACATCCTGACTTCTCATCTCTGCCCTCAGGCTTTGCCCAACAGATAAGGCATCGTACCCTGAACCTGCCAGGGTAGGATTAAGGTTAGGGTTACGGTTAGGGTTTTGTCCCCATTGAGGGGCTAAGTAATCTGGGGAAAGAACGGGATGCAGAACTCTGTGCTCTGCCTAGAATTAGGCTGGTTAATTTTCAGGCAACTCAAAGTCATTCCTTGTTGGACCTCTGAAGCGTGTTGCCAAACACGATTTGACCAGCCGTCTTGAAAGGGAGGGACAAGCCACAGACAGTTCCTGTAAAGGTAAGTCCTTTTCTACTGCAGATGATGCATAGGAAGACTGCAACCTACTATTTTTAGTAAAATATTCATTGTAAGCTAGGAAAATGATATTAAACTAACAATAATAATAATAATAGTGATCAAGTATTGAGACTTTAACATATAATGGACTCTGTACTGAACATTCTACGTATTGAAAATTCATAAAAACTCATGAAAGAAGGTATTACCCATCTTTATCAAACTGATAAAGAGACTGGCTGGGAGAAGTGACTTAACCTAATAAGAACGATAATGATGCTACAAATCACCAATTGCCCAGGTCCCTCTTGTCCAAAGTAAAATGGTCCCTAGTGGGAACTCAGCATTCATAGGGAGATCAAATATAAAATCAACGACTATGGAAAACAAACAAAAGGTCAATAAAATAAGACACATGAAGCCAATGTGAAGCTGAGCCTATGCTCTGAGCCCAGAAACCTGAGTATACTTTCCAGCTCCTGGTTCCTATACTGAGCCCTGACTCATTTTAGAACCATCTAGAAAGATTCTTGTTCTTCCTGATGAAGATGTTTTCCCATCAATATTTTGCACTCTATAGAATACATGGATCACAGGTAACCAGGGCTATAAATTAATCCCACACACAAAATTCCAATCCATACTTGTGATCAGTGTTATGAAGGAGAATCTCATCACAGGACAGCAGCAATGACTTCATCAGGGTGTTCAGGGAAGGCCTTCCTGAACAAGAGATAACGGATGTGGGATCTGAAAGGTTAGTGCACATGAACAGGGGCATGGGGGGCAGAAGGGACAGAGCTGTCAAGCCTCCGGGGCTGAAGCAAGTATCAGACATTTGATGAGACAGAAGACCAACGCAATGGAGCAAAAAGAGCCAGGCGGAGTGTGGTGTGAGGTGAGGCCGGAAAAGGAGGTAGTGGCCAGGAAATATAGGGCCTTAAAGGGAGTTTAAGTCTCAGTTTTGAATGCACACCCTCCGGCCCCGCAAAACAACACCACCACCCAGCAGATTCCAAACAGGTTGGGGCAGGGGTAGGCTTGGTGGAAGTGAGTTGTCACCACCCATCATCACTCAATTTCCATTTAAAGAAACCCATCCAAAGAAGACGTGGTACATATATACAACGGAATACTACTCGGTCATAAAAAAGAACGAAATCATGCCATTTGCACCACATGGATGGACCAAGAGATTATCATACTAAGTGAAGTAAGTCAGAAAGAGAAAGACAAATATCATATGATATCATTCACATGCGGAATCTAATTTTTTAAAAATGATACAAATGAACTTATTTACAAAACAGACTCACAGATTTCAAAAACAAACATACGGTTACCAAAGGGGAAATGTGGTGGGGAGGGATAAATTAGGAGCTTGGGACTAACGTACACACACTACTATATATAAAATAGATAACCAACAAGGACCTACTGTATAGCACAGGGAGCTCTACTTAATATTCTGTAATAACCTATGTGGGTAAAGAATCTGACAAAGAATGAATATACGTTCAACTGAATCATTTTGCTGTACATCCAAAACTAACACAACCTTGTAAATCAACCATACTCCAATACAATTTTGTAAAAAAGCCACCCAGCTATTGTATAGAGAAAAGAGGAGAAGGGTACCAGCATGATGGCCGATGACCATCGTGAAGGTCCCTGCAGTAACCCAAAGGAGAAACAGTGAGGAAGCAAACAGGGTCCCCCCAACCATAGTCAGTCATGGAGTGTCTCCTATGCACCAGCAAAGAGTCCCATGTTCTAGAGAGACATTTCTAAAATACAAACAGGACTCAGGGATGGATTGATATGGGGATGAGGAGGAAGGAGCTAAAAGAACAAATGGAGCAACACAGAAACCAAGGGTGAGAATCTTTCAAGGAGCGAGGAATGGTTTATCATTTCCAAATCCTGGTAAGAGGTGAGAGCTCAAACAAAATGGGAAGGGAAAATGCCTTTTGGATTTAGCACGTGGGGTCACTGCTGACATAGGTGAAATGTTGTCGTTAAAGATGTGGGTGGAAGACAGAGAGAGTATCGACAACTCTTTCTAGGGTTCAGTTGTGTAGTGGAGAAGGGTCTCTGGGTAAGAAGTGAAATGAAAACTCAAATCAAGATGGCATGTCAAAATACTGTGATTTTAGAATCAACTGGCTCACAATGAATATATGTTTCACGCTAAAAACATAGATTGGTTTTGTTGTTGTTGTTTTTTCCTTTTTTATTTCTTGGCTGCATGCGGCATGTGGGATCTTAGTTCCCCGACCAGGGATCCAACCCACGTCCCCTCCACTGGAAGCATGGAGTCAACCACTGGACCGCCAGGGAAGTCCAAAAAATAGACTGCTTTTAAGAATACAATGATCTAAGAATTCCAGTGGTTCACAGGGATTCAAAAGGCATGAAAACATTCTGTTTCAGCCCCAAAAGATCAGAAGAATTAAGGGCTTCAAACAGACACTACCTCTTTTAGCAATATGCCTATACCTAAATTAAAACAGAACCACCCGGGAGACTGAACTAGCCTCCCAGACCACTGAGAGAAATTCCAGCAACCCAGAGTGGATCTGTTATGAGTTTGTGGGATTATCAGGTTGGCATCACACTGAAAGACAGGATGGGAGAATTGATAGTCATCCCTGATTAGTACTAGTCATGATACTAATCACACAGAGTCTTACCTTCAAATTCTTGGCTCTCTCACAACATTAGGAAGGCAGAATGGCCTAGACATTTAGAATTAGAAAGTCAGACATTGGTGACTGTCCTTAATGAATCCAGTTAGATACAGAATGGGAGGCATGGCATTCAAAAAAGCCACCCATTCATCATTCACCTCGTACCATGAATTAGTACGTCCCATGGCAGGGGTGGTCTGGCACAGAGAAAGTGGAGTTTTGAGGAAGGATGAGGGAGAAAACATTTGGGAACATGGAGACTTGACATCTCATTGTGTCTCTGGACCCTGAGGCATCGCATTGAGAAGCAAGAGAGAAATGAGGAAGGAACTGGGATAATTTACAGAAGATCAAAAAGGAGGGATGGAAGGAAGCCCAGGAACCTGACCCAGAGTTGGATGTTCAATACGTTTTGAAATATACAATAAATGGACAGTTTCACACACTTCACAATTTTAGCTTTACCTCAACCCACTCAAAGTTCTGCTTCATAACCTGGCAGCCATAGGAAAATCCAAGAGGGTATGTGATTCCCTGTTCAATATGGGATTCACACAAGTTTCAGGTTAAGGAAGAGAATGAATAACGACCAAATTCCATCCGTATCTCAGATGACTGAGTTTTGCCCTTATATGTGTACACTGATATTCTGACATTTATGAAAGATCAGCTCATCTATTTGAGTAGAATATAAGTAAACCAAGGTAAAGAAAATATGAAAGACTATGACTGTCAAAGCAAAGGACAGGAACTCCACTGAAACGTTAACTCAGAAGTGAAGGAGATAATGTTGAAACACTGGAGAAAGATCTCTACATATACAGGGACATTGCACCAGTGTTTAAACAATGTAAGGTACCAATGAAGATACCCCAAGCAACGTAACAAGGAGCAGAGGTTTTGAAAGGCAGGGTGGTCTAGAAGAAGACTTCTCCGACCTAGGAGCATAAAGCAATATGGTTAATACAGAGTACAACTTGGGAGATAACGTTTTTGAAATAACATTTAGAAGATCAGTGAATCCCATGTGGTTTGATGCATTTTTATGGCGAAGTTTATATTCTGAAGACTAAGACAGGAACTAGTCCCTAAATGTACAGAGCCAGTTTCTATTATTAAATACAGCGGATGTAATGACATGGTGTGGTTTTTGTTGCTTTTCTAAACGCACAGGCAGGCTGCATGGCATGACAAATAGAAAATGGTATGACAGAATATTAACACTGAAAAATGGTCTCGAGGCAGAGGAAACGAGGGAAAGAAGCTTTTTCAATCTGACAACTGACCCGAAACACCTATCACAAAATGCAAACATCTTCTTAAATTTTTTAAAAAATATGTATTGCTTTGAGCTGTCACCATAGTCACCCTGCATGAATTGTAAGCAGCAATTTAAAGGGTATGAGGAGGAAGAGAACAGAGGTTCAGAAAAATGAACATGGTTTTGTACAATCAAAAGCAGCCCCTGATAGAGATGACTTTTGCTTTTCTCCAAGAAATCTATGCTACAAGACAAAATGTCTGGGACTTAATAATGTTAAGTGTTGACTGAATGAAAAAAAAAAAAACAGGGAGTGAGTTCACCACATGCTATCTAAAATCAAACCATAGCTATTGCTTTTGGAGACATATTTTAGAAAATAGTTGAAAACTTTGTTGGTCAAACTAAGTTTGGTTGCTCAGTTTTATGACTTCTTGAAAAATATTGATTAACTTAACCATCTATTTATTTGCAGAATTTATATCCTTTCACATAGCTAAATCATCAAACATGTAAGTGTCACATAGTAAAAAAATTAACGTATGTGATATGTAGTCTGTAAGTTTCTTTTGTTTAACACTGTATTTTGTCCAAGGAGCTCAAATAAAAATGAAAGCAACACATTGGCTGTTATTTTAGAAATATCAAGGAATCTACTAGGACAGCAATGGAATCTTTTCTTTTATATCCAACACAAAGTAAGACAAAGTTACTTTCAAGAAATTTTCATCGAACCAAACCTGAGGGGATAATTTGAGATTTATTAAAATTGCTACCATGTAATAGGTATCTGTAACAAAGTAATCAGGTACAAAATACCTGTTTTACAAGTAATTTGAAACGCATCTCATTTGCATGAGCCTTAAAATAAACATGTGCCTTTATACAATAGCACCATTTTCTGCCACTATGTTTTCAGTAAATACTGATTATGTTCAGTCATTTTTGTATTCAAACTCACGTCTGTGAAACATAGGGATGTCTCAAGAAATCAAATGGTATTAGAGGTTCCAAAAGAAACCCAAAACAAAATAATTGTGCAACTATTTCTGGAAAAAAAAAGTGAAAGTGAAATAAAAATTAAGCTCTGTTGCTTGTATACCTGTTAGCTTTCTATAATTGATTACACAAATGAACAGTTCTTTTAAGTTAGAAAACAGTTCATGAAAGCTAATGCAGTAATAACCATGCAAGTTACCGAGGGAATCTAAGACTGATTATTGAAGCTCAAAGATCTTCTGCTGGGATAAAACCTGCTTACCAGAAGTTTCCAGAGCTTCACAAAAGAGTTTTCAAGGGCGAAGTAGAGGACGATGAGGAAGAGGAGTCGGGAGCATTTCATAACACGTTTAATTTAAATTTAAGTATTTCGATGTTATTGTAATAGGGAAGAGCACATCTGATTCCATACTGGGTCTGTTTCTTTTACTTCAACCTTTGTATTCTATTGCTCTATTGCTTTTGCTAGATTATCACTAAAGGGATGTAAAAGTATGGTCCATCTCTAGGAACCCTGCCTCGCATGCCTGAGGCTTAAGCTAAAATACCTTTGTTTCGCTCACAGGAAACATCCTGACCAGGCCCACCTGTGAGTGGCTGCAGGAAAAAAGGAATTAACGCAGCCCCTCCCGAGTCTGGCAGGAACCAGAAAATATTTGCAGCAATAACAGGAACTAGCGTCCAAACCCGGGCGAGATGGTTCTTTGGGACACTAGTCCAGCATCCTCTCAGTCTGCTGGCTTTCCAAATAAAGGCGATCGTCCTCGCTCCAACAACTCACCTCTCAATTTACTGGCCTGCTGTATGGCGAGAAGTACAAGCTTGGACTCGGTAACATTATTCTCAAATATCCAAGTGTCCTGCTCAAGCAAATGATTACCTACCCATCTCTAAACGTGACAGGGAGACAGTGTGGAAACCAATACAGACCTTCCTCCACTTACAATGAGATTACACCAGTAAACCCAACAGAAGTGTAAAATATCCTAAGTCGAAAATGCATTTAATACACCTAAACTACCGAACATCACAGCTTAGCCTTGCCTACCTTACACGTGCTCAGAACACTTAGATCAGCCTACAGCTGGGCAAAATCATCTATCACAAAGCCTCTTTTATAATAAAGTGCTGACTATCTCCTGTAATTTATTGAATACTGTACTGAAGATGAAAAGCAGAATGGTGGTCTGGGTCCGGAATGGTTGTCAGTGCGTGGGTTATTCACACTCGTGACCGCCAGGCTGCCTGGGAGCTGCCCAGCATCACGAAATGATATCAGGTATGTATCGCTATCCTGGTGCGCGGCTGTTAGCATACTGATGCCATCCCAGGCCTCCTGTCCTTCCAGTGACCCTACCTAGGACTGTACTGGGGGTAAATCTCTTCTTTGTTGTCAAGGGCTTTGTAGTTCATAGATGTTGTTTAATCATCGTTAGGTCCAGGTGGTTTCTGTGCTGTGTTAGTCTCCAAACAGTGATAAAGACCTTCGCGGACATATTCCTGGCACCCATGAGACTAGCTCCCCATCATAAATCTTGACTTAGGAATGCACTTGCTGTCTGCAAACACATACCCCCATACCCTAGGTTAACTATAAAATTGTCCCAGCTGCCCCTCGGAGATGCAGAGTACAGCTGCACATGCTCTGGACCAACGTCTGCCTGATCCCACCCTGTATGTAAGTTACCATATAATAAACGGATCCACCGATTACATGGAGCTGCCTGCCTCGTTCTTCAGCCTCAAGCTACCTTCTCAGTTCGGTGGACACTTTTTGTTCCCTCTGTCCTCAGACACTACAGAAAAGATCAAAGTTCAAAATGTGAAGTACAGTCTCTAATGAATGCGTATTGTTTCTTCACCATTATAAAATAAAGAAACTGTTAAGTCGAACTATCGTAAATGGGGGACCACCTATAATTGCTTAAACTGAAATCCAGGTTAGATTTTCCACAAATTAGTATACGTGTACCAACTTGTGCTTGGGGAAGATAATTGTAATAGGAAAATTAATTAATGATTTTAAAAGCAGAAGGCAGACAGCTTGACATTCTTAACTTTGTACAGTTATACGTAAATGAAATTACACGCCAAGGGAGAAAAAAGGCGGTAGGACATTTTCAACTCTGACTCAAATCCCTCTTTACGATCTCACAGAAATAACAATTCATAACTGAAGTCTAGAATTAATTTAATTAATTAATTTAGAATTACAAGTAGGGATAAATCTGAGCTATAGCCACACCTAAACTTAACGATAATCATGCTTACATGGAAGGTGAAACAAACAATCAATCCCCAAAGCAAACAGAGCTTCAGGTCTGGAAGAGTTCTTAGAAATATTTTAGTCCACTCTGGGGCTCCCAGGCTCCTTGAGAATCTGATGAAGTTAGGGATCTTTTTCCCAGAAACATGTGCAAAGTATCACATACAATTTCAAGGGCTTCATGGAACCACCAATATAGAGCTCAGATGTTTCCAGGTAAAGGTTGAGGGAAGTTAGGGACTCAAACCCCAGGTACAAGTTCTCAGACTCACAATTAAATTACTGAATGACTAAAAGGTTAAGAACCTATGAAAAGCGGACAAACATTGTTAAATGGAAAAAAAATTAAGACTGCTGAGAAGATAGGCTTTTCCAGGGCCATATTTCTTACATAACCTAGCTTTTAAACTTTCTTTTCTGGGAGAGCCCATTTTCTCTCAACACTTACATGTTTATCCCAGACCAAGGAAACAACATCTTCTGCATCTGGTTGTCCCAAAGTCATCTCAAACACAGCCTGCCCCAAATAGGCTTATCTTCTCAAAAGCAGTTTCCCCTTGAAATCTTTCTACTTGTCACTAGCACCACTATTACCCCAATCGACCAGACCCACATTTTCTCATGGTCCTTTGACTCTATTTTTCTTTCTCCTTCAATTAGAAAACTAGGAATCAATAAGCAACCAAGTTCTGCCCCTTTTTCAGTCATGTATACTACAGCTGTTTATTGGGTACCATCTATGTGATGGTCACAGGAGATACAAAGATTAAAAAAAATAAACCATGTCCTCAAGGAGCTCACAGCCAAGTGTCCTTTCCTTGTTATTTCTATAGCTACCAGTGATGTTTTAGATCTTCATCATATTGCAGTCATCTTTCTACCACCAGCCCCTGACTGCTCTGGTTTCCTTCAGTCTATTCACTCCCTCCTAAGACTTTGCTGACTGAATGCATTCCCTAAAATAATAGATTCATCATGTAATTCCCTTGCTGGCAATATCCCTATTGGGTTCCTGGTATCTACAGAAAGCCTGTGGAAGGATTTTACTCTGATAATCAGAGTCCTGTGCGTCATCAGGCCGACCTCATCTACCTGTAAGTATCCCCTGCATCCAAAGCACCCTCTAGAACAAGTTCACTGCAACAGTGAAGCTGGTCTTGAAACTTACTCATGTTTATTCCTGGTCCCATCACTCCTGGTCTCTCCCTCTCTTTCCACTTGTCTTCAGAGCTACAGCTCAGTCCTGCCTCTTTCCACAAAACGTTTCAAGAAATTACATCCCACAGTGACCGAGCATTGATATACTACAGTGTTTGTATACATCACTCATTTTAACATTAAATCATAAATAGTCACACTTTTATTTCTCGTCTCCAAACTGTTTCAATTTCTTTGAAATCAGTAAGAAAACCCTCCATTCCCTTGTTGGTTTTCACGCATCCATTTATTTAATACATATTTACTGAGGTTCTACTTTGTGTCTGAAACTGTAACAGGCTTAAGCCTACTGTGCTTTGACAGAGTAATCCCGAAACAAATATTTATTGATAAATAAAATGTATGCCCTATGCTAGCGAGTAGCATATTTATTTAAGGAAAGTTTTTAAAAGCTCTCTGATTTTGAGATCCTGTGACCACAAAGTCCCATAATCTTCAAATAGCCCCTAGGTGTCAACTTTGGAGAGTTTCAACAATCAGGCTACAGCTGGATTTAGAATATATTCACTTGCTCATATTTTTTAGAATTTAATGTAACTTTTGTTATTCCTGCTAAAAGAATATTACCACCTTTCACTTTTCTTCAATTTGGTATAAATTGCTATAAATAAATAAAATAAAATAGAATACTATTTAGTTACTTGACATCTATAATAATAGGGGACATTTCTATAATGCCAGCTTTATAAATAAGCCAGAAACTCCCCAGATTTGGCCAGCTATATCAGTAAAAACCGAGGAAAGTGAACGGTTTATTACGATTTAATTGCACAGATTTCTGATGAGGGTTTATATAATTTAGTTCACAAATATGCGCATAAAAAGAATGTACCAATATAATAAATATTCAAGTAAATAAATAAATGTCACCATGACTGTTCTCTTGAAAGACAACAAACAATAAGTGTTACGCTCCCAGATGTTTACTTAAATTGGCACTGAAGGGATAGATGATTACCATGGGGTAATCATCACAGTTATGGATGCACTTTTTACACTGAGATGGCTCTAAGGGAAAAATGGCCAGTCAATCTGCATACCAGCCGTCTATACAGCATCTATCCATTATCATTTGCACCAGTGACTTTCATACGGCTGTGGATTCAAAGAGACTCCTGATTTTTAGTGCCTGCATGTGCACACATACACACACACACACACACACACACACACAAGAGGGAAAGAAGGAAAAAACCTTTAAAAAGTATTCTCTTTTTAACTGAGCTAGACGTTGTGCGTAAAAACTTGCAGAGATCATTCAAGGCTCAGAAGGAGGTCACCTTCTTCCAGAGAGGATTATTTTTGTAAATATAGCTATGTAGAAAGAACGTTTATTATGCGGGATTGGCTCGCATGATTACGGAGGCTGAGAAGCCCCACGGTACACGGTCTGCAAGCTGGAGGCACAGGAAACCAGTGGTTTAGTTCTCGTCCAAATCCGAAGCCTGGGAACCAAGGGAGCCAACGGTGTAAGTCCCAGTAGGAGTCCAAAGGCTGATGGCCAAGGAGAAGATGAATGTCCCAGCTCAAGCAGAGGAAGCACGTTTGCCCTTCCTCTATCTTTTTGTTCTATTCGGGACCCTCAGTGGATTAAATGATGCCCCAGGATTATTTTGTTTTTATCAGGCATCTAGGCTAAGGGCAGACCTAAATCCAAGGGAGGATGCAAATGACTTCAACTGGGCTTCAGTCTTTTAGAGAACTGGTCTCTTCTAGGGTATGCTGGAAGCCCTGCTCTATGTCTCTACCTCACCTCCATGCTTCTGCTTTTGCATCCAGCAAGTTCCTTGTGAGGGAAAGCAGCTCCAAAGGCGTCTCTTCTCCTTCAGCTTCTCTCTTCTTCTGGATCTTAGTCCTGGAAATTTCCCCTGCCTTGGTAGCTCTCCATTGCCCTCAAAAGAAGTGTTTCATATACTTCGTTTTGTTTGTATTATTCTCAGAAGGTTGGCCCTAAATCAACTTTACCGCCAGAAGTGGAAGCTCCTTTATCCCGACTTTAATTGTCGGTGTCACTACTCATCTAGTCCTTCCAGCTAATTATCTGGGATTAATCCTCAATAGTTCAATACCTCCATAGCTCTCTCTTTCTTTTTTTGCCTACTCTGCACTTGTAGAAAGGTCTCTCAAAACCAGACTCTTGGGCTTCCCTGGTGGCGCAGTGGTTGAGAATCTGCCTGCCAATGCAGGGGACACGCGTTCGAGCCCTGGTCTGGGAAGATCCCACATGCCGCGGAGCAACTGGGCCTGTGAGCCACAATTACTGAGCCTGCGCGTCTGGAGCCTGTGCTCCGCAACAAGAGAGGCCGCGATAGTGAGAGGCCCGCACACTGCGATGAAGAGTGGCCCCCGCTTGCCGCAATTAGAGAAAGCCCTCGCACAGAAATGAAGACCCAACACAGCCAAAAATAAATAAATAAATAAATTAAAAAAAAACAAAAAACCAGACTCTTCTGCTACTCATCGACCCTGTGATCGCTTAGGTTACAATTGCCCGTGCAACTTTCTATCAGGTCTTCCTGTCACGAGAATCTCTCAAATCTAGTCTTCGGTAGGATTGTGTCTAAGTCCATCTGAGCTGGTATCACAGAATGCTATAAACCAGGTGGCTTAGAGACAACAACAATTTATTTTCACAGTTCTGGAGGCTGGGAGTCTAAGCCCAAGGTGCTGGCAGATTTGGTGTCTGGTGAAAATCCACTTCTGGGTTCTTAGACAGCTGTCTTCTTGCTGTGTCCTCACATGATGGAAGAGGCGAGACAGCAGTACGTGGTCTCTTTTATAAGGTCATGAATCCCATTCATGAGGGCTCCTCCCTCATAACCCAATCACCTCCCACCGCCCAAAGGCCCCACCTTCAAATACCATCCTGTTGGTGATTAGATTTTTAACTTATGACTTTTGAGGGGACAAGTTCAGTCTATAGTGGACAACCTAGCATAAAATGTCCTGGAGATGAAATAGTTACACAGGAATCCCACACTCTAAACTGCCAGTTAGGAAAGACAATGGAATCCTACAGGAGGTCATGACAACCATGTGTCTACCCAGTGGAGGAAGGATGTTCATTTTCAGCTTTAACCCAATCAGGAAGTTTCTCTCTTACCCAATGGGAGTTGCCCACAACCCGTCTCCAGGGGCACCAGAATCAAAGACAGCTGGTCCAATGACTCCAGCATGTACTGACTGAAGGACCCTGCATGCAGAAGAGCTGGCTTCCCACAGCAAACAGAACTGAGCAGCATTAGAGAATCTCAGGGGAAGGCCAAGTCTCTTTAATAAGGTTTTTAGAAGAGTCGATGCTTAACGTAAATTTTGAAAACAGGAACCGGTAAAGATAAAAACATATTACCGAATTGTAATAACCTGGCACAAGACAAAACCTGTGTTGATGCAAAGCAAAGAATCAGCACGTGGCAAAGAAAAGCAGAGCAAGGTAGCCCAGGCAGGCACAGAGATACCTGGCCTGGCTGCACCCATGAGCAGATAATGGGAGGAAGCAGTGCCAGAGAACTACCCAGGCACCCCCCGCAGGGTACTGTTTTGACACAATTTATTTCTGTCTGGATGGGCTCCGAGGTATTCAAGCACAAGACAGCTCTGTAATCATCCACTGATAACCTGGTCTTGTCAGGTTGACGGCACCTCCCTGGGTTATTACCTGGAGCATCTCATGCTCCTGAATGTTGCTGAGATTAAAAAGCTAATGAGAAAAACGGGAAGGGAATATGCAGAAAGGAACATAGTTTTTGTTCTAGAGTGTTGGGACCACAGGTGATTTTTTTTTCTTTCTATGTTTTCCAAAATTCCTTTACACTGCTACATGTTATTTACAAATAAATGTCAAATACAACTGGTACAAAGAAGCAGCAACATCCTCTAAAATATGATAAAAAGTACAACAAAAACTTTCTTTTTGAAGTTGGGATTTCCATAATTAATTTCAGCAACGTAATTACAAATTTCTATCTAAGAGCTGGGGATACAGGGCCTTGTGTCTCATGAGAGGATCTCAGAACGAAAAGTTCCTGATGGTCCCTTGGCCCCTTCTACTTTTCTTTTTAACAACGCATTGCTTATTTTAACGACAAAGCAAATGTACAAAACATTTTTTATCTCATATTATTTATGAAGAAATTTTTTACCTAAACTTCTCATGTTCTTCTGCTTGTCGCTTCCATGGACAGCTCTGGATATTTGTGATAATCTGAAGATAGTCATCCTCTGAATACCTAAAAGTCAAATGTCAATGAAATTAGAAAATAAAGATCTCACTTATTGCTAAATGAATATATGTCTTCTAAAGGACACTTATAATCTACTCATTTTAGCCCTCTAAATCTTTTCTGAAATAAGGTGATGTAGAAATAAGTAAACATCACACCCATTTCAAAACTTATAGGAGCATGCAATTCACAAAGAATTATTATGTTGATTTAGGAATATGTAATTTTCACATTCATAAGTCAAGTTTAGTATTACAAACCAACCACGACAGCACGCTAATTCACATGCATATCTTACGGCTAGTTCACCTTAGCTTCTCATTAACAAATAAATATATTTTTACAGACACTTACCATAAATATATAGTTTACCATCTTTTTCAGACTCTTAAGTTGATAGATTTACCTTGTGATATATGGATAACATTTCCACAAAATAATCATCTTAAATTTTAATTCTGAACAGTACACTAAAAAACCAGATTGGGCCAGGTTAAAAGAGATGTATATTGGCATAAAAATCTACAGGTATAGTTGTACAGTTTGGCCGGATTCCAGTCCCTAGTAGATCTCCCTCTACTTGAAATTTCATCATTAAGTAATAACTCCCTGAAATCACAAAATAGCCTCTAGTCTTTAACGGTTATCAATTAAAATGCACGTATCCTTTTGAGTGAAAAAAACCCTTAAATTTCCTTTCAGTTAATAGCATAGTCATTAGTTGCCAGCTATTTGAGATCAAGGCTTTGCAATAAAAAGATAGAGTATATGTTGATGAGTGTCTGGGGAAGGCAGTAAAGAATCTTGTCAGAAAAGGACCTTCTCCACCCCCATGCAGTATAATGCAGATCTGTCTCTAAAACGAAGTATTTATTATAGGTGGGGAAGGTAGTCAACCAATCAACTCTTTTGCCCTTGAAATTTACCTACCTTTTGGGAATCTCGCCTGTCAATGTTCCCACCAAGATTAATCGAAAATATTTTCTCTTGGTTCCCACTGGACCAGCTAAGAAAAGCTGAAAACCTTGAAAGACTTTGCAAAATACTAAAGGAGAACAAAGCAAAGAGCTACCACAGGAGAGATTAAAAATAGTTTGACTTGTATACAGGTTTCCAACCTCAACCATTTTACCTCACTCTCATGGGCCCCAAGTCTTGTCACCAAGGGACTCGAGAGATCTATACTCTAGCCCCAAAGCTTTGTCTAGAGTGGCACTTCCCAGCTGGAGTGAGGATCACCTGCCTCCACATTGTGAGAGTTAATCTAAAGACCTTCTGCAAAACAGCATTAAGCTAAAAAAAAGAAAAGAAAAGAAGACATGCACATTCAGCAGCCTACTCAAGGCTCTCTCAATTTCTGGCTCTTCAAGAGAGAGACGTGACATTGTGACTACTCACCAAGGTGTGGTTTTTAGTCATTTGATCACATTGGAAACAGGACAACCATCAGAGCAATGTCTGTACCAGGGTCCATCATGCAAAGTAACAAAAGATTTGTCATCTCACATTTTTCACAGAACTAGAACAAATAATCCTAAAATTTATATGGAATCACAAAAGATCCAGAATTACCAAAGCAATCCAGAGGAAAAAGAACAAAGCAAGAGGCATAACCCTCCCAGACTTCAGACAATACTACAAAGCTACAGTAATCAAAACAGCATGGTATTGGCACAAAAACAGATGTATGGCTCAATGGAACAGAATAAAGAGCCCAGAAATAAACCCACACACCTACAGTCAATTAATCTTCAACCAAGGAGGCAAGAATATACAATGGGAAAAAGACAGTCTCTTCAGCAAGGGGTGTTGGGAAAGTTGGACAGCCTCATGTAACTCAATGAAGTTAGAACACACCCTTTCACCATACACAAAAGTAAACTTAAAATGGCTTAAAGACTTAAACATAAGACTTGACACCATAAAACTCCTAGAAGAGAACATAGGGAAAACATTCTCTGACATAAATCATACCAAGGTTTTCTTAGGTCAGTCTCCCAAGGCAAGAGAAATAAAAGCAAAAATAAACAAATGGGACCTAATCAAACTTACAAGCTGTTGCACAGCAAAGGAAACCATAAACAAAATGAACCTAAGACAACCTATGGAATGGTAAAAAATATTTGCAAATGATGCAACTGACAAGGGCTTAATTTCCAAAATACACAAACAGCTCATATAACTCAACAACAAAAAACCAAACAACCCAATCGAAAAATGGGCAGAACTAAATAGACATTTCTCCCAAGAAGACATACAGATGGCCAACAGGCACATGAAAAGATACTCAACATCACTAATTATTAGAGAAATGCAAATCAAGACTACAAAAACTACTATGAGGTACCACCTCACACCAGTCAGAATGGCCATGATTAAAAAGTCTACAAATAACAAATGCTGGAGAAGGTGTGGAGAAAAGGGAACCCTCCTACACTGTTAGTGGGGATGTAAGTTGGTGCAGACACTATGGAAAACAGTATGGAGGTTCCTCAAAAAACTAAAAATAGAGTTACCATATGATCCAGCAATCCCACTCCTGGGCATATATCCAGAAAAGACAAAAATGCTAATTTGAAAACATACATGCACCCCAATGTTCACTGCAGCACTATTCACAATAGCCAAGACATGGAAGCAACCTAAGTGTCCATCAATAGACGAATGGATAAAAAAGATATGAGATACATATATATATATACATACACACACACACACACACAATGGAATACTACTCAGCCACAAAAGAGAATGAAATAATGCCATTTGCAGCAACATGGATGGACCTAGAGATTATCAGACTAAGGGAAGTAAGTCAGATAAAGATGAATATCATATGATATCACTTATATGTGAAATCTAAAAGAATGATACAAATCAACTTACTTACAACACAGAAACAGACTCCCAGACATCGAAAACAAATTTATGGTTACCAAAGGGCGGAGGGGGGGATAAATCAGGAGTTTGTGATTAACAGATACACACTACTTTATATAAAATAGATAAAACACAGGGAACTATATTCAACTATATTCAACTATATTCAACATCATAAACATATATCTATGTTTAAAATAGATAAAACACAGGGAACATATTCAACATCTTGTAATACCTATAATGTAAAAGAATCTGAAAAAGTATATGTATATTATATATGTATACGTATATATGTATATACCTGAATCACTTTGCTGTAAACCTGAAACTAACATAACATTGTAAATCAACTACATTTCAATTAAAAAATTTTTAAAGTTATAAAAGAGTTGTTGTCTCACAAAGCTCAACTAAAGAGAAATGGAAAGGGATGGGCCAAATACAAATATCTAATTAAACCAATGAGAACTGCAACTGTATCTTAAGTCATCAAAATAAAACATATCATGAAAAGTACAGTAAATGAGAAATTATTATCCTATCATAAAAACCAAATGTGTCAGAGTCTAAAGTTTTGTTTAAATTTCATTTATTAAATTAAAAAGAAATTAAATTTCTCATGATGTATAGCTAAGAAAATAAGATTAGTGAATTTGAAGACACAGCAATAGAAACTTGAAAATGAAACATAAAGGGGAAAAAAGGTTGAACGAAAAAGCTGTAGAGAATCATTCAGCTGTGAGACAACCTCAGGGGGCCTAAATGAGAAATTATGGTCCTAGAAAGAGAGAAGAGACCAAAAAATTTTTGAAAAAATTATGGTGGCAAATTTTCCAAATTCAAGGAAAACTATAAACCGACAGATCCAAGAGGCTCAACAAACCCAAAGCACAGGAAACATGAAGAAAACTACACCAAGGCACATAATAAAAAAAAATTCTTTAAACCAGTGATAAAGAGAAAATCTTAAAAGTAAAAGAGGAAAAAGACACATTATGTACACAGAGATAAAGATAAGGATTACAGCACACTTGTCAGACACAATGCAAGTCAGAGGCAGTGGAACAATGTCATTAAAATACAGTACAGAATTTGGCAGGACTGTCGATCTAGGATTTGAGAGTGAGCAAACCTTTCAAAAAATGAAGGTAAAATAAGGACTTTTTCGGTATAAAAAGGCTAAAGGAATTCATACCAGCAAATCTGCAGTACCAGGAATGCTATCCAGAATATGTAAAGAACTCAAAGTTCAATAAGGCAAACAGCCCAGTTAAAAGCTGGGCCAAAGATGTGAACAGACACTTCACCACAGATGGTAAACAGGTCGCAAATCAACCCATGAAAAGATGCTCAACAACATTAGTCACTAGGGAACTGCAAACTAAAATCACAATTATATACTACTATGCATCCACTAGAATGGCTAAAACTGAAAAGCCAGACCACACTAAGTTTGGCAAGAAGCCGAGTAAGTGGAACTCTCATACGCTACTGGTGAGAATGTAAAATCTACAACTATTTCTGAAAACCACTGGGTGACTTCTTCAAAGGGTAAACCTACATATACCCCATGCAACCCAGCTGTTCCATTGCTAGGTATTCCAAGATAAATGCGAACTTACATCCGCAAAAAGACTTGTATGGCAGCTTTATTTGTAACAGCCCCAAATCACTATCATGTGAACATCCATAAGAGGTGAATGGATGAACAGATGGTGGTATCTACTTACAAAGGAATAGTGTTGCTTTTATTTGGTGATGAAAAGAAATGAACCATTGATCCCCGCAAAAACATAGATCAATCTCAAAGTAAGTACACTGGATGAAAAAATACAGACAAAAAAAAGAGTACACAACGTAGATTCCATTCCAGAAAATGAAAACCAGCCTACAGGGACAGAGAGCCCGTGAGGAGTTGCCTGGAAATGGGGGCTGGCACACGAGGGGCAGCAGTGGTAGAGAGGAACGGATGACGAAAAAGCACGAGAAACCTTTGGTGGGGGATGGATGTCCTCCTAATCCTGACTGGAGTAATGGTACACGCATATGCCAAGACTCCTCACATGGTACGCTTAAGTTACAGTACACTGTACATCATTTACCCCTCAAAAAACTTTTAAAATGTTCATACTGGGCTAAAAAAATTGTATTTTCCACGGTGATAGAAATACGATAATGAGCATTATACATCGGCCATTGTTGAGCACCAAGTATCTAAAATTCAAAATTCTAGTCACGCTGAACCTACAGTATATTGAAATGAATATGCTTTTTAAAGAGCTGAGAAGTTGCTACTTCCTATGTGTTCTCAGAGTCCTCAGACCAATACTCCTATAATAGCCTTTCTCACATTGAATTTCATTCCGTGTTTACACACTGGCTGCCCTTCTAGACTATGCCTTTCCCCACAGGACCTCAATGGCTGAGCATTTCTAGACTAACACAATCCCAGGCCAAGCTGATTATTCTGGTTAACCCAGGAAATGCGTGAGTAATTTAATTATAAATACAAAATGTAATGAGGTCATAAACTACTGTAAGTTCAAAGCAATATTTCCTTACTCCATGGATTATGGCTTCTACTCAGTAACATTCACCAGTGCTGACTTGCACTCCTTTGACCTGTTCACAAATCATCTACCCCTATATTAAAGCCTATCCCTCCTTCAGCATATTGCCTGAAGAGCCTCAGATTAGAGCTCAGTAGCTTGTCAGTCACTTCAGCCAGTCCATTAACCCAACTCATCCTTCCTACTTTCCCAGTTTCTTTTTTTTAAAAATAAATTTATTTATTTATTTATTTTTGGCTGCCCTGGGTCTTTGTTGCTGTGTGCGGGCTTCCTCTAGTTGCGGCGAGTGGGGGCTACTCTTCGTTGTGGTGCACGGGCTTCTCACTGCGGTGGCTTCTCTTGTTGCGGAGCATGGGCTTTAGGCGTGCGGGCTTCAGTAGTTGCGGCACACGGGCTCAGTAGTTGTGGCTCACGGGCTCTAGAGTGTAGGCTCAGTAGTTGTGGCTTGCAGGCTCAGTAGTTGTGGTGTGCGGGCTTCAGTAGTTGTGGCACACGGGCTCAGTAGTTGTGGCACACGGGCTCAGTAGTTGCGGCTCATGGGCTCTAGAGCGCAGGCTCAGTAGTTGTGGCAGATGGTCTTAGTTGCTCCACGGTATGTGGGATCTTCCTGGACCAGGGCTCAAACCCGTGTCCTCTGCATTGGCAGGCGGATTCTTAACCACTGCGCCACCAGGGAAGCCCCCCAATTTCTTAGCATGAAATAAAATGAGTGTGCACGTGTGCGTATCTGGTTACACTTTTACCCTTTTTGCAATGATTAACCCATGACTGCCTCCATCTTCAACTTTGAACTCCCTCAATCGTGATCAATGCAGAATTTGCTGAGATTTCACACAGGAAATAGAGGAAAGGGGTTATGTTGTGAGAGATCTAACCTGTGCAACTTTTAAAAGCAAAAAACACAGTAAATCCCTGTCTCATTTTGGCCAACTCTTGGACTTTTTTCTCAACTCTCTTTGCTGCCGCAGGATGGGTGCGGGGAACCTCTCTTCGTAGCTCCATACTTTCTTTCTCATTATTGTGCTAGAGCTGGCTCATACAAGCTTGGAAGAACTGCCTGGTAAATGTCCAGCAACGTTGTGAGCAGGTTGTTAAACCACTGGTAGCTTGAAATTAGCCAAGGTGGGACTATTTACATCACTGGAAGCAGCAAATGTGACAAGTCAGGGCTTTCTCCCCAAGCTAGCTGTTAAACATGAGCGCCCCACTGCCCCTATCCTTCTCCACCCCTGTTCCACAACCTGTGAGACTGCTCAGAACTTTCCAGTCTTCCCCCAGTTTGAGCCTTATGGAGGCTGGCCGAGAAGGCCAGGTAAGACTTTGCTGCCACACCTGACTCATCAAGAAAACTGATTCAGAGGGGTCCTAAGCCTCAGTGAAACAAAACTATCATATTAGATCCAAGGAGCAACTACAAGCTTGGGAAATTACAGAGGACTTTATTTCTCCAAAGGTTTTAAGCACGCTTATGTATATTATACTTTAACTTTGGCTTACTTGAAAAGCAGAGTTTGTGTCATTTTGACAATCATCCTTCCCATTATATCAAGCTTAGTCTAGACCATTAAAATTATCATCCACTGCCAGTTAGAATAAAAGTGCATTGTAAAGTATGTATAGTCTTAAAAACGTTTTGTTTTCATGACATATGTCTCCCAATAAATTGTAGCTGGCTCCAATGTAACTTAATATTGAAAGATGCCAATCATAATGCATCTGATTTTACACGTAAGTTAGCTGCATAGAAGGGCTTTTGACTTTATAGTCCCTGATACTTAAAACCAAGTCAAACACATTACAGCAGACCTATGTATCAATATTTTAAAAGGAGAAATACTCCT
Source organism: Balaenoptera musculus (assembly GCF_009873245.2). Lineage (NCBI taxonomy): Eukaryota > Metazoa > Chordata > Mammalia > Artiodactyla > Balaenopteridae > Balaenoptera > Balaenoptera musculus. Next base: position 5,048,753 of record NC_045786.1, on the reverse strand, counting down.
GGTCATTTTATAATCAGAAGACAATACTCAAGCTACTTACTTCCTGGAGCTGCTGTGTTCAAAGAATCTTTTTTTATGTCTAGAAATGAAGCATTATCCTCTGGTATTATAAAGGGGAAGACTAAAGAATAAGGAATGTTAAAGAGAGTGTTTTTTCCCTATATGCTGGTCCTTTTCTACTGAACAATAAATCACCAACGAGCTTTTTGAGATAATTAAGACTACCACAGCACCATCATGATTTGTAAGGTGGGAGCATGGCTAGAGAAGGAAAAATCACATGGATGCTACAAGTGTGGGCCAATTTGTGAAGCAAATGTGCCTCTATAGAATTTTCCTGTTGAGTAAAATGCTCTAAATCACGTCAGACTTTCTGCAAATTTACAGTTATAGTTGGTTTTCAATTGCAAAGTATGGTCTTCACCCCAAAATTGTGAGAGGCAGCTACCCCTATGATATCACCCCCATTTTTATGGATGACAAAACTAAAAGTTCTGAGAAGATAAACAGCTTGCTCAATGTTGTACTGTAGGAGATGAACTAAGAATTAAACTCACATCTTTTAATTCACACTCTGGCTCTCTTTCCAATATATCATGCTGCATCTCATCTATTTTCAGAATGAAACTGAAAATCAATCCCATCAGAAGTATTTTCTGGTACCAAGACATACAATAAATCATACTAAATAATGCAGCAAGTTATTTTCAAAAGAATAAATAATGTCTATTTCAGTCATTATTAATAATACTCAAAATGAGATACAGATTATAAATAACATATAAAAATGATACTAGGTAAATAATATTAAAATTTAAAATATTTTTCTAAGACAAGTACTGTATGATATCACTTACAGGTGGAATCTAAAAAAAAAAAAAAACAACTAGTGAATATAACAAAAAAGAAACAGACTCACAGCTATAGAGAACACACTAGTAGCTACCAGTGAGGAGAGGGAAGGGGGAAAGACAAGACAGGGGTAGAGAATTAAGAGGTACAAACTACTGTGTATAAAATAAATAAGCTATGAAAATATATTGTACAGCACAGGGAATATAGCCATTATTTTATAATAACTATAAATGGAGCACAACCTTTAAAAATTGTGAACCACTACATTGTACACCTGAAACTAACATAATATTTTAAATCAACTATACCTCAATAAAGAATAATAATAAAATGTTTTTCTAGAGACGTCTCTTTGGAGATGAAGACCCACGTGCTGTGACTAGTTTTATTTCAATTAAGATATAAATAGGACTTTTCAAAAGGCACAGTTTATGGTTAGTTAACTAAATCATTAAATATTTATTGGGTACTTATTAGATGCCTAGACCTTATCTTGAAGATATTCATTTATCAGTCCTATGTAAACAGCTGAGGTACTGATTTAGTTTCCTATAACATCTCTTCATGGTGAAAGCCAATCTTTTTGTCTACTGAAATGGGTGGAGACACCCCAATAATAAGTCAGTAGGCTTCTAAGTGGTATCCTGTGTAGATCAAACAGTCTTTTGTAGTTAGTTTCTATAAAACCCCTGAAGAGCTCAGGTCTACATGAAAATAAATTCTGCAAGTCAATACAGCGGTATAAGATTTTCAGTCAGTACAGCCAATCATTTCCACTGGGCATTACTTTTTAAAGGAATGGCTGATCTGAGAAAATATTTGAAGAGATTATAGTTGAAAACTACCCTAATATGGGAAAGGAAATAGTCACTCAGGTCAGGAAGTGCAGAGAATCCCATACAGGATAAATCCAAGGAGAAACACTCCAAGACACATATTAATCAAACTATCAAAAATTAAATACAGGGCTTCCCTGGTGGCACAGTGGTTGAGAGTCTGCCTGCCAATGCAGGGGACACGGGTTCGAGCCCTGGTCTGGGAAGATCCCACATGCCGCGGAACAACTAGGCCCGTGAGCCGCAATTACTGAGCCTGCGCGTCTGGAGCCTGTGCTCCGCAACGGGAGGGGCCGCGATGGTGAGAGGCCCGGGCACCGCGATGAAGAGTGGTTCCCGCTCGCCGCAACTAGAGAAAGCCCTCGCACAGAAACGAAGACCCAACACAGCCAAAAATAAATAAATAAACAAAGTAAACAATGCCTTAAAAAAAAATTTCTTTAAAAAAAAAAAATTAAATACAAAGAAAAAATATTAAAGACAGCAAGGGAAAAGCAACAAATAACATACAAGGGAATCCCCATAAGGTTAACAGCTGATCTTTCAGTAGAAACTCTGCAAGCCAGAAGGGAGTGGCAGGACATATTTAAAGTGATGAAAGGGAAAAACCTACAACCAAGATTACTCTGCCCAGCAAGGATCTCATTCAGATTCAATGGAGAAATTAAAACCTTTACAGACAAGCAAAAGCTAAGAGAGTTCAGCACCACGAAACCAGCTTTACAACAAATGCTAAAGGAACTTATCTAGGCAGGAAACACAAGAGAAGGAAAAGACCTACAAAAACAAACCCAAAACAATTAAGAAAATGGTAATAGGAACATACATATTGATAATTACCTTAAATGTAAATATATTAAATGCTTCAACCAAATGACATAGACTGGCTGAATGGATCCCAAAACAAGACCCGTATATATGCTGTCTACAAGAGACCCACTTCAGACCTAGGGACACATACACACTGAAAGTGAGGGGTTGGAAAAAGATATTCCATGCAAATGGAAATCAAAAGAAAGATGGAGTAGCAATTCTCATATCAGACAAAATAGACTTTAAAATAAAGACAATTACAAGAGACAAAGAAGGACACTACCTAATGATCAAGGGATAAATCCAAGAAGAAGATATAACAATTGTAATATTATGCACCCAACATAGGAGCACCTCCATAGGTAAGGCAAATGCTAAAGGAATGGCTGATGAATGTGTGACAGCTAAAGAAGAGAAATATGTAGCAAGCAGACTGAACTGAGCTACACATGGTACTGACATACTGACATTTCAACCACTAAAGGCAAGAGAATTCAATTTACATCGTTTTTAACTCTGCGTGATGGTAACTTCTAATTAGAATGCTGTGATTATTGTCACTTGGCATAGGAGAAAGGGATTCAAACTTTTATTCTCTGCATACCTTTTGGTGTCCCTCACGCAAGTTAAGTATTCCAAAACAGCTTTAGGAATGAATTCCTAAAGATGCCAATGTTCTTCTTCACAGCGCCACTGAAATCTCCAAATTGCCACATTTGGAAAAGTCAGATATTGATTTTTTTTTTTTAAAGAACACTTTCTCTGTCCTGGATCATTAACTTTTGGGGTTTGGACAGTAATTGTATGTTTAAGACACGTGCTAGGAAATACTGCAAGCAGTGACTAACTTTAGCCAACCAAGAGGGAAAGGGGTATCCATTTACAAAGGGGTGGGACGTGGTAAAGGAAAGGCTACACGGATTAGTGAAGCACACTAATGCTACAATAGGGGTAGAGCAGGGAAAGCTGTTACCACCCTAAGTTCCATACACTAGCCAGAAAGAGCATTAGCTAGAGGTACGAAGAAGGTCACAGGACTGGAGAGGTGGCCTTTGGTAGAGGATGAAGTCATCCCTAAAACCACTCCCACAGAGAGGGATCCAGGGGAATAAATACCCCAAACTTCTCTCTTCCCATTTTTTACTCTCATAACCAATGACTTCCAGAAAGTGACCCTAACCAGAAGCCAAAAGTTATGAGAATCCAACTGAGGTAGCACAAGGAACTCAGCCTCCTGGAGCACACAGCAAGAACGAAAAAGGTAGAGAGTAGAATCTGGAAGATGAAATAGCATACATAGCGTAAGTGGAAAGCTATTCATGGTGCTATTTATCAGAATTATTTTGGGGTAACAATTTACTTCACTGGACTCATTTGATACAATGCCAAAGTCAAGCAGTACCTCACAGTCCAACAAAAAATATCATTTTAAGAAGTAACCTAAATGTCCATCAGCAGATGAAATGGGTAAAAGAAGATGTGGTACATATATACAATGGAATACTACTCAGCCATAAAAGGAACAAAATTGAGTTACGTGTATGAGGGTGGATGGACCTAGAGTCTGTCATACCGAGTGAAGTAAGGTCAGAAACAGAAAAAGAAATACTGTATGCTAACACATATACATGTAATCTAAAAAAAAAAAAACAAAAACAGTACTGATGAACCTAGTGGCAGGGCAGGAATAAAGACGTAGATGTAGAGAACGGACTTGAGGGCACAGGGGGTAAGGGGAAGCTGGGATGAAGTGAGGAGAGTAGCACTGACATATACCACATACCCAAATGTAAAACTAGATAGCTCGTGGGCAGCAGCGCCATCATAGCACAGGGAGATCAGCTCGGTGCTTTATGTCCACCTAGAGGGGTGGGATAGGGAGGGTGGGAGGGAGATGCAAGAGGGAGGGGATATGGGGATATATGTATACACAGAGCTGATTCACACTGTTGTACAGCAGAAACTAACACAACATTGTAAAGCAATTATACTCCAATAAAGATATATTTTTTTAAAGTATCCCCTTCACAAATATCTGCAACATGCAGATACATCACCAGGATGGAAAGAATGAATAAACAAGGACTGAGGCTGCTATTTACGATTCTTGCATTTTCCCTCACAACACTATTGCTGTATGATTTCTGAAGATGAAAAAAAGATGACCCACTTTTCAAGTTTATGGAAGGAAATCTTCACATATAAGAGGATATCCAGAGTTGAAAATAACAGTTTAGTGATCTTATACTATCAATTTCTAGAACTAGGATCCTACATATTGCAAGGAATCAGAAAGTACCAATAAATTGAGTGTTTCCTCCATCTTTTAAAGAGTACATTATATAGTTTAGAGTGAGTTACAAGAGTGAAGAAGCTAGCATGGATATGGCACCTGGTAAGATTTTTAAACCATATATGAATGGCTAGGAACCTTTTTCCTTTTAATTCTTCTGACTCACATAAGCAGAGTTGATCTCTTTCTCTAGTCCTTTGCACCACCCTAAATCCACTAAATATCTCTATAGCACTTACTTGTTTTCATGTATTTACTCAATAAGTACTTACTGGCATCTGTTATGTGCAAGGTATTGTTCTAGAGACCAATAATAAAAATAGTGAACAAAATAAATTTTTGTTAAAAAATGCACATTCTCATGAAATTTATATTGTAATAGGGGATTATGGACAATAAACCCAATGTATGGGCTGAACTGTGTTCCCCCAAATTCATACGTTGAAACCTAACCCCCAGTAACCTCAAATATGACTATATTTGGAAATAAGCCTTTAAATAGGGGATTAAATTGAAATGAGACCATTAGGGTGGCCCGAGTCCAATCTACTGGTGTTCTTGTAAGAAAGGAAGTTTTTATTTACAGAGAGATACCAGGAGGCGGGCCTACATACAGAAAAGACCATGCATACCGGAAAACAGCCATGTATGTATGCTTCATACATACAGCAAGAAGGCAAGGAGAGAGATTTGGTTTTGGCTTCAGAGAAACCAAAACCTGCTGACACACTCAGTCTTAAGACTTCTAGAACTGTAAATAAATTTTTGTTGTTTTAAGCTACCTAGTCTATGGTAATTTGTTACGGCAGCCCTAACAAACTGTACATCAAATAATACATAAATTAAAAGCATGTTGAAGTATAATGTACTTAGTACTGTGAAGAAAAATAAAGCAGAAAAGAGGGAAAGAAAGTATGTGAAATAGGGCTGCAATCTAAGTGGGGTGGTCAGGGAAGACCTCCCTGGGAGGTAAGAGTTGGGCAGAGAAACTTGAAGAAGGGATTAAGTAAGCGATACACATGGGGGGTTTGGGAATGAGAAGAACATTCTACTTCAACGGGAAGGACAAGTGCGAAGGCCAGAGGTAGAGGCAGGCATGGTATGTTTGAGGAGCAGCAAGATGGTCAGGTTGGTTGGAAATCACACACGAGTCACTCAGGAATCCACTTATGAAGGTGGCATGAGATGAGGTCAGAAAGGTCACAGGAAATCTGATGGTAGCGGCCTTTGCTATTCAAAGTGGGACCTCAGACTGGCAAATGTATTTGGCATCACATCGAAAGATTATTGAGAAATGCAGATTCTCGGGGCCCTGCCTCACACCTACAGAATCAGACTCTGTCTTAAAATAAAATCCTCAAAAGATTTGTAGACCTGTTAAATTTTTAACAAGCTTCACTGAGGGTATAATTAGTATGCCATACAGCTCACCCATTTAAAGCAGAGAAGTCAGTGGGTTTTAGATATTCACAGATATGTGCAACCATCACTACAGTCAATTTTGGAACATTTTTACCACCATCAAAAGGACGTCTTGTACACTTTAGCTATCACCTCCTGCATATCCATAAACGTGGCCTATTGTGCTTCATTTTCATCCATCTCCAAGTATTTTCTGGTTTCCCTTCTATTGCTTCTTGGACCCACTGCATAGTTAAGAGTATGTTGTTAATTTCTACAGATTTGTGAGTTTCTCAATATTTTTCAATTTCATTAAAATGTGGTCAAATAACATACTTTGTATTAGTTCTATTCTTTAAATTTACTGGGGTTTGTTTTATAATCTAGCATATGATTTAGCCCAGACAATGTTTTGTTTGCTCTTCAGAAGAATGTATATTCTGTTGATGGGTGGTGTATTCTACAGATGTCTGTTAAGTCTAGCTGGTTTATAGTGTTGTTCAATTCTACTATTTCCTTGTTGATCTTCTGTCTGGTGTTTTATCCACTACTGAAAATAGAGTATTTAAAATCTCCAATTATTGCTGAATTATTTATTCCCTTCATCAGTTTTTGCTTTGTGTACTTTGGTGCTCTGTTATTAGATGTATATGTGTTTATAACTGTTATATCTTCCTGCTGGATTGACCCTTTTATGATGATAAGATCTGCTTTATTTCTACTAACACTTTTTGTTTTAAAAGTTTATTTTTTTTTAATATCAATATATCCACTCAAGCTTTCTTGTGGTTGCTGTTTGCAAGATATATATTTTTCCATCCTTTCACTTGCAATCTATGTGTGTGTTTGAATCCAAAAATGTGTCTTCTGTAGATAGCATAGTTTGATTATGCTTTTTAATCCAGTCTGACGATCTCTGCCATTTGATTGCATGGTTTAATCCACTCATATTTAATGTTATTACTGATACAGTTAGATTTACCTCTGCCATTTTACTTTTGTTTTTTTATCTCATGTATTTTTTGTTCCCCTATTCCTCCTTTACAGCTTTCCTATGCCTTAAGTGAATTTTTCTAATGTAGCATTTTGACATCTTTAATAATTTTAACTATATTTTTAGTGGTTGCTCTAGGGTTTACCATACACATCTTATCAGATTCAGCTTTTAGTTTATACTAGCTTAATTGCTCTAATATATAAAAATATTACTCTTATATTGCTCTCTCCCCTTTTTCTTCTTTTTGTGGAATTTTTGTTATACAATATTACATCTATTAATGTTATAAACCCAACTACACATTTTTATAATTATTACTTTACCATTTGTAGTCATTTCCTTAGCCTGATGCAACTCTGCTCCCACCCATAACAGCTCCTTTGTGCTGTTATTGGCAAATATATTACATGTATATTTGAGAAGTGCTCTAAGGACCTTGTAGGCTGCTTTAAGAATTTTGTCTTTTATTTTGAGTGAAATGCGAAAACATTAGAACAGAAAAAGTGACCCTGATCTGACTTACATTTAGAAAGGTTCCCACTGTCTACTTCATTGAGAAGAGTCTCTAGGAGAGCAGGGGTGAAAGCCAGAAGAGCAATTTAGAGATGTTGGCCACAATCCAGGAGTGGACCTAAAGATGGCTTGGTCCAGGGTGGAAGTGATAGAGTGAGTAAGAAATTATCAGCTTCTGGGTTAGTGACTTCAAGGTGCGCAGTGAGATTTAATGACAGACAATGGGATGGGATAAAAAGAAAGGCATCAAGGAAAACTACCAAGCATTTAGATCTGAGCACTGGAAGACAACTTGCCATTAACTGAAATGGAGAAACATGCTGAAGTACAAAGTTCAGGGGGGTGGATCCAGGAGATCCTGTGAGATTTTATAAGGTATGAGATTCCTTATGAGTACCCCAGGGAGGTGATCACTGGGCAGAGGTAATACAACCCTGTAAAGAGGCTCTAGGCAGGAAATACAAACTTGGGAATCATCAGTATGTAGATGATATTAAATCCCATGAGGTCCCTGAGGTCTGAGGATGAAAAGAATGAGGTCTGAAGACTGAGTGCTGGAACACTCCAGTGTCTCAAAAGTGAGGGGAGATGAGGAGGCATCTACAAAGATCGAGAAGGAGAAACTAAAGTATTGTAACTCTCTGACTTTTTTGTTGTTGGCGTTTTGTTTTTTTTATTGCTTTGTTTTTGTTTTTTTTTTTCTATTTTTCGGCCGCACTGCGTGGCATGCAGGATCTTAGTTCCCCGATCGGGGATCAAACCCGCGGCCCCTGCAGTGGAAGTGCCGTGTCTTAACCACTGGACCGCCAGGGAGGTCCCTGACTTTCTTAATATACTGCAAGCTGCTAAAGAGTAGAAATAATTTCTTTATCATTGTGTTCCTTAAGCAAGAGTTCTCAACCTGTTCTCAACCACGCATCCTTTGAAAAAGCTCCCAGGGAGTATGATACACATCTCCAGGTTGAGAATATCTGTCTCTGTGCCTTTCATCGTGCTGGACACAGAGAAGTTGCTGTGTGTTTCTGAAATTGAAAATTAATATATGACTAGAACATAAAAACACCCAAAGGTTTCAGATATTAGTTTTGAACTATGACAAAAATTAGCCATCCGCCGTGATCTTACCAAGAAAAGCCATACTGGTCCCCGAGTAACCATCAGGGTACAGTGGTTGCTGTACGAGATAAAGCTACCTGTGTATATTTACATTACGGATGCCTAAATAAAATAAGTAACAAAAAGTGAGGAAAGTATATGGTATGTTGGAGGAAGATTGCTTTTAAGTAGCTTCACATTTTAAAGTCAAATGCCTTTCTCTTCCTGTATTTGTGACTTGTAATTCTGTTCTCATTAAGGATGGAACCATACAGTAGTGAGAATAAAACAGTCAGAATTTCATCCAAGCCCTGGCTCTGCCTTTTCTAACTGTCTGATGTTCTGCAAGCCATTTAACCCTCTGACTTCATCTCTTCCACTTGTGGAATTAGAATAACAAAAGCTATTCTGAAGAAATACTGCAAAGACTGTAGATATACTTAAATTATCTTGCATACAGTAGGTCCACAAAAACGGTATTTGTTATTACCACTACTGATAATTTTGGTAATCATAATTGTCATTATGATAAAAATATAGTAACATAAAGATTGTGAATTGAGTAGTCAATTAGTTATTCGTGGTTATGTGAAAAATTACTGCAAAACTTAGCGGTTTAGTTGTTTTACAACAATAAACTATTACTGCACAGTTTCTGTAGGTCAGGAATTCATGAGTAGCTTAGCAGGATAGTTCTGGCCCAGCAGCTCATTAGGATGTAAAGTCAAGATGTTGGTCGGGGCCGAAGTATCTACTTCCAAGGAGCTTCACTGACATGGCTGAAAAGGCGGTGCTGCTGTTGGTGGGAGATCTTAGTTCCTTGCCATGTGGACCTCTCAGTGTCCCCATGACATGGTAGCTGGCTTCCCCCAGAGCAAGCAACCCAAGAGCAGGCAAGGCAGAACTATCAAATCCTTTTATGACCTGGCCTTGAAATCCCACATCGTTATTTCTGTGATACCGTACTGGTTACACAGGGCAGCCCTATTCAGTGAGGCAGGGGAAAAGCAAGTAAATACCAGGAGGAAATGATCATTGGGTGCCATCTTGGAAGTTTGGCTACTACAAATAGTAAAGAAACGATACCTTTAACATATTTGAAAGTGGTGAACATAAGTATCAATGACAGATTTGCTTTCTTTCTCCATCCCACTTCTAAAATTGGAAATAATTCCTAATGTGAATACATAATCAAGATTGCAGTATAACGAGAAAGTCAGTGTTTCAGTTTTCCTCTGAGGGAAAATTCGGTTTTGTTTCCACCGACAAACACTTATAATCAAATAATTCACAATTCCAATCTTCAGCATGGTAACGAATGATACTAAGCAACTCTTGCCACGTATTAACTAAGGAATTCAGACTAGAATTCCTCTAGTTACCTTCTAGCAGCAACAACCACATGCAAAATATTTTATTTCCCACCTTTTCATTAACTGGTTGCCTGACTCTGAACAAGTCATAATCCCACTTTTATCTTTAAACTGAGGCAATTAGATTTTTTAGAAAAACAAAACTTACACATAAAAAAGTATACGGATTAGAAGAATTTAAGAGACTATTCCTTCAAGTTCTTAAATTGTATGATGGTTTACTTCTTATGTATTCTTTGAGGCACAGAATGATGGCTAAACCACCTTTTGATAGACTTGACACAACTGCAAAAAAAAAAAAAAAACTTTCCAGAGACTTCTATCATAGCCTCGATGTTAGCTCACCCGCCCCAACTTAAAAGTTTATACCAGCAAACACAGCCACTCCTTTGGTTACTAAGAGATACATCACAAGATATTAAGAACATACCAAGCTGGTATGAATGGCGGTTTTGTGTTAACTTCTTCTTTCTGACCTCAATACCAAGGAAAGGAAGTAGGGCTAGATTTTAAGGGCTAGTCCTTAAAAGCTGACCACAAAAGGCAAGTTAAAGGGTCAGAGATGAAAAGACAGACAAAAGTGTGGGTATCTCTTTAAGAAGCAAAGAAAGCACCATAGATTTAAAGCTAGATGAACAAGTCGTATATCACCCTACGCCGAGAAAATCTTGTATATGACCACAAACCGTTTTTCCTGACAGACAAGTGAAAACTTAGGAATACTTGCTTTGTTAACAAGCTGTCAAGTGATATGTTCAGAGTCAGGTTTTTCTTTAAGCCTGACCTGCCATAATTTATACTTCTTCTTTTCAAGCTGCAATTCAGGTCATGCTGTGCTCTCTGAGATAATAAACAGGAAGAACGCTTGGGGCCAGCCTTCAATTCACTTTGCCTTTCACCCTGCAAAACAGAGCCTTCGAACAGACATCTTTAGGATGCCCCATTAAGATGATCCTTTCAGAAAATTCTCTTGTTCTCAGTAATTTTAAATGGTATGGCATGAAATAGCTCATCAAACATACACACTCACCAAGCAGTGTATGGTTCACGCCACACCTAGCCTATGCAAGCCTGTGTTCCAAACCTTAATTCTGAGAATCTGAATCTTACCAAGAAAAGCTATTTGAACACGAGCAACTTTTTCATGCCCTGGTGATTGTGCAGGAAGTTACAGGGCAGTGGCTTACACTCTGTGCCTAAGAAGAGGTCTAAATATCTCCTTTCACTAGAAGTATTAAACTACCCAAGTGTTCAGAAGATATAAGAGATTGCTGTTGTTTAAGAAAAATGTTTCCTTCCTTCTTTAAGGAAGACCTGAAGGGCCTAGAGTCAACAGAATGATGGGAACGGCAGAGCTATTTAATACACATGGCGCAGAAATATCTGGTTGATGTCACTGATTGGCGCTCCGTTTCCAAGCACAGCTGCTGTTGTAAGTAGCACCCCAGCCAGGAACTACGTCCCCCACGCCAAGCACGCACCAGCTCCACTCACATTCTATTGGCCAAGCCCAGTCACATGACCCAAAACATCTAGGTGGGCTAGTTCCAGCCAGTGGAACGTGAACGGAAGTGATGTGTGTCCCCTCCAAGCTGGGTGTGCTTTCTCCATAGCACCCTCTCCTTCAGCAGCAACCCTGGGATCACCTGTTGAAGATGTCTGCATCATAGGATGGAAAGAGCCAGAATCCCTGAGTCAGTACTCAGAGGACAGTTGCCTGACCAGGAAGGAATATCTATACTGAATGCTGCATGAGAGAGAATACAAGATTGTGTTATGACACTGCGTTTGGGGAGATTTTGTTGGAGTAGTTCATCTACCCTGACCAGGTGGTGGAAACTGAAGAAATATAGATGTACATTTTCTTGGGATCCAGGATCATCTGGGAAAATGGAAGAGGAACACAGGAAGAAAAAGGCACAGGAACAGAGGCAGCAAAACCTAAGATGGGGAGGAATGAGTTCATTTCCTGGATCAGCCCCTCTGAAGTATCTGCTCGTGAAAACCCAGCTCAGTGGTCTGAAACAATGTGGACTAAGATGGACAACGCGGATATTCATACGGTCAACATTTTAAAATATACACATAGCACAAAAGATTACAAATAATCTTTGCCATACTGAAAAATGCAAACTAGCAGTGATAAGATGGCTAGGTAGTATGTTAAAGATTTTTTTTAAATAAATAAATGTATTTATTTATTTATTTATTTTTGTTGGCATTGGGTCTTTGCTACTGCACGCAGGCTTTCTCTAGTTGCGGTGAGCTACTCTTCGTTGCTGCGCATGGGCTTTCACTAGTTGCGGTGCACAGGCTTCTCATTGCGGTGGCTTCTCTTGTTGGGGAGCACAGGCTCTAGGCGCGCAGGCTTCAGCAGTTGTGGCATGTGGGCTCAGTAGTTGTGGCTCGTGGGCTTCAGTAGTTGTGGCACATGGGCTCAGTAGTTGTGGCTCACGGGTTCTAGAGCACAGGCTCAGTAGTTGTGGCACATGGGCTTAGCTGCTCTGCGGCATGTGGGATCTTCCTGGACCAGGGCTCGAATCCGTGTCCCCTGCATTAGCAGGCAGATTCTTAACCACTGCGCCACCAGGGAAGCCCTGGCTAGGTAGCATTTTAGTTCATGATAATATTTTATCTGGGAGACACCTGGTAAAAAAGGTTTGGGATGGAGAAACCCAGAGAAACATTCAGGGAGAAAGGATGAGATAGGAAAAAAACAGAAAACTTCAGATTCAAAGTAAGAGACAGAGCCAGAGAAGTGAAAGATAGGTTTCAAAAAGGAGTTGAAGTTTATGGATAATTTTTTAAGAGTTAGAAATTAGAGATAGTAGAGAAAATGCTTTGAGGATCTAAGAAGTATATTTATTCATTCATTAGTTTAATCCCACAAATACTTACTGAGCAAATACTATGTGCTGAGCCCTGTGATAGGCACCATGGACAGAACCACAAACTCATAGTCTTGGAGTTCATAGTCTTAAACAGAAAATAAAGAATTGTGATACATGGTACCCCATCCCGATGGTCTTCCCAATGACAACTGTTTAACTTCCTTTTATTGAAAAATGTAGTCAAGACCAGTGGGAGACAGAGCACTGTTTCCCTCCCACTCTAGTGCCATCTTCCTAAATTCTATTTTAGCATCTGAAATGGACAAATTGGCTGAAGAAAGAGAAAATTCTAACTCTTTAACAGACCATGACAAAAACAGAGCTAAATCACTATTTCTAAGAAAATGAAATTGCCTTTTATCACCACACCAAATAGCTTTCCTGATTGTCCCCTGTACGTCTGTAACAGCAGTGGTCACAGAACGCACGGTTCCAGACAATAGACAATACAACTGAACAAATTAGTCTCCTGAGTGCAAAATAACACTTTCATAACAATGGGTAATTCATGCCTACTTTCTCTAGACCTTTGCCGAACAGAATAACAGTGCAGGCTAATTACACGAGCTGGCTCATGTGCAGGTCATGAAAAGGCATCCCTCTAAAGAACAGCCGAGAAAAGGTCTTAGCGCCAAATCCAAAACAATAGGAAAAATGTGAGAGAGCAAACATGAGAACATATGCCCAGGCAATCTCATTAGCATGCTGCAGTTAACCATATTTGTGGACGCCCATAGAAGAGTTGTAAAATTCTCTGCCTTGAAAAACAACATCACCTTCCATGATTAAAGAACTTTCCGCCACGTTATCTCAAGTGCTTTGCTCCAAAGTACAGCTATGGGTCATGGTTACGTTAAGCACTTTTGTCACTTTGTGGAACGAAGACAGTTCGTATCAGAGAGAGAGAGGTGAAGAGAGTCAGTTGAAACTTTCACACACTGACTCACATGTCAGGCAAGGAATACAACAGGCTTGTCACAGGGAGTGGGGAGCAAGGACCAATTTTTCCAAGTTCTACTCTCATGAGGCGTGGTGCCGCAAGACATTTGGAATTTGAGTCCCTCAGGAAAAGTTTCAGAAAGAGCCCAGCAAACAACAAGCAAAACAATGGCTCCAATATGATCAAAACAGATGTGCAGTGGCATCTATAATGCATGAGCTGCTTTACATCCACCTCAAAATTCAATGTATTTATTCTGCAAGAAAAGAAGCGTTTGCAACTGTTAGTTCTGGCCCATCTACCATAAGCAAGGGTCCTGGCAAAACCAGTGGCCTGCTCAAACTGAGTCATTTAAGAAAAGCTTAAAGGAGGCACTTTTCCCAAAGTCCTGGGCTGGATGTAGGAAAATCCAAATACAGTTATCAGGGGATCATTAAGAGCTCACCCCTAGGCTGAAGAGTCCAGTGGAGGGAATGAAGTGAAAAAGGAGAGAGACACTTAACAAAAGTCATGACCTTCATTAAGGATGGAACACCTTCCTTCGGTCAAGGATGTAATTCGCCTGCAGCAACATCACAAGAGAAAAGCTTCTTTTCATTCCTCCGTCTTCCTGATCCATTTCTAGGCTCTCCTCTGAGTCAAATCCAAAGAAAACCAGCTGACAAAGGAGCCAGGAGCCTGTGGATGAAGCCCCTGTAGGTCGGCCTCCCAGGGCAAAGAGGGACATAGACCAAACTGTGGCGAAGGGAGAGAAGCGGGTCACGTGCAGCAGATGCAAGTACGCAGCACAGTGGATTTCTCTAGCACGCTTAGGCCCCTCAGCTGGAATTTAAGGAAAAGAAAACAAACATTTCCAGAGGACTATCCATTGTAATAAACTGAGCTAACATACAGGAACATACAGGGTTGGATTGTCAAACCAGATTCACTCAAATCAGAAATCTTACTGGGTAGCAGGCTTTCCCACTAACTTCAAGGATCCAGGCTGTCGGCAGGCTCAGACAAAGCAGAGGCACCTGGGACGTCACAGGGGGCCTCCCCGGTCCTGGCTTCCTGCACTGGACGTGCGCCTCTGGCCCAGAAGGGTAGGTGAGGCCTCTAAGTGAGGTCCCTGGGTTCCTTACACAGCAGGGACGTTTAAACTAGGAAACATTTCCCCGTACACCTAGAGAGCTGGACAGCCCACGTGCCGTTCTCCAGGGAGACCTGCCTCACGGATCCTGGGTTCCATTTAATGTAAGTAATTCCTCAGGCAGGGAGCAGACTGCTAGGACATTCAGTGGATAACGTCCCTTCCTCCCAGCGAGTATTACTAGTCTATTACCCAAGGTCTAGCTGAAAGGAGATTAGACCAGGCTGCCTACCTCAGTTTCCTTTCCCCCCCGGGTCACCCTCCAGGGATGGAAGTACATGAATTATAGGCAGCTTTAACTGCTTCCTCCGGTAAACTGTTCTTAACATTAAAGGAGGAAGAGATGTGTGCGTGTGTGTGTGTGTGTGTGTGTGTGTGTGAGAGAGAGAGAGAGAGAGAGAGA
Organism: Balaenoptera musculus; assembly: GCF_009873245.2. NCBI lineage: Eukaryota > Metazoa > Chordata > Mammalia > Artiodactyla > Balaenopteridae > Balaenoptera > Balaenoptera musculus. The sequence goes on along the minus strand of NC_045786.1, from coordinate 5,033,211 downwards.
GAGAGAGGTGTGGAGGAGGAGGAGGAGAGGAAGACAGAGGAGAGAGAAAGACTGATGGCCAGACTGATTATTAGGAAGAAAAAGAGAAGGAAAGGCCGCTGGGTCTCCCTTGCGCAAGACTGCCATGAGGAACCCGCCCTCCCTCTCACCCTGAACAACTTTCCAACTCGGTCAGGCAAGCGCACAGTGACATGCAACTCTGGTAAGTCCCTTCCAGGGAGATTCACAGGTGCCGGCCCAGGCCCCGCCCGAAGGCGCGTCCACCCCGCCCCGCACCGCCAGACTCTGCCCCTTCCCGGGACGGCCCAGGCAGCGCCTCTACCATCGGGCTCTCAGGCCACGAGTAGCTCTTCCTTGCATGCAGCTCGGAGCTTTTCGAACTCCTTTTCCCCAGTTCGGAGAAGATGGTGCTGGAGACTCTCTGAAATACAGGATAGTCAGCAGGTGTGGGAAGCTGGGAGTGAACCACAGCTGGGACTGGGGCCGGGGTCAACCTGTTAACCTTCATGGGACTGTAAGCGGCTCGATACAGGTGTGCGTTGTTCTAGACTAGGGTCTGGAATGCCACGGGGTTCTCAAAAAGAGTGAGGGCCTAGAGAAGCTGAGCTGGTAAAACTACACAGAGTGTCTAGTGAATGTGGATTCAGGGACAGATATGTAGAGTCCCCAGTGCCAGGGTTGGACCCTGGTCTGCACAGTTCAGCCCCTCACCCGACGGAGCTTCTCCAAGCCCAAGGTCATGCCTCCATGTGAAGTCTTTTTTTAAAATTTTTATTGGAGTATGGTTGCTTTACAATGTTGTGTCAGCCTCCACTGCACAACAAAATGAATCAGCCAGACATACAGATATCCCCCCCCGTTTGGACTTCCCTCCCATTTAGGTCACCCCAGCACATTAGGTAGAGTTCCCTGTGCTCTACAGTATGTTCCCATCAGTTGTCTACTTTATACAGAGTATCAATAATGTATATGTGTCAATCCCAGTCTCCCAATTCCTCCCACCCACCCCTTTCCCCCTTGGTATCCATACATTTGTTCTTTACATCTGTGTCTCTATTTCTGCTTTGCAAATAAGATCATCTATACCATTTTTCTAGATTCCACATATATGCGTTATTGTCTGATATTTGCTTTTCTCGTGAACAGTCTTATTTTCCAAATGATTTCAAAGATGCCGTGAAACATTTTTTGACACTTACAAAACACCTATTTTAAAATTAAATGAGGGTTTCCCTGGTGGCACAGTGGTTAAGAATCCGCCTGCCAATGCAGGGGACACAGGTTCGAGCCCTGGTCCGGGAAGATCCCACACGCCGCAGAGCAACTAAGCCCATGCGCCACAACTACTGAGCCTACGCTCTAGAGCCTGCGAGCCACAACTACTGAAGCCCGCACGCCTAGAGCCCGTGCTCCGCAACAAGAGAAGCCACCGCAATGAGAAGCCCACGCACCAAAACGAAGAGTAGCCCCAGCTCACCACAGCTAAAGAAAGCCCGCACAGCAAGGAAGACCCAGTGCAGCCATAAATAAATAAATAAATTTCCATTAAAAAAAAAAATTAAATGCAAAGAGTAGAACTTACTTTCTCGTTTTGTTAGATAAAGTCTCCAAGCCGGCTTGCAGATTTTGGCATCTCTCTGTCGGCGGGAGGAACTTCTCGTTCAGATATGTGCTGTTTTGTGAAAGAGATTAAAAAATAGATTGATTTAAAAGGAGAGCTTATGAGATACGGTTAACAAAAAGCAGATTTAATTGATAAAGTGGGCCCAATTGAGGTCTGATTTTCATCCCTTTATTGGATTTCTCTGTGGAAAAGGAAATTGATATTTTCACCTCGGACAATGGGTCTAAATTAAAAAAGAAAAAAGAAAGTTGACATGATAAAGTCAAACAGAACAGAACACTCCATGGGGGACTGTATTTTCAGGTTCTCATATTTTGAGGTTAGTATGTACAATGAACAAGTTATTGAATAGTTTTAATCATTGTGTATGTAAGCAGGCTTTATTTTAAAAAGATGTCTCTGGCTAGGAAGCATGCAGACACAGGAGATCAGTAATTCTCTCCCAAAAGAAGGCAAGATAAATCTGGCCTTTGATTATTACAGTAGCTGTGATACAAGGGTGTGTTGCTATTGTTTTATGAACTTGGAAAAACTGGAGTTGGAACAAAACCAAATCACAAAGCGAGTTAAGGAAATGGGTCATGCAGTCGGGCTGCCTAACAAGTCTTGCGGACACATGTGTGCTACTGAACTGATTGAAGCCTCTGTTTCTGCATCTCTAGTCCTTACCCCATAGCGCTATTGTCATGATATATACACGATAGAGGAAACAATGAAAAGCACCTGGTACCACGCCTACCACAGTAAATGCCCAAAAAAATATCAACCACCACTTTCCCTACACTTCAAAAACATACACACAACTCCAGCTTCCTGGTAGTGCATCTATTTAATCATCCTGAAGGTATTTGCTGAGGACCTAATACGTGCTGGGAGCCAAGCACAGGAGACTTAGGATACGGAGCTGGATAACACAGCAAATAGTCCCTTTCCCTAGTGGAGCTTGCAGTCTGGTTAAAGAGAACGATGTATATCAAACAAACAGCCACAGGAATGAATACCGAATTCTGATCTGTGGTTAGGATCCTGAGGACAGCAGTGGGTGCCATTGAGGAGTGTAGTGGGGAGCTGCCTGCATCCTGGGGGCGGGGGGCCTCTGAGAAAGTGTCATTTGAGTGGAGATCCCCAGGGTGATCCAAGGGCGTTACTTTGGGAAGAGGGGGGAACATTCCAGATAGAGGGGAAAGCATGTGCAAAGGCCCCAGAATGTTTGAGGAGCTGAAAGGAGGCCGGTGGGGCTCAAGGCTGAAAGGCTAAAGGGTGTCTGGAGCAGTAAGTCGGGGCCACAGCACACAGGCCTGGTGAACCAGGTTTAGAATGGACCCTAAGAACACGGGGAGCAATAGGAGGTTAGGGGCGGGGAGTGATGGATGGGCCTGGCCTCATGCGTGTTTTAAGTAGTTGACTGAGAAATGAAACGAGAGGAAGCAGGACGACAGAGAAGGTGGGAAAGTTAGGAGGCTTCCGCAGGGCTCCAGGAGAGCGAGGACGGCAACTTGCTTTGACAGCCAGGATGGAACAGACTATGACGTGCTCACAGACATCACCTAATGGCACTGACTTTGCATTACAAAGGTCTGTTTCTTACTCATGAAATGCCCACTAGACACTGGGTAGCTCTCTAGGGCAGCCGTGCTCCCTGAGATCTAGGAATACTGCGTACTGCACTCTTGGGGCACCTTCCTTTCAACAACCCACTTCCATAATTGCTGTGGCAGGAGAAGAAAGTGCTGGAAGGTCTTACTCTGTATCCGGATGCTTCAGCCTGGCCAGAACTAGCTGCATGCCCGACCTGACTGCACAGTGGTTGTCAGAAAAGGGCAATCATCCTCTGTGCCCAGAGAAAGAGGCGATCGGGATCTAAGAGTGGACCAGAAGCCCACATCCACTTGCCCACTGGCAGGAAGAGAGGATGACAGATTTGATATCTATTCTGGAGGTAAAACTGACAGGACTTCATAATAAGTTGGATATGGGAGGTGAGGTAGCAGGAGGTATCAAGGTAAAGATATAAACAAGAGAGATTCATAATTAATCCTCCAGAAGTGCTGTCTAAAAAGACAGTGCACAAAATACATATGGGCTCACAAAATCCCTCTTTATCTTTTTTCTTTTTTTTTTTTTGGCTGCATTGGGTCTTCGTTGTCGCATGCGGGTTTTCTCTAGTTGCGGCGAGCGGGGGCTACTCTTCGTTGCAGTGCGTGGGCTTCTCACTGCGGTGGCTGCTCTTGTTGCGGAGCACAGGCTCTAGGCACGCAGGCTTCAGTAGCTGTGGCACGTAGGCTCAGTAGTTGTGGCTCGCGGGCTCTAGAGCGCAGGCTAAGTAGTTGTGGCGAACGGGCTTAGTTGCTCCACGGCATGTGGGATCTTCCCGGACCAGGGCTCGAACCTGTGTCCCCTGCATTGGCAGGCGGATTCTTAACCTCTACGCCACCAGGGAAGTCCCTCCCTCTTTATCTTGATACGATTTTCTCCCCCTCCCCACGTCCTTCCTCCTTCTGTCTACGTGCCTCACCTTCTGTGCTTTCTGAATGTATTACCATACTTTCCAAGGATTTGTTTATTTCTAATTTGCTGTGTATTTTATTCAGGCAGCACCGTTAATGAAGTGAATTAACAAGTCAGCAGTGCTTTGAATTTTGATGGCTTCGCAAGACTGAATTGTGAAACTGTGACACACAGGCACCCAGGGTTCGGTGTCAGAGCACTTTCCTTAAATCGGAGAGTATCCTTGTTAATAAAAAGTCCAAACAGCTTTGCCCAACTGAAATCACAGAAGGCCCATGGAAAGCACATGAGGATACCGGCGGGGAAGTGGAGGTGAGAGAATGAAGCCAGAGGGACAAAAGGGGCCTTAGGTGTCAGCCAGCAGGGCCAGCCTTGAATCTGGGCTCCACTCTCTGACCTTGGCCTTTAAATGCAAGAGTTACCTTTTTAAAATCTTTACTCAATAAGGTAGTTTATAGGGATGCTACAGATTGAATGTTTGTGTCCCCCCAAAATTCACAGGTTGAAATCCTAGCCCCCAAGGTGATGGTATTAGGAGGTGGCGCTTTGGGAGGTGATGAAGTCATGAGGAGGGGGCGATCATGAATGGGATTAGTGCCCTTATAAAATCAGCCCAAGAGGGCTTCCTGGTCCCCTTCCGCCTTGTGAGGTTACAATGAGAGGATGGCTGTCTATGGGAAAGTGGGCTCTCCAGACACCAGACCTGTACATGCTATGATCTTGGACCTCTAGCTTCCAGAACTGTGAGAAATAAATTCCTGGTATTTATAAGCCACTCGGTCCAGGTCTAGCAGCCTGAATGGACCGAGACAAGGGATTACATGGGATGGGTATAAAAACAGCTGATACACGGAAGTTACTAAATAAATGTTGTGTTCTTGTTCTCCTAAATGCATTCTGTGTTGTTTCCTCAGTTGTTGTTATTACCATAGGGGACGGTATGGTAATACTTCTCCCACCCACAGAAGTCATTCCACAGTGAAAGGAACAGAAAAGGGAGCCCCTTGAGTTCTCTCCTTCTCTCCTGCCCCCTTTTCATTCAAAGGATCTTCCTAGTTTTCTTCCTTTTCATCGAATGTCATTAAAATCTTCCTAGGAAAATGCTAAAATACTGACCTGTGGAACCCATAAACTTCAAATGTTTGTCTACATTAGGCATCTGGCCAATATAGCCCCTTTCACTGCCTCTTAGACAAGACTCCTAGCTCATGCTGTTTTCAACAATGTTTGTTATTCAAAGTGACAGAAATACAAATTAACAATATAACCACCATGTTTTAAGATGCTTGAAGACCTGACACCGTAAGAGATGCCAGGACCCGTGGAGAAGTGGAAGGCATTAGACCTTCCAGGGAGAGGGCTAGACCATCAGTCCTCTCCGTTGTGGAAATAAATGAGAATTAGATGTTCCTTAGATCTGAGCTCATGAGGAGAACCACAAGGGAGTTACTTGCTCTTGAGAGAGGAAAAGAAGAAACCTTCCCAGGTCTGAGTTGAGAGAGGTCATGGTCCTATTTGAGAAGATGGCATCCACCACAGATGAAGACATTAGAATAAATCCTCCTCAACTTCTGATTTGCAGACATCTCTCAGACAAGGCAAAGGGGACAGAGAGAAATACAACGAGCTGAAAGTAGGAAATCCAAAGACCTGGGGTCACAAGTAACCTGGCAGAAGATGAGATGGCTACAAGTCATGTGGGCTGATTTATAACCCGAGGAAGGATGACTGCGGATCAGGTTGGAATGGCCCATCCAAAAGGACTGGATGTTCAGGGAGAACTTGAAATGGTAAAGGAAGCAGCAGAGAAAGCACATCAGAGCCTGCTGCTGCCGGGGATCTCACATTTAGGTAGAAGTCTAGGATATGAACGGAGAGGGACCCCTGCCCCCCACAAACTAACTCAAGTTGGCGGTCTGAGCAGTTGGGTCTGGGAGACAAAAATAAACTCTAAGAACCAAAATCTCTGGGGCCAGACTCTCATGGGTTCAAAATAAGATAATAGATAATTATCTATTATAAAGATAATAATGATCTTTCCATCAACTCTGATAGCTTTTTTTTTTTTAATTTCAATTTGCTGGTGAAAACCCTTTTAAAGAACTTCTTACCAGAATTAGCCAAAGAAGAGAAAAGAATCAGCCTACATACAATCTGTCAAATATACAGTGGAGAGTGCCTCCCAGGACAAGTCATGGAGGGACGGTGGCCGTCCTCCTGGAGATCTGCTAGAACCTGATGAACCAAGTTAGTGCTTGAGGCGTCCCAGACCAGAGAGCTGAGACGGCTCTAATTGCCCTGCCAATGTCTCTTTAATTGCTCCATTACAAGATCACAATCTCTGCTTGCACGTCACTAGACAAGCTTGCTTGTCTGCTCATATGTGGCATGGGTAGCATCTCACCAGCATGCCCAAGTTCCTGCTCCTTCAACATTCCGTCACATCCACCTTGCAAATCTGCCATAATGGAGCAATACAGCCTCTGGCCTAATGCATTCCTATACCTGCCCCCTGAGGACTGCTGGGAACAAAATCACCCAGGTAGGTGGGCTGGTGCCTTGATAAGTTCATGGTGTCCAGTACGCTAGGTCCTTTCCCTTCTGCTCCATCCTCACGGTCCCCGAGGTGGGTGGTTCTGCATACACATCTGATCGTGTCATTTCCCTTCCGTGTCCCCCCTCAGCCTCAGAGGGACACACAGAGCCATCCAGGACCTGGCCCTTGACCATAATTCCAGTCTCATCTTTTACTGACAGTTTGCTAACCATTAAATGGTACAAATTCCTCTTTTTCCATTCCTTGCGAGTCTTAGATTATGGATTTTGATTGCTTTTATTATTTAATTATAGGATTTATTTTTTTGGTACCGGCAACCAAGCCTTCAGGCACGTTTTCATCACTGCAGTATGTCACGGGGGAAAAAAATCTTTAATAAGATTCGGGGAAAGATACACAAAAACAAGCATTTCTGCTATCACTGTTATCTATGTGGCTGATCTGAAATTCTATCTTCATAAGTCAGACTTGAGTTGAAAACCAACTGGCAAGATTTCACAATATAGCAAGAAGCTTAGAGACTACAATGGGTACTGAAAACTAATAATAATTAAGGCTCTGAAAATGCAAAGAATATCTCTTAACCAGAACAAGTGCTTCAGCCCCTACAAAGTAATGTCATCATTATTCAGTCGGTATCCACAAGGACCACTAAAACACAGAGTTAATGACTTTTAATTAATGCAATATGCATTCAGTCCCCGGACAAATAAAACATCCTAAAGAATAATTTGCTTGTAAGTGACTAAGGAGTTTCAAGAACATCCAAATTCTTTTTTTTTTTAATTAATTAATTTATTTTTGGCTGTGTTGGGTCTTAGTTGTGGCACGCAGGCTCTTTGTTGCGGCGCATGGTCTTCTCTCTAGTTGTGGCGCACGGGCTCAGTAGCCCTGTGGCATGTGGGATCTCAGTTCCCCGACCAGGCATTGAACCCATGTCCGCTGCATTGGAAGGCAGATCCTTAACCACTGGACCACCAGGGAAGTCCCAAGTTCTTGGGACATCCAAATTCTATTTACAGTGACCAGAAAGGAGGCAAAAGCTGAGTTGTGAATCTAAATGAAAAGCTTAAAACCGAATCAACTTTATTCTCTCTGAAGAAAGAATTTCTTAACAGATGGGGAACACAGCCTAAAAATGGAAAATCCAAAGAATAGGAATTGTTCTACCTATGTACCTTGCACACTCCTTCCCCGTTCCTGGGAAGAGATGCTGATGAGCAAGGAGTGCGTCCTGACCATCAGCAGAAACCCCCGTCCACTGGTGTGACAAGTGGCCTGCCAGCTCTAGGACAGAGGGGCCAACTGTGCTCACTTCAAGCTCATCAAGCAAACACCTAATTATCATGTGCACCCCGTGCCATGCAAGTTCCCCGAGGGAGAAAGGCAAGCATCCCAGCCTACCGGGAGAGTTTGATTACTCTCTTTAATTGACAAATTGATATTCTGGCTTATGAGTGTGGTGAACACAAGTCTGCCTTTGAAATCAGACCCAAGAACTGACGAAATCAAGTCTTGGTGTCTACAGAGATGAGGGGAAGACCCTGGCCAACCTCTTTGTTTAGTCACTCACCAGGCATCTGTGCCACAGAGAACTACGGCTACTGGAGAAAGGACGGGGACAAGACCGTGTCCCTGTCGCCTTGGAGCAAAGAGTCTGGTGCAGAGGGCAGACAAGTAAGCACACGCTTACCATGCTGAGTCTGCAGAATGGATGCTGGCTATTTCCCACCATCACGTTACTTTCAAGAAACCATGAATCTGTGTTTCGGTGGATATCATTTAATTCAAAATAGTAAGAACTGCTTTGGAAATGGCTACATTAGAATTTCACTTCCTTATACATGAACACTGCAGCCACCTTAACTTGCAGAAATTTCTACAAATAATCTCTGCTAACTTGGTTTTTCACCTTGACTTTTACACCTGTCTTTGGTTACCCTTGACAAAGATTAATTAACTAACTCTCTTACTAAATCAGTTACCCTAAGGTATTCTGGTCCCTCCACCACTGTTGAAAGATAGTTTTCAAAAATGGACAATCATAAATATCATACAGATATGAAATGAACATGCATTAAAGATTTTCTTTTACTCCCCATGAGGGAACCAGTTCAGAGCAGAAGCCACAGAACACACAGACTTATAGATCAGAAGTACTGAAATGAATGTGCAAATAGAAGGAAGTCCATTGGACCGCTACCAGATAGGATGTAATCTGCATATTTAGAGATAATTATTTTGTGTTGCTCTGAGTTAACTACATCTTGCAGAGCTGTAAAACTGTTCCCAGGAGGATCAGCACCAGCTAACTCAGAGGTGTGTGATCTGAACAATGCCAATGTACCCACCGAAGCGCACAACTTCCCCTAAACCATTAACAGTATCACTGCCTACCACTATAAAGTTAAAGGAAGGATCAAGAGTAATGAACCTAAAAGACTTCCACTCCATCTAACTTGCAGTCTCCTCCATCCACAGCTTGCCCAAGGGGAACAGGTGGACCTGGTTTAGGTATAAGTCCTCCAAGGCATACAGGGGGCACCGCCTTACCTAAGCAGGTTGAAGTGAGGGTTACCAGAAGGACAAGTCTGATACGGAGATTGATTTAAACTTCAAGTCCAGATGGGCAAGAGGAGGGTCAAAGTAGAGGTAAAATAAAATAGGAGCAGACTGAGAACAAATGGAAGAAAACAAGTGACTAGCACCGGACCATTCGTGCCTCTTTTCACTGGTCCTTGAGTGTGAGATCCCTGGGGCCTTGAGATCAACTCGAAAGTGTAGACAGGATGGAACTGCTCTCAGTACAGTGTTTCCAAGTCTTTTAAAACCCACCTCCAACAATATTTTCTTACTTGATACAGCCAAGATTATTCTGACCTTTCTTTAATGTGCTTTGAATTTGCAAACCTTGGATAAACTGAGTATATTTTTGATACTAATATCCAGATTCCTTGATGCAAAAATGCTGATATGCTTTCCTGGTTAAGCATGAAGATGATAACAGCAACATCCATTGGACGGTCATCAGGCGCTATGTATTGTTGTAAACTCTATTCACGTGTCATATACTCCTCACAATGAATATACAAGGTAGGGACTGTGCCCATTTTATAGATGAGAGAAATAAGACACTGGAAGATTAAAGAACATATGTAAAGTCACTCTGTTAGAACTGGAGTAGAGTTTTGAACCCAGACACTACCTGTCTGTGTTCTTAGGCACTGTGCTATTCTACCTCCCCTTATAGGGAAAAATTTGTTCTTCAGTGGAGAGCTATTCATTGTCTACAGTACTCACCACTCCAGATTACCTGATTCTGAGTCTACAGGAACTGACAAATGGTCTCTCCTTGACCAAACTCTGGTCAAGCTCCTCTGAGGTCTTTTTCAACTAGGACCCATTTGTGGGTATGTCCTTAAGAGACCAGTTTTAACAAGAACCCTGCTAAGTCAGCTTATCCAGAATCCCCCATCCTCCCGGTGTGATCCCCCTTGCTACCTGACCAAATTCCTCATCCTCCACCATTCCCCAGGCGATATCCAATCACCCTGGTCTGCCTTTGGCAAGATTCCTAGCAGGCTGGTTTGGCGAGAATCATCCCTTACCCCTCGACGTTCCCTCCACTGACCCCCACCTGCTCCTTGGCTATAAATTCCCACATTTCCTTGTTGGATTCAGAGTTGAGTCCCATCTCTCTCCCCTACAGCAAAACTCCACTGCAGGAGTCCCTACACCCACTGCAGTAGTACTGAATAAAATCTGCCTTGCCTGCCTGTCCTTTAACAGAGCTATTTTGCAATTCTATGTATTGAAGTTAAGTGAGAGCAACATAAAACAGTTCTTATCTACGGGCATGCAAATGGGTTATGTCCAGTGGAGGGACAACCCTTCCCCACGGTGGGAAAATCTGTTTTGCCTCCCTTGCCATGTTCATCTCAATATTCCTGACCTATAAATGCGTCTGTTCCTTTGAACTGGCTGTCACCCCTTACCAGCCTCCTCACCGATGAGTTAAATAAAATTTTAAAAAGTGTTCATTTTCATATCTGTATGAGAGCCACGATTTTACCTTTTTATTAAAATTATCTTTTAACACTCTGAATGAGCGTGCTGGAAGCATCTGCAAATTGAATAAACACGACCTGATAAAGAGGACAAACTTTGGTGGCACACATCACGGTTCAGATGCCTACTCTGCTACACACTCGATGCTTAGCCCCGTAAAAATAATTTAGCCCCTCTATGCTTTCAGCTTCGTGTGCAGAACGAGGGTGATTACTATCTCTCTGATAGATCTGATGCAAAGTTTGTAACTGATAATGCATAAAAAACGCTCAGCACGATGACTGGAGCAGAGAGCCCACTCAGGCAGTGCTCAGCCGGAGTCCTCAAGGCGGCCGTCAGGATCACGGAATGCCTCTTGAAGCAGTGCTTCTCAAACTGCAACGTGCCCATGAATCACCCGGGAAATTTACTAAAACGCAGCTCTGGGATGGGGCCTGCTAGCCTGCATTTCTAACCAGCTCCCAGGTGACGCCAATCCCGCCGGACTGAGGATCACACTTTTGACAAAGCATGATAAGCCTCCTGGATCAAGTTCATCTGCTCTGATAGATTTTTCATAATAGGCTAGAGTAAGACTTCCAAGAAATGTGGGCCTGTCCTATGGCCAGAAGCATGAGCGGGGAGAAACAATGAAACACTTGACAGAACTACAAGAGTAAAATGAGCTAAGTTACCATGTCACTAAAGAAGAGGTTTTTTTTTTTCTTTTTCAGATGAAGAGCTCAACCAAGGAAATATTGTAAGAGGAGATGTATGGTACTGAGAATATTTAACATAATTGCTTTCCTGAGTCAGACCCAGGGTTCATCTTCCCGGGAGCTCTGCTACAGAGAACACACACCCACCATCCCTAACACCTTCACTCAGGCTTAACCAGCCCGTCAAACACACCGCTCCAACGGGCGTCATTCAAGCAAACTGATGTAGTTGGAGGATGCAATGTCTTCTGAAAGAAGGTCAATGGACATGTGTGGGAAACATCTCTAAAATGTCCATAAAATCCACATTTAAGTTCCATATCAGCTGTGCAACCCCAGTTGAGAAGTTCTTTGTCCCTACCAAAAAACAAATGAGGAAATTCCTCTGGCAACTAAATATCTCTTCAATAAAACTTGGAGAAGTGAATTCTGAGATAAGTCCTTTAATGAGAAAATAACTTTTATTTACGTTCCGTACTGACTCTCTGGTGCTGCATGAGACAGCACTTGATAATTTAAAAATACTTAAACATTAGAACCATAACCACTGTTATAAGTTTAGTCATTCAAGAGCAAAAACCCTCTTATAACCTGTAAGTTCATAGCTCATTTTAATATATTCATATTTCATACTCATTTTCAGGAAAGCATTAGTGAAACCGAGCAGGACCCTGCAGGGCCCTCCTGGGTACAAAAGCCCTTCCTCGCCCCTCCTCCCCATTACTAGTTTGTAGAAAAAGGCTTTAGTCTCCTAGGTCTTCCCTGAGTTCCAAAGAGCAGGCACAAGCAGTTACTAATTAGGAAAGTGAGCGAATGCAGAAACAAAGGAAGAGCAGTTTAACAAGAAAAGTCATGACAAGAGTTCAGTGATAAAACAGAGTCCTAATTCCTCCTCAAGGGATATGCATAATAATCTGATGCATATCTTTGTGGGCTTCTTCAGGAACCTCTCCCCCACCCAGGTGGAAGATGGTGACTACATGCTGACCACAAGCACGAGACCCCAGACTGGCTAGAGCCAGAAGGTCGATGACTGAGATTTTGGAAACATCACCCTGTTACCTCACCACCAACCAATCAGAAGAGAGTCATGCACCCTGCAGCCATCCCCCAAACGTTGCCTTTAAAAACTATTCCCTGAAAGCCATCAGGGAGTTCAGGTCTTTTGAGCATTACCTGCCCGTTCTCCTTGCTGGGCCCTGCAATAAACGCTGTGTTTTCCTTCACCACAACCCGGTCTCAGTGGATTGGCTTTGCTGCGTGGTGGGCGAGGAGACCCAAGTTTGGTTTGGTAACATTAGGGTCAAACGCTGGGGACCTCATGTGGAAAACTGAATGGAATCGTCTTTAAAATAACAAAATGAGAATATACAAATCAATTTTCACTGCAAAGTAAAGGAGCTGTTACAGTGGAGGATTACTGGACTGAATGTCAATATTATGGCATAGTATGAGTGTGTTTCGTGTTTGGTAATTGCAATCATTGTTGCTTTTGTTGTGGTCATCCATTTACAATGCTTGGTGTCAGTCTATTTATCTCTTGTAAAAAATAAAACACAGTGTGTGTGTGTGTGAAAACAAAAAACAAAAAACAAAAAACAAAACCCTATCAGTGAGTGGCAAGTGAAAACAAGCTCAGGGTTCCCACTGATTCGGCAGTATGGTGAGTTGTATAATTATTTCATTATATATTACAATGTAATAATAATAGAAATAAAGTGCACAATAAATGTAAAAAAAAAAAGAATAACAAAATGAATAAAGTTTAATAGGGTGGTACAATGGCTTCTGATCAGCAGAGCAAGGAAACTTTGAAGCAATGAAAACTGATGCCAAGACTGGACTCCAGTACGGAGAAGCTCCCCAGTAAGTGTGGAGACTCCAGGGAAATATATGCTATCAAAACAGAAATACTCCAAAGGCTAGTTGCTGAACACATCTGATCAGCGAGCAAAATCTTAATTTACTGATCTAATCAAGACTGGTGGATCTTACAAAGGCTGTTTGGGCTTACTTGTGGAATTCAGGTTAGTGTCATCAGAATGAAAATTACTGCAAAAAGTCTTTCAGAAATCATGTCCAAACATTTGGGGGCACCTGAGATATGAAATAAAATTATGAGAAGAGTATGTCATAATAAAATAAAAATAGCAAGTGGAATGTCATCTCACTGCGGCAATTTTATAAATGTGAAATGAGGCAGAAGGCCCTATCACAGAATAATGATGATTTTTGAAATTCTGAAATGTAAAGAGGGGAACTACTTCATTCAGTCAACAGAAAGCTCACTAGAATCTTGCTGTCAATAAAGATTTTTTTCTGTGACTCATGTTGTGTAAGGCAATGATGAAAAAACTATAAACTAAGGGAGCCTCCTGCACTGTTGGTGGGAAGGTAAATTGGTGCAGCCACTATGGAGAACAGTATGGGGGTTCCTTAAAAAACTAAAAATAGAACTACCATATGACCCAGCAATCCCACTCCTGGGCAAACACCCAGAGAAAACCATAATTCAAAAAGATACATGCACCCCAATGTTCACTGCAGCACTATTTACAATAGCCAGGACATGGAAGCAACCTAAGTGTCCATCAACAGACGAATGGATAAAGAAGATGTAGTACATAGATACAATGGAATATTATTTAGCCATAAAAAGGAACAAAATAGTTCCATTTGCAGAGATGTGGATAGACCTAGAGACTGTCATACAGAGTGAAGTAAGTCAGAAAGAGAAAAATATTGTACATTAATGCTTATATGTGGAATATAGAAATATAGTACAGATGAACTTATTTGCAAAGCAGAAAGAGAGACACAGATGTGGAGAACAAACTTATGGATACCAAGGGGGTAAGGAGGGGGTGGGATGAATTGGGAGATTGGGATTGACATATATACACTATTGATACTATGTATAAAACAGATAACTAATGAGAACCTACTGTATAGCACAGGGAACTCTACTCAATACTCTGTGACCTAAATGGGAAGGAAATCCGAAAAAGATGGGATATATGTATACATTTAGCTGATTCACTTTGCTGTACAGCAGAAACTAACACAACACTGTAAAGCAACAATACTCCAATAAAAATTAATTAAAAAATAAAAAAATTAAAGTACCCATTTTGCTGGTTAGGATTTGAGGTAAAAACACATGAAAAGTGCAATAAAGACAGACATCTTGTTGAGAAGTGAAGTTCTGGGTGAAGAGATGAATAGTTAGAATCTTCAAATATAGATTATCAAGCCTTACAAGGGTTACTGTGTTGAATTCTATTTGACCTTTAATCTCAAATGCCATTAAAAGCAACATAAGCAAAAAAAAGAATGTTGGAATCTCCACTTCATGTGCTGTCTGACTCACTATTTATACTTTTTATTTGATCTTCTAAAGCTCCCTTTGTTCTCATAAAAAAAACTATAAACTAGAATTTGTTCAAAAAGCAACATCCAGAATTTTCCCTTGATTACCTGTGATACATTTCTATGTCTGCCTTTGACGTGATTGTGTCTTCCTTACCTATTAGTAGCGCCCTAATAAATCTGAGCAAATGGATGAATGAATAAATGATCAATGAACCTGAGATACTTGAAGATTGTAACTTATCCAGGGAAAAAGAGATTCCAGAGCTGATCAGACTGAAAAGTAAAATAAAATTCTAGGAAAATAAAAGTCAACAGAAAGAATTAGAACCAAAAGGATCTTCTGATTAACCCCCAGATAATTATAAGATTTAATTAACCAGAAGAACCCAGTCTCTGTTCATTCTCTTTAATTGAGATTTTACTGCAGTTAAAATGATGTCAAAATGCTCTCATTAATAATGAAAGTGTCAGAGAACTGGCTCACCAAATTTACTGTGCTTAGGTAAATCATAACTAGGAAGGGTTATGAGAGTGTCCTAGGAGACCCATCCATCTCAAAATGGAGCAATATAATCACAGATGAAATTCAACAAGGAAACAGCACAATGTAATAATCCTTGAAAAGAGGAAATACAATTACTCAAATGAGGTGTTGGGTTCTGAGCAGTGCAGTCAATCAAGTCTCATTTCACGAAACTCAGGAGCAATACTCAACAAAATGGAACTCTTGATTGCATTACAGCGTATTAGTCTCATATCTGCATATTCACAATTTCCCAGCTGATAAAATGTCCCGCTGTTATTTTACTGGAGATTTGGAATAATCCGAATCCTGTTAAGTCAGAGCTACTGGGTCTGGTTCTGGATTTTCTGCAACTTAGCAGGGCTCACGCTCTGTGTCTCTGTTTGTCACAGGGCCTCTTTCCTGCAACATCTCATGTCCCCCTTACACACCTTCCCCCTGGAGGATAGTCCTTCTCGCTCTTCGGCTAATTCCTAGTCCCATTTCCTACTCATCTGGAAAACTAGGGTTTGTGAGTAGGGTCATGCATGGTAATGAGTTCTAATGAGTTTTTAATGGACCACACTTCACAATGAACATACCTGTGTTAAAAAAAAAAAAAACACTTTAATCGGGGAGGGATGGAGTGGGAGGATGGGGTCTGCAGATGTAAGCTAGTATATAGAGGTTGGATAAACAACAAGGTCCTACTGTATAGCACAGAGAACTATATTCAGTATCCTGTGATAAACCATAAGGGAAAAGAGTATTTTTAAAAAAAGAATGTATATATACGTATAATTGAATCACTTTGCTGTACAGGAGTAATTAACACAACATTGTAAATCAACGACACTTCAATTTAAAAAAAAAATTTAAAAAGTCTTTAAGAAATGTTTTTCTGCCCTCATCACCCAACCCTGGTGGCAAAGACAGCCCCCTTCTGGTCTAGACTGAGGACTGAATCACCGAGCCTCTGGAGGTGCTCTGGCCCCTCTTACTCCCCTGGGGGTACCTACAGCTACCCAACTCTCAACTTCCCACCCAATTCCCACTGGACAGATTTGCCTTTCCCTGTTTTCACCTTGGGGATCTCTCTGGGACATGGTCCGCAAACCCTGTCACCGCCCTCACCTCACCGAGATTTGGCTTCTATTGCCCTGGACGACACCTGCCCTCTCCCAGCCTCCTCTCTGGCTGCTCAGAGCCTCACCCACACCCCACGGACTGACCGCTGGCCAAGCCAGCCCCAGGAACTCAAACCTGGGATTCAGAGCGGGTGAATCATCCAAGCAGAGGCCCTAAGATAGGGATTCGGCATCTGAAGCAGGCCCCAAGTTTTGGAGAGAAATGGGCTCCTCAAGCCACACCATGCAACCCCCCGTTCCTGCGTAAGTGTCAGGCCACGTGGGGGGCTGAGGTGTGACCTAAGAAGATCATGCACAGGGATGACCCCGAGTGAAGACCACTTTGCTGTGAATCCTTCATTTGAGCCTAGGAAATCCAAGCGCCGTGACATCAAAACGGCTGCGTCGAGGTATCTTCCTTTGGTCTGAACCTGCATTTTTCTGATATACAGACCTTTTGGGAACATTATCTACAAGAATTTTACAGGAATTAAAGTGCGTATGAATACAGGCACACGTCGGAGACATTGTGGGTTTGGCTTCAGACCACCGAATAAAGTGAATATCACAATAAAGCAAGTCACACGAATTTTTTGGCTTCCCAGTGCATATAAAAGTTATGTTGACCCTATACTGTAGTCCATTAAGTGTGCAATAGCATTACGTCTAAAATAACAATGTACACACCTTAACTGAAAAGTACTTTATTGCGAAAAAATGCTAACCATCATCTGAGCCTTTAGCGAGTCACAGAAGTAACAGCAAAGATCACTGATCACAGATCAACGTAACAGATATAATATTAGTGGAAAAAGTTTGAAATATTGCGAGAATTACCAAAATGTGACACAGAGACATGAAGTGATCAGTGGAGGCTGTTGTAAAAATGGCGCTAACAGACTTGCTGGACGCAGAGTTGCCACAAATGTTTAATTTGTAATAAATGCAGTATCTGTGAAGCGCAATAAAATGAGGTCTGCCTGATTCAGAGAATGCAGGAAAAGCTGAGATACATGCACACACAGTGCTAGCATTTTATTATCTAACATTCTTTTTTCCATTCTATCAAAACTTGAGTGCATTTGTTAATTCAAGAAATATAATATTCAGAATGATTATTTTTCTTATAGCTGTGGGTTTTTCCTTAGGCAATGAATGCTTCCATCTGATTAAACTACTTATTATCGTTTTTTTTCAACTCTTCTATTTCTTTCCCAGTAATAATACATATTTTCTCAACTTCTTAAATCTCTTTATTACATACAACTGAATGTAATTTGGAATTTACAAGTCTTATCACATTCTCATTCTGCCTGAGCAATCCTAAGTATAAAAGGTGCCGTCTGCATGTATTTCTTTGGAGTTCCTGCAATTTTTCACTTAAGATTCCTGAAATTAATATAATGATTCTTTGATATCTTTGCCATCTAGTCATTTCTGGCTTCTGGAAAACACCAAACAGCCTTACTTATCCAATGTCCCACCTGAAACTTCTTACTTAAGGGTTGTCTGAGACGGAAGTACTGAACATTTTGCCAAGGGAGGTCACCCAGAGCTAAAAACAAGCAGAATCAAAAATGTTTTTGCAACAATGCAATTAGTCATTCATCAATCCAGCTTGTGAGTGACAGCTATAGTGGAGTACCTTAAGGAAATCAAGATATATCTATGCTATTACTTTACCAGCCTGATAATTCACTTTACAGCTTACCAAGTATTTGCATTTAATCCTTGGAATAATGCTGTGAAGGATCTTTTTTTTTTTGAATTTTTGAATTTTATTTTATTTTTTTACACAGCAGGTTCTTATTAGTCATCCATTTTATATACATCAGTATATACATGTCAATCCCAATCTCCCAGTTCATCACACCACCACCACCCCCGCCGCTTTCCCCCCTTGGTGTCCATACGTTTGTTCTCTACGTCTGTGTCTCTATTTCTGCCCTGCAAACTGGTTCATCTGTATCATTTTCTAGGTTCCACATATATGCGTTAATATACGGTATTTGTTTTTCTCTTTCTGACTTACTTCACTCTGTATGACAGTCTCTAGGTCCATGCACGTCTCTACAAATGACCCAATTTCATTCCTTTTTATGGCTGAGTAATATTCCATTGTATATATATGTACCACATCTTCCTTATCCATTCCTCTGTCGATGGGCATTTAGGTTGCTCCCATGACCTGGCTACTGTAATGCTGTGAAGGGTCTTAACCACCAGTTTTGCATAATAAATCAAATTCACTGCTGTTAACTTAATACATTCTACTTGTCCAGCTCACTTCCTCCAGTATTTCTCTCTGCAGTGATTCATCTCATTGCAATCTCCCTCCAACACAAACTCCTGCCTTCATTTCCCTCCTTCCCCAGCTCATACCCTCAAAAACACTCTCTCTCTCTGTCGCCCTTGCCCGGGAAATGCAGAGCCCTGGATGCACCCAGCTCTCTGCCATCTGGGCCATCCCTGGACCAGCCGAATACCGCTGGAGAAAAACCACCAAACTCTGCTGAAGGACTTCACTTGAAACGCTGCTCATTACTCTGTAATAACCTAAATGGGAAAAATAATTTGAAAAAGAATACATACATGAATATGAACTGTACATGGGTACTCTGCTGTACACCTGAAACTAACACAACAATGTTAATCAACTAGACTCCAATATAAAATACAAAATTTACAAAATAAAAAAAAAGAAAGAGGAAAACACTACGCTAAATAAAAGTCAGGCACAAAAGGCTACATGTTATATGATTTCAAGGACAGGGGATCTACAGAATAGGTAATCCACTGAACCAAAATGCAAATTAGTTGTTGGCAAGGACTGAGGGACAGGGACTGATTAATGGCTACAGATTTTTCTTTTGAGACAATGGAAATGTCCTGAAATTATATAGTGCCGATGGTTGCACAACATTCTGAATGTACTAGAAGGCCCTCAATTGTACATTTTTAAGTGGTTTACGTGATTATTTTACGGCATGTGAATTTCATTTCAATAAAAAAATGATAAAGTGAAAATAAAATAAAATAAAATTCAGCTCTGCAAACTTCAAATTGGCATTGAAGTTTGGCAAGCCTACTATGTTTCCCTAATAAGCTTCACTCTCCTCTCTCAAAATCATTACTTCCTTATTTCCCTCTGCCCCAATCTCCCACACTCCCTAACCCCTACGCTCCCACCTCACAGCCTTACCTCATACTCCACTGCAAAAACAGAAACCCACAAAGGGCAACACCTTCGTACATCTTCCACTATATCTAAAACCTCTCACCTTCTGGGCTTCCATTAGTCTACTCAGCACCACAGACTGGGTGGCTTAAACAACAGACATTTCTTTTCTCATAGTCTGGGAGACTAAAAATCAAGGGGCCACTGGGATTGGTCTCTGATGAGACCTCTCTTCCTGGCTTGCAGATGGTCACCTTCTCACTGTGCCCTCATGTGGACTTTTTCCTGTGTGCACACGTGGAGAGAGAGCTCTCTGGCATCTCTTCCACCTTTTATAAGGGCATCTGTCCTATTGGATGAGGGCCCCAAGCTTATGACCTCATTTAACCTTAATTACCCCCCTAGAGACCCTGTCTCCAAACACAGTCAAATTGAGGGGTTAGGGCTTCAGCATATGAATTTTGGTGAAGACACAGATCAGTCCTTAACATTGCCCATCTTCTTCAGGTTACCATGAGTCACAACAGAAACAAAGTCACTGCTCCCATCAAAAGCCAGTAGCCCCCAACCGGCTCTGGGTCCCCAGCCCTTAGCACCTTCTTAAGAAAATCACTGACCCACCCATCTCTTTCTTTTGTGTAACCAGAGCCTCCTGTGGATCCTTCTTCCAAGAATTCAGACGTCCTCCTCCCTTGACTCTACGGTCTTTCTCCACCTCCCAACGCATTTTTCTACCTCCCTTGGAGACAAGAATTCTCGAAAGAATTCTCTAAAATCACTGCTTCCCCTTCCTCAACAATTTATTCACTCATCAGAGCACTCAAATCTGGCTAAAATTGCTTGCCTCACGCTTTTAAACATCTTCCATGCCCCAAATTCAATGGGCACATCTCTCTTTCCATCTTACTTGACTTTTCAGCAACATGTGACCCAAATGAACACTCTCTGTCCTGAAAACTCTCCTCTTATCGGGTTCATGACATCACACTCTCCCGGTCTCCTTCTGCTGGCTTCGACTCCTCTTGCAAACCTCCGAATACCGGCGTGCCCTAGAACTTGCTGCTGCTGCAAGTTCATCTTCTCTTCTCAGCTATTTCTAATGCTAAATGAGCTCATCCCGTTTCTTGGCTTTGAATCCCGTCTCTCTGGTGATGACACCCAAATTTATACGTGCAGCTCTGACCTCCCCCCTTGAGCTCCAGACTGGTTTATACGCTCCAAATGCCTGGTTGACAGTTCCTCCCGCACGTCTAATAGTCTTGTCAAATGTAGCGTATCCAAAACATAACCCTTGACTTCCTTTTCCCTTTCCAGGCTTCCCCATCTCAGTGGATGGCAATGAACTGCTCGAGCCCCAAATGGATCACCCTTGATTTCTCCCCTTGGCTCATTTCTCCCATCCAGCCTTTTAGCAGCTCTGCCTCAAATCTATCGACTTCTCTTTACCTCGACTCCTATCACTCAGGTTCCAGGCACACCTTCTCTTGTCTGGACTGGAGCCAGGGCCTCCCCGAATGGTCCTTGGGCTTCCACCTCGCCCCACGGCCATCCACTCCCTATGCAGCCGCCAGAGGAAGCTTTCAAAGATGTAAATCATATTTTGTCATTCTCTCGCTCAAACCCTTCAGTGATTTCACGTATTAGAATAAAACTCAAAACTGTCACCACAGCCCGTGTCCTACAACGTGACCTGACTTACCAGATCGCTCTGATAAATCTCCCCCTTCCTCCCCATGCTCCATTCTTTCTGCTTCTCAAACACGCCAAGCTCAGGGTCTGGTCCCTCGCTGTCCCCTCTGCCTGGAACATTATTTCTTGTCCTTCAGGTCTTAACTCAAATGTCAGCCCCTCCAAGTGACTCTTCCTACTCTCATTTCTAGCATCGACTTTCTGTTTTTGCAAACTACTTATCACTACGTATCTGCCCAAGAGGGCAGAGCTTTGGTCTGTCGCCCCCCTGCTATATCTCCAGCGCCAAGCACCTGCCTGGCATATACTAAAAACTCACTGAAAGAGTGAAATTGATCACTGACCCTCTCCCTCCGCCAGGCTGCCATAATGGCTTTCCCCAATCCCCCATGTGTCCCCTACCCCGTACATCAGAATCAGAGAGTGACAGAGAATTAATAAAGGGAGATAGATCTGAAAGGCTTCAGAAGGGAAAGACTTGGAGAAATTGGTTGTCAGCCAGAAATAATAAAGAATAGAGGTCTGAATGAGTAGGTGGGGAGAGAGAGCATTGAAAAGGGGGAAAAAATCCATGTGGTCTAGGTGTCAGCGAGAGAGCTCTCTCAGCACCTGTCAAGTCTGAGTCTCTGGAGCGGGTGAGAGACAAAAAACTGAGCAGAGTAAACGGGATATGAACAGCATGGCTGAGGGTTCTGAATTGGATCCCTTTTTATGTATTCTAAGAAAAAAGGAAAATAAGAATGCAATTTTTATTTATTTTTTGCATGTTGAGCTGTGCTTCCATTTGGACCAGCCTAAGGTTGACCTCTAGGGGCCCATATGATTCCAAGAGAGTTATTATGTACATAGGAAGAAACTGAAGTTCTGAGAGATTATGTGACATAACCACACTCGTTCAGTTAATTGTGACAAAATGATGATTCAGAGCCAGGACTTCTGCCTACAGGGCCTGGGCTTATATTCCTACACACCTGCTTCCCTCCAAAACAAGAAAGGAGGTTAACTGGACATGTCTTGTTTCCAGTAAACAATGCAGCCTTCTATTACCGTTTCCCTTTTTTTTTTTTTTGCCGCACCTCATGGCCTGTGGGATCTTAGTTCCTGGACCAGGGATGGAACCTGGGCCCCCTGCAGTGAGAGCTCTGAGTCCTAACCACTGGACCGCCGGGGGATTTCCTACCATTTCCCTTCTAATTGCTCGGGGTAATGTGAGTCAGGCTCACCAATTTATGGTTTCCAAAATATATCTTTATGCTCTCTTCAAATATCAAAATAACATTTGTTCCATTCTTAGTTTTCTATCACCTCTTCTCTGAAATCCCTTAAAGATGACCAGCAGTGGGGTGTACAATTACACGGGTAAGGAACACTTAGTTCCTGACAGATAAATTGTCTCCATCTGGACAACAGAATTTACTTGAAGTGACAAGGTGATCTCTTACTCCCTCTTCACCTGTCTTGGGTTTCCAATCTCTTTACTGTGCCAGATGTTTCCTTTTCGAAGATCACTGTTCTTGAAAGGGAAGTTGGAAGCAAAATAGAAATGGAGCAGTTCGATTTCCCCAACTTCAAGTAACAATACCCAATTTGCCCCAAGCAACAAGCATATCCGTTTTTTTGTTTGTTTTTTGCTTAAAAACATCAGAGGTTCATTCTATTTTTCAGCCTCTTCCACAACATTCTTACACGCCACTCTTTTGCACACATCTTTGTTACACACCCTAACATTAACTTTCCACGCACCTTCTCTGAACCTGAGATCGGCAGTCACACTACTTTACAAGATGCCTCCCAATTCTTCTCATTTGCATCTATATCATCAGCATTTTATTTTTAAAGAGTTTTTCCACCTGGCAAGCCTTAAATAGACACATATGTTTTCCAAACAGATAAAGATGAGGTTATAAAACGATAACTGTGAGATAGATCATTCTTTAAGAATTATCATCTCAAAGACCGAGGACTCTGAAATGCTTTGTAAATTGGTAGCATGTGACTACCTGAATGAAGTCATGTGACTGCTTGAATCACTTGGGATCATCCCCCAAAACCCTCTATTGAAGGTCACCCCAGGAACAGATACTGATGAATACTTCTTGGAACCAATTTAAATGCTTAAATATTCAGGGATAGGGAGGGTGGGAGGGAGACGCAAGATGGAGGAGATATGGGGATATGTGTATACGTATAGCTGATTCACTTTGTTATACAGCAGAAACTAACACACCATTGTAAAGCAATTATACTCCAATAAAGATGTTAAAAAAAATAAATGCTTAAATATTCAAATGCTATGAAATTAGTGCTCACACGTCTAGAGGAGGCTGTGGCATCCAGACTCCTCCTTCAGAACTAGGACATGCATCCCTCCAGCTGCTGGGACTCTGCTGATGCCCACATGGATCCTTCCCTAGGAACCATCCTCGGGTGAAGAAGCTGCCTTCTCAAAGGTGTGGGCCGCATCCAATGACTGATCAATGCCTGAGCCCTTACCTCAGTTCAGCCCAACTCAGAGGAGACACTCCAGCTTCCCATGCCCTGTGGCCAAGACCTTCGTTGCAGGAGCATTAAAGTGTAAGTTCTGCCATTGCCAATCCTGCTTCCCTCACACCCTCACTGGCATTGTTCCTGGGAGCACTTCCTAATACATTTCCTATACACAAAGCTCCATCCCGGAGTCTATTTCCCAGGGAACCCAACTTCCAACGATCCCTAATAGGATAAAAATTGTATAGTATGTAGTTTAATTCATCTGCGCTTCTAATTGGTATGCACAAAAAATCATGTACATAAACTGTCCAATTAACTAGACCTGAATAAGCAAGATCCAAGAATTTAAAGAATGCATACAAAGTTAGAACAAGTCTTAAATTGAATTTTATTTCCTTTTTTGGGTATCCAGCCCCTAAAGTAAAAAGGAAACAAGTGGAGAAATATAAAGACTCTGCAAATGTTTGCTTTATACATTCTTTTTCAGAAGCTATTAGAGATTTTATTAATTTTAATATTTCAGAATTTATAATTTCATGCACATCGATAATTTCAATCTTAAATCTATTTACAGAAAGTAAGAGCACCTAACAATGATATTAATCAAGAGAACAACAGTCTTTAAGCCAACAGAAACAGTCTCAAATCATGCCACAAGGGAAGAAACTTGGTATTAAAAATAAAATAAATGGGGGAGAAAAAAAAAACCTTTGGGAGAAAGCTCGTATTTGAAAGAGTTAACCACTCTAAACTTCTAGGAAATATCATTTTTAATCTCCAAAATATTGCAAGTATGCGCTGGGTTATCATTTTCCCTAAAGCAACTCCCCACAAATAGTAATTAAGAGTTGTTTTATGGGACAGAATTTAGCCAGTCAGAGGCAATTACTGTGAACCACAAAGACAAAATGTATATATCGCCTTCTGTCCTCCCACGATACTGATCTTCTCATTACCAAAGGGTAGCCAACAGCTACTCTCATGATTAACAGAGGATAACTTACTGCTCCATGGCAAACAGAGCCTTAAATAATGCTGTTCCTCCCTTCCTGTCCGTGCACAGCTGAACAGGGAAATACATCGACGTCGTTACATCTTGCAACACATTGATTAATCAGGTAATACACATTCTAAACACTTAGTGAAATGGACTGTAAAAAAACTATTTTACTCACTCTCAGGGACAACAATTTGTCTTCTACTTTAATGGCAGTGCTGTTATCTATGTCTTTACAGCCAAAGGGACTTGAAAATGATCAGAAATGCCTGGGTTTCAGGGATTCGACACCACTTAAATCCACTAAATTTGGCTATAAGTTTCCCCCCCCCAAAATAAACAAATATGGGACAAGATTAAGCATGCTAAGAGATAGAGAAGGGAATGAGAGAAAATATAGAAATTATTTAACAATATGGACCAGACAGGATGATAGACAATTGTAATTTCACATTGAATAGAGCCAACTGGAAAGTGATGAAAATCTCTTCCGACACAACAGAAAATAAATGTGCACGGGAGCAATTGTTAATAGAATATTGTTGCCATTCATCTGGCAGCATCGGAGCCAACGAGCCACTCAGAGGGTGTCTGATAACAAAAAATATGTGCCTGACATATTATGCAGGCAAATTAGCAGGTAATTAGAAATGCTGAAACCACACCAGACGCAGAAGCCATCCCACAAAGTCCAACCATGTAAAACAGGTAAGTGGAAGCTTGTGAAATTTACTGTATTTACAACTGCTCCTTTCTTGTTCTCCAAATCCCAATCACCTCCTCAGGGAAACCTTCTGGAATCCTCCATAGTGGGTCCCCTTGTTACGTCTTCATAGCCTCCTATTTTCTTCTCCTTCGTATAACTTAATATTGCTGGGGTTCTGTGATTAATGTTTCCCTCCCCCAAGCAGACTGTCAGCTCCATGAGGCCAGAGACCCCATCACTGTTCGGTTCCCTGCACGCCTAGTGGGGTGTGTGATACAGTACGGGTGCTCCAAAAGTACTTTTCATGTATTTTTATTTTTTAGCAATAAAGTATTTTAAAATTAAGGCAGGTACATTGCTTTTTTAGACAATGCTATTGCACATGTAATAAACTACAATATAGTGTAAATAGAATTTTTTTTGTCTTAAACAACAAAAGTTTATTTCTCCATGGTTCTGGAGGCTAGAAGTCCAAGACCAAGGTGTGGGCAGGGCTGGTTTCATTCGGGGGCTCTCTCCTTGGCTTGTAGAAGACCATCTTCTCTCTCTCTCTCTTCACATGGTCCCTTCTCTGAGTACACAAATGTCTGTGTCCTAATCTCTCCTCTTATAAGGGTCTTATTAGGTTAGGATCCACCCATCTGACCTCATTGTACCTTAATTTCCTCCTTTTTTTTAACTGAAGTACTACTGGCTCATAACATGATATGTTTCACTTGTACAACACTATATTTCTACTTCTGTATGCTATGCTGTGCTCACCACCAAAAAAACCTTTTTTTATTATTAAATCTTGAATATATTCCCTGTGCTGTACATTACAACACTGTGATTTATTTGTTTAGTAACTGGTAGTTTGTACCTCTCCAAATACACTTTTTTCTTCTTAAATTTATTTATTTATTTATTTATTTTTGGCTGCGTTGGGTCTTTGTTGCGGTGCATGGGCTTCTCATTGCCGTGGCTTCTCTTGTTGCGGAGCACGGGCTCTAGGCACGTGGGCTTCAGTAGTTGTGGCACGTGGGCTCAATAGTTGTGGCTCGCGGGCTCAGTTGCTCTGCGGCATGTGGGATCTTCCCGGACCAGGGCTCGAACCCATGTCCCCTGCATTGGCAGGCGGATTCTTAACCACTGTGCCACCAGGGAAGCCCCCCAAATACACTTTTTAAATGAGTGAATAATCTTCTCGACACATGAGTGGTTTATTTTCTTGTTTCTTTTTGATTGTCACTAGCTTTGTCAACACTCTCACTTTCCCTTCTGCTACCACTGTGATAAGAATACAACAGCATTAGGACATGGAAGCAACCTAAGTGCCCATCATCGGATGAATGGATAAAGAAGATGTGGCACATATATACAATGGAATATTACTCAGCCATAAAAAGAAACAAAATTGAGTTATTTGTAGTGAGGTGGATGGAGTTAGAGTCTGCAATACAGAGTGAAGTAAGTCAGAAAGAGAAAAACAAATACAGTATGCTAACACATACATATGGAATCTAAGGGGAAAAAAAAGGTCATGAAGAACCTAGTGGCAAGACGGGAATAAAGACACAGACCTACTAGAGAATGGACTTGAGGATATGGGGAGGGGGAAGGGTAAGATGTGACAAAGTGAGAGAGTGGCATAGACACATATACACTACCAAACGTAGGATAGATAGCCAGTGGGAAGCAACCGCATAGCACAGGGAGATCAGCTCTGTGCTTTGTGACCACCTAGAGGGGTGGGATAGGGAGGGTGGGAGGGAGGGAGATGCAAGAGGGAAGAGATATGGGGATATATGTATATGTATAGCTGATTCACTTTGTTATACAGCAGAAACTAACACACCAGTGTAAAGCAATTATACTCCAATAAAGATGTTAAAAAAAAAAGAATACAACAGCAGACAGCATCCCGAAAACAAGATGACATGTCCAGGAATGGGGCCCACTTCTCCCACCTCTTTGCACACCGAAAATAGACCACTGTTCCACGTGAATTCAGGCACCCATGATGGGTCCTGATTTCCATAAGCAATAATCTTACTACATCTTTGCTTGAAATTATCTTCAGAGCAACACCATATAGATTCTACTAGGCCTCTACAGTTTAGTAAAGTGATGCCAAAATCCCAGGTATTAACTGAGTACCTGCTATGTGCCAATTATTAAAAAATTATCCAAAATCAAAAACAGGGATCTAACAAATTTTTACTGGATTCTTTGGTCCGGTGATGGTCATTCTCACACTTTCCACCTTTCTGCTTTGAAGCAACATCCCCTCCATCCCCTCACGCTTTACGCTGATATCTTACCCTTAACAACCTTCATAGCATTATTTGCAAGTTCTGCTTTTGCCTGACTGTCATTACAACAGACACTCTATTTCAGTCTTGCCTGTACCCCCGAAATGTGTGTGTATCTGTCGTCTATTGGTTTATTCACTTGAAGACTTGGCCTTATTATCAATTACAGAGAAAGGAAAGATGGATCTTCATTCCGCAAACATTTCAACAGGTCTAACCTGAGAGTAACTCTCATTCCATTTACTCACAGTTATTTCAGTATCTTCCTTTTTACCCCCAGCTTGTGTCTATTGAACTAACTTTTTCTGTTTTTCTTTTAGAACGAAAGAAATACAACATCCCCAGTGTTACCATAAATGTGCGGTGATCTAAAGAACTAGCTTACTTGCACCAGTTATTTGAGACTCAAAACTCCATCATGCCAAAATCGTGTCAGTTCCCAATTTTTCCCACAAAATTTATTAATTTGCACACAAAAAGACTCCATCTTTTAGTACAGACAAAGTTCTGTGCAAGAAAGGAGGATTTTTAAAGGACAAAAAGGAAAGTGTTGAATGTCATGGTTTGATAAAGTATGATGCTAATTCATTTCACCTCGAGCATTTAGAAAGGAGGCATCCCGGGTGGGTGGGGCTCAGGGTTTAGCATGTATCCACACCACGTGGAGGGCTTGGGTCTCAACTCCAGAGTCTCTCATTACGTGGTGAGCCCTTCCAACGAGTTCCCTGGTACTGCTGGCCCAGAGACCACACCGGGCTCTAGACCAAGGCTCTGCCACCACAGGTCTTCAGGTGTGGAGCTATGGAGACCTGCGCTGAGTGACAAGGATGGGACATAGTCAAAATAATGTCAGAACAGAGCTCTTCAGAAATAGGATGGACCATCAAAGCATGAGGCTAAATAACAGAAAAAGAATCAACAGCTTTGTCTTTGCTGTACTGTTGTTAGAGGAGGTGATGATTTCCTTTATATAGATCGAGGTCAAGGAGACAGTCCAGGTAAAAGCACATAGGACAGCAGCCGAACCTGCGTTCACCCAAGGTCCCAGCGTACATGGACCTTCTCTCCATGAACAAAGTGACAAGGGGTTTCCAAAGGAGACAATACTGACAACTGGAACCACTTTCCCAGGCAACCACTGGGAATCTTTCTGTTGATAAGGGGATACATTGCACTTGCCTTTATCCCTTTAGTCCAACAAGAGTCTGTTTTTGCCTTTGGAATTAGCCTAGTGTCTTGGTCTCATGGAGACCCACTTGCTCATGAAAGAAGACAACCCTGATTAGTGCTTCATCTTTTTGCCTCTGAATTCCAGTGCCCAAGAAGCTGTTCCCATATCAGCTAAATTGGTGCAGCCACTATGTAAAACAGTACGGAGGTTCCTCAAAAAACTAAAAATAGAGTTGCCATATGGTCCAGCAATCCCACTCCTGGGCATATATCCAGACAACACTATAATTCAAAAAGATACATGAACCCCTATGTTCACAGCAGCACTATTCACAATGGTCAAGACATCGAAACAACCTAAATGTCCACTGACAGATGAATGGATAAAGATGTGAGACAGATAGATAGATAGATAGATACACACACACACACACACACACGCACACACACACACACACGCACACACACAATGGAATACTACTCAGCCATGAAAAAAGAATGAAATAATGCCATTTGCAGCAACATGGATGGACCTAGAGGTTATCATACTAAGTGAAGTAAGTCAGAAAAAGACAAAGACCATATGATATCACTTAGATGTAGAATCTAAAATACGACACCAATGAACTTATCTGCAAAACAGAAACAGACTCACAGGCATAGAGACTTGTGGTTGCCAAGGGGGTGGCAGGTGGGGAAGGGATGGATTGGGAGTTTGGGGTTAGCAGATGCCAATGAGTATATATAGGATGGATAAACAACAAGGTCCTACTGTATAGCACAGAGAACTATATTCAGTATCCTGTGATAAACCATAATGGAAAAAGAATACGAAAAAGAATATATATATGTATAACTGAGTCACTTTGCTGTACAGCAGAAATTAACATAACATTGTAAATCAACTATACTTCAATAAAACTTAAAAAAAAAAAAAAAGAAGAAGCTATTCCCAGATCAACTACTGTTTGGAAAAGAAAGAACAAAACCCTGAAATCTCACCATCAGGTGACAAAAGCCCATCACAAAGGTCTCAGGGAGGTGAGAGAAGGAAGTCTTTCCTCCCCAAAAATCTCTACTGAAACTCAGAATTCAGCCCCCAAAGAATTTAAAGCTCTAGCTTCTAATACCACGGGCCACAAAGGCCAGTCTCATCATACCTACAATTTTCATTTTTCAAATGCTTACTGAGAGCCTCTTGTGGGAGAGGAAACATGCCTTCTTCAAACACTCTTTGACATAAATCACCGCAAGGTCTTTTTTGACCCAGAGTAATGGAAATAAAACAAAAATAAACAAATGGGACCTAATGAAACTTAAAAGCTTTTGCACAGCAAAGGAAACCATAAACAAGAGGAAAAGATAACCCTCAGAATGGGAGAAAATATTTGCAAATGAATCAATGGACAAAGGATTAATCTCCAAAATGTATAAACAGCTCATGCAGCTCAATATTAAAAAGCAAACAACCCAATCCAAAAATGGGCAGAAGACCTAAACAGACATTTCTCCAAAGAAGACATACAGATGGCCAAGAAGCACATGAAAAGATGCTCAACATCACTAATTATTAGAGAAATGCAAATCAAAACTACAATGAGGTATCACCTCACACTAGTTAGAATGGGCATCATCAGAAAATCTACAAGCAACAAATGCTGGAGAGGGTGTGGAGAAAAGGGAACCCTCTTGCACTGTTGGTGGGAATGTAAATTGATACAGCCGCTATGGAGAACAGTATGGAGGTTCCTTAAAAAACTAAAAATAGAGCTACCATACGACCCAGCAACCCCACTACTGGGCATATACCCAGAGAAAACCATAATTCAAAAAGACACATGCACCCCAATGTTCACTGCAGCACTATTTACAATAGCCAGGACATGGAAGCAACCTAAATGCCCATCGACAGACGAATGGATAAAGAAGATGTGGTACATATATACAATGGAGTATTACTCAGCCATAAAAAGGAATGAAATAGGGTCATTTGCAGAGACGTGGATGGACCTAGAGACTGTCATACAGAGTGAAGTAAGTCAGAAAGAGAAAACCAAATATCGTATATTAACGCATATATGTGGAATCTAGAAAAATGGTACAGATGAACCGGTTTGCAGGGCAGAAATAGAGACACAGATGTAGAGAACAAACGTATGGACACCAAGGGGGGAAAACGGCGGTGGGATGGTGGTGGTGGTGTGATGAACTGGGAGATTGGGATCGACGTGTATACACTGATGTGTATAAAATGGATGACTAATAAGAACCTGCTGTATAAAAAATAAATAAATAAAATAAAATTCGAAAAAAAAATCCATTCCTTCTTCAAGAGTGTATTCAGAATACACAGCCTGTTAGGGTTAAGAAACTCTTGCAAGCGCCCTATATATCCAAGCAGATCCAAGCCAACCCTTTTGAAATTCTACAGTTTCAGATTCACTCCTTCCCAGTGAGGCACTGAGTCTTGAAGAGACTCCCAGTGACCGTAATACGGCTGGCAAGCGTGCCCAACGCTGAGCTAGAATCCTGCAGGAACACCTCGGTGGAAAGTAACATATGATACAGTTCGCCACGTGATGGATGGCTCAGCACAGAGCCGTAAGGGTCTGATACGGAAAAAGAAATTTGATGGTGGGGAACATGGGGTACAACACACGAGGAGAAGCAGTGAGAATTCAGGATTAGGTGAGGTACTTAAGCACAGAACCTGAAAAACCAGTTGGAAACAGTACCACCTAGAGGTGGTAGGTAGGCCACCACGGAGCACAGGGTGCTTGCAGCAAGGAAGGAAGTCTCTGAACGGTCTGTTTCACAACCTTGCCTCTAAATCGAGGGTGCATCTTCCTGCTGCCTGGCCCCGTAGAGGCAAAGCCAGACACCTTCTAGGAGGTCAGTCTAAACAAAAGGCACAGCACAGGGAGCTCTACTCAATACTCCGTAATGCCCTATATGGGAAAGAATCTAAACAAGAGTGGATACAGGTAGATGTATAACTGAGTCACTCTGTGGTACCGCAGAAACTAACACAACACTGTAAATCAACTGTACGCCAATAAAAATTAATTTAAAAATAAAACAAAAAAGAATAACATGCAATTTACAACTTTAAAAAAATAATAACAAAATAAACAAAAGGCAGACCCAACGAGGGATGGAATCAGTGGGGCGGGTTTTCTCTATGCCTGTGAAACACCCTTCTCCTTGTGCAAAGAAAAGAAGCAAGATCGAGGCATTGTTGTGACTTCATTTTAAGCTCTATTAACTTTTAGTATTATCCCTACAAGTTTGCCCTCACTTACTAGCTGAGTGACTCAATCTTTCTGAAAGTCCATTTCTTTAAATACTATAACACAAACGCTCTAACATGCGTTCTATAGGCTGTTGTAGTGATAAAGGTAACAATACGTAAAAAGTGTCTAGCTGGGCCTGTCTCCTTGGAGCTGAGTGTGACCTCTCATCATTCCTTTCCCTCCCCTCTCACACCCTGTCCCCCTCATGAGCTGTCCTGATGATTGCTGGCTCTCTGTAGAGTTAGAGTGCTTATAAATCCTAATACTTTCATTCATTCATTCAACAAACATTTGTGAGATGACACTCAGGAAATGCTAGAGATACAAACACGATGGCCAGCCCCTGCTTTCACACAGCTCTCAGTCTACCCAGGAGATGGACAAATGGACAAATAAAGTCAATTTCCCCCAGTGATAATGAGTTATGCGAAAGAAACACGGAGGGAGGAAGTTAGACAGAGGGAGGAAAGGCAGTCTGGAGGGCTTCCCAGGGGAAGGGGCAGCTGAGCTAGGTCTCCCGGGAAAAGCTGAGGAATCAGCCAGGCAGACGAGGGGGCAGAAGGAGGAGCAAGAACGAGGCACGGAGGGCAGAGCTGGGAGGCCTCTGACGGCTCGATAAGGGGCTGGGGAGGCAACACTGAATGACAGACACAGAAGGACAGTCACCGCGCTGGCATCATGGGAGTCAAAGGCCAAAACCATCCAGAGGAGAAAGGAATGGGCAAACCGACGGAGCAAGTAAGCCAGGGATGGAGAAGTGTTCGTTGGCTATGTCGTTGCTGATCATCATGGCAAAAAGAGAGCTGCAGGGGCAGAAGTGAGTCTGGGGTAACTTGGCAAGTGAACTGGAGCGGAGTACAAACACGCTCTGTGGCTTCTGTCACCCGAGCTGCACTGCCACCCCACCACCTGGTGTCCTGTGGGGAAGTCATGGTTTCACCAGCACCTCAAATAGTAAGCCCAGAGGTGCACTGCTGTTGGCTTAGAGCCAGTACTTGCAGACAGGTCCCTTGGCATCTATATTCCATATTTTGAGTACATCTCCTGCCACTGCAATTCATGACCCCTTACATGTTTATTCAACCAGTTTCTCCCTTTAGAGTTATACCACTACCACCACTAACCCCACTATCCACACTTCCACATACTCCTGTGCATTTGTTCCACTTTCACCTGGACCTCACGTCTTACTGAGGCTTCATTTAGCATCTTATCCTTTGCTCTTGCAGCAAAGTATCTATGAATGTATTCCCTTCCTCTCCCAAGCACCTGTACTCTTCGTAGATACTTTGTATCAATAGGGTTACACAAAATACTTGCTCCATACGACCGGGGGCTCCCCCTTGTGGCAGGAAGCAGACTGACAGCTCCCCGGCCAGTCACCAAGCCCCTTCCCTTTGTCTTCCTCTAGCACTCAGGGTGGGAAAGCCAGAACGTTTATCTTTCCAGACTTCCTTACGGCCAGGCTGGGCATGTGACAAGTACGGGCAGGGATTTCCTTTCCTAGTATAAAGGCAAAGCCTCATTAGGAAAGGAGAGCCCTCTCTGCCCTCAGCCCTTCTGTCTTCATCCCAACTGCAATGCAGACGGTCCGGGGGCAGCCGCGATTTGCAGACATGAGGATGAGAAAGACACGCTGAGGATGGTGGAAAGGAGGGATGAAGGACGCTGGGGCGCTGGGAGCTCGGGGAGCTGGGACACCAGTCTGACCGCTCCCCCAGGACTTCTCGCTAAGTGAGGAGCATAGAGCCCTGTCGCTGCCTCGAGTGCGGCCACGGCTTCTGCTGAAAAGCCCTCCTACCCGACAACCCTGGGGTCCGACTGGACGGGTTCTGGATACTCTTGACTTCTGGGTGAAAACCACAGAAGGACCCAGAAGCTCGCCTGGGTGAGAAAGTACACAGTTGCATGGGTCACACCTGCCAAAGTGGGCTTATCCCCTCCCCTTATTAATATAAAATTACTGAAGGAGGGGCCGGTAGGGGAGTAGCAACGGGAGGGGAGGGAAATAAAGGTGTAACAGTGGCCAGTGCAGAGCAGGCAGGGTCCTGGGGCCCTGATAACAAGGAAGCAGCCTGAGGCTGTGCTGAGGGGGGTGTATGTTGAGAGAAAGCCCCAGGACAAACATGGGCGCTTGGCTTGTTTAGAAATGCAGATTCCTGGGACCCGGGATTCCGATGCCCTAGATTCGAAGTGGGGTCCGGGACTTTTCATCTTCAATGAGCGCCTCAGGTGAAAATTATGCATGTGGTTCCCAGTTTTAAGACTGCTGAAGGCCATAAAAACTGTGAGCTGGTGAAGGAGAGCCTGCACTGAGTGCTGGAGAAGCTTGTTGCACGTGGAGCCTCTCTGGACCTCAGCTGTAAAATTGCTAACCACCTGGTTCTCAAACTCTTTTGCTGTGAAACATCTCTCTTTTTTTTTTTTTTTTGCTAATAAGATTGAATACAAATGCTTAATACATGAAATGATGAAAGAGACACATCTCCGGCGGAAACAGAGTGGGGAACCCGCAGTGTCACCGGATCCCCTCACCCCATCACCTTCCTCTGAGACCGCCTGAGGGTCCTGGCATCACAGGCCAAGTGGCCTCTTGACTCCAGCCCAGTGAAGACATGGGACTTTCACAGAATGACACATAAATGGGGGGAAATCTTTGTGGTCCTTGTTCTGAAGGTCAGGGAGATTCCACCTTGAGATGGAGGATTAAAAAAAAGAAAGTCGGGGCATCTATTTTAAAGCACATCTACAACCTTTCCATAAAAGGGATTTCTTCCCAGTGCTGTTGCAAGGTATGTGAAGCACATCCCTTCAAGATGTACAATGTGTACACCTTCAATAGTGATACGCTGCTTTGAAAGCGGTCGTCTTAGTAAACAATGACAGTTTAAAGGGGGGAGGGGCTTGTAATTTAGATTTGTTTGGATTTTTGACAGCCAGAGGCTATCCAGGCTACCATGAAGCAAGGAGAAACTAGAACAGCAAAGCCCATTGTAAAAACAAAGGAAGAATTCAGAAAGCCAGTGCTGTGCCCCTTTCAGCCTTAAGTACATCCCTGGAGGCAGGGGTTCCAACTCAGATCTCCAGGCTTACCCCCGCTCCCTGTGTGATGGTGGGAAAGTCATTTCCACGGGCCTCGTTTTCTTCAGTTGTAAAACAGGAATGGACTAGCAAAGGTTGGGTCAGCCTCTATTATTCCAGGCCTGGCTGGAAAGGAAAAGAGGCACACAGCCCTGCCCACGGGGAGCTGACTTCTGAGTGAGAGAAGACAGACACAACCTGAAGGAAAATGTACCTCAGGCCATTTGGTGGAAAGCGGCACAGAGACCAACACGGCTGGGAAAGAGCGACAGGAGAGCGAGGTCAGCAAGTGGAGGCTTCGGTGGCCAACAGGGTGGACCAGGGCTGGCTCCGTGAGCGGACAACTTGGAAGAAGGTCGAAATGAGGGAAAGGAACCGGACGGGGGGATATTTGCGGGTGAGGGTCGGGAAGCAGTGGTCCGGCCAGAGGATGCAGTCGGGAGAAGGCACCAGAGCACAGCGTGTCCTGTAGAAACAGCCGAGGGTTGTGTGTGGCTGGAGCACAGTGAACGGGGAGGAGACCTGAAAGGGAGGAGGTCATGGAGGCCACGGGGCCAGATTTTACGATGACTCATGAACAACTGCAAGGACTTTGGCTCTTGTTCTGAGCGAGATGCGGGGAGGGTTGACAGGGAAAAGGACCCCTCAGCTCATTGTTTTAAGACTCCACTCTAGAAGGGCACTGGGTACCGCAGGGGCAATTACACCCATCCAGACAGGCACGTGGATATGGGCCTTTTCTACCCCACCAATTTGCTATGATGCAACGCATGTAAGCCTCGGTTTCAAAACACCGCATGCATTTCCGGCTTATTATTGCTGTCAGTTTATGACCTGTATGCTAAAAACATGCTAGCAGAAAAAAATACAGCCAACAAATACAGTTTCGTATTATGAGCTCAGAAACAATGATGGAGATGTACTTTTCAGCTTGTCAAAGAAAGGACACCAGGTGGGTGTCATATTTAGAGCCGGCTTACTGGCCCAAGGGAGCAGATGTCTGAGACCATGGTCACATCCCTACTTTTCTGGCTTCTTCGTGTGACTGAAGAAACTAATGAAATTTTGCCCTTTGCAGCAACATGGATGGACTTGGAGAGCATTATGTTAAGTGAAATAAGTCAGACAGAGAAAGACAAATACTGTATGATCTCAGTTATACGTGGAATCTAAAACATACAACAAACCGTGAATGTAAAAAAAAGAAGCAGACTCGCAAATATAAAGAACAAACCAGTGGTTACCAGTGGGGAAGGGGGAGGGGCAGCATGGGGGAGGGGCAGCATAGGGGTGGGGAAGTAAGAGATACAAAGTATTATGTATACAATAAGCTACAAGGATATATTGTATAACATGGGAAATATAGAAAATATTTTATAACTAGAAATGGAGTATAACCTTTAAAAATTGTGAATCGCTATACGGTACACCTGTAACATACTATACATCGACTATGCTTCAATAAAAAATTTAAAAAATAAAAAGAAACTAACGAACATTCTACATCTAGAAAAAATAATAATAACCTCTGCCTTTTCTCTATGATGTAGAAAGAACCACATTTCTACATCAATTTGTTAAACATACACACAGAGAAAAACTTGCTTAATTTAATAATTGTTGAACACCAATGACCAAAAAAAAAAAAAAAATCACAGGGCATCATCAATTTGTTCATAAGGTTGAAGCTTTAAGATATAGCTTTAATATTCAACTATTAATAATCAAAGAAATTCAAATTAAACAAAGAGATACCATTTTCATCCACCAAACTTACAAAAACAAAAACATAATAATACTTAGGGTAGGAAAGGTCTGATGAAACAAGAATTCTTATAGGAGTAGGAGTCTAAGTTGGCATAATCTTTCCAGACTTGAGAAAATATCAGTAGGTATCAAAGCTTTACAATTGTTAGTATCTGCTGACAGGGATTATCCTTCTAAAATCAACCCCAGAGTAAAGAATCCGTAAAGTGAAAAAAGTATGGGCATAAATATGTTCACTGCATTGTTCATTCATTCATTATTCATTCAACAAACACTTATGGAATATCTACTCTGTTCCAGATACTGTTCTGGGTACTGAGTATAGGGGTGGAAGTTTAAGTGACTAAACTTCAAATCCTTCCCTTTTGGAGCTTACATTTTACAAGGTGAAACAGACAGTCAATCATCAAATAGAATACGTAACATATCATATATTGATAAGTATTGTGAAAGTGAAAAGATGGAGGTCAGGATTATAATAGTGAAAAATAGAAATTAAAGAGAATGACTCAATTATGGAAGTCTCAGACAAGGGAAGAGCAGTCACTTAAAACATCTAATTATGGGAATTCCCTGGCGGTCCAGTGGTTAGGACTCCGCTCTTTCACTGCCGAGGGCCAGGGTTCGATCCCTGGTTGGGGAACTAAGATCCCACATGCTGCACAGTGCAGCTAAAAACAAACAAAATAAAAACGCTAAACATCTATTTATAAAGAATTTTCAGATTCCTAATAACATTAAATGAAAAAAAAGAAAGGTACAAAATGGCATTTTTTTTTTCTGTAAGAAAATACACCCATATGATAAAGGTAGCAAGTAGCCTTTCAATGGTGAGAGAGTACTCATTTTCATTTTATTTTTTACAATTTTTGTTATTTTCTAAGTTTCCCACAATGAATTTATAATACATTTATAATCACAAAATGACAATTTTTTAAAAGATACAAGTTTAAAATCACTTTAAAGTGGTTTACAATAGCATGTTAAAGAGGGAAAAAATGCCAGGTAAAGAAATTGTTTTGCTCAAGGAAGCTAAGTGTGTCACATAGCTCTGAGATGTCCAAACCCTTAGCCGAACATATCTGGGCCATGTGAAAGCTGAAGACTAAATAGAACAACTTAAGCCATGCTGTCTCAGGCCTCATGGATCCTCCAGACCTGGGGTTTTCAAAGGGTCATCTAAGGATCATCTGATCAGAATTATCCGGTGCACTTGCTGGCGCAGATGACTGAGCCCCACCCACAAAGTCCAGCCTCTGGGCGGGGCCCAGGGACATGCATGCCGAATTAGCTTCCCCAAGATTCCCCAGCACTTTGAAGTTGCAGCTCCCTGCTCCAGACCCCAGGGCAAGCCCTTCTGGATGTCACAGGGAGGAAATTCCAGACAAGAGAATGGTTTACTCTGTTTCTATGTTTGGTTTTCTTTTTAATTATGAAGCCCCCAGTTTGTCCTGTGTGGGCACCATCCTTTGTTTGAAATGACATATAAAATAAGAAGACAATTTTGATTGGAGCAGCTAGTACTATTTTTGACATTTTCTGTGGCAACAAAAGAGACTAGTAGTGACACATCATCCAACAGAGTGAAAAAGTCATTTTAGTCTTAGATGTTAAATGAATATACAACATCTATTTTAAAATTAATATAAAAACATAGAATGCAATAAAAGAAAAGAGATCAACCTTGAGTATAAGTTCTATCATACTATTTCTCTGTATTTTGGACAGTCTCTTTGGAGTGGGTAAAGTAAGCCTTAAGTTGCAAATATATACCTCCCCATTAGGAAAACTAAAATAATGAAATGAGGGTTGCTGTTTTGAGATGATTTCAGATATATACACACCAGGTAATTTGAAATTTAATGTGTAAAAGGTTACACTTTTTAAAAACTTGGAATGGCCCAACAACCCCTTCTGAAATTAAAACAGCATACATATATTAACATGAAAATTCATTTACTTTAAAATTTTGCAAAGATATGGTAAGATTTCTGATCAAACATGGTGGAATAAATGCATTATATTTAATCTCCACTTCCTTCTAAATTCCCATTAATTTTTCTCAAAAGAAATAACAAAGTAACAAAGGAATAAATCCATAAGCGCAAAGAGATTAAAAGACAGAAAATGAGATTTAAACAATTTCTTGGAAGATGAAAAGTTGATGGGTGAATCATAACTGACTTCGCGAAGCAAAAAACCTCCAACCTATATGCCTACAGAGGGGAATACCAATAAGAAACATGCTGGTTTGAAGCACAGAACCTCAGAAAGGTACAGGAATTATGAGCATGAAGAACCCCAGAAAGTAGAGAGGGGCACTGTATACCGGAGGGTCAGTTAACACAGGAGGACCCTAGCTCCTCTCCAGCCACCCCTCCTGCACACCAGCAAGATACGTGACTGATAGTCTCTGGAGAAACGGAACCAGAGAATCTACAAACTTGAAGACATCCATGACAAAGGAGGGTGTGGTCAGGCACTATAGTGGAAACAGGGATGATTTTAAGTGAAAGTCCAAGTATATATACCAAATTGGAGACCCCTAAACCCTCCTTCCACTGGACTCTCAGAATGCTGACAGCCAAGCTTATACCCCATGAGTGGGGGATTGGAGTATCCTCAGGTGAGAAAAAAAAAAATAGAAAAGATCAGAATGTAAGCTCTGGAATAAAGTCAGAAACTGTTTTGTTCTGGTTGCCCATAACCTAGAAGAGAGCCTGGCACATAGTAGGTGAAGAAACAGTCCCAGAGATACTTGTTGAATGAAAAAAATAAATGAATGCATGAATAAATGTATGGATCAGCAATCAGAATGACGCCAGATTTTCCAATGACACACTGTAAGCTAGAAGACAATTGAGCAATGCCTTTGAAAGGCTGAGTGAAAGTGGTTTCCAACCTAGAATTCTAGTCTTAGATTAACTTTCATGAAATGGTAAGGAAGGATCAAAATGTTTTCAGACCTGCGAAGTCTCAAAGAGTTCATCTTTCGCGAACCCTTTCTGAGGAAGCTATTGGAGGACGTATCTACCAAAATGAGGGAGTATATTAAAAAAGAGGTTGAGATTCAGGAAACAGGGACCCCCGTTTAAGGCAGCAACTAGGAGAATTCACAGAATGATCCTGAAGTGAAATTCCAGCATGACAACGGGGCAGCAGGCCGAGAGGGATAAGTCCTGATTGGAGTAGGACAGCAGGCAGCTCCAAGAGGGAAATTTTCTAGAAAAAGAAATTAACATGATAGATTATCTGATTGTTGGACTATATTGAGTTAGATATTACAGCTCCTTTGGAGAATGTGGAGTAAAATTTATGAAAGCTATTCACAAAACTAAGCAAACAAAAATTAAGCAGGAAAAGAAAAAACAAGAAGACCGCACGAAAACTTACACATGGATGTTAACAGTGGTTTTTTTCCATAATTGCTGAAACTTGGAAGTAACAAAGATCTCCTTCAGTAAGTGAATGAATAATAAACTGTGGTACATTCAACAGTGGAATATTATTCAGCATTAAAAAGAAATGAGCTATCAAGCCATGAAAAGACACAGAGGAACCTTAAATGCATATTTCTAGTGAAAGAAGCCAATGTGAAAAGACTATATACTGTATGATTCCAACTACATATATGACATTCTGGAAAAGGCAAAAATAATGAGACAGTAAAAGGATCAGTGGTTGCCATGGGTTGAGGAGAGGGAGGGAGGGATGAGAAGGCAGAGCACAGAGGATTTTTAGGACAGTGAAAATACTCTGGAAGATACCATAACGTTGGATACATGTCATTATATGCTTGTCCAAACCCACTGAATGTACACCACCAAGCATGAACCGTAATGTGAATTATGGACTTTGAGTAATTATGATGTGTCAACGTAGGTTCATTGATTGTAACAAATGTACCACCTGGTGGGGAATGTTGACAATGAGGGAAGCTGCATGTGTGTGCACGTGTGTGCGTGTGTGTTTATGTGTGTGTGTGCTGGGGGGGAGGGCAGGCAAGGGGTATATGGGAAATCTCTGTACCTTCCTCTCAACTTTGCTGTGAATCTAAAACTCCTCTTAAAAAATAAAGACTTAAAACACGCACAAGGGGAACAAAAAGGAAATGGAATCACAGTCCAGAATAAAGCTCAGCTTTATATTTACAAACTCATGATAATGTAAACTGAATACAGAATTAACTTAAAAACGGATTCAACTCCACTACGGAAGTGGGGGAATGAGGTGTGAAGAGGTGTGTGTGGGGACTTGCCTGGTGGTCCAGCAGTAAAGAATCCACCTTACAACGCAGGGGACACGAGTTCCATCCCTGGTCGGGGAACTAAGATCCCACATGCTGCGGGGCAACTAAGCCCACACGCCACAACTACTGAGCTTGCGCACCTCAACCAGAGAGCTTGCGTGCCATGAACTACAGAGCCCACGTGCTCTGGAGCCTGTGCACCACAACTAGAGAGAAGCCCACGTGTCGCAACGAAAGATCCCGCGTGCCGCAACTAAGACCCGACACAGCCAAAAAATAAAATAATAAATAAATCTTAAAAAAAAAGAGGTGTGTGTCCATCTCTCTGTCTTTTGGTGAGGCACATGGAGAATAAGAGGATTAAATCTATTTCTGCCATAAACAGACTTCAAAGAAATAATTAAATGTAAAAGTTCAATTATGAAATGACACTTTAAAAACTTTAAAAATTAATTAAATTTTAAAAATCAAGAAGCAGAAGTTGAAGTACCTTATGAAGAAAAATGGAGGTAAATATAAGAAAAATAGCTAATGGATTGGAAGTTATTGCCACGGGGGTGGGGAAAATGGGGCAGAGAATTGCTAATTTTCATTATGTCTTTTAGTGTTGATAAATAATACTTACATAAATAGCACTTAATAGGTGCCAGGCACTAACAATAGCCTAAACCACATATATATGTTTTTCTAGAAAAAATTATTTAATAGTACCCCTTTGGTTTTCTAACTATTTAATACCCAACTTAGAAAACAATAAAAATTGACTTAAAAATAGGGCACAGAGGCTCTCAAACTATATAATTTAATTACACACAGGATTTAGGTGTTTCTAAATTATAAGGTAAAGTTCAATTCTTATTAGAGCACATGGCATTAATAATCTGGAACACCACAGACAAACAATAATGGGGAAGAATTGGCTTTGTGAGTTCTACCGGGATACAAACTGAGACTCATTGATTGAATATTTCCTCTATGCCAGGCTCTGATGAAATGTGGTAGAATAAATGCATTATCTGAGTGCATCACGTTACCTCATTTAACCTTCCAACCACCTTGAGAGATAGATGTAGGGTGTCAGTGACAAGGCAGGTAAAAGTCTAAAGTCACACATTTAGGACTGTGTTATGTACTGAATGTTTGTGTTCCCTCCCCCAATTCATATGCTGAAGCCCAAACCCCCAATGCAATGTTCTTTGGAGATGGGGCCTTTGGGAGGTGATGAAGTCATGAGGGTGGAGCCCTTGGGAAACAGATCAGTGCCTTTATACAAGAGGCTCCAGAGAGACCATTAGCCCCTTTCCCATGTGAAGCTTACAGCTGGAAGGTTAGATGAGTTCATGCAGGTGGGACCCTCTGATGAGATTAGTACCCTTATAAGAAGAGACACCAGAGAGCTCTCTGACTCTGTCTACCTCTGTCTCTGACTCTGTCTCTGACTCTGTCTCTCTGTCTTGCATTCTGTCTCTCTCTGTCTTTGACTCTGTCTCTGTCTCTGACTCTGTCTCTCTCTCTGTCTCAGACTCTGTCTCTGACTCTGTCTCTCTCTCTGTCTCAGACTCTGTCTCTCTCTCTGTCTCAGACTCTGTCTCTCTGTCTCGGACTCGGTCTCTCTCTCTGTCTCGGACTCTCTCTCTCTCTGTCTCAGACTCTGTCTCTGTCTCAGACTCTGTCTCTCTCTCTCTGTCTCAGACTCTGTCTCTGTCTCAGACTCTGTCTCTCTCTCTCTGTCTCGGACTCTGTCTCCATCTCTATCTCCCTATCACATGAGGACACAGTGAGAAGAGCTGCCGTCTGCAAGCCAGGAAGAGAGCCTTCATCAGAACCCGACCATGCTGGCCCCTGATCTTGGACTTCAGCCTCCAGAACTCTGAGAAATAAATTTCTGTCGTTTACGCCATTTAGTCCGTGGTACTTTGTTACAGAAGCCTGAGCTGACTAAGAGAGACGGGCTGAGGAGAGATGAGAATTTGGGTTCGTCTGACTCCACCCTGCCTCTTAAGCAGTTTTATTCCTTCTGGCTCAAAATAATCTATCACACACACACCCCATCCAGAGCTCCAACCACTAGAGCATGACCACTCCTGAAATATCCTGCTGAAACCCACTGACCCTCAGCTAGTCTCTCCCAGACATCAGCTATGAGAAGCCAGAGGAATTGCACTCACCTTGAGAAAATCTAAATTTCCAGAACTATGTTAAGGCCTGCTGCCTCTATGACCCAGCAATCCCACTCATGGGCATACATCCAGACAAACTATAATTCAAAAAGACACACGCACCCCTATGTTCATAGCAGTACTGTTCACAACAGCCAAGACATGGAAACAACCTAAATGTCCATCAAAAGATGAATGGATAAAGAAGATGTGGTACATATATACAATGGAATACTACTCAGCCATAAAAAAGAGTGAAATAATGCCATTTGCAGCAACATGGATGCAACTAGAGATTATCATACTAAGTGAAATAAGTCAGAAAGAGAAAGACAAATACCATATGATAT
Organism: Balaenoptera musculus; assembly: GCF_009873245.2. Lineage (NCBI taxonomy): Eukaryota > Metazoa > Chordata > Mammalia > Artiodactyla > Balaenopteridae > Balaenoptera > Balaenoptera musculus. Next base: position 4,989,332 of record NC_045786.1, on the reverse strand, counting down.
CACTTACATGTAGAATCTAAAATATGACCCAAATGAACCTATCTATGAAACAGAAATAGACTCACAGACATAGAGCACAGACTGGTGGTTGCCAAAGGGGAGGGGGTTGAGGGAGGGATGGAGTAGGAGGTTGGGGTTAGCAGATGTAAGCTTTTATATACAGAATGGATAAACAACAAGGTCCTACTGTATAGCACAGAGAACTATATTCAATATCCTATGATAAATCATAATATTAAAAAAAGAATGTATATATATATATATATGTATAACTGAATCATCTTGCTGTAGAGCAGTAATTAACAACATTGTAAATCAACTGTACTTCAATTTAAAAAAATATTGGAAAAAAAAAAACACCTGCTGCCTCCATTTAGGTCAGGGGATTCTTTCCCTGGAAGAGGCCCTCCCACCTCACACCCATTCAGGTCACTGGAAGTACAGGCAAACCTCGTTATATGATTCCTCAGAATGAACAACTTTACACTTTACACTGCTCACAACTTTGTCTACATCTTCGTGTTATGGGCTGAATTGTGTCCCCACACCCCCAAATTCATATGCTGAAACCCTGACTACCACCTCAGAATGTTACCTAACTTGGAGATGGGTCTTTGAAGCGGTAATTAAGTGAAACTGAGGCCAGTCAGGTGGACCCTAATCCAGCATGACCAGTGTCTCTCCAAGAAGAGGAAATTGGCACACAGGGAAGATGGGCACCTAAAGCCAAGGGGAGAGACCTGGAACAGACCCTTCCCTTACAACCCTCAGAGCAAACCAACTCTGCCAACTCTGATCTCGGGTTTCTAGCCTCCAGAACTAAATTCAATTAAAAAAAGAATGAGAAAATAAATGTCTGTTGTTTAAGCCACTCAGTCTGTGGTACTTTGTTACATCAGCCACAGCAGACTAATACGGTCCATAACCGCACACACCCATGACCTTGCCCAGGTTCCTTTCAAACTCCAATTCTAGTCAATCACCAAGACCTGAGGATCCAGACTTCTCATGTTTCTCCTTAAATTCCCATCCACTCCCATCACGTGGGTTTTAGGTCAGGCCCTGATGGTCTCCGGCCTGTTTCTCAGTTCCTTCCCCTTTCACTCCATCACATGCATGGGGTTGGGGGGATGTTCACAATAGACCCCAACCACACAGGTGCTGGGCCCCTGGCGCCAGGCAAGGTCCCCACAGTGTAGGCACCTGCTGAACCAGGTAACCGCCTCTGGTGTCCCTGGGAGACAGGGCAGGGGGCTGGGGCTGTGGTCCTCCTGATACTGAGCAGGACCCTGTGGGGTTCCTGGGCATGAAAGCCTTTCTGTGCCCCCCATTTCTTTGATTACAGAAAATAGGCTTCATTCAGTCTTCATGACCTTCCCTGAGTTCCAAGGAGCAGGTTCAAACAGTTGCTCATCAGGGAAGGGAGGGGATTCAGGGACAAGGGGACAGCAGCCAAGAAACAACAGTGCAGCCTCGGGGCAGGGTCCTGGTTCCGCCTCAAGGGATACACTTAACAACATCCCCGAGCTGTTCTGCAGAGACTGAAAGCCCCACCAGGAGGGAGAAGCTAACGGGTAAGGACGGACGGTACGCTGCCCACAGGCAAGCAGACACCAGCTTTCCAGCACCTGCCCACCACTCCTCCGCTCATACCCCCGGGTCCAGCCTCCCTAAAAGAGTTTCAGCTTCACAAAGACATCTTGTCCGTACACCCCCAAGCCTTCACACGTGTCATGAATGTCTTCTTCCCTTTTGGCCTGCTCGTGGGGTTTCTACTTGGGCTTCAAGACTCCACGCTGGCACCCTCACCTGTCCAACCGTCCCCGGGCTGCCACGCTGCCCTGGACACGTTTCCATGACAGCACTTACACGGGATGGGCATCACAGGTGGCGGCCGCTCCCCCTTGGCCGAGGACTACTTGAGAGCAGTGACTGATGCTTATTCAGGGCTGTCACAGATCCGGGACCCCTGGGTCACCAAAGTGGAGCCTCAGAAAACACCTGGAATTAGAGGATTGATGTGCTTGGCCACAAACGCTGAGCTGGACTTAGCAACTGCTCCCTAAGGAAAGCAGGCTGTTTTCATCCAAATCAAATTAGGTACCACCTGCATATCCATCCAGCTGTGAGGTAAGAGCAGAAGTTTCCTACAGCGTGAATATCTGCTGCATGGATGAATGAAGCCATTAAGAACCCTCAACCGGGTGCCAGAAGCAGTACTGCTGGGAAGAATATTTTCAAATATCCAAAACATTCTTTGAAATATTTTTGTGAGTGAGTCGGGAGAGAATCGTTTGGATACAAATTCATTCTTAGGAGACTTGCTATTAATGAAATTCGTGGTGAGGGTGGTGGGTGTATGTGTTCCTTGGATCTTCCTCAATGTACAGCACAATCTCGCAAACATGATCTACCAGGTGGGAACAAAGGGAAGAGCTGTGCCTATGACTGCAGGGCAGACACACACACACACACACACGCACACACACACACACACACACTCGTATTAAACAAACCTGAGGAGAAGTAAGCTATCTGTGTTGGTTAGTTCCCACTTGGGTTAAGTAAATCGTGGAGTCTCAGTGTACTTTCTCTGACCTGGTTTGTGGTTTTCCTTGTAAGCTGAGAGGGCTACTTTCTGGAGGTGGCCACCGGCAGACAGCCTCAGTCCCTGAGGTCGGCACAGACTCTTTGCTCACCCACACAGACTGAACTGGCTCTAATCTCCCATCCAGAAAGAAGGAGAGGACTCCACGCTGAACAAGCTCTTGGGGGAGGGTGGGTTCCTTTCAAGAATGGACTGGATTAGTACCCTGGGGCCTAGATTAGCATCGTGGGGCCTGGATTAGCATCGTGGGGCCTGGATTAGTATCGTGGGGCCTGGATTAGCATCGTGGGGCCTGGATTAGCACCCTGGGGCCTGGATTAGCATCATGGGCCCTGGATTAGCATCCTGGGGCCTGGATTAGCACCCTGGGGTCTGGATTAGCATCCTGGGGTCTGGATTAGCATCGTGGGCCCTGGCTTAGCATCCTGGGACCTGGATTAGCATCGTGGGGTCTGGATTACCATCCTGGGCCCTGGATTAGCATCCTGGGGCCTGGATTAGCATCCTGGGCCCTGGATTAGCATCGTGGGGTCTGGATTAGCATCCTGGGCCCTGGATTAGCATCCTGGGGTCTGGATTAGCATCCTGGGCCCTGGATTAGCATCCTGGGGCCTGGATTAGCATCATGGGCCCTGGATTAGCATCGTGGGGCCTGGATTAGCACCGTGGGGCCTGGATTAGCACCCTGGGGCCTGGATTAGCACCGTGGGGCCTGGATTAGCATCGTGGGGCCTGGATTAGAATCGTGGGCCCTGGATTAGCATCGTGGGGTCTGGATTACCATCCTGGGGCCTGGATTACCATTCTGGGCCCTGGATTAGCATCGTGGGGCCTGGATTAGCATCGTGGGGCCTGGATTAGCATCGTGGGGCCTGGATTAGCATCGTGGGGCCTGGATTAGCACCGTGGGGCCTGGATTAGCACCGTGGGCCCTGGATTAGCATCGTGGGGCCTGGATTAGCATCGTGGGGCCTGGATTAGCATCGTGGGCCCTGGATTAGCATCCTGGGGCCTGGATTAGCACCCTGGGGTCTGGATTAGCATCCTGGGGTCTGGATTAGCATCGTGGGCCCTGGCTTAGCATCCTGGGACCTGGATTAGCATCGTGGGGTCTGGATTACCATCCTGGGCCCTGGATTAGCATCCTGGGGCCTGGATTAGCATTGTGGGGTCTGGATTACCATCCTGGGCCCTGGATTAGCATCGTGGGCCCTGGATTACCATCCTGGGGCCTGGATTAGCATCCTGGGGCCTGGATTAGCATCCTGTGGCCTGGATTAGCATCCTGGGGCCTGGATTAGCATTGTGGGGCCTGGATTAGCATCCTGGGGCCTGGATTAGCATTGTGGGGCCTGGATTAGCATCGTGGGCCCTGGATTAGCACCCTGGGGCCTGGATTAGTATCGTGGGGTCTGGATTAGCATCCTGGGGCCTGGATTACCATCCTGGGGCCTGGATTAGTATCCTGGGGTCTGGATTAGCATCCTGGGGTCTGGATTAGCATCCTGGGGCCTAGATTAGCATCCTGGAGCACAGGGACATGGGCCTCTGGCTAGCTGTTGAAGCCACACTCTCCGTGCTTGGTCTACTCTGCATCCTTGTTCATTACTCTGCCTTTGTGGTCTGGAGGGATTCCATGGTCCCCTCTGGGCTGGTCCCCTGCCTCCCAGGCTCTCATCCCCACATGTCCCCAAGGCCCTTCATCCCCACATGTCTCAGTCATTCATGACCACTCCCTGACATTTCCTCCCATGGTCCCCTAAATGTTTGGAAAGATCACCCTGCATTCAACATGGGATGCAGTGTGACCAGCCCCTGTTTCTCCATCTGGAGCACAGACTCCGAGGTCTATCAGCTGCCCCCCTTGGCTATGTGGCCTGGGACAAGTGACTAAGCCCTCTGGTCTCAGTGTCTCCTTCCGTACAAAAATAGCAAGAGTCCTACAGAAGAGTGTCCCTGTGAGAATTCAGTGAAGTCGTACAGATGAGGCTGCTAAGACCAGCACCTGGGAGCCGCCCGGTAACTGCTGTTCTATAATTTTAAAAAAACCCTCCTTGATTTTGTGGAGCTTAATACAACAACCTACGCATCACACATACTCACATCTGGGTGATTATTCTCTATCTTAAATAAACAGCATTTCAAACCTGACGAACTATTTAGAAAACATGAAAAAAGTGTAGGAAATCTGAATACTAATGGGGGAACTTTGGAGTTTTTTTGTTTTTAATTTATTTAATTTATTTTTTATTCAATTTTTAAAGGTTACACTCCATTTACAGTTATTACAAAATACTGGCTATATTCCCTGTGTTGTACAACACATCCCTGTAGCCTATTTTATACCCAATAGTTTGTACCTCCCACACCTGCCCCACCACTAAGGGGGAACTTTGCACATCTGTCTATTTCTCAATGTTGTGGGTAACTACATAGATTACCTAAGAAAATTTTAAGCTTGGTGCTCTTCAGAAATACTTAAATCCTCTGCACATTCCAACAGTACAGCATTATTTACATGCGTCAGCTTCCACCCAGGTAGGCACACACACTACATAAAGCTTACACATAGCACAAAACACTGTGGATGAAAACATGTATGTTCTCACAAAGTTTCCTGGACATAAAAAGCTCAAGTGCACAAATTAATGATATTTAGTAACTTTATAGATTTACACAACCATCACCACATCCTGGTTTTAGAATGTATCCATCACCCACAAAAGATTCCTTGTAGCTAATTTCTACCTCACTTTCCACCCCAGGTAACCACTGATCTACTTGTTTCTGTCTCATATGTTATTTTGTGTATGGATTCTTCCACTTAGCATAATGTTTTTGAGGTTCACCTGTGTTGTAGCGTAATATATTATATTCGTATTTCATTCCTTCTTATTGCTGAATAGTATTTCATGTACAGATACACTGTGTTTTCTTTATCTTTTTACCAGTTGATGGACATGTGGATTGTTTCCATTGTTTGAATATTATAAATAATGTTGCTATACACATTGGCATACAAGTCATTTGTGTGAACCTATGTTTTTATTGATCTTGGGTCAATACATAGGAGTCAAACTCCTGAGTCATATGACAAGTTTATGTTTAACTTTCTAAGAAACTGTCAAACTCTTTTTCTTTCTTTTTTTTAACATCTTTATTGGAGTATAATTGCTTTACAATGGTGTGTTAGTTTCTGCTTTATAACAAAGTGAATCAGTTATACATATACATATGTCCCCATATCTCCTCCCTCTTGTGTCTCCCTCTCACCCTCCCTATCCCACCCCTCTAGGTGGTCACAAAGCACCAAGCTGCTCTTCCTGTGCTATGCGGCTGCTTCCCACTACCTATTTTACATTTGGTAGTGTATATATGTCCATGCCACTCTCTCACTTCGTCCCAGCTTACCCTTCCCCCTCCCCGTGTCCTCAAGTCCATTCTCTACGTCTGCATCTTTATTCCTGTCCTGGCCCTAGGTTCTTCAGAACCACTTTTTTTTTTTAGATTCTATATATATGTGTTAGCATATAGTATTTGTTTTATCTCTGGGCTTTCTATCCTGTTCCATTGATCTATATTTCTGTTTTTGTGCCAGTACCATACTGTCTTGATTACTGTAGCTTTGTAGGATAGTCTGAAACCCAGGAGCCTGATTCCTCCAGCTCCATTTTTCTTTCTCAAGATTGCTTTGGCTATTCGGGGTCTTTTGTGTTTCCATACAAATTGTGAACTTTTTTGCTCTAGTTCTGTGAAAAATGCCATTGGTGGTTTGATAGGGATTGCATTGAATCTGTAGATTGCTTTGGGTAGTATAGTCATTTTCACAAAGTTGATTCTTCCAATCCAAGAACATGGTATATCTCTCCATCTGTTTGTATCATCTTTAATTTCTTTCATCAGTGTCTTATAGTTTTCTGCATACAGGTCTTTTGTCTCCTTAGTTAGGTTTATTCTTAGGTATTTTATTCTTTTTGTTGCAATGGTAAATGGGAGTGTTTCCTTAACTTCTCTTTCAAATTTTTCATCATTAGTGTATAGGAATGCAAGAGATTTCTGTACATTAATTTTGTATCCTGCTACTCTACCAAATTCACTGATTAGCTCTAGTAGTTTTCTGGTAGCATCTTTAGGATTCTCTATGTATACTATCATCTCATCTGCAAACGGTGACAGTTTTACTCCTTCTTTCCGATTTGGATTCCTTCTGTTTCTTTTTCGTCTCTGACTGCTGTGGCTAAAACTTCCAAAACTATATTGAATAATAGTGGTGAGAGTGGGCAACCTTGTCTTGTTCCTGATCTTAGAGGAAATGGTTTCAGTTTTTCACCATTGAGAACGATGTTGGCTGTGGGTTTGTCATATATGGCCTTTATTATGTTGAGGTAAGTTCCCTCTATGCCTCTGGAGGGCTTTTATCATAAATGGGTGTTGAAATTTGTCGAAAGCTTTTTCTGCATTCTATTGAGATGATCATATGGTTTTGCTCCTTCAATTTGTTAATATGGTGTATCACACTGATTGATTTGCATATATTGAAGAATCCTTGCATTCCTGGGATAAACCCCACTTGATCATGGTGTATGATCCTTTTAATGTGCTGTTGGATTCTGTTTACTAGTATTTTGTTGAGGATTTTTGCATCTATGTTCATCAGTGATATTGGCCTGTAGTTTTCTTTTTTTTGTGACATCTTTTTCTGGTTTTGGTATCAGGATGATGGTGGCCTCACAGAATGAGTTTGGGAGTGTTCCTCCCTCTGCTGTATTTTGGAAGAGTTTCAGAAGGATAGCTGTTAGCTCTTCTCTAAATGTTTGATAGAATTCGCCTGTGAAGCCATCTGGTCCTGGGCTTTTGTTTGTTGGCAGATTTTTAATCACAGTGTCAATGTGAGTGCTTGTGATTGGTCTGTTTATATTTTCTATTTCTTCCTGGTTCAGTCTCGGAAGGTTGTGCTTTTCTAAGAATTTGTCCATTTCTTCTAGGGTGTCCATTTTATTGGCATATTGTTGCTTGTACAGACAACTGCATTATCACCAAGATTTAAACCTCTTGATTTTGTTTTGTTTTGTTTTGTTTTGAAAAGTGAATTTTATTACTCGGCAATTAGTTCTAACAAAGAAAGTCAAATACTATCAATTGTCTCAAAACCAGATTTATAGAGATTTGAAAAGTTTTTAACACCAGAAGTAGCACTAGAACTTTTAAATATTTAATTAGGAAATAAGTTGTGAATATTAATAATACAAATAAAAATAAATAGCTGACCATCATTAGTACAGAGTAATGTTACAAAAAGTAGTTAGACGTTTTACCATTTAAAATCAAGAAAAGTCAGGATCATTTAGTTCTCTGATTCCAGGTAACATCCTGTGCCCATGTAGAGTGCTTCTTATGCAGTCAGGTTTCTTAAATGTACCAGGCATCCAGCAAGGCTGTTATGTCCCATGAGTCAAAGCTTCCGCACCCAGGACCTACTACAGGACTTGGCAACTGTCATCGTTGAGTGTCCTGGAAAAGGTCCTTCACTGGAACACTTTATGCACCCTTTTTCAGGGAGCTACTGGAGGATGAGCTCCATCAAAAATTTTCCCTTTAACAGTTAAGGAAACTGAGGCTTTAGTTGCTCTGATGACCATCTGCTGTTTATCTACTCCAGCTGACAGCAGGAAAGAGGTGAGGTGGGGCTCAACCCACAACTGACTCTCCAACCGGGCAGCCTGTAAGGCCCAGCCTGGATCTACAGGCGACCTCCTCCAACGGGAAAGATGAGAAGTGTGTAGCAGGCAGGGGTGCCTGTGTTTTGCTCGGCATCCAGAGCAAGGGCAGCAGCGAGTGCCTGGTCCTGAGAATGCTGGAAGGTGCTGGGTTGCGCGGGTACGCTCCTCACCTGGCGTTACACTGCGCTGGGCTGCGCCAGTAGGACAAAGTTACTACATGATTCTCAACTGACTTACATGGACTTAAATAAGATGTGTAAACAAATTATTGGAGTTCAGTGGTTGAAGTGGGCTCTAGTCAGACTGTCCCGGATTTGAGCCCAGGATTTTCCACTTTACTGTGCAAACTAAGAAGGCAGAAGAGGTGATTGCCCTGCCACCTCCTCCTCCCCCATTATGCTCAATTCCAGAGTACTGTTGCAAAAGTAGCAACGGTATGGTTGTTATTACCTCACCACAGTGTTCTGAGCTTAGAGGAAATGCTGCCAGGACTTTTACGGATTTCAGGATGATCCACAGCCATGAAGATCAGTGAAGTTCAGAAAAAGCGACTTTTAAAAACTCATTTGTGGGACTTCCTGGTGGCGCAGTGGTCAAGAATCCGCCTGCCAACGCAGGGGACACAGGTTCGATCCCTGGTCCAGGAAGATCCCACATGCCGCGGAGCAACTAGGTCCGTGCGCCACAACTACTGAGCCTGTGCTCTAGAGCCCGCGAGCCACAACTACTGAGCCTGCGTGCCACAACTACTGAAGCCCGCATACCTAGAGCCTGTGCTCTGCAACAAGAGAGACCACCGCAATGAGAAGCCTGCTCACCGCAACAAAGAGTAGCCTACGCTCGCTGCATCTAGAGAAAGCCCACGCACAGCAACAAAGACCCAATGCAGCCAAAAATAAATAAATAAATAAATAAATTTAAAAGTATTCTTTCTTTTTGAGGAAGGAAACCAATCGGGGGCAGTGGGGGCGGGTCTAGGAGGGTTTCACGGGCAATGTCAGGGCTTTGGCCTCGCCTTTGAGGGAAATGGAGAGTCACTGGTTTTTGGTTTTTTTTTTTTTTTTATTAATTTTTTTTTGGCTGCATTGGGTCTTCGTTGCTGCGCATGGGCTTTCTCTAGTTGCAGCAAGCCGGGGCTACTCTTCGATGCGGTGCATGGGCTTCTCATTGCGGTGGCTTCTCTTGTTGCGGAGCACAGGCTCTAGGCGTGCGGGCTTCAGTAGTTGTGGCATGCAGGCTTCAGTAGTTGTGGCATGCGGGCTCAGTAGTTGTGGCGCACGGGCTTAGTTGCTCCACAGCATGTGGGATCTTCCCAGACCAGGGCTCGAACCCGTGTCCCCTGCATTGGCAGGCGGATTCTTAACCACTGCACCACCAGTAAAGTCCTTTTTTTTAAATATCATGATATTTATTCTCTTTACCAAGCTGTAAAAGGGGAATAAGTCACACCTGGTGAGCACACGTATGAGAAGTTCAACATTGTGAAAATCAACATCCACTAGGGTGCCAGCCCCTGAAGTAGCAGCTACAGTCTGTAACTCTCCTTGTCATACCCTTTTTTCTGATTTTTGCTTGAGTTCTTCTCTGAAATTGTAAGCAAAGAGGTGTGGGTCTTCATCACACATTTTTCAGTATACATCACAGAGGCTCATAAAATGTAAGACAGAGAGCTGGGTGGGTCGAAGAGTAGAGTCCACATCTGCCAACTGTGACAGCTTCCCAGTGCTTTCTGATCGCCGAGCTTCAGGGGGTAACATTCCAAGCCCTCGATGGCAATATTTCCTTCGGAACTGAAAGGCATTCTGAACGACTTTCTCCACCAGCCTGAATGGCTACTCTATCCCGCGCCGGGTAAGGGGGGTGAAGTGCACCACCCCCAAGTCCGCCTCTGGTTTGGGGACGAAAGCCTGACCTGGAATTGTCAAGATGTGCTGAACGTCGCAGAGGTACTGGGCCACGATGGAAAGGCGACTACGCTGCTTGCTTCCTATACTGGCTGTAAGTCTCTCTGCTACTTCCTTTTGAAAAGTCAAAGTCATCTGGGTTCTGCCATAAGCAAAAGGTCCATTTCTATGAGAAACATTTTCAAGCCAATTTGATAATCAGTGGAGTTGATACACTAAAAGGCAGATTTCCAATAATATGCACATTTGGAGGTTCATCCTCCCACCTGTCTTTTGAGACTTTCTGGAAAAGCTCTTTCTATCTTAGCACCCACTCCGCAACAAGAGAAGCCACCGCAATGAGGAGCCCGCTTGCCACACTACTGAGCCCATGTGCCACAACTACTGAAGCCCGCGTGCCTAGAGCCTGTGCTCCGCAACAAGAGAAGCCACTGCAATGAGAAGCCCGCGCACCGCAACCAAGAGTAGCCCCTGCTCGCCACAACTAGAGAAAATCCGCACACAGCAACAAAGACCCAACGCAGCCAAAAATAAATAAACAAATTAATTAATTATTTTAAAAACTACATTTTACAAAAATTTTGTAGTTGAAAATAATCATAAAATGTACTATATATAACCAGTTTTTGCTGTACTGGTCAGTAGTGTCCAGTATATTCTTGTTGTTATGCTATAGATCTGCAGAACTTTTTCCATCTTACAAAACTGATCTCTACATCCTTTAAAAAATAAGTCTTTATTATTTCTCTCTCTCTAGCCACTGGTATTCACCATTTTACTTTGATATTCTATATATTTGACCACTTTACATACCACATGTGTGTGGAATTCTAAAGCACTTTTTGTGTGTGAATGGTTTATTTCACTGGCATACTGTCCTCAAGTTTCATCCATGTTGTTCCATGCGACAGGCGTTCCCTTTAAAGGGTAAATAACATTCCATTGTGGTTTCCACCATATTTCATTTACCCATTCATCTGAAGATCAACATCTGTGTTGCTTCCACCTCTTCACTGTTGGAAATAGTGCTGCTGTGAACAGAGTTTGCAAATATCTCATCAAGTCTTTGCTTTCCACTGGGTATGTACCTAGAATTTGGATGACTTGGCCATATGGTAGTTCTAGTTTCAATTTTTTGAGGATCTGCCACATGTTTCCCATAGTGGTTGCTGCATTTTATAATCCTAGCAAGGGTGCACAAGGGTTTGAATTTTTCCCCATCCTCAAAAACAGTTGTTATTTTGGGTTTTTTTTAATAGAAAAAAGAAATGGCACATCCACCACAAAACATACATAGTTAAGAAGTTGGATTTTTTCTCAGTAGGCATCACTTGTAAATAGGAATGAACTAGGGGCCAAAATGTAAAACCAAAAATGAAGCAGCTACGTGTAGTTCGTAATTTCTAGTTTGAATTGTAATTGAATATTGTGGCTTTATATGTATTGTTTTATACTGTACTATTCCCATTATTGATGGTTCGGACTTTAATAAGGAATTCGATAGTTTTTAATGTCACAAAAATGAGATATGTTAACAGTGTATTCGAGAAAGCAATATACTAACTAAAGTGAATGCTTGTATATATTAAGATAGCCTTAAAACTTTTTCTCTAATGCCTTAACTGTCAAATAATTAAAACTTTTAAAAGCATAGGGTTATAGTCAGCATGCTGGACTGAGAGGTAAACACTGATGTGGTGAGAACAGGTACTGACGCTGTCAGTGTTTAGCACTGTGTGTTTAGCTGCGTTTATGCTCCCAAAGTGCAATATTAGACACTAGCTAGATAGTACTGCTGCCTCGTGTAACTCCGAAGAGGAAACAGGATTTGATTAACTGAGTGCACATGTTTCTTTAATTTACTCATATTGTCCTCAGCTTGGATGCAATGCCAGGCAGATTTATGTGGCTGCTATTTTTATTTACTTTACATCACTTTGATTAACACCTTGAATGGAGAGCCAAACATTCCCTCTTCACTGACCAGCAATGGCCCTTTAACTGCAGTAGGAGAAATAAAAATTTTTTTAAAAAAAAACCATTTTGTGTGAAAATTGGTGATGACTGGCACTTAAGATCAGAAAAATAGTTCTTTATACTTGGCTGCCTTAAGATGCTGTCCGCCCAAAGCTCTGAAAGACTTTAAGATAGGCAGTAATACTACAATACTACTGAGTTGTTGCAGAATTGCTACATTTGATAATAAAACTTGCCTGTTTAATCTTAAAAAAAAAATGTTAAACTTTTTGTTTCTCTGAAATGTCTTATAATAGGTGATAATGTTGTTGACTCAAATTTCCATGAAAAAGAAAAAAAAAAAAACCTACCTCGAGTGACATCCTGGTCTCTTCCTCTCTGAGGACTCTTGTGGGAAAAGAATACTGTAGCTCCTGCTCTGTTTCCATGTCTCTGTCGGGACAGGAACCCCGCCTGCCCTGGGGTGTTGGTGTTTTCGTCTGTGTTGCCATCCCAGGCCTGTGACAGGGGCTTGCGGCTGTGCTGTAACGTCTGGGCCATGTCTGGGGAGTGCTTCCCGCCTGCCCAGCCAGGGACTAGCCACCCCCTTGAAGAGGCCTCCATTTCCCTCCTATGACCCAAGGCACAGGGAGCACCGCCTCCCGTGACCCCACCCTCAGGAGCTGTGGTGGCACGTGCATCCATGAGCCTACCCCTGGGCTACCTACCTGAGGCCCGCCTCTACCCACAGTCCTGTACAGCAGTCGAGTAAACAGGATGTCTCTGAGCCCTTGTCCCCAGAGGGCCGGCCAAGGGCTGCCCGCCAACCTGGCTCCATCAATCCTGCAGGACCAAGTGACGATTGGTGGGCTCTGCTATCAATCCTGCAGGACCAAGTGACGATTGGTGGGCTCTGCTATCAATCCTGCAGGACCAAGTGACGATTGGCGGGCTCTGCTATCAATCCTGCAGGACCAAGTGACGATTGGCGGGCTCTGCTACCCAGGCCCTCTGCTACCTCCCGCCCTGCCATCTGGCAAGGGATGGGCCCTTTTCTGTGAATTGACTACCTGTGGAAATGTGACCAATTAGTGTGACATGCATGTTTAGCAAATGTTAGGTACTGTATTTGAACCAATAAATGTGAGTCCTTCTGCAAAAAAAAAAAAGGGGGGGGGGTGCTTCCCTGGTGGCGCAGTGGTTAAGAACCCACCTGCCAAGGCAGGGGACACGGGTTCGAGCCCTGGTCTGGGAAGATTCCACATGCTGTGGAGCAACTAAGCCCGTGCACCACAACTACTGAGTCTGCGCTCTAGGGCCTGCATGCCACAACTACTGAGCCCGCGTGCCTAGAGCCCATGCTCTGCAACAAGAGAAGCCACTGCAATGAGAAGCCCGCGCACCACAACAAAGAGCAGCCCCCGCTCGCCGCAACTAGAGAAAGCCCGCGCGCAGCGACGAAGACCCAACGCAGACAAAAATAAAATTAAAAAAAAAAATGTACTTCATTTTTTTTTTTAGACAGTACAAACCCACTTTACTGATGTGGAAGTTGAGGCACACAGGATGCCAGACCTGACCCAGGCAGACAGGGAGGAAGTCGGGAAGCTGGGCTTCAACCCGGAACGTTCGTCTCCGACCTGACAGTTACCTTCTGTTTGACCGCCCTGCTTTCTCCAGAGGAAGACAGCTGAAATCGTGGACGTGCACGGGATCTCGAGAGGAAAGATGGCCAAGAACAGACGCTGGGGAAAGGCTTGCACTTAGGAGAGGAACTCATACAGGAGGAAAAGAGGGAGCGGAACTGAGAGCTGACACTGTCAGGGAGGAAGGGGCTCCAAGGGGCCCTCACAGGGCTTAGTTAACAGCACTTCAGAGGGAAGGTTCAAGGTTCAACGTCAGGAGTAAGTAGAGAAGCAGATGAAAGCTGAGGTGGCACAGCACACCTGTTAAGATTGGTCAGTATAAATTAATTCAGCATTTGTAGGACTTTGGGTAAACAGGGACACTTATGTCACGGTTGGCACTGGAATCTGCTCTTCAAATCAGGCCAGTCTCGAATAGTGAGAACTTTTCAGAAAACTCATCATATCCTTTTGCCCTTGGAGGCGGGGAGAATTTGTCCAAAAAGTGAAGCCAGGTGGCGGCGCTCCACCATCCACTGGGGTCTTCAGCACTCTCCCCCAGCATCCGTTTTCAGCTCTGACTTCCGATTGATTTGGTTCTGTGGAATACTGATCTGGCAGGAGCTGGTGTTGCTGGTGTCCTTGATGGGGTGGCTGAGGATTCAGAAGACTCTTGAGTTGGAAGTTGAAGATGAAATGGATGAGGTAGAATGCCTCCTTGAAGAAGTGAGTCCACAGGGCCCTCTGACATCTTCCAAAGGAAGGTCTTATCGGAAGGCTGGAAGGATAATCAGGATGCCACCTGAGTGCTCTGTCCCTCCCCAGCTGACGGTCTGGCCCACCAGAAATAAGTACAAGTTATTACAAGCTGGTGGTGAATATGAGCACATCATCCCTGTGGTTTACCAGTTGAAATGACAGGATGGCTGTGAAAGCACTGGTGTCAGCCTCCAAAGAAAACACACTACGCCCAAGCCAGAGGGACTGGGTCCAGGAGAGCCTCTCACAAATCATTGAAATGTAACTGTGAGAGATCAAAAACCAAGTTCCCCTGCAAAGTAACAGAGATTCGAGGCAGATGTTATAAAGTTTAGGCAATACCCAGCAGCTCTAGAGGAAACAAATTGTTGAGTTCCAGCTTCAAGGAAGAGTTAAATATTGCATCATATGATATCTCTCTTGATTGAACTATTAAAGCATTGTATCAAAAAACAAGAAAATATGACATTGTAAAGCCTTTGGAAATATAAGTTGTAAAACAGCAAATAAATTGAATTGCAAAAGTGAAAAAAAATATATTGTTTTTTTTTTTTTGTTAGGATTGTT
This sequence comes from Balaenoptera musculus, assembly GCF_009873245.2. NCBI lineage: Eukaryota > Metazoa > Chordata > Mammalia > Artiodactyla > Balaenopteridae > Balaenoptera > Balaenoptera musculus. The sequence continues at coordinate 4,974,193 of NC_045786.1, read as the reverse complement.
TCCTCACAGTACATTCTTCCATTGAGGTTTAAAATTATTTAATTTTCTAAACTGCCAAAGTATGAAACCATTATTTTACTTTCAGATTTATCTTCTCCCTAATTCAGTTTTTGGTCTTCAGTTAGAACTGACATACCGATTTATAGGTGGTCCTTAATGCTCTGATAGGAATATTTGAGACATGAATTATATTCTTGGAACTGTTTTGTACTGATGGGATTGGATTCACATTTTTATGATTGCTGAAAATGAGAATAAGCAAAAATGAAAATTTTCAAATACTGTTTTTTATAACTGTGCTTAAACTTTAAAATGTGATTTTCTTAAATTCCAAGGCTGGTTTCATTCAACAAATAAACCATGATTTTTAGTCCCCCTTTAAATTCTTTGCCACTCAAAACTCGTCATCGCCATTGATTTGGGCTTTTTGTAGGCAGGCTTTTATGACAGTAATACAAGTTGCTCCATTTTGTTTTGACTTTTATCTAAAAATCATTTTACTAATTTTGGATTTTATGTTACAGAACTGTCAATTTGTACTTTGTGAACTTCACATACCATTCCCTCATCTAGGAGTACTACCACAGTAATGCTACCATGGTGCCAAGGAATTGTGATTGTAATTCTTCTATCCACAGTTTTAAAATGTGAATTTTACATAACAAATAAAAGATCCGAAAAATTTTTTTAAAAAAAGGTAGACAGTACCTAACTTTTTTTTTTTTTTAAGTATAATTTCCACTTTATTGTCTTCCCAGGGGACAGTATTTCTTCAGTCTTTAAGGACTTAGCTCCTTACATGGGCTTTGGCGGAGGTCATGGGGCAGCACCCGCAGGTCTAAATCAGGGTGGAGGTGTTCGGTCCTTCCGGGCTTCCGGAGAACAACTCCTGACTACGTTGCTGTGAATGGCACAACTCACGCAGTAATGCAGTTTCACATACAGCTTGGGAAGCACATAGGCGTCGAAAACACTCGCTTCGGAAATGTCCCTGACGGCTGCGGTCTCTACGATGTTCCAAATGACAGACTTCTTAATGGCCTTATCCCTGGGCACGCATCCGGCACAGTTGGTGCAGCAGATAGGCTGCACGTGGCCACAGCCCTTTTTGGCATGACCATTATTCCTTCTTTTCTTGGTCATCTTGGAAGCGAGGAGGCGAGAGAGGTTTAAATATTGTTGAGATATGTATATATATATATATTTTGTAGCAGCTTTATTTTCAAGAGTGAAAACCTAGAAATAACCTAAATGTCCATAAAAAGATGAACGGGTAACCTAACAGTGGTACATCCAGATAAGAATGCTACTCATCAAAAAATAAAGAGATGAGCTATTCGTTTATATCACTGATGAATCTCAAATAACTATGAAACAAAGGAAACCAGAAGAAAAACCCAGTAAACAGTTTATGATTCCAATCAGATAAATTCAAGAAAATGCAAGCGTATCTATTCTAAAGGAAAGTACATCAATGGTTACCTGGAGAGGTGGGAAGGGCAAGGAGAGATAATAATAGCACATGAAGTAAATATGGGCATTATCAGAACTCTGATGATGGTTTCGAGGTTCATACCTAGGTGAAAACTTATTAACTTATAATACTTCAAACATATGCAGTTTAGTACATGTAAATTATACTTTAATATAGCTTTAAAAATTGGCTCAAGATGAAAAAATCTCTATGCCTCACTCTTTCTGGAAAATCGGTTTGGCAACCGTATACTGAATCCACCAACACTCTCCTGCCCTCTGCAGATCAGTCTTCCCTCAGTGGTAGCAAATATGGAGAGCAATGAAGTACTTCCTGCACACCAAGCCAGGCTCAGCCTCTAAGAGAGAGAGCACCTAACCAACCTGACCTAACTCTGGACCCCAAAAGGCCTCCTGGTGCCTCAAGAAAGCTTGGGACTTCACTGGTGGCGCAGCAGTTAAGAATCCGCCTGCCAATGCAGGGGACACGGGTTCGAGCCCTGGTCCAGGAAGATCCCACATGCCGCGGAGCAACTAAGCCCATTCGCCACAACTACTGAGCCCGCGCTCTAGAGCCTGTGAGCCGCAACTACTGAAGCCCGCACGTCTAGAGCCCATGCTCCGCAACAAGAGAAGCGACCGCAATGAGAAGCCACATACCACAATGAAGAGTAGCCCCCGCTCGCCGCAACTAGAGAAAGCCCACACACAGCAACGAAGACCCAACACAGCCAATAAATAAATAACTAAATAAAAAAGCTAAATGTAGCACTCATGATCCTTTGTATTTCTGCAGTGTCAGTTGTTACTTTTTCATTTCTAATTCCGTTGATTTGAGTCTTCTTCCCTTTTTTCTTGATGAGTCTGGCTAATGGTTTATCAATTTTGTTTATCTTCTCAAAGAACCAGCTTTTAGTTTTATTGATCTTTGCTAGTTTCCTTCATTTCTTTTTCATTTATTTCTGATCTGATCTTTATGATTTCTTTCCTTCTGTTAACTTTGGGGGTTTTTTGTTCTTCTTTCTCGAATTGCTTTAGGTGTAAGGTTAGGTTGTTTATCTGAGGTGTTTCTCGTTTCGTGAGGTAGGATTGTATTGCTATAAACTTCCCTCTTAGAACTGCTTTTGCTGCTTCCCATAGGTTTTGGGTCGTCGTGTTTTCATTGCCATTTGTTTCTAGGTATATTTTGATTTCCTCTTTGATTTCTTCAGTGATCTCTTAGTTATTTAGTAGTGTATTGTTTAGCCTCCATGTGTTTGTATTTTTAACAGATTATTTCCTGTAATTGATATCTAGTCTCATAGCGCTGTGGTCAGAAAAGATTCTTGCTACGATTTCAATTTTCTTAAATTTACCAAGGCTTGATTTGTGACCCAAGATATGATCTATCCTGGAGAATGTTCCATGAGCACTTGAGAAGTGTAATCTGCTGTTTTTGGATGGAATGTCCCATAAGTATCAATTAAGTCCATCTTGTTTAATGTATCATTTAAAGCTTGTGTTTCCTTATTTATTTTCATTTTGGATGATCTGTCCATTGGTGAAAGTGGGGTGTTAAAGTCCCCTACTATGATTGTGTTACTGTCAATTTCCCCTTTTATGGCTGTTAGCATTTGCCTTATGTATTGAGGTGCTCCTATGTTGGGTGCATAAATATTTACAATTGTAATATCTTCTTCTTGGATTGATCCCTTGATCATTATGTAGTGTCCTTCCTTGTCTCTTGTAATAGTGTTTATTTTAAAGTCTATTTTGTCTGATAGGAGAATTGCTACTCCAGCTTTCTTTTGATTTCCATTTGCATGGAATATCTTTTTCCATCCCCTCACTTTCAGTCTGTGTGTGTCCCTAGGTCTGAAGTGGGTCTCTTGTAGACAGCATATATACAGGTCTTGTTTGGGGATCCATTCAGCCAGTCTATGTCTTTTGGTTGGAGCATTTAATCCATTTACATTTAAGGTAATTATCGATATATATGTTCCTATTACCATTTTCTTAATTGTTTTAGGTTTGTTATTGCAGGTCTTTTCCTTCTCTTGTGTTTCCTGCCTAGAGAAGTTCCTTTAGCATTTGTTGTAAAGCTGGTTTGGTGGTGCTGAACTCTCTTAGCTTTTGCTTGTTTGTAAAGGTTTTAATTTCTCCATTGAATCTGAATGAGATCCTTGCTGGGTAGAGTAATCTTGGTTGTAGGTTTTTCCCTTTCATCACTTTAAATATGTCCTGCCACTCCCTTCTGGCTTGCAGAGTTTCTGCTGAAAGATCAGCTGTTAACCTCATGGGGATTCCCTTGTATGTTATTTGTTGTTTTAATAATTTTAAATAATAATTATTTTTAAATAATTTTAAATAATTTTAATAATTTTAATAATGTTCAATAATTAATTTTAATAATTTTTAATAATTTAATGATTTTAATTTTAAAATTTTAATAATTTAATAATTATTTAATAATTAATAATTTTTCTTTGTATTTAATTGCTTTTAATAATTTTTCTTTGTATTTAATTGCTTTTAATAATTTTTCTTTGTATTTAATTTTTGATAGTTTGATTAATATGTGTCTTGGCGTGTTTCTCCATGGATTTATCCTGTATGGGACTCTGCGCTTCCTGGACTTGACTATTTCCTTTCTCATATTAGGGAAGTTTTCAACTATAATCTCTTCGAATATTTTCTCAGTCCCTTTCTTTTTCTCTTCTTCTTCTGGGACCCCTATAATTCGAATGGTGGTGTGTCTAATGTTGTCCCAGAGGTCTCTGAGACTGTCCTTGATTCTTTTCATTCTTTTTTCTTTATTCTGATCTGTGGTAGTTATTTCCACTATTTTACCTTCCAGGTTACTTATCCATTCTTCTGCCTCAGTTATTCTGCTATTGATTCCTTCTAGAGAATTTTTAATTTCATTCATTGTGTGGTTCATCATTGTCTGTTTGCTCTTTAGTTCTTCTAGGTCCTTGTTAAACGTTTCTTGTATTTTCTCCATTCTATTTCAAAGATTTTGCATCATCTTTACTATCATTACTCTGAATTCTTTTTCAGGTAGACTGCCTATTTCCTCTTCATTTGTTTGGTCTGATGGGTTTTTACCTTGCTCCTTCATCTGCTGTGTGTTTCTCTGTCTTCTCATTTTGCTTAACTTACTGTGTTTGGGGTCTCCTTTTCGAAGGCTGCAGGTTCATTGTTCCTGTTGTTTTTGGTGTCTGCCCCCAGTGGGTAAGATTGGTTCACTTTGTGTAGGCTTCCTGGTGGAGGGGACTGGTGCCTGTGTTCTGGTGGATGAGGCTGGATCTTGTCTTTCTGGTGGGCAGGACCGTGTCCAGTGGTGTGTTTTGGGGTGTCTGTGAACTTAGTATGATTTTAGGCAGCCTTTCTGCTAATGGGTGGGGTTGTGTTCCTGTCTTGCTAGTTGTTTGGCATGGGGTGTCCAGCACTGGAGCTTGCTGGCCATTGGGTGGAGCTGGGTCTTAGCGGTGGGACAGAGATCTCTGGGAGAGCTCTCGCCAATTGATACTACATGGGGCCGGGAGGTCGCTGGTGGTCCAATGTCCTGAACTCGGCTCTTCAACCTCGGAGGCTCAGGCCTGACACCCGGCCAGAGCACCAAGATCCTGTCAGCCACACAGCCAGGTACGTGGGGAGTTTCTTCCCTTTTGGGAAGTCTGAGGTCTTCTGCCAGCGTTCAGTAGGTGTTCTGTAGGAGTTGTTCCACATGTAGATGTATTTCTGATGTATCTGTGGGGAGGAAGGTGATCTCCTCGTCTTACTCCTCTGCCATCTTGAAGGTCCCCCTCAAACTCTTTTTCAAAGTCATAGCACTTGCACTTCCACTGTTGACTGGCTAGTGCCAGCAGTCTCCAAGTCGCATCTCCCACCTGCGTCTGTCGCCCCCAGCACAACTGTGATGCCGCTCGCTGATTCCACCACCACCACTGCCCCAGTGAGCCAGTGGGGGGCCCCCAGGTGAGCTGGGATGCAGAGCTATCCCCCTGTGGCCCGCTGAGGCTCATTCCCCGAGAGGAAATGGTTAATTAGAACACTCAGAACACCAAGTACCTCTGCAGCTGTTCCTGCCCCTGATTTTGCCATAAAGTTCCTGATCTTCAGGGGCACAGAGGGACTCGCCCTTGGCATCCAGGAGCTAAAACTCAAATGTTAACCAGCTTTATCTTCTCACCTCCTAAAGATCCAAAATACAAAAAACAAAAACCTAATGCATTCTTAAAGGTCATCGACAAAGACTATGAATCCTTCTTAATGCTCTAGCATTTCAACATGTCACAGCCTTATTAAACTTAAAAAGGAAAATTCACAAGTTAATTCTGCCACTAAAGAGAAGCCACAGGGTGAAAACTCAAATCCCGACAATTGAGAGTAAGACTGCTTAGACAAGAAAGTTTATAAACATCATCGGCGGGGAGCGGGGGTGGTAGGATACCTTCCGTGAGGTAGATCCCAGGAGTTACTGATCTCACGAATATATTTTATTCTGTCCCCATTTCTCCAGCTTCACAGTCGCAACTTGCATCTATCTATGAAGTGCCCCGATATACCCTCACTCAATTACCTGTGGGCTACATCAATATCCCCACCATGGGGGACTTCCCTGGTGGTCCAGTGGTTAACACTCCACACTTCCACTGCAAGGGGCACAGGTTCGATCCCTAGTCAGGGAAGTAAGATCCCACATGCTGCAGGGTGTAGCAAATATATATATATATATATCCCTACCATGTATGCAGACAGGACCTTCATGGGTTTGCTCTGTTCTCAAACACCAGCTATGGCCTTTGACTGCCAATATTCTACCGAGGCCAGAAACTCATGAAGTTACTGCACAAGACATTCAAACTGTGGTCCAGATTTTGACTAACCACAGCTGGGTCACCACACCCCAAAAGATTCAAGACTCTACCACCTCAGTTTAATTTGGGGGCATCGTTTGGTCCCCAGAAGGCTGCTCCAAACCATCTCCAGTCAATAACCCTACTTCCCAGCCCTTTCAAGCCCAACATCTACTTGCCTATTTGGCTTCTGGAAGCAACATACATCCCATCTACTCATTTCATTAAGATCTATTTAGGCAATCACAAGAAAACCAGGTCAATCTGAATGGAGGTCACCCCAATGACAGGCCCTGGAGGCCACCCCAAAAGCCACCCAGCTAACAATGCCACCAGTGGCATCTGGTGGTTTCTTTACTCTGGAAACTCTACACGCTAATTCTCATGCTTTCTGGAGTCTCCTTGCCCGAGAAAGATGGCCCCTCACCTGGCCCCATAGGCCACTTGCAAGGTCCCCTGAGTCTAGGAGAAAGGGAATCCATTTATTTTATGGACAAGAGCACCACCATCCCATGTGAATCCACCGGAGAGTTACTTCTTTCCATCCCACTGCCAAGACACGGTAGATAAAGGATGGGCCACAAGGTCAGTCACGTGGGCACTGGAGGAGTCCCTCAGTAAATGTTCATTGTCCATATTTTTACAGACTCCTTGGGGGTAGCTAATGGGTCCACTGTTTGGTCTAACCAACAAGCACAAACTAGATTTCATATTCAGGATTGTTCCCTATGGGGCCTTTCACACTGGGAATATACTACTGCTTTAATATACTATATTGAAGTCTCCCATGACTCAGCTCATTCTAAAGGTCCCATGGAAAAGGCTCACTTTAATGCCATAGCTGACCAACTTGCTCGCATTTATTAAGTAAACTCATATAGCACTCCCATTTCCTTGGCTCTAAGGGCCCAAGTCATTGTGGACCTTGGATTCTTAAACATGGTATCAAACACCATGGTATCACAATGCCACTGGCTGCAACCAAAACCTTAGCCTCCTAATGCGATTTCTGTGGCCTGTTCTGTCCTGGCATCGTGGCCAATGAGGATTATACCAAGGAGCAAATGTCCCTTCATTCATTAGCAAATTGATTGTACTGAGCTGTTGCCCCAACTTGTGGGCATAAGTCACTATGGCCTCACAGTGATTAATACTTATGTGGGCCTACTTTGGGTTTATCCTTCCCAGTATGCTACTGCTGACACCACTGTTGTAGGTCTCACCAAAACTCTGTTAGTTCCCTTTGGGTCCCCAGATATTATCCACTCTGATTGGGGTACACGCTACTCACTCAGTGTAGTCATGAGTCTTAAAACAGGCATCGCTGGGAATTCCATTCTTCCTATTGTCTACAGGCAGCAGTCCTAATAAAGAGTCCTAATAAAGAGATATATGACCTATTCAAAGACACCCTCATGATATTACAAAATGGACAGTGGTCTCCCAGATAAATCTCTTTTGCCCTCTGCCATAGTTACCTGGAGCTCTTGACTTTTAAGTCTTATGACATCTTACCAAAATATAACAAGGGTCCCTCTTCTCCTCATTCTAGCCATAAAAGAGAACAGTACTCACCTACAGATCTATTAAACCCAAGGAGAATTCCCTTTCCCACTTAATAACACCTGCCCATTCTGCCATCCTTTCTCAAACCTGGAGCCCAGATGAAGGCAGATAAAAAAATGGGACCTACTGAAAATGAGGGACCCTCCCCCCTAAACAGACTATTCTATATGCCTTAAGAAAGCCGTCTGCCAAAGACTGCTGCCCTCCCCTGTTCCCGATATGACCATTTTAAAGGTTAGCTAACTAGAGGTCCCCCTTTGTAGGAAACAGATGTCTTGGTACCTTCTTTTAAACTATAACAGTGGGTCTCATCATACTCTGTGGTATAACAGACACACGTTTACGTATTTTCAACTGTAAAACACAGGCTCAACATCCCCTGTCACTGTGTGCATCTTTCTATGAGGAAAGGAAGATCTTAACTTTGTTCCCAGCACCAACATTCTTCAATAGGAGGTCAGCTCTGGCTCCACTGATTATGGCAATTTGAATGAGGGATTGTTACAGGACTCAGGATGGCAAAGCTCATGGCTTTCATAATAAGAAAAAATGAGAAATTACAACTCCTGGAGCCAAAGGGATACTGATTTTTAGTCACTCTTGTAATAATTCCTCAAATGTAAATTGCTTCAAGGTCTTCGGATTATCTGTGGACTCATAAGGCGTCTACAAAACTCCTGTGTACTCACTATTCTCTCCCTCTTTCTCTCTGTTCCTGAATTTTTCCTGGAGAGCCATCCTCCCCTCCCCCACCTCGGGACATCCCACTTTGTGTAATAAACCTTTCTTGGGTCATAACAAGGACTACTGTCATGAGCTTCAGGAGGGAGCTGCCCCACTCATAGTGGAACTACTAGAAGAGCCATCACAAAAGGTGTGAAGTGGAGACCTCACTGTGGTTTTGATCTGTACTTCCCTAATGACTAATGATGTTAAGCATTTTTTTAATATGCTTATTGGCCATTTATATCATCTGTGTATCTTCTTTGATGAAATGTCTATTCAAATCTTCTGCCCATTTTTAAATTGAGATGTCTTCTTGTGAGAGCTCTTGATATAGTCTGCATACAAATCTTTTATTGGATATACAATTTACAAATATTTTCTCCCAATCTGTGGGTTATCTTTTTAATATTCTTAGCGGTGTATGTGGAAGCACAAAAGCTTTTAATTTTGATAAAATATAATTTATCAATTTTTTCCTCTATTGATTACACTTCTGGTGTTGTATCTAAGAACCCTACCTAATCCAAGGCCACGAAAATTTTCTGTGTTTTCTTCTAGAAGCTTTATGGTTTTAGCTCTTAAGGCTATGACCCATGTCGAGTTAATTTTGTGTGTATGGTGTCAGGTAAGAGTCTAAACTCATTTTTTTGCATGTAGAGATCCAGGGGCATGTAGACACTACCCTCACTCCACCATCTGGAAGTCCCGCCTCTAAACTTGTTAATTAATTTAAATAAGTTTCATTTTAAAGAATTTGTTACACTGAATAAAATTCATAGATTTTTAAATTACACATACAAAATTAATTACATTTATTAAAAAAACCCTGAAAGTTCCACATTTGAAACTACCCCAAACACCAGCCCTCTACTGATTTTTATAGTAAAGATGATATAAAACACTCTTTTAAACGTGATACATGTCTTATTCTCACCACTCTTGAGAAAAATGGAGGAAATCCTATAGTGTTCAAAATTCTGTAAAATCTACACTTTTTTCAGATTGCTAGAGCTTTACTAAGAAACCAGCCTATGGTTTACATACATGAGTAGTTAATACACTATACAATCAATTTTTATGTGGCGACCTTCTAGCTTAGAATATGCATCTTGGTTTAAAAGGATCTTCCATCAGAAGTCCAGCATAAATATGAGGAACACTAAATCTTTGCTTTGGCCATGCATTTTTTTAAATCATTATTTACCCTAAAGTTACATTTCTATGAAAAGTTTCCAATGCTCTGTGAATTTTCAAAGAGTTCTCAAAACCCCACAGAAGCAGCAGTTCTATGATGGACTGCAGAGATAAATGATCACTAACCTCTAAATTTTTTATTAGAAAAAAATTCTCCTAGGAGTACAAGTATCATAAAAGTTCCCGTCTACTTATTCAAATTCTTTGTTAATGTATCAATATGTTCTCCCTTTAAGAAATGTTTGCAGATATGAGTTTTCAACCCTGCAGTTTTAATCCATCCTCCAATTACAAAATTTTATTTGATATAATCACACACAACCACACAATTATAAATCAGGTTTTGCTAACACTGGTATTTTACCAAGGGAAGCTCGTTAAATGGCTCTCTTGCAATGCAACATGGTAACGTGTACCTTCAAAAACCTAGTACCACTACTGACACAAGGCAAGAGGACTCAAATCCTAACACACTGGGGGTTCCAGATAACTGTGGTGAAAGAAACAGACAAGACGCAGACCTCACCAAACTACAATCTATCTCATGAATAAAATTCCCCAGACATGGAAAACATGAGTATTTTGCAGCCCCAAAATAAACAGGGAGTATTGGATAAACTCCCAAATCAAAAACACAAAAATGTGCCCACAAACTTAATGTGCAAATAGTAAAGCTATGGTGACAAATATAAACATGTTAAAATACAGATGTTCCCCTGAAATAACAAAGTAGCACATATGCTATAAAAAAATACACTCCAGACACAAAATTTTGGATCACACATTATATCTCACAGAGTACAGAAATAATGAGGTATAATATCAAAAAGAATATATGGAATATTGAGTATATCCTCCTGAGACAGCACGTGAGGGTACCAGTTGAATCCAACTAAGATTCCAGGAACCAGTGGGAGATTTTAATCAGTTTCAAAATTAATGGTCTTTACAACCTACAACTTTAGTTTTTTGGAATACCATAGTTTAAAAATTATGTGTTAGAGAATTCTAGTGTTTTTAGAACTAACAACTGTAACTGACAAGATAATGGGAATTATTTTTCAATAATTTCAAAAGCTCAGGTTATGCCCTATAAAATTATCTTTAGAAATAATATGCCCATGGATATGACTGTTCCCAAGAAATTACTGACTGATTATCTACAGCATGTATTCTTAGTACTTCGTGGGACAAAATAAAGTTTTTTAAATCTGAAAGTACAGACAAGATAGATTTAACTGCCCTGGATAAGCTAATTCTCTTACTGAGTACAGATAAGTATACTAAAGCCATAACCATCTTCTTAATGGCAAAAGGTGACATGAAACAAGACACCAGGATGCGAGAACACTTCCTTAAAGTTTACTCAAAGCATCAATTGCTCTTTAAAGAGCCTCTTTTTTGGCCCCCAAATGAGAGGTCGCAGAACCTCTGCACCCTGAAACCACAAAGCAGCTTCTGCTAGTGGCTCTAAAAAGAATAACTTCTCCTGGCAGATGAGGAGATGCATTTATTTCCTTTTCTTCTCGTCACATCCCTTCTGCTGTGTCCCAGCCTCACCTCTCAATATTTCCTCTGTTAGCACCTAATCCTTCCAAATGTTTGTGCTTCTCTATAACTCCTGAAAAAAAAAAAAAAAAAACTTTCTTCCTTCCCCAGGCAGGCAGGCTTTCTTTCTGTTGTTTCATCCTAATGCCTGTTGGTTCAAGGAAAATGTCTATGAAGGGCACAGTGAATTAATACACAAGTCCAGACAGCGCTAAGGCCACCTTGATTTACATTACAATGGAACCGCCCGGTGCAAACAGTATTGTCTGCTGACTGCCTAATGTCACCTCTGAAGTCATAAAAGGAAACACCCCGGCTCTTGGTGAAGAGAGGCCCTGTCAAGCAGGCAATGGAGTGATATGAAACAGAAAATTAAATTCCATCTCCAGCCACCTCTGAAGTGAGAGTCCGGCCAATCGCACACCATTTCTTCCTGAACTCCGGATCCCCTGTCCACTTACCCTACAAAGCAAAGGAAAGAGCAGAACATTTCTTCATGTCTTGCAGGTTTATCCTGGCTTTGCTGTCCGCATGTCAATGTGCCCACAGAAGCCTGACAGGGACTAAAGGCTGTGTTCTGAAGCCCTCTCTCTGGGTTGCCTCCCCCTGGACAATCGTGCCCTGCAGCTTACACCAGACCAGAGCAGCCAAAGGCATGACACAGGCACCAGGGAACGAAGGGACTGAAAAAATGTCAATCTGGGAAGCACCATACATCCATTTTCAAACAGGGAACACCAGAAGTGCAGAAATGGAAGAGAACCCCCCTGTATACCTTTAAAAGAAGAGCTGCAATTAACACATAGGACTGGGGAGTAGGGAAGGAGGCAGAATGCAAGATGTAAAGCCTCATTTCAAAGGAACCCAGCAACCAGACTCCAAGCAACTTTAAAACATACTGAATTTTCAAAATCAGGACACACGGAGTATCATTACTTCTAAAAGCAAAGAAGTAAAGATACCAATCCTCAAAAGTAAAATTTAATAGCCTTCATCTACTTGGAGAGTGGGGTGCAGAGGAAAGGGGTAAAAGGGTAAAAATCAGCTAGCTGTTCCAGAGTTATGTTTAGCTCTACAGCCTTTTTTTTTTACAACCTCTAGTTCACGCTCATCTTGAATTTTCTGAGGCTGACAACAGAAAAATGTCCAATAAAACATTATCACAACTTTCAGTGTAAGACAGTGAGGAGTCAACAAGGTCTGATTCTCCCTCTTCCAGACTGTTTACATTCTTACGGAAGTACACAAGTCTACACAAAATGACAACCACGCATTTTGATGGCAACAGATAGCTGCTTTAGAAATGTGTCAGGTTGGGAGAGGAAAAGTTATTAGTAATAGGGCATCACGTGGAGAAATTACCAGCAGCTGATGTAAATTTTCACCCCTGAAACAGAGCAGGTCTAGGGAGAAAAAAAACTGGAGCGGTTTTGATCTTCCTCCCACTGCCTGTCTTTATTTACCTGAGATGGAGAGCCTGCCCCAACCGGAAAAGCAGGTGGCTACTCACACACAGGAAGGACCTGCTTCCTGACGCAGCAGGAGCTGGTTTGGGCGCTGCTGTACCAGTGCTTAGGCACTGCTGTCTTTCTACAGCCTCTTGAGATTACACCACCATCATATCATAGCATATCATACTATACCATATATTATATCATTATCATAACATATCATATCATTACCATATCATACCATACCATATCACATCATTCCACACTACATCATATCATACTATACCGTATCATTACCATATCATGTCATTTCCATATCATACCATGTCATATCATATCATTTATAAAGCAGCACTGAGGGAATGGAAGGGGAGAGAAAGGGAATCATTCATCTCACACACCCTGGGATGTGACGGGGGTGGCAGATACGGGGAGAGCCCCAGGAGCCCGGCCCTTTCTGGATTTCCGGTGACATATGTCACCCACCATCCCTGGCAGCAGCAGAAGTCCAGGTTGATTAGGATCACTCAGGAATATATGCACTTTCTGACAGTCATGAGGTCAAGACAGGGGAGCAAGAGATAGCTTTAAGGTCCAGTATTTAAAAAGTCAAATAAGTAAAATTTATGTTACCTGTAGTTTGCCAGATTTGTTTTTCAATTCAAATTTTTAAAAAGTCAGACATTTGTTTAAGGGCTAAATGGCTCAGCCTCTCATCTGGTGGACGCTCTAAGAAGGCGGATCTTTCAGCACTTGGTGGGAGCCACTGGGGGTTCTAAGGCATTCTTTCTGATGAGCACAAGGCCAGAGAAAGGACTCCTCATTTGGGGATATATAAATTAAAAAACAAGCCCCCCGGGAAGGATAAATTAGGAGTATGGCATTAACAGATACACACCGCTATATATAAAATAGATAAACAACAAGGATTTAATGTATAGCACAGGGAACTATATTCAATACCTTGTAATAACCTATAATGGAAAAGAATCTTAAAAGATATATATATATATATATATATATATCTCTGAATCACTTTACTATACACCTGAAACTAACACAATATTATAAATCAACTATAGTTCAGTAAAAAAAAAAAAAAAAAAGGAATTAGAATAATACCTACCTCATCAGTTCTACTGCATGTAATAAATAAATTAACATATGTTAAAAAAAAGCCTCCCAAGTTATAAAACTTATTAAAAGATTCTCTAACTTAGGGATAGAACATTATTCTTAAGATGCAGAGAAAAATCATACTTCAGAAAAACATTTACTATAAGAAACAGAAGAAACCTTTAGAAAGCATCTGCTTCATGTTCTCAAGAAAATATGAAGAAATGGAAGGTGGGGTTTAAAAGGCGACTTAGATGCTTTCTAAGATATAAACTGAGCTGATAAGAAGCAGGCTGAAAGAAGGAAAAAATTGTAACATCTAAAAATGTAATAGATATACTGTTTTAGACAGGGCAAAACAAAATTGACACGAAGGGAAAAATAATTCAGGAATGTAGAGGACAAATTTGAGAAGCCATACCAGAGAGCAGAGGAAAAGGACAAAGAGAAAAGCAGACTCAGAAAGAGAAGTGAAGTTGTTTGCACGGGACCGGGATGGTGGGTAAGAGGTATAGTGACGGAACACAGAAAGTGAAGACTGTCTTCTCAAAATAAAAGCAGACTCTGTGGAACACATCGAATAATCAAAGGTATACTACACAATTTTTTAAATTTAAAAATAACCTGGTCAGTGGATTAAAAATGCTTATAGACAAAATTAATCAAAAGAGGTCGTTGCAAAGACATAGCACTGTGAATTTTTTAAATTTTCAGTTCAAGAAAAAACCCTGACAGGATCCAGTAAAACAAATGATCAAATAGGTTACTTATGAAGAAATAAAAATAATATTACCTTTATTTCTCTCTCAGAGTCTTAACAGCCTGAAAATAGAGGAATATCTTACAAAAGTTTTAAGATGAAAATTTTTTAAAAGTGGAGTTGTGATGCAATAATTCACTACTCATGGATGAAAAATAAGAATTGCATTCTTAAATATCTGAAGTTTCAGAAACACTACTATCCACATTCCAAAGCTAAAACTATTAGAAGAAAGAAGACATGCCAACTGACCAAGAAAGGAATGGAAACAAAACAAAAGAAATGAGGAGAGGATCATTTAGAGACAAATGTCAAACACTGAAAAGAGAATCTAAATGGTATTTTTAGATTTGTAAGCAGTTGTTTAATTCAAATTTAAAAAATAGTAATTTTCAAAGGAGAAAGTATATAATAGAATAATAGTAACTTAATAAAAAGCCCACCCCTTTTGCCATGTGCTAAAAGAAGTTCTAGAAGGAGGAAAGATTTAAATATTTTAAAATGAGAGATGTCCACTTATCTCAGTGTACTAAATATGTCAATAAATTATCAATAAATTAATCAATTCAAAAGCAGAATTGACAATAAAAGTAGATATAAGTGACATGAATACAGAAAAGTTGAAAACTTCTACAGATTAAATAACCACAGACATAATTAAATGTTAACTATATTAGAAAGCCAATTTAAATGCATGATAAATAAAAGTTTGATACTTTTGACACTTATAAACCTCTTGTAAATCAACAAGTAACTAGAATATCTTTATAGTAAAAGAGACAAGGTTATGAAGAGCCAATTTAAAAAAAGAAGAAGATGAAGAGGGTGTGGAGAAAAGGGAACCCTCCTACACTGTTGGTGGGAATGTAAGTAAGTTGGTGCAGCCACTATGGAGAACAGTATGTTCTTCAGGAAACTAAAAATAGATTTACCATATGATCCAGCAATCCCACTCCTGGGCATATACCCAGACAAAATTATAATTCAAAAAGATACATGCACCCCTATGTTCATGGCAGCACTACTCATAATAGCTAATACACAGAAGCAACCTAAATGTCCATCAACAGATGAATGGATAAAGAAGATGCAGTACATATATACAATGGAATACTACTCAGCCATAAAAAAGAACAAAATAATGCCATTTGCAGCAACATGGATTCAGCTAGAGATTCTCACACTAAATGAAGTAAATCAGAAAGAGAAAGATAAATACCATATGATATCACTTATATGTGGAATCTAAAATATGGCACAAATGAACCTATCTATGAAACCAAAACAGAATCATAGACATAAAGAACAGACTTGTGGTTGTCATGGGTGGGGGTGGGGAGAGGGATGAGCTGGGAATTTGGGGTTGCTAGATGTAAACTATTACATTTAGAATGGATAAACAACAGGGTCCTACTGTATAGCACAGGGAACTATCAATATATCCAATCTAGTGGGATAAACCATAATGGAAAAGATATTGAAAAAAGAATGTCTGTATGTGTAAAACTGAGTCACTTTGCTGAACAGCAGAGATTGGCACAACTTTATAAATCAACTATACTTCAATTTAAAAATTTTTTTAAATAATAAAAAATTTAAAAGAAGATGTAAATGGTCAACAAACATCTTAAAAATTAAACACAATGGTAAACAAATAAATACATATTAAGACAACAGTGAAATACTATTCTTGAGTATGAAATTTTAAAAAGTGAAAAGAAACTCTAATGCACAGAACTGGCAACAATTTGTGATAATGGTCACTCTCATATACTGCTTACAAAAGAATAAATTGGAACAACTATTGTTGTTGGACAAGTCATAGCAACACTTTAACATTTTCACATATTCTTTGATCAAGCCCCTCCACTTCTAGGAATTTATCTGAATAATCAAGATTGTGTGTAAGGCTATAAATTTGTTCATATTAGAGTACACATCAAAATCAAAAATAATAAACAACTGAAGTGACCAAAGGGAAGAATAAATAAATTACAGTACGTGCATACGTTCAAACACCATGCTCTAAAAATTATGTTGCAGAAGAATACTAATGACATGAAGAAAAGCTCAGATGCTGTTTACAAAAACGTTACTAATCCATACCAAAATATGCATAGCAAAATTACTAGATATGTGCATATAAAATTACTGAAAATATGAATACTAGCATTTTTTTTGACATTGAAATGACAGGTGGTTTTCCTTTTCAGTGTGTTCATCTAACAACATACAATAAAATCTCTGCAGTAATGCTCCCTACAATAATATGAGTTGGGATATAACATGACTGACTTTTGATGTATGCCCTTTACTGAACCCCAGTTCTCAAGAGGGACAAATCAAGTTCTACTGCAGGGAGGAAGGGTCACAGGGAATGGAAAGAAAGGTCATTAATGGCAATAGCAGGTGAACCTCTCTAGGAAAGCAGAGAAGTGGAAGTGGGGTCCCCACAACTCTGGTGGACTCGTAGTCCAATCCTCCCAGATGGGCCAGTGAAAGAGGCACCAACTCAGCAGGACATTCAAAGAACAGTGGCTTCTATCCAGAAAGTCCCAGCCAGCCACAGGATCCTGAATCATCACCGTGGATATTAAGGCCAAAATGGACACTGCCACTAAAAGATGGAAAACCATAACTGAGACCTAGATGATTTCCTTGGAGGGACCCTGGAATTCCAAGCCAGACAGTTACACACACTTGCTCTGGCCATGTCATTAATGTCACAATAATCCGATCTCTCATGTCTAATGACTGAATATTTGGGAGCTCACTTATCACATTATGGCAGGATTTTATTTGGTGTCTTTTATAATCAAAAATGAAATTAATATTATTTAAGAACACATATTAAATTAATATTTAAGAAAAAAAATTCCAACCACTTGGAAATTTAAAAGTACTCTCCTAAAAGACAGGCTGAAAGCTAGGCCTCTTGCACCAAACAGACAAGCTGTGAATGCAAAGGAAAAGTTCTTGAAGGAAGTTAAAACTGCTACTCTGGGGGTCGGGGAGAGTACTTTCCTAAAGAACTATGGGGGTAAAATTAAAATGTTCTAATGTAATTATAAATAATTTAGAATATATTTTTAAAAACCAAAACACTATGTATCCAAATTTACAGAACAGGTGCAAAGCTGCATTCAAAGGAAAATGCATAGTAGTAAATGTTGTCACAAAGAAAAAGGGAAAAATCGATAAATGAAGCATTCACTTCAAAACATTAAGTTGGAAAAAAAGGAATGATATTTTAAAAGATAAAAATAACACAAAGGAAAAAAAAAACCAAACAAACCAAAAAACAAACAAAAAAAACAACCACATAAAGGAAATAGAACACAGAAATACATCAGAAGTGAGAAATAAATCCAAGAGCTGTTTGTTTGAAAAACAAACAAACCAATGACGCATACTGACAAAGTTTACTAGAAAGAGAAACAATCCATTGTGATGGGGTCATATTTTGAGAATTGTTAGTATATTTTTCTCTTTTGTCTTTCTGACTTTGACATGACTTTTCCCTAGTTATTCTGAAGCATTCTTTGGGGGAGTATAAAGAGATAAAGACTTTTTCCTAAAACAATGCAAAGAGAAAGAATAAGGTAATATTCAGCTTTGGACAAGTGAAATAGGATCTGCTACAGCCCCAAGAAAAGATTCTCTAAATTCCTCCCATTATGCCTCTTTAGCACATTAACTACCTTACCTGCAAGACTCAGCTCCTGGAGCTTTCCCAATTTTTTTTTTTTTTTTAATACTCCCAGTCCCCACAATGTACCCTTAAGGCTCAGGTTTGAGTCAGGACAAAAAAAAAAAGAAACTATGATGCAGGGGAACCTGCACATTTCCAGCCTAGAGCAAAGATGGAAAAAGGAGAAAGAAAGGAAAGAGAGAGCTTTGGCTTGGAGAAAGGTGAGGGTAACAACAAGGGTAGATGGGGCTTTGTCTCCTCCCCCAGTTAGGACTCTGGAAAAAGATCACTTCTTGGGCAGTCTTCTACCGTGAAACTAACTTAACATAGGGTCACATCCACTTTGTGGGGCAAGTAGAGGGAGGTACTGATACTTAAGCTTCCTGAACCAGCCTTGGTCCGTGTACATTTAGATAGGGCCCCGAAACAGTGGGGAGGCTGGATGAAGCTAGCCAGCTAGAGCTGGGTGAGGTAGCATTGTAGCAAATGTTGCAGAGGACAACTCAGGATGGAACTAAAAGAGAATCTTCACCGGATCCCTGAAATGTAGCGTTAATGGGAGCTCAGGTGAGACCAAGACAGTGGAGAGTACCAGCAGGTGGAAGGCCTGAGGGAGAAGAATGAACCACAAACTGCAGCTTTCATCGCCGGCTATCATCAGGGTACCCATCCAGCAGATGGGAAATGGACAACATCCCCTTGGAGACTAGAGGGTCAAAGGATACCATGATCATGAACCCCACCTCTTAACTCTACCACCGCACCTCAGCCCCTCTCCCCCTTAGATCTGGGTATCATCTGAAAGTCAGAAAAGACGGTGGAAACAATCTGAAAGAGTGAGCATTTGCTCCCAGAGAGAATAAACATACCAGAAAGAGTTGCTTAAGTTGGCACATCTGACTAAGCTTTAACCTGGCCACACACACACACACACACACAGACACAGACACTCCATCTTGCCCAGCACCTGTGAAAGACTACACAGCCGGGAGATTAAGAGTGTGGGATTCTGGATTCACATGGCCTCGGTCTGACTCCTGGGTCCACAGTTTGTCAGCTCTGTGACTTTGGGCAGTTGACTCCATCTGCCTGTGCCTGTTTCCTCATCTATAAAGTGAGTATCTTAAGACTTTCTCTTAGTATTTTTTGAAGATTAAGCGAGCTAATAAATGTAAAGGACTTAGATCAGTGTCCACAATAAGCATTCAGTAAATGCTGGCTACCCTTATTGCTTTTAGTATTATTATTATACTATTACTTATACCTTCTACCTACAGTTGGGGCTCTTGGAAGAAGATCAGACCAGCTACAGAAAAATCAAAATTATAATTTCTCTACACAACCGAGTAGTATGGATTAAAATTTGTACCCCTGCCGCACAAATAATCAATCATAAATGATAAAGGGGACATAAAGTAGATCAAAAGACAAGTTTTGAAAAAATACAACAGAATGGTACAAAATTTAAAACCTTAATAAAATGAACCACATTCTGAAAAAAATATGAATTACCTGTATTAGCTCAAGAAGTATGCCAAGTGGAAAGAAGTACGCCAAAAGAAGTACGCCAAAAGAAGCTGAAAAATTCATCCAAGATTTACCTCCAAAAAGGCCTATGACCAGATAATTTAATTAGTACTTTCTAAGTCTTCCCAAGGGACAACACCAGAATGTATAACAGTACCAGGACTTGGAAAAAGATGCAATGCTCCCCAATTCACTGGAAAACTACTACCTATAATACACAATCCTGTATAAAGTAAAAGTACAGGCTAATATTTTTCTCTAAAGCTTTGTTACCCCAGGATCTCTCAGTGCCTCTGATACACTGTGAGATTCCAGTAGGAGGCTGCAGAAGGCAATGTCGTGCTGCACGTCAAGATTCCTTCTGGGATCCCCCAAACCCTTCTGATGGTCATGCAGGAACTACACCAGAGCCTTAAGTCATGCAGTCAGAAAATTAAGATGGTCCAAGATCCAAGAATACACAGAAAGATACATAGGGGAAAAGGGATTCACACGACATAGAGGAAAGAGACAGTATACAAAATGGGAAAATAGGGGCTTCCCTGGTGGCGGCAGTGGTTAAGATCCGCCTGCCAATGCAGGGGACACAGGTTCGAGCCCTGGTCTGGGAAGATCCCACATGCCGTGGAGCAACTAAGCCCGTGCGCCACAACTACTGAGCCTGCACTCTAGAGCCCACGAGCCACAACTACTGAAGCCCACGCGCCTAGAGCTCGTGCTCTGCAACGGGAGAAGCCACGACAATGAGAAGCCCTGCGCACTGCAACGAAGAGGAGGCCCCGCTCACCGCTACTAGAGAAAGCCCGGCGGGCAGCAACGAAGACCCAATGCAGGCCAAAAAGAAATCAATAAAATAAATAAATTTATTAAAGAAGCAAAAACAGTAGCAAGGCTGAGGCTCAAAGCAGTAGATCCTGCTGGTGAAAAATGTAAATGATTCAACCCATCCAGGAAGCAACTGGCCAAATGTATTCAGAACCTAAAATGTACATACTCTTTGATCTAATCATTCAACTTCTATCAATCCACCCCGGAGAACTGAAAATGCAGATAACGATCTACATACAAGGATTGTACTTCATAGAATTATTAATAGCAAACAAAACAAACAGGGAACAATCTAATGTCCAAAATAAAAAGTTATATAGATTATGGCACATTCATACGATGAATTATGCAACATTAAAAGCAATGTTTTACAAAAAAAACATTGTAATAACACATATATGTCTGATTTTTTAGGGAAAAAAAGGCAGAACAAAATAAATGTACATCTTAAGTATATTTCACAAATACATGTACATGGGAAAAACTCCTGGAAGAATATAAACCCAAAACCTTAATATGATCTCTGGGTGGTGGGACTCCGAGTGAATATTTTTAAATCCATTTCTCATATCATCTAACTTTCTGCACTAAGAATGGATTACTTTTACGACAGGTTAAAAAGAAAAGATAAAACCCAAATAATTATTGCACATGGATAAATACTCCCAGGAGTGACAAAGAAAAAATTTGTCTCCATTCACTAAGGACAAACACATCAACACTGAGCACAGAATCCACGCTCCCAAACGTGAATCTTACACCGGTGCACTTGAAAGCATAAAGACACAAAGCAAACCAACCAAACCTCTCAAGAGACACGCTGAGCTGCTTCTCGAGGTTTTCAGCACACCATTATCGCGAGGGGAACTCAGCACCCATTTTTTTCAAAGTGCAGCTGCTTTCCTATCTCCCTTGGTTCGAAGAAATCCACATCGAGGGGCAGGCTTTACAGGCGAGGTTGAGGGAGTGTGAGAGTTACACGCGCGCGTAGGCACACACATCCTCTCTCTCTCTCTCTCAAATCCACTCAATCGTGTGGTCCCAACCAGACAACTCGAAGCGAGCCCTGCGGTGCAGCCGCGCCCCATCCCCGAGCCGCGGCCGCGGCGCCCCCGCCCTCCGGCCGCCCGGCGCCGCGGGTACCTGTTCGTGGTGCGCGGGGGCCGGGTCGGCGGGCTCCCGGGCGTCCTCGGCGCGGCGCGGGTGCCGTGGATGGCCGCCCTGCTTTCCTCCACCAAGAACCTGCACAGCCGGGAAGCAAACTAAGTTGGGGAGCAGTGGGCTGGCAAGGCTCGGCCTCGCGCTCGCAAGCCCAGCGGCCGGGACATCCTCGCGCGCCCTGGCTCCCGGCGCAGCTCCCAAACCCCGGAGTTTGCGAAGAGGCTCGGGGCGGGAAGAAAGGGAAAGCGCGGACCCGCGGGGAGAGCCCGGGTGACCGACGGGGACCCGGACGGCACGGTCCGGCGCGCAGCTCCCTCGCCGCCCTGACCGGCCCCCGGACCCCAGGCCGGCGCCGGCGCGGCTAGCGTCGCCCCTCAGATACCCGCCACGCACCCAGCCCGCCTCCCGGACGCCCCCGTCCCACCCCACCCTCAGGCCGCCGCTGCCCGTCGGCTCGTCCTCGCAGCGGCCGAAAGTCCGCGCGCCCGAGAGGAACGGGGAGAGGGGGCGGCCGGGGTCCCCCCCGGAGCGCGGCGGTGGGTTACCTGGGGCGGGGGGCCGCGTCGGTCGAGCACCAGAGCAGGCGCAGCAGCAGCAGCAGCAGGAGGCTGGCGAGCAGGGCGAGCAGCGCGCCTCCCGGCCGCATCCTGAGCCACAGGCGCAGCCGCCGCCGCCGCCGCTGCCCCGGCGAAGCGCAGCCCGTGCGGCCCCGAGTCGCGCCTCCCGCCGCCGCCGCCGCAGCCACGCACACCTCCAGCGTTCAAGGCGGCGGGGAGGGAGGGGCGGCGGCGGCGGCGCGCGTCCCGGGCCCCGCCCGCCCGGTCTCGGCGGGCAGAGGTAGCCGCCGCGGCCCGGCTCTCTCCCCGGCTCCCGCCCAGCCCCGGATCGCTGTGGCAGCCCGGCTGGCGGTGGCGAGGCGCCCAGCTCGCCTCCTCTCCTCCCGGAGGCGCTCGGCGCTGCTGCGGGCTCCGGTCGCCGCCGCCGCCGCGCGGGGTCACCTGAAGGTTGGGGCTCGGGAGCTGGACGCTGTGCTGATTGGGCTCCAACTTTCCTGCGCCCTCACCTGCCCCTGGGCGGCCGCGCGCTCTTCCCCGAAGCCCACGCAGCCCGCCCAGGCGGACCACACCTGGCTCTGCGCCCCTGCGGAGAACAGCGAGGGCTCGGAGAGGCGGAAGAAGAGGGAGGGAGGGCCCACTTCCAAAACTTTGACAACGGAGTAGTCGCTCTGCTGGATCGTCCCACGCGCAGAGGCTGCTAGGGACTTCCAAGCACCTCCCCTTGCTTGAAGGCAGATTCAGAGGGACGGCGAATGGATTTCCGGGGGCCAGGCCGTCCCTAGGGGTCGGGCAAACTACCGCCCGCAGGCCGAACTCGTCCCCTGCCCGTTTCTGTGAAGAGCTTCCTTGGACCAACCGCCTGCCCCATTCCTCTGTGTTATCAATGGCGGCGTGCGGCTGTATTTGATCTAGGGCCGCTTCTGCGCTGCAAGGACAGAACTGAGTCGTGGTCCCAAAGATCAGACGGCCCAGAGGGCCGGAAATGTTGACTCTCTGGCCCTTTCCAGAACAACGTGTCAGACCCCTGCTCTAATTCATGTTGGGCTGGATCATATGGGTTAGCATTTCATTGATTAGTTAGTATCTCACGTATTATATACTAGAGGAGACGATCCCATGACAGCGTGATATAGTCTGGCTTCCCAATTATTTATCTGGCCGTGGGCCTCTCCTCTTTCGGCCCTAAGCTATTCTGTCTGCGCGTGGCCCCAGGGCCCACTGTGCAACCTCCCTGGGTTTTGCTACTGACTCTGAACCCTGGAGGAACATCCATAAACCCTAAACCCCATGGTGGTAATATGGGGGCTCACTGGACTATTCCATCCGCTTTTGTATATATTTTTCCAAAAGCAACCCTTGGACTCTACCACCTTGCGAAGACCTTGATAAAGGTGCTTTCAAAGGTTTTAGTGACCTTAGTAACAAAAATATATTTCAACTGAGCTCTCCTAGAGGCATAAGGTCTTAACCTGAAAAACCAATGTGAGAGCCTTTGAGAAGCCAGCATCCCAGACAGCTCAATAAAGCTGTCGCCAGTGATTTCATCACAGAATAAATCACAGCATATATCAAGAAGAGAAATGCAAGCCTGCCTAGTTCCTTTCTACTAATTCTGCATTTACTCCAGTTTAAAATACGTGGGTGAAAACGCACCAGAACTTTGCACATAGCAGTTGATCAATAAATGTTTGGTCAATGAATAAAACGCCTCAGAATTAATGCTCTTTTTAAAGAGAAAAAGAAAAAAAAAAACCTGAAAATAAATGTGACTAGAAGTAGGATTTCCTTCCATAGCTCTATTCCTATTAAAATATGTATTCATCGATAAAGGAAAAGTTGCTACTTTTACTTAAGACTGACATTTTTAGGGATCCAGCTGCTTATCTGAGGATGGGTATGATAAAGTAATGCTATCTTCAGCTGGTGCTAAAATAATAAAGTAATCCAATTCTATGAGTTTGAAAGTTTAAGCACTATTAGATAAGCAGGATAGGGCACAATTATCTTGAAAATGGAAAAGTTGTCTGGATTTGGAAGATAGTCTGAATTTTCTTTCTCTTAGAGCTGAAGAATTGTGCAGACAAAGTCTGAATTTTCTTTCTCTTAGAGCTGAAGAATTGTGCAGACAACTCACGCTGAAGACGGTTTCCAGAAAAACAGTAAAGGGCATTATTGTATCAGCCAGGAAGCTGCAATTTCACCTAATTTACTAAAGTTTAATATTTCAGCACAACTGGGCTCAAGGCAACAGCAGAAGAGTCAGCCTTGCACTGGGCTCCCTAAACACCCTTTCTGCAAATGAAGTTACTTTTTATCAAGCCAATGGCTATCAGCAGGGGACTCGCAAAAGCCCATTTTAATTGGAAAACCAAGTGTAAATTTGCAATGGGAATTCTGAACCCAGTGTTAAAATTTGACAGTAGGGATCTTTACCACAAGGTTTGTAATTGAAGACGTGGGTTGATAAAATATGAATTATCTTGCTTATCCTTGAGAGATCAAAGAACCTGACAAAAACATGATTCTTTAAATATTATCAGCACAGAACCAATACTGGGAAAATGTGCATTTGGTCACTTAACATTCATAGGTTTGACCAGCAGCCCCAAATATCTGAACCCTCAGAAACTCAGGCTGGTGTGCAGAAGCCCCATCTGGTGTGTGAACCTACCTTACTCTCCCAGTTTTCCCAGCATCTGCCTCTCATTTTGCCTTTGTTATTTTTTTATTTGTCATCAGGAGTGCCTTTACTTTCATCAAATAACTTACAAAAAAAATACTGGGAAGTTTTGATATATAAAAAATGTCCAAGTCATTGAAAATCTTCCTGGAAGTTGGGGTTTCTCATTTTTGGGTATAAGGTTTTAAACATTTTCAAATGCATGGATTGGAGGATTCATGAAAAATCCCAAATATCAAGTGTCTACTATATCTACTAGAATACACAAGTGGAAACTTTCAATACAGGGAAAGGAAGGAGTACTGTGAGAAACAGAGAAAATTGATGCACCAAAAAATTTTTCATTCATTTGGGTGACATTTTTATCTCCCTGTCTAGAAAGAATGGTTTCTGATGTCTTCAGGCTGCTTGATTGGTTTTAGTCATATTAGAGATTTGTGAGGACTGCAGGACAATGGCACATTCATAAATATTAAACTACTCCTTGGGGAGAGGAAATTCATAAGGATAGCGTAAGCAAGGCTACATATTTTCAGTAACTCAGAGGATATAAATAAAAGTAGAAATAACTTCAAGAAATCAACAACCTTGTGGGGGGGAGCTACATTTTCAAATATGTTTTGTTACAGATTTCTCCCGTTACTAATTGAATATTTTAAAAATTGAAGAAATTCCACGTATAAAGTCACTTTAAAGATAATAACACCTAGGATGATACACAAATTCCATTTGGGTTATATATATATATATATATATATAAAACAATTTGTAGTATAACTAAAATTACAAAACAAAAAAATAAAGTTATTATTCACAGTATAAAATAGACGTTAATATATAAAACATCTTAACGTCTAAATCTCCTTTCCCTGAAGTCCACTTAAAAGATCATAAAGGACCAAAAAAGAGAGATGGAAACTCCGCATTTATCCTAAAACTATAAAATGGCCACAAACCCGTTCCACAAGCCCCCAGAATGCCTACTAAAGATGAACTAATTGGATGAGAATACCAAGTTCAAGACTCATCTCCCCTATTTATGACTTAGATTTGTGGAAAAGAAATGGAAAAGTTTTTGAAGGTCCAACTAACACTCAATTTGGAAGAGCAAAGGCTGGGAGTAGGACCCAACAAAGATGAGTAGCCGTCAGTGGGAATGGCCAGGGCTACCATGTTAAAAGAAACATGGTGACCAATATTTCTGCTTTTCACTGAATACAGCTTTCTAGCCATTCCATTTAGTAATGATGACCTAGAGATACTGCTAATCTTGAAGCTAAAGAATTTTCCAGCTAACGATTAAAGTCAATTTACTAAAGAAAAATGAGCACCTATTCAATAAACAAATGGCCCTTGATACATTGGTTTTTATACCGAATTAGCCTGTCCCAGACTATCCTGCCTAATTCCAGAGTTTGCAAGACTGGGTAGAACTCCAGTTGTTTCAACAAAATTGGAGGGTGGGTGTTGTGTGTGCTAAGATAATATACCCAAGCCTGCCATATTTCTCTCCTCAACTTCTCTTCCCCACCACTTCATTCCATACAACCTAAACTATAAGCAGATAAATAATGAAACAAAAATATCCAATAGCAAGTCCTTAATGCAAAACTAAATTTCAACAAGTAGGCAAATAAAAAGGAAGAACTGCCAAAGATTTTCCATTCATAATATTTCTGGCAAGTAGCAGAAAGAAACAGGCTTAACTTATTTCAAAGATGAGTAAGCAGAAAAAAAATTATGCAAAAGTTCTGCAAAATATTTGACTAATGGAAAGAAATGTAACCAATAGAAAAGCAAAAGAGGAATATATGTTGGAACAAGACTTACTGCAGGAAACAGCAGAAAATTTAAGCAAGGATCACTTTGTACTCCCCAGGAAACGAAATATAAACACTATGAAAGAAGAACACAAAGAAGAAAAACTGAAAGACAAGATAGCAAGGCAACAGGAAGGAAAGTGAGCTGACGACAGGAAAAAACAAAACAAAAAAAAAAACCATTGCAGAATTTAGAACTACCTTTAGAAGACTGAGGAAGAGAATTTAGGTGGCAAAAATCTGAATTAGTGTAACAGAGATTAGGCTGATGAAAATTGCAGAAAACACAAAGGAAAGGGGCAAGGAAAATATACTGATTAGGAAAACAATTATATGTATCAAAGACAGATATTAGATATATATCATGTAGAGATTAGGGGTTGTTTTTTAAAAGCATAAAAATGAAGTATTAAAACATTTAAGGATATAATAGAAGAAAACTTTACCAAAATAAGGAAATGTCTAAATACGCAGATGTTTTGTGTTCTCATTGTCTGAACTCATTATGTGAACTCATGAGGATCCAGAGAAATTTAATAGAGAACAATTAACTTTATGATGTATCCTCTTGCAGAGATTATTTAAAAACAAAGAAAAAATTCTAAAACCATCCCGACAGAAGAAACAGGTAAAAATTAACCTTGTTTCTGACTTCCCCTCAACAACATTAGACTCAAAAGGAACAAACAATATTTACTGTGTTTTTGAGCAGAAAAGATGTGACCCCAAAATTCCATACCCAACTAAGATAGTTTTATATATAAAAGCACATGAAATTTTCAAATATTTAAGAACTCAGAATATATAATATTTCTATATGTATCCTGGAAAAAAATCAACTTGAGCTATAATCGAATCATAAAACGAATCAAAATAAGAAGTTCACAGTGAAGAAGCTGTAATCAGAAAGAACTCAGATGAGCAACAGATCATTTTAAAAATAGAATTGAGCCTAAATAATAGAATTCCACAATAAAACTGTTACATTTTCTTTAAAAATTGCTACAGAAATATAATAGTATATTATAAATCTGGGAAGGAAAATTCCAGTTCATGGCAGATTGTGGAAAATATAAAGAAGAGTAAAGGATGTAGTAAAAGTGCATTACTTTCATTGCCTTTCAGGGTGAAATAATCATTGTTTCGTACACACAAAAAAAGATTAAAAAGAGAATATGTATGTAAATATTTTCCAAAGAAGGAGGGAAAAAGAAACTCAGACCTTTTAGCTAAAGATAGAAAGAATACCTATTCAAGCAATACTTAGATCTGTTACAAACACTTAGAAATGTTCTATAAAATCTAATGATAAAAAAGGAATGCATAGCTAAGTTCTCAATAAAGAAAGGGAAAGCCCCAGTTACCAGAAATGAGGAACATACTGAAAAAAAAGAGCAGGAAGTGTGTGCTCTGACTGATCATTGCTTTGGGTAGTATAGTATTTTCACAATATTGATTCTTCGAATCCAAGAACATGGTATATCTCTCCACCTGTTTGTGTCATCTTTGATTTCTTTCATCAGTGTCTTATAGTTTTCTGAGTACAGGTCTTTTACCTCCTTAGGTAGGTTTATTCCTAGGTATTTTATCCTTTTTGTTGCAGTGGTGAAAGGGATTGTTTCCTTAATTTCTCTTTCTGATCTTTCGTTGTTAGCGTATAGGAATGCAAGAGATTTCTGTGCATTAATTTTGTATCCTACAACTTTGCCAAATTCATAACTCTAGTAGTTTTCTGGAGGCATCTTTAGGATTCTCTATGTATAGTATCATCATGTCATCTTCAAACAGTGACAGTTTTACTTCTTCTTTTCCAATTTGTATTCCAGATGTAGAGAACATTCTCTATATAATAGTTTGCATCTGCTCATCCCAAACTCCCAGCCCTTCCTTCCCCCTCCCCTCACCCCTTGGCAACCACCAGTCTGTTCTCTATGTCTGTGAGTCTGTTTCTGTTTCGTAGATAAATTCATTTGTATCATATTTGAGATTCCACATGTAAGTGATATCATATGATATTTGTCTTTCTCTTTCTGACTTACTTCATTTAGTACGATAATCTCTAGGTCCATCCATGTTGCCGCAAATGGCATTATTTCATTCTTTTTTACGGCTGAGTAGTATTCTATTGTATATATGTACATCTTCTTTATCCATTCATCTGTTTATGGACATTTAGGCTGTTTCCGTGTCTTGGCTATTGCTGCTATGAACACAGGGGTGCATGTGATGATACCTTCTTTAAATCCTGCCATGAGGTGCTCCAGTTTTCAGAGCCTGCACTGAGTTGATAGTTAGCTCTTAAAGCATTAACCCAAACCAGCCTATCTGTGATTCATGCCACATACTATTCAAAGGCCTTTCCTGTCTCTTAAGTGAAAGCTTCATCTTCACCTGTGCTTTGCTCCAAGCCATTGCAGTGAGTGTCTGGGTAACTGTGATGTCAAGGGTGCTCCCCACTCCACCTACCACCAGTGATGGGTCCCTGCTTCTGTCTGACTGGTAAGTGGTTCATGCTTTCTAGGGCCACTTTTGATGCCAACTCTTGACCTGCCCACCACCTTGCCCACCTGAAGGAAAGCCCGAGGCAAAGGCTCGCAAGTAGAAAGCTTATTTGAGAAGTGACCCCAGAAGCAGTACTAAGCGATGTGGAAAGAGAAACCATGATTTGGTTGGTCCATTCTACGGGAATCTGGAGCTTAATCCCGGCAGGCACTCTCTGAGGAACCATCTGAGATGCACCTGAGAATGGTCCATCTGAAGGCCAGGCAGGGGAGGCATTTATTCATCAGCTTGCGTCCGTCTGTCAAGGGTTGACTCCTGAGCTGTAAGCTTCCTCTCGGGTTGCATGGAAGTGAGGAGCAGGTGGGTTCCGGCAGGAATAGGACCATACACCCTGGCATCAGAGATGACCCGGAAGAAAACAGGAAACATACAGAGCAACTAAGTTCACACCTGCACAAATATGGAAATCTCAGCAGTGGGTGCCAGATAACAAACCACGTCATATCCAAGGATCAGGAATTAACCCGTGATGCGAAGTGATGAAATCCAGTGGTTAAGAAACAACTTTCAAGGTGAACTACCTGGGTCCTACTCATCGGCTACAGAATTTGGGGCAAGACACTTAGTCTTTCTGTGCCTCAATTTCCCCTTATTTCAAATGGGGAGAATAGTATCAGGACTTCCCTGGTGGCGCAGTGGTTAAGAATCCCCCTGCCAATGCAGGGGACATGGGTTTGAGCCCTGGTCCGGGAAGATCCCACATGCAGCGGAGCAACTAAGCCCGTGCGCCACAACTACTGAGCCTGTGCTCTAGAGCCCGTGAGCCACAACTACTGAGCCTGTGAGCCGCAACTACTGAGCCCGCACGCTTAGAGCCCGTGCTCCGCAACAAGAGAAGCCACTGCAATGAGAAGCCCGCGCACCGCAACAAAGAGCAGCCCCCGCTCGCCACAACTAGAGAAAGCCCACGCGCAGCAACGAAGACCCAACGCAGCTAAAAATAAAAATAAATTAAAATAGTAATAATAATAATAGTATCTATGTCAGCCTGTTTTTATAATGCTTAAATGAGCTACATTATGCAAAGACGTTAGGAGAATGCCAGGCATATCATACACACGCTATGTAAGTGTCTGGTATTACACTTTCAGCAGCCGCCAAGGAAGCTAGAAGGCAACGGACTAACAGCTTCAAAATTCTGAGCTGAAATTATTTCCAACCTAGAATTTTATACCAAGTAAGAAAGGAGAAACTGCCTAATTGCCCTTCAGGAGGAGAATGATAAATATTTTGTCACTTACTCATTCAGCAATTAAAATGAATGAACAAGGCAACATATCATAAATCTCAAGAACTACATTAAAAGAACCATTAGCACTGTATGATTCCAGCTCTATGACATTCTGGAAAAGGCAAAGCTATAAAGACATTAACAAGATCACTGGTTGCCAGGAGTTAGTGCGGAGGGGAGGACGAATAGGCAGAGCACAGAGGATTTTTTCGGGCAGTGAAAACACTCTGTGTGATACTATAATGATGGATACATGTCATTACACATTTGTCTAAACCCACAGAATGTACACCACCAAGCGTGAACCCTAATGTAAACTCTGGACTTTGAGTGATAATGGTGTCAATATAGGTTCATCAATTGTAACAAATGTACCATCTGGTGGGGGATTTTGATAATGGGAGAAGCAGGGGGTATGTGGGAAATCTCTGTACCTTCTTCTCAACTTTGCTCTCAGCCTAAAAGAGCTTAAAAAAAAAGTCTTTTAAAAACAAATACATATATGAAGTTTGTTTTTTTAAAAAAAGTACTGGCATTTATTCTCATGATGGAAAGATGGTTCACCATGAGGAAAATCTAATTTTATTTACCATATTATGTGATTATTGCAGGAAAGCCACAATCATCTTAGCCAAGGAAAATGAGGCATTTAATAAAATTTAGCAACATTTCTGAGATTTTTAAAAACTCCTTAGTAAAACAGGATTTGACAGCAGCTTCTAGGAAAATGATAGAAAAAATAAACATCTTGAATCAAAAGGCAACCTCATGGTTTATTAATTGTTTAATAAAAACAATTTCTTTCTAATCAGGAATGAGACAAGGTCTCAATAAATATTTGCTGAGTGAAGTGCATCTGTGATCCTGTGCAGGTTCTTGACATGCCAACTGACTGCTCAACACGCTAAAAAAAAGTTAAAAACTTTGAACCCAAATGGAACCATGTAAAAATACTCAACACTTTCGTCCATAGTTTAAAAACCAGTATCTATTGCAAGTTATCCATTGTTCTATTTTGATATTTAGCACTCAACATTAGGATTGATTTTATAGCTATCTCTAAAACTAGAGAAGAGAAAATTTTTAAATAAGTCTGATTTTACAGTCAGTAGCAATTAAGCAGAATGCTATTCCTTACTACTCATTTATAGCACCAGTTTGATCCCCGTCTACATTCACGTAGATTTTAGACGTAATAGAAAGTTTCTAGCTGTATTGGCACAAGTGAGTCAACTTTCATTTTCACTGGCATGTCAGAATCCTTAAGGGCATCTTTCTCCCAGACGTGTCTCTAGAACATGGTCTTATAATTCAAAATTGAGGGAAAATATTCAGAAATATTTTGGAATCAGGCATAAACTTCAACTAACTTCCTTCCTGTCTCCTGTATAGCCTTCTTCTGCTGCAGCGTGATGAAGGGGACACAGGTCTTCCTCCACTTACACGAGGGTCACCTCCCGGATAAACGCATCCTAAGTTGAAAATGTCCTGTCAAAAATGCATCCGATACCCCTAACCTACCAAACGCCATAGCTTAGCCTCACCCACCTTACACATGCTCAGAACACGTGGGTCAGCCTACAGTAGGGCAGCACCATCTAGCCCACAGCCTGTTTTACAATCAAGTGTAGACTATCTCATGTGATTTATTGAATACTGTACTGAAAGTGAAAAACAGAATGGTTGTCTGGGTCCAGAATGGTTGCCGTGATCGCATGGCTGACTGGGAGCACTGCCCAGCATCAGGAGAGAGTATCTACCATGTGTTGCTAGCCTGGGAAAAAGATCAAAGTTCAGAATTCGAAGGTGTTGCACCACGGTAAAGTCAAAAAATCTTAACCCAACCATTGTAAGCCTGGGACCGTCCGTACACACGATGCACTTGTGAAACACGAGATGAAATGATTTGGCCACAGTGCCTTTGCACTGGCAATTCTGTTCCCTCCGCCAGAAAAACTGTTGCTTCAGATATGCCCATGGCTGACTCCCTCTTCCTTTAGTCTGATCAAATATTACCTTAATAAAATAAGAACTATCCCTCAGGTCTTACCCCTTGGTAAGAGCTGAACTACCCCTCAGCACTTCTTACCCCTTGGTTTGCTTTATGTTTTCCACAGTACTCATCACCACCAAATACATAAGATATTTATTTGTATATTGTCAATCTCTCCTAATTACAAGAGAAGCTTCATAGAGGCACAGACGTTGCTTATTTTGCCCTATTCCTGCATTCTAGGTGCCTAGAACACACAGAAGGTACAAAATAAATATTTGTTAAATAAATGCACGTAACTCTAGAGTATCTAGACATTTTTCTGTAGCTAACCCAACTACTGCTAAAAATTCCAGTGGTCTTTAGAAATGCTGGGCACGATAACAGTAGTAATACAAGTACAGAATATGAGGAGAAGATTTAGGTACTAAACAATGCAGAATAAAGTATAATGAAAGCCTAGAGAAATGTACTGGCCACAGACTGAAATTTTCAGCAAGTTATTTTCCTATGAAAACACTTCTTCCCATTAAAAATTTTAATTGGAAATACTTCTTTGGAAAAGATGACAATATGTAAATAAAGAACTAACATTTTAATAGATCACTCCCCTGTCCTCCTATTCTGATACTCAGAGCACTCTGCTATAAGAGAAAGAGCATGAGGGTTTTTAAAAACTTTTTATTGGATTATAGATGATTTACAATGCTGTGTTAGTTTCAGGTGTACAACAAAATGACTCAGTTATACATATAGTTATATCCATTCTTTTTTAGATTCTTTTCCCATATAGGCCATTACAGAGTATTGAATAGAGTTCCCTGTGCTATACAGTAGGTCCTTATTAGTTATCTATTCTATATATGTGTATATATGTTATATATGTGTATATGTTAATCCCAAGCAGTGTGTACATGTTAATCCCAATCTCCAATTTATCCCTCCCCCTCCTTTCCCCGCTGGTAACCATAAGTTTTTTTTCTACATCTGTAATTCTATTTTTGTTTTGTAGATAAGTTTGCTTGTACCCTTTTTTTAGAGTCCACATATAAGCAGTATCTTATGATATTTGTCTTTCTCTGTCTGACTTACTTCACTCAGTATGACAATCTGTAGGTCCATCCATGTTGCTGCAAATGGCATTATTTCGTTCTTTTTTATGGCTGAGTAATATTCCATTGTGTGTGTGTGTGTGTGTGTGTGTGTGTGTGTGTGTGTGTATACACACCACATCTTCTTTATCTATTCCTCTGTCGATGGACATTTAGGTTGCTTCCATGTCCTGGCTACTGTGAACAGGAACATGAGGTTTTTATTCAAACCAACCTGAGGTGTATCCTGGTTCCGCCCCTCACTGGGGGTGACTCTCAGCAGGATACTTAACCTCTCTGACTTTCTTCACCGGAAAGCAGGGTAAATGAAGCTAATACGGACTCCACTCCTCCTCCTGGGCTCTCTAAGCGGAGGGGACCATCAGCCAGTAAGCTGCCCAAGCCAGAAACCGAGTGTCATGCTTCACACTTCTCCTTCCTCACCACCACCCCACCTGCCCCTGACCGACAGACCATTTCAGGTCTACGTGATGAACATCTCTGGAATCCACTCTTCTCTCTCCATCCAGGCTGCCACCTGCCACTTCTGTGACCCTGGTCACCACCACCTCTCTTTAACTAGATCATTGCAGGAGCCTCTTACGGGCCTGTGATCCAGGTCTGGCCCATCACACACTCACCTCCAAGACATATTGAGGAAGTCATACCAAGCTGCAGGGACAGCTGGGAAATTACTCAGCATGGTGGCAGTGGCATCCGTGAGGAAGGGTATCGATTGCAAAGCCCTGGCAAGACGGTCCCTGCTTCCTGGTCTCCACTGGTTCATATCCATTTTCCAAGCTCTGTTCTCTAGTCCTCCTGATATTTCCAGAACCAGCCGATAAAGATGCTTCCAGTCAGTTCCACTCCTGCCCGTGTCAATTACGCATGCCGGCAACCGAAAGCACCGCCCGGCACACCACGAAACGCGTGCCCCCTCCGACTCCCGCAAGCCCTCCTCTCGCTTCGGGCGGCCTCGCGTTAACACCCACCCGTACTGCTTTGGGATGGTGCACGCTCGCCAGCCCAGCTTCCTCTTACCTTCTTGTACTCCTGCCACACTTCGCCTCCTGCCGTTGGGCTAACGCGGCTTGTTTTCTCTTGCTTCTGGACGTGCTTTATTGTCTCTGCCTAAAATCCTCCCCATCTGCACGCAAACTTCCTTCTCTTTTATTGCCAGGGGACTCTGTCCCACAAGCAGGGAGCAGGGAACACTGTCAGAGGCGGTTCCATAGCTGCATTTTTACAGCCTCACGAAGAGACCCTTTTGACACCAGCTGCAGTTAGAAAAATCCTCGGGCAGGACCCACTTTGGGCCACGAGCTCACCTGTCTCATGGGAGGAGCTGTGGGTATCAAACCAAGGTTTTGTGCCCCCCCGTGTGGCCCCGGGAGACAGGGGGTCGGGGTGGGGGGCGGAGTCTTTGTTCCTTCTCTGCCCCCTGGTGGTGTACATTCTCCAGGTAGATTACCCAATATTTTATAGTTTACCTTAAAACTGTTTTACCTTGAACAGCACGAATTTGAACTTCACGGGTCCACTAACATGTGGGGTTTTTTCAATAGTAAGTGCTACAGTACTACACGATGCGTGGTTGGTTGAATCCTGGGTGCAGAACGTAGGAAACAGAGGAACTTCAGACACGGAGGGCTGACTTTAAGTTAGATGCAGATTTTTGACTGTGCAGAGGTTGGCATCTCTAACCCCCGCGTTGTTCAAGGGTCAACTGTACTTAGAAAAAGTACAGTTTTAGACTTAGAGTTTCTGATTGTGAGTGAGAGGCATAAAGGAGAGAGAATTGGGGGGTGGCATCAAGCATTTCTGGAGAAAACAATAAGGGAAGAGTGCTATCATAAAAACAGAGCTGTTTTGGTAGATTGCCTATCTCCAAGAACCTAGTGTACAGCACAGGGAACTCTACTCAATACTCTGTAATGACCTATATGGGAAAAGAATCTAAATAAGAGTGGACACATGTATATGTATAACTGACTCATTTTGCTGTACACCTGAAACTAACACAACATTGTAAATCAACCATACTCCAATAAAAATTTTAAAAAAGAAGAAAAAAAGAAAAGTTATAAAGTACGAAGGTGCTTACGTTTATACCTCAAGCTGTAACAATTTAACTTTTAATAAGTACAAAATAAATATTAAACACTGAACAAGAGACCTGGACCCTTTCCATTTCTGAACATTGATAGACAAGGTGCAGATGGTCCAATCTGAGCTAATCATTCTGAAAACTGAAAGCAATTCTTTAGTACTTTGAGAATAGCCCTCATTTTTACATACTAGGGAACAACGACCTGTAATAGCTTCTTTAGCTCGTTAACCATCACCTGCTTAATATCTGCTCGTTGGTCTCCCACCAGCCCTTTCACTAACCCAATCTCCACATCAAATGTCTTCTTGCTCATTTCTCCAGTACCAAAAGGGGAAAGGAAAAACTGAATGTGGCGTGGAAAGCAAAGCTCCTTGGAAAAGAAAAATCTATTCAGCTAGAGTAACTAGTGAAATACAGAAGCCACAGTGACTTACAAACCGCTCCAGGTTAGATATTCATTAGAAGCAAATACACGAACTATTGTGGATCTAAATATATAACTCATCCTGTGCAAAGGTCTTCCAAAGTAAGAAACCCTGGAACCTATCAAGTATTTTATGTTGTTCTTCTAAATACATGTTTTATTTACCGTAAAATATATAAAATATTTACTTTTTTTTCTAAAAAGATATTGTAAATTATTCACAGTCCAATACATTTCACCATTTCTTTCTGCAGGTAAAATAGGTTTCTTGGATCACTAGCAATGTTTTAAAAAAGCAATCCTGAGGTCCTAGAAAAGCACAATTCAGTAAAAGCCAACACTCACACAGGAGACCTAATTGTTCCAAAAGCTATGTATGAAAAACTGGACGTCTCTATGGAAAAAATCAAAGGTAGTCATTTAGGGATTAGCAAATAGCACTAGTATGATTAGAAAATAGCACAGAAATTAAGTATTTATTCTTCTGTGCTCTACTAGAGTAGGGGATGAAAAATTACCATTTGGAAGCATTTTTGGTCTTGTGATCTAGTCACAAGAACAGCACTGGAATTTCTAAGTCAAAACCATTCTGATAACTTCTGATAACAAAGAAAATCCTTGACGAATAAAACGCTTCATTACAGACTCTTTCTTTTTTTAGTCATTGTCTTTTCCATTTTGTTATATATGGACATGGGAATAGTATTCACTGGTAGGGAGGGCCCTGCTTAGTATTCATATTTCACCTCTAAGTCACCATCCTTTAAGAGAACATTTTCTTGTTCTCTTACATTCATGGAATGACTTAGCATGGCTCCAGACCAAATACATGGACCACTGTACTGTTCTAACTCACGGACGTTGTAAACTAGAATTCTTATTCTTTTAGAGTCTACATGATGTGCCAATGGTAATTTCACCTTTAAATTAGGAGATAGCCATACGTTTACCCACCTTATTAATTTTCCCTTGGAAAATGTTCCTTTAATGATGTTTTGCATATTTGAATGAGTCCCATTTTCCACCTGTGTTCAAAGGCACCTGAGGCTGAGAGGTTGATTATCTGGGTTAGAGAAAGGATACACTTATATTTCACTAACTTTGATCATGGACCTTACATGTTTTACAAGCTATTTTATCACTTTATTAACTCTGTGAAGACTTTTCAATGACATTTATGGATATGTAATTAAAATATAAATTTAATCAAATTTATATTATAACTAAAATTATGGAGCCGAGAAAACTTGGTCTTCTTTTCGTGGTTTCTCCGAGGAGCTTGCGGTACTAACTCTGACCCTCGCAGTCAATTAACTTCACTGTTTTTCTTCCTCAGGCACTTTTGTTTGTCATTAACAGTTTTCTTTGACCACTTTGGTCTGCTCTGTTCAATTTCCAACGTGCACATAAAATAAAAGTTTGAAGGAGTTACTCAGGTCATTGGAGCCAATACCATGCTTTGTGTCTGGGTTACTGGAACCCCGCCAGCAGAGCCGGGATTCTCTTTTCTGCTTTATCCAGATAGGAGCCTAATTATCCTTTCTCTTCCAGCTGCAAAAGCCCAGCCAGTGGGAAGTGAAATGATTTTTCCCTAGTCCCAAAGCAAGTTATTAGCAGCTGTGGACCCAGGAATCTCTGCTGTCTCCGTGGGTGCTCATTAGATATTCCCCCATGTGCCATGGAGTTGGAAGGACATATTTTTCCACGCTCCTTCCTGAGATCAGCTGCATGTTGCTGCAGTTACCGATTACATTCCACCTTGGAAGTACTGATTTTGCCCTAATTATTTTAAATCTGTTCCAGAAAAGAGGTTAAATACATATAAAAACATTAGGGCATGACTGGAGCTTATATTTTCAGTGAAAATACCTTAAAAATTAAAAGATTTCTACTCTGAGTTTTTTTTTTAAAGTCGGTCTAACATAAGAATTTGTCAGTGATACAGGGATAGAGATATAGGCCAGTGTCTCCAAAAAATGTCTAGGTATTTAATTAAAAGCAAGGATGGCTAGAGAAGTAAAATTTAATACAAGAGATTGCAAAATCTAAAATGACAGATGAAGGATGAGTTGCCATTTTAAGAATACACCTTTTTATAGTCAGTCATCAAGTTTAAACAGAGCTGAACAGATGAATACCATCCAACACAGGTAGGAAAGATTCCTCTGCTATGAAACAAGACCATACAATACACATCTGAGGGAAGGGAAATTCCTCATGCCTTTTCCTCATCAGCTAATTTTTTTTTTTTTTTTTTTTGGCCGTGTGGCTTGTGGGATCTTAGTTCCCCTACCAGGGTTTGAACCTGGGCCCCGGCAGTGAGAGCACCAAGTCCTAACCATTGGACCACCAGGGAATTCCCAGATCAGCTAATTTTTAATAAAGCACACTTTCAGAATTTATAATGTTTCAATACAGATATTGGACTGACATGAATTAATTTAAACCAAACACAATAGTAAATGATAGTTCTCACGCACTTTTTTTTCCAGGAATGACCAATTAACCTTATTTCACTGATTTTTATGTTTCTAGATATTTAAGAAATTTACAATTTCTGATTTTTCTTATGTCCTTTTTAATAGTGCTTTTCATTTAAGGAAATATATAAAGCCCATAGTTTTTCTGTTTGGAAGGCCAAGCTCCCTGAGGGCAGGAGTGCTACCTGCCTGGTTCACCCTCTGTCCCCGGCACTGAGAACCACACCGTGACTTAAGTAGGTGACAGCAAATGTTTGCAGAATGAATGACATGAGAGGACATATATAAAACACGGATTAAGAGTTCACCTGCAAAATACGCATTCTTATGATGTCTTCCAAGTATAAATAAATTTCACACTATCTTGAGCTTTTACAAAACGAAGTGACTTCTTGAATATGAAAAGAGCAGATCTGTGGAATTCACTAGAGCAGCAAACACACAGAGCAAAATATTTTCTTCTGAGGCCACTGGCAAGCTAGACAAAAATGTCATTTTTACTGAGGAAACGAGACAAGATCTGTTTTAGGAGTGGTGGCACCAGTATCAGCAGCATTCCTTCAGGAACAGGAAAGCCAGAAAGTAGGAAATAAAGGCTACCACCACTGGAAGAAACGATAAAGAACCACCGCTGGAAGAAACGATAAAGAACCACCGCTGGAAGAAACGAACGCACCGTTGAATCCACACCCAACCACACCTGAGGACTGAGCAGAGGAAGCAGAAAAGGAATGATTCTCATACAGAAACAAGAGGGTTTCATTATCAACATCCAAGAGTGGCCTTCACGATAGCCCTGGTTATGCTACCTTATCCTAAACCCAACGTGAGTCTCAGGACAATCAGTTAAAGGCTCTGTTAAGTGACATGAGTATGTTTTGTGTCTCAGGTTTTGGGGTCAGAAGAAAGGTCAATAACATTGCAAAAGGCAGGCATTTTTCTCCTAACGTTCAGTCCTCGGTCCTTTCCCCTGGACTGTGGTCCTCAGGGAACGTCTGCACACATGGATTTAGCTCCATTCCTCCTTAACTAACTCCTAAATTTGATGGGCGCTGTCCTTTCCTATTATTAAATAGGAGAAAACTCCTCTTCTGGAAGCCTGTTGGATAGCTCCACTTTGATTTCTTGCAAGTGTATCTGCTCCTCCTCCCAAACCACATCTTCCTCGTGGCCTCCTTCTTCCCTATGAGGACAAGATCAAGCCACTGGCAGGACACTCAGCCTTGACTTCCCAGATTCATCTTCAATGTCTGCCCCTCCCTTCCCACCTCTTCAACCCCATCCCACTGTCACCCCCTTCCCTCAGTACAACATCAGAAGAGGTTCCTTGACTGCTACACTGTTGGTGGGAATGTAAGTTGGTGCAGTCACTGTAGAAAACAGTCTGGAGGTTCCTCAGAAAACTAAAAATAGAGTTATCATATGATCCAGCAATACCACTCCTGGCCATATATCTGGAGAAAACCATGGTTTGAAAGGATACATGCACCCCAAATATGTTCACTGCAGCACTGTTTACAATAGCCAAGACATGGAAACAACCTAAATGTCCATCGACAGATGAATGGATAAAGAAGATGTGGTACATATATGCGATGGAATACTACTCAGTCATAAAAAAGAATGAAATGATGCCATTTGCAGCAACACGGATGGACCTAGAGATTATCATCCTAAGTGAAGTAAAAGACGAATATCATATGGTATCACTTACATGCGGAATCTAAAATATGACACAAATGAAACAGAAACAAAATCACAGACACAGAGAACAGATGGTGATTGCTAAGGGGGAGGGGGAGAGGGAGGGATGGAGTGGGAGGCTGGGGTTAGTAGACGTAAGCTTTTGTATACAGAATCAGTAAACAACAAGGTCCTACTGGATAGCACAGGGAACTCTATCCAATATCCTATGATAAACCATAATGGGAAAGAATATTTAAAAAAAAGAATATATATATGTATGTGAGTCAAACTGAATCACTTTGCTGTATAGCCGTAATTAACACAACACTGTAAATCAGCTATACTTCAATTAAAAATAAAAAAAGAAGAAGAGGTTCCTTGACTTCACTTAGCTCCACTTCTGGTCTATCCTATATGCCACTACTCAAATATTTTCCTTTAAACTTGTTGTACGTAGGTCATCCCATACTGCTGTTCCAAAATCGAATCTTCAGTATTTCTCAAGTGCCTCCCAATTGAGATGAAACTCTACTGTCAACACCCAAACTACACTCCCCTGTTACTATCAGGATCTGGACACCAGTGTTCAGTATCCTGGGCTTGTCACTTACTACCTGGGTGATCTCAGATCACCTCTCTCCAAGCCTCAGTGTCTTCACCTGAAAAGTCTCCTCTCAGGGTTGTGTAAAGATGAAATGAGTTAATATACATTAAGCATTTAGAACAGTGTCAAGCACTTAGTATGTATTTTTATCGGTGTTTCTTGTTACAACCCACCTTATAACCTAAAAATGGGACTGCTCACCATTTCCCAAACATGTCTTCTCTTTTATCATTCCTGGTCTTTTGTTCAAATGGTTCCCTCTTCCTTGTGCCCTTTTCTCCACCTAAAATCTACTCATTTTTTAAATTCTACCTTGAATACCAACTCTTCCCTTGAAACTTTCACTTAAAAGATGTATCTTTTTCTGAATTCAAGACAAAGCATCCATCCTCTCTTTATTCACAGTAAATGGAATAATATCGATTTTAGTATTTCTAAATCTCTATATAAGATGCATCCTATAGAACCATTGTGTTTTTAAATTTACTTTCTACTGCAGCCATACTCTAAATGTTTTTATCATGTTATTTTATCCCATTTGTTTGTGACTTAGAATTTGCAATCATTCCCAATAGCAAAACTAGAAACAAAAACACAGCTCTAGGAAGAAATAAATTAGAGTTTTCTAAAAACATAACATCTTAGGATTTAGGGAGGTTTTTAAGAGACAAGATTTAAAATAGTTTTGAAGTATAAACACAAAGCATTTCTGAGGAATCTGAAGAAGCAGATAAAGCATTACACAAGTATTGTGTAATGGTAATACACAATAAATAAACAATAAATAAATAAACCATTTACCACTATTTAACAGATGATTTTAAAATTTGGATGACTTTTTTTCCCCTTCAACTTCACTTTTTCTGCTGTATTTGATGCACTGTGAGATTTTAAAGGTTGGCCTCTCATGGAGACAAATTACACCTGAGGAAATCAGTCCAGGTGGAGCCAATTAATTGTGGAGTCAGAAACTCCCCGGTGAAGTGAGCCTGGGTGCCCGCACCGTGTACCCCGCTTGAGCTTCTTTTTCTCAAAGAGGAAAATGCCCCCATATGGCTTGGTACTTGGCCTTGGATTTTCTTTTTTTAATCCAAATGTTATGCACTTTCCTTATGGAAGAGCAGGCAGAACTAGGAAGACAGATGGTGCTCTCCTTGGCATCCGACTCTCTCACCTGTGAGATTCTCATCAGTAGCAGGTTCCTCTTCAGGTGGTCCCTTCCCCCTTCCACCTGTGTCAAATCAACGTCTCCCCCGCCCATCCTCGCTGAAACGTTCTGTGCCCTGTTCCTTCAGGGCCAGGACCCTTGAGGGACCCATCCATTCTAATGTTTTCATGAGGAAAACAGAAGAAACGCTTCAGCAGGGGTCTCTGCCGGGCCCCTCTCTCCTTTCATCTATCGAGTCCCTTTGTTTATCCTTCCCACTCTCCTCCTTCCAACATCCCTCCCAGATGCAGATGCAAACTAGTATACATAGAATGGATTAACAACAAGGTCCTACTGTATAGCACAGGGAACTATATTCAATACCCTGTGATAAACCGTAACGGAAAAGAATATGAGAAAGAATGTATATATATGTATAACTGAATCACTTTGCTATATAGTAGAAATCAACACAACATTGTAAATCAACTATATTTCAATAAAATAAAATTTTTTAAAAAAGAAGATATTCTCCTACATTATCTTCTATTACATTTTAATGCATACTTTTCACATTCAGGTCTTTAATCCATCTGGAGTCCCACCCTTGCATGTGGCATTAGAAGGTTCATTTCATTTTTCTTTATATGGGGCATCTGTTTTCCAAATATCATCTAAGATGCAGCCTTTCACTAATTTCTAGCAACATTTTTATCGTATATTAAGTCACTGCATTGTCTATTCTATTCCAACAATCTATTTGCTTGTTCTTATGCCAATACCGCCTTCTAAAATTTTGAATTTTAAAAAATTACTGTGGTTTCACAGTATGTCAATATCTGGTCAGATGAGAAGCCCCTCTTTTCTCTCTTTTCTAAAGACTAATTTAGCCATTCATGGACCCTTAATCTTTCATATAAATTTTATAATAAAGTCAACCAAGAATTTGATTTGAGATTCCTTGAATATATAGATTAATTGGGGAAGAATTATAGAATTAATTTGGGAGGACATCTTTATAATATTAATATCCATTGACATTAAAAATTTATTTATTTAGATTTATTTCTGTCTTTTATTCAGTTAAAAATTCTTCTCAAAAAGGTTTTGTGTATTCTTTACTAAAACCTAAGTATCTTTAAACTATATTGGAATTAAGAATCACATCTTATTTTTTATTGTATTTTTCTAGATCGTTAACACAAGCATTTAAAAATCACTGATTTTTGTATATTGACATATCCAGCAACCATCCTAAAATCCCTTAACTGTTCTAGTAGCTTATATATTGATTCTGTTGTTTTTTTCTAGGTAAATTATATCACCTATAGTAATGAAAGTTTCATCTCTTTCTTAACCACTTCTTTTTCTTTTTTAATAGCATTCACTAGAACTATGTCAAACAGTAGTGGTGCTAGTAGACATTCTTGTCTTTTCCCTACCTTAAAAGGAGTATTTTTGCTTTGGGATATATAATGGCGGTAAAAAAAAAAAAAATTCTCCTTTTTCCCCTTTTCCATTTTGTTACAAAACCTCTGAATTTTGGGCTGGACTCACATACAGCCAGAATTAAGACTGCCTTTCCCAGCCTCTCTGGCCGCTAGATATGACCTCGTGACTAAGTTCCAGTCAATGGAATATGAGTGGAAGTGATGTGTTCATCTTTTAGCTGTAACTTTAAAAGAGGAAATGGCATGGCTTTCCCTTCTTCATTTCTGACGGCCGAAATATGGATATAATGGTGATGGCTGGAGTAACCAACAAGGACCAAACAGTTGAGGCCAGCACCCTAGGGGTGTCTCACCAACATGATGGAAGGAGCCTGGGCCCCCAGAAGGCATGAAATCACCGTACTATTCCTGAACTGCTGTTACACAAACAACATCCTTGAGAG
This sequence comes from Balaenoptera musculus, assembly GCF_009873245.2. Classification (NCBI taxonomy): domain Eukaryota; kingdom Metazoa; phylum Chordata; class Mammalia; order Artiodactyla; family Balaenopteridae; genus Balaenoptera; species Balaenoptera musculus. The sequence continues at coordinate 4,930,032 of NC_045786.1, read as the reverse complement.
AAGTACTTAAATGTTTATTTATACCCTCAAGTTTGAGTGCCAAAGCAGCTGAATATAAAATTCTTGGTTCAACGTTCATTTCTCTTCAATACTTTGAAATATGAAGCCATCGTTTTCTTGTACCCAGGGTTGCTATTCAGGAGTGTGCTGTTTCTTTGTAGGCGATCTTCTGTTTATCTCTAGAAACTGTTATAATGCGCTTTGTCTTTGGTGGTCTTAAGTTGACTCTAGCCTCTAGGTGTGAGGGGCTTTGTTTTTGTTTGCTTTTTATTGTATACATCCTACTTGGCACTTTATGAGGCACCTGTGCTGGTCAGGGATTCGTCTCTAAACTCCTTTTAAAAACAGGCAGTGTGATAATTCATCTCCCTCAGCTGTAATCTACTAGCCCTGGGGGTTTAGAAGCACAGAAGTGAAGACAGTTGCACATTGCGTCTGGCACTCCTTGTCTATTTTTATAAATTCCTCACTTCTGTAAGGATTTCGCTCTGCCCTGATATTACTCCAAAGGCCCTGGCACTAGAGACCTGGGCGCTCACAGTTGATTTTCTGATGAAGGATCCATCAACGATTGACCCAGGGTCACGTGAGGAAGAAGCAAGAACAGAACATGAGAGCTCTTCTCCAGCCTGTCCTCTCACGGCTTCTCAAGTGTCCTCCTCAAACTAACCCTGTTCCCTCCAACTCACCCTCCACCTTGACCCCATCCACGTGCAGGAGTCGCCACACCATTCACTCACTCTCCCCAGAAGGTTCATGCCATTTTTGTTAGTTTCTCAAATCCATGACTTCTTCTCACTTCTAGTTTCCCTAAGGTTGACTTGGAGAGTGAAAGCCAACAACCCCTCCTAGCTCACCGTCTAACGGGAAGCCAAAATCAGACACGGGAAGTTTTTAATGGCCTTAGGGAGATAGTGGCTTATTAACAGTAAACTTTTAGACCTGGAAGGAAGGGAAGAGACTTTAAGTAGATCCTGGAAAGAAAGATAAATTGAACCAAATGGGACCTGGCTGGAACAGTCTATTCTTACCCTATAGGTAGCTACAAGTTACTCACATCATCAGTGAGGCTGTCTCTGGGGAAAGATGTGACCTAGAGTAGATCAACATTTGGAAATTCCCTGGAGAGTCACCTCATCAGGCTTCACTTTGACTTCTTCTGGTGGTGAACAGCCAAAAAGAGAAGTTAAATAAAGCTTTCTTCTCTACTGCCCATCAGTGTATATTATTGCACATTAAACACAACTGAAATAAGACAGTCCTGGGTGTGCTCTGTTTTTGTTTCTCCTGAAATCTGCAGGGATTGTTCATTATCTAAATCGGGACTTGTCTTAGTGATTTTAGGGAGGTCATCATTTAGGCTGCCTTTTTACATGTAAAAGTGCAGGATGAATTAATGCCTGCATAGCTCACTGCTGCTGAGTCAACATGACTTTAAACCCAAGGACCATTTAGAAATCACAGCCTCTGGGCACTGTCTTAGCTCAATGCCCAAAAGACACTGTCTGGGGCCACCATTAAACTGACGGATGTCAGGGATGAGAGTAAAAGTTCTAAAATCTTGCCTGAGCAGTTTGATGGGTCTGAGTTTGTTCTCTTGCCTTTTCTAACGGAAAGGTAGAGACGTCTGGTCTTTTAAACATTAGAAAATCCCAAACCAAACCACGGTAAGGCCATTCTAAAGAGCAAAATCTGGACAATATCAACACAGGGTAATACTGTTGGCAGTCAACCTGGATTGATTCAGAAATAATACTTTCACGCCCTACCTTTATTATCTGCTTCTCAGACTTCATTCCTTTTTTTTTTTTTTTTACTTTTATTGTGCACTTTATTTCTATTATTATTACATTGTAATATAAAATGAAATAATTATACAACTCACCATAATGCAGAATCAGTAGGAGCCCTGAGCTTGTTTTCCTGCAACTGGATGGTCCCATCTGGGGGGGATGGGAGACAGTGACACCCGAAGTGTGTTTCTTACGTCCCGTCTACTCGGTAATCTCGGTTTGGTTGCTGTCACTGCAGAAAACCCTGCTCCGCAAAGACAGGATGCTGGAAATGGAAGAGGGCTTTTCAGTGCTTCTGTGGCAGTCTCAGGATATTCCACCTTGACTTTAATCCAGAACGTATGGAGATTTGAAGTTGTCAGACTTCATTCTTTATCATATCATCTGCCCCTAGAGACAGCTTTGCACACTAGTATTAATTAAAATGTGAATGCTAACATGTAGATTTATAACTTCCTTGTCCTGACAGCTGTGCTGTAGCTGAAATGTATCAAAGAGGATGAATGAGCCAGTCTACCACATGAATTCTGACCCACTTCTCCAAATTGGCCAGAGCGTCTTATAAGTATTTTGGGGAACTTGCCAACCAAGTCTTTTCCATCCCTCCTCCTCACCCCCATTCTAACCACTGCTGCCATCATAAAAGGACCACATCTATAGGAAGCACTGTATAAAACTGGGGCCACGTTTAAAAAGGGGGGGGGGATGAGAAGTAAAGGCCTCATGATCAAGTACCAAATGACAAAGTTGCAAAGAAAAATCATTTGGCCTAGAATCTCCCCTGTTTGAACCAGAGCCAATGTTGCCAAATCAAACGATATATTTCCATGTAACCTATCTGTACAGATTCTTTTGTTTGTTTGGCTGCCCCGCACAGCTTGTGGGATTTTAGTTCTCCCGCGCCCCCCCGACCAGGGATTGAACCCAGGCCCTCGGCAGTGAAAGCACCAAGTCCTAACCACTGGACTGCCATGGAATTTATCCGTACAGATTTAAGATGGGTCAGAAACAAAATTCTTGCCCTATTTTAGACGGTGGGGCGAGATGATGAAAAGAATGTATGTCAAAACACCACTGAAATTTCAGAACAGAAAATAGAGGAAACAAATTTGAAACTGACTACCATTTCTAATAGGGACATTTCATATAACTTTCAAATCCATCTTTTCAACAATTAAAAAAAAGTATCCGTATTATGATGTGTGGGAATCACATAAAGATTTTTAACCCTGATTTTATGTATTTAACATATATAATCAGAGGGTCTGCCCTAACGTGCTTCACTACCCACTGGTCTTCATAACTTTATTCGCATAATGTTACTATTCCAGGACACTTTTGCCCAGATATGACTTGACTGATCATTACAGGAAACTCCGGAAAGACCCATCAAGGCTTCCCTAGGAAGCATCACCACTTACTTCTGCTTCCCAGAGACTCTTTAAATTCCTTGCCTCAGATTTCTTGCTTCACTGTTCCCACCCATCCTAAACTGTTACGTCAAGATCCTTATCAAGCCTCTGCTTTGAGAGCCCCACCTTAAACCAAGCTTCAAACTCTTAATAAAATCCGGCTTCCCTCCCTCCCTTGAGACCCTGTAAAAACTCTGTTGAGACGCTGTTTCCCCCAACTGTGGTAAGCAGTCAACTCTGTCTTATCAGCAGGTTGCCTAGGCGATATTTAGGGAGCACGGAACAGAAGATAACATACGTAATATTGCTACGTGCTCATTAAAAGCACTTAGAACTTTCAGAGAAAAGAATGATATGAATGACAAATTATTTTTCACTTGTGTAAAGATATGTCTGCAAGAGAAGCTGGGGGAGAGGAGCTTAAATTGCTGTAAATAGCATATGTGTGGGATCTTATGCTACATGGAGTTACGTGAACTTCACACAAAGCAGCAACCTTCTACTGCAAAGCACTCTCTACTTCTCACATCCTGCTGTCTTTTTTTGAGGATGGGGCGCGGTAGGTGGTGGGGGTTAGCACTGGTCATCATGTGATACACTGAACACACATACATATACAAATTTGCTTATGTGTTTGTCTCTAAACACAATCCAAACTCAAATGTAAGCTTCACGAGGGCAGGGATGGTGTATTCCCCGCTGTTTTCCCAGCACCTGGAACAGCGCCAGACTTAGAGTAAATGTGGGAAGAAGGAAAGAGGGGAGGGTGGGAGGGAGGAGGGGGAGGGAAAAAGAGAGAGAGAGAGGAGGGAGGAAGGGAGGGAATAAGGAAGTAAAGAAAGGCTAAATTAAATGAGGCAACTTGGTGCAATGTCAAGTGCCCTGATTTGGAAGTCAGAACTGAATTCAAATTTTTCCTCCAACTTACTAGTTCTATGACCTCAAACAAAATACTGCAAGTCTTTGAACCCCAAGTGTCTCATCTGTAAAATGGAGATAGTAATACTTATATTGCAGAGTTGAGAGAACAGGAAATGTATAAAAATATCTGAAATGTATCTGGTATAGTGCCTTGCAAGGAGTAAACCACTAATAAATATAAGATTGATACATAAAAAGGAAAAAAAATCAGTAGTTTTTTTTTCAGGAAAGAATGCTGGCTAAGTGTTCTGAGGGAGGGGGACCATTTGCTCATGTATTTTAGCGAGAAATGGAATTTTAATTGGAAAAAAAACACCTTAAGGAGTCTTTTTGGTTTAGAAATTAAGGAACCTTTGACAAGTCAAAGAGACTTCGGCACTAGCTGTATACACAAGAGAGGTTGTTAACTGAAATGATTCTTTTTTTTAACTTTTTATTTTATATTGGAGTATAGTTGATTAACAGTGCTGTGTTAGTTTCAGGTGTACAGCAAAGTGATTCAGTTATACATATATATGTTTCTATTCTTTTTCAAATTCTTTTCACAATTAGGTTGTTACAGAATATTGAGCAGAGTTCCCTGTGCTATACAGTAGGTCCCTGTTGGTTATCTATTTTAAATATAGCCGTGTGTACGTGTCAATCCCAAACTCCCTAACTATCCCTCCCCCCATCCATCCTCTCTGGTAATCTTAAATTCGTTCTCTAAGTCTGTGAGTCTGTTTCTGTCTGAAATACTCTGTGTGTTGCATATTGTACTTACTTCCTGAAATGAATCAGATCCTTTTCAGACAAAGAAATTAAAAAAAAAAGAAATCAATTACATAAGTCGATTGTTATACCATGAGATAAGAAATTAGAAGTTGCCACTAATCACTTTGAATAAAAAATAAGTGATAGAAGATTTTGGTAGTCCCACACTACACAGCGACAGAATAACAACAGGCAGATCTTTAAAATGTGGAAGTTCATTTCCTTTTAATTCCTCCAGTCTGTGTTTCTTGGCTTATTATTCATACATTCGGTGAGCTTGAATTTCTGAGAGGCTTAGCTTAAGAAAAAAGGTCATAATTCTCAGTATTTATTTTGAAGGAGATTGGAATAATTTATTCCATAATATTACAAACATAGACAAAACAGCATTTTCTCCTGAGATCCTTGATATTTTCCAAATCCCAATCAATGATTTTCATTGTATTTTCAAACAGTATGATGTCTATTATCTAATATGTTTAAGGGGGAAAAAGGAACAAAGCCATTACAAAGAAAAACAAGGAAAATCTCACCTCGGGTTTTACATATTTTAAAATATCTACAGCAGCACATTTGCTCCCAAACTGCCCAGAGGCAGAAAGATAGCAGTGGCGGCAATCACAGTTTTTCAATTTCCCTGAATCACCTCCAACAAAAATAGGCAGAACAATTGAGACAGCAAAACAAAAACCCACGGACAACATCTGCAACCAAAGTGACAAGCTATTTCCAGGAGCAGGAGGGGTCAAAACAGTAGCAGCAACAAGATGTGTGCTGACAACTACAGAAGGAAGCAGAGAGACAAGGGGCTTCCAACCAACAGCCCAGAAACCGGACTGCCATCAGGTACCCACTCCCGAAAGGAAGAGTCCCCTCTCAGCATGGGAAGCTCTTCAGGTCCATCGGACAAGGGCAGCCAAAACCATGAAGGGGTTTTGCAGGCAGGCCCCAGATGCCCTGCCAGCTCTCAAATAGCTCAGATCACAACGCGTTTAAAAAGATAAAGAAGTCTCTGTAATTCTAAAAGCTAACATTCACAGTGAAGATACGACAGGTGTGGATATTTCTGCCCTCAAATACTCAGCATCACTTTCATAAAGCGACTACAGGATAAATCCCCAGACGGAAGAGAAACTGCTGGGCGCTGCATGTAAACAGAACACATCAGGGACGCTAAGGGCAAAGGGAAGAAAGGAGCTGGACTGAGGTAGGAGGCAACATAGCTCAGATCACAATGCGTTTAAAAAGATAAAGAAGTCTCTGTAATTCTAAAAGCTAACATTCACAGTGAAGATACGACAGGTATGGATATTTCTGCCCTCAAATACTCAGCATCACTTTCTTAAAGCGACTACAGGATAAATCCCCAGACGGAAGAGAAACTGCTGGGCGCTGCATGTAAACAGAACACATCAGGGACGCTAAGGGCAAAGGGAAGAAAGGAGCCGGACTGAGGTAGGAGGCAACATAGCTCAGATCACAATGCGTTTAAAAAGATAAAGAAGTCTCTGTAGGAGATTAACCAAGATGGCGGAGTAGAAGGACGTGCTCTCACTCCCTCTTGCGAGAGCACCAGAATCACCACTGGCTGCTGGACAATCATTGACAGGAAGACCCTGGACTTCACCAAGGAGGATACCCCGCGTCCAAGGACAGAGGAGAAGCCACAGTGAGACGGTAGGAGGGGCGCAATCAGAGTAAAATCAAATCCCATAACTGCTGGGTGGGTGACTCACAGACTGGCGAGCACTTATACCACAGAATTCCACCCACTGGAGTGAAGGTTCTGAGCCCCACGTCAGGCTTCCCAACCTGGTGGTCCGGCAACGGGAGGAGGAATTCCTAGAGAATCAGACTTTGAAGCCTAGAGGGAATTGATTGCAGGACTTTGACAGGACTGGGGGAAACAGAGACCCCACTCTTGGAGGGCACACACAAAGTAATGTGTGCATCGGGACCCAGGGGAAGGAGCAGTGACCCTGGGGGAGACTGAACCGGACCTACCTGCTGGTGTTGGGGGGTCTCCTGCAGAGGCGAGTGGTGGCTCTGTTTCACCGTGGGGATAAGGACACTGGCAGCAGAGGCTCTGGGAAGTTCTCCTTGGCGTGAGCCCTCCCAGAGTCTGCCATTGACCCCACCAAAGAGCACCGGTAGGCTCCAGTGTTGGGTTGCCTCAGGCAAAACAACCAACAGGGAGGGAACCCAGCCCCACCCATCAACAGTCAAGTGGATTAAGGTTTTACTGAGCTCTGACCGCCACAGCAACAGGGAGGGAACCCAGCCCCACCCATCAACAGTCAAGTGGATTAAGGTTTTACTGAGCTCTGACCGCCACAGCAACAGTCAGCTCTACCCACCACCAGAGCCTCCCAACAAGCCTCTTAGATAGCCTCAACCACCAGAGGGCAGAAAACAGAAGCAAGAAAAACTACGATCCTGCAGCCTGTGGACCAAAAACCACAGTTACAGAAAGATAGAGAAGATGAAAAGGCAGAGGGCTATGCACCAGATGAAGGAACAAGAAAAAACCCCAGAAAAACAACTAAATGAAGTGGAGATAGGCAACCTTCCAGAAAAAGAATTCAGAATAATGATAGTGAAGATGATCCAGGACCTCGGAATAAGAATGGAGGCAAAGATTGAGAAGATGCAAGAAATGATTAACAAAGACCTAGAAGAATTAAAGAACAAACAAACAGAGATCACCAATACAATAACTGAAATGAAAACTACACTAGAAGGAATCAATAGCAGAATAACTGAGGCAGAAGAACGGATAAGTGACCTGGAAGACAGAATGGTGGAATTCACTGCTGCAGAACAGACTAAAGAAAAAAGAATGAAAAGAAATGAAGACAGCCTAAGAGACCTCTGGGACAACATTAAACGCAACAACATTCGCATTATAGGGGTCCCAGAAGGAGAAGAGAGAGAGAAAGGACCAGAGAAAATATTTGAAGAGATTATAGTCGAAAACTTCCCTAACATGGGAAAGGAAATAGCCACCCAAGTCCAGGAAGCGCAGAGAGTCCCATACAGAATAAACCCAAGGAGAAACACGCCGAGACACATAGTAATCAATGTGGCAAAAATTAAAGACAAAGAAAAATTATTGAAAGCAGCAAGGGAAAAACGACAAATAACATACAAGGGAACTCCCATAAGGTTAACAGCTGATTTCTCAGCAGAAACTCTGCAAGCCAGAAGGGAGTGGCATGATATACTTAAAGTGATGAAAGGGAAGAACCTACAACCAAGATTACTCTACCCGGCAAGGATCTCATTTAGATTTGATGGAGAAATCAAAAGCTTTGCAGACAAGCAAAAGCTAAGAGAATTCAGCACCACCAAACCAGCTCTACAACAAATGCTAAAGGAACTTCTCTAAGTGGGAAACACAAGAGAAGAAAAGGACCTACAAAGACAAACCCAAAACAATTAAGAAAATGGTCATAGGAACATACATATCGGTAATTACCTTAAACGTGAATGGATTAAATGCCCCAACCAAAAGACATAGACTGGCTGAATGGATACAAAAACAAGACCCATATATATGCTGTCTACAAGAGACCCACTTTAGACCTAGGGACACATACAGACTGAAAGTGAGGGGATGGAAAAAGATATTCCATGCAAATGGAAATCAAAAGAAAGCTGGAGTAGCTATACTCATATCAGATAAAATAGACTTTAAAATAAAGAATGTTACAAGAGACAAGGAAGGACACTACATAATGATCCAGGGATCAATCCAAGAAGAAGATATAACAATTATAAATATATATGCACCCAACATAGGAGCACCTCAATACATAAGGCAACTGCTAACAGCTATAAAAGAGGAAATCGACAGTAACACAATAATAGTGGGGGACTTTAACACCTCACTTACACCAATGGACAGATCATCCAAAATGAAAATAAATAAGGAAACAGAAGCTTTAAATGACACAATAGACCAGATAGATTTAATTGATATATATAGGACATTCCATCCAAAAACAGCAGATTACACGTTCTTCTCAAGTGCGCACGGAACATTCTCCAGGATAGATCACATCTTGGGTCACAAATCAAGCCTCAGTAAATTTAAGAAAATTGAAATCATATCAAGCATCTTTTCTGACCACAACGCTATGAGATTAGAAATGAATTACAGGGAAAAAAACGTAAAAAGGACAAACACATGGAGGCTAAACAATACGTTACTAAATAACCAAGAGATCACTGAAGAAATCAAAGAGGAAATCAAAAAATACCTAGAGACAAATGACAATGAAAACACGACGACCCAAAACCTATGGGATGCAGCAAAAGCGGTTCTAAGAGGGAAGTTTATAGCTATACAAGCCTACCTAAAGAAACAAGAAAAATCTCAAGTAAACAATCTAACCTTACACCTAAAGAAACTAGAGAAAGAAAAACAAACAAAACCCAAAGTTAGCAGAAGGAAAGAAATCATAAAGATCAGAGCAGAAATAAATGAAATAGAAACAAAGAAAACAATAGCAAAGATCAATAAAACTAAAAGTTGGTTCTTTGAGAAGATAAACAAAATTGATAAGCCATTAGCCAGACTCATCAAGAAAAAGAGGGAGAGGACTCAAATCAATAAAATTAGAAATGAAAAAGGAGAAGTTACAACAGACACCACAGAAATACAAAGCATCCTAAGAGACTACTACAAGCAACTTTATGCCAATAAAATGGACAACCTGGAAGAAATGGACAAATTCTTAGAAAGGTATAACCTTCCCAGACTGAATCAGGAAGAAACAGAAAATATGAACAGACCAATCACAAGTAATGAAATTGAAACTGTGATTAAAAATCTTCCAACAAACAAAAGTCCAGGACCAGATGGCTTCACAGGTGAATTCTATCAAACATTTAGAGAAGAGCTAACACCCATCCTTCTCAAACTCTTCCAAAAAATTGCAGAGGAAGGAACACTCCCAAACTCATTCTATGAGGCCACCATCACCCTGATACCAAAACCAGACAAAGACACTACAAAAAAAGAAAATTACAGACCAATATCACTGATGAATATAGATGCAAAAATCCTCAACAAAATACTAGCAAACAGAATCCAGCAACACATTAAAAGGATCATACACCACGATCAAGTGGGATTTATCCCAGGGATGCAAGGATTCTTCAATATACGCAAATCAATCAATGTCATACACCATATTAACAAATTGAAGAATAAAAACCATATGATCATCTCAATAGATGCAGAAAAAGCTTTTGACAAAATTCAACACCCATTTCTGATAAAAACTCTCCAGAAAGTGGGCATAGAGGGAACCTACCTCAACATAATAAAGGCCATATATGACAAACCCACAGCAAACATCATTCTCAATGGTGAAAAACTGAAAGCATTTCCTCTAAGATCAGGAACGAGACAAGGATGTCCACTCTCACCACTATTATTCAACATAGTTCTGGAAGTCCTAGCCACGGCAATCAGAGAAGAAAAAGAAATAAAAGGAATACAAATTGGAAAAGAAGAAGTAAAACTGTCACTGTTTGCGGATGACATGATACTATACATAGAGAATCCTAAAACTGCCACCAGAAAACTGCTAGAGCTGATTAATGAATATGGTAAAGTTGCAGGATACAAAATTAATGCACAGAAATCTCTTGCATTCCTATACACTAATGATGAAAAATCTGAAAGAGAAATTATGGAAACACTCCCATTTACCATTGCAACAAAAAGAATAAAATACCTAGGAATAAACCTACCTAGGGAGACGAAAGACCTGTATGCAGAAAACTATAAGACACTGATGAAAGAAATTAAAGATGATACCAACAGATGGAGAGATATACCATGTTCTTGGATTGGAAGAATCAACATTGTGAAAATGAGTATACTACCCAAAGCAATCTACAGATTCAATGCAATCCCTATCAAATTACCAATGGCATTTTTTACGGAGCTAGAACAAATCATCTTAAAATTTGTATGGAGACACAAAAGACCCCGAATAGCCAAAGCAGTCTTGAGGGAAAAAAATGGAGCTGGAGGAATCAGACTCCCAGACTTCAGACTATACTACAAAGCTACAGTAATCAAGACAGTATGGTACTGGCACAAAAACAGAACCATAGATCAATGGAACAAGATAGAAAGCCCAGAGATTAACCCACGCACCTATGGTCAACTAATCTATGACAAAGGAGGCAAAGATATACAATGGAGAAAAGACAGTCTCTTCAATAAGTGGTGCTGGGAAAACTGGACAGCTACATGTAAAAGAATGAAATTAGAATACTCCCTAACACCATACACAAAAATAAACTCAAAATGGATTAGAGACCTAAATATAAGACTGGACACTATAAAACTCTTAGAGGAAAACATAGGAAGAACACTCTTTGACATAAATCACAGCAAGATCTTTTTTGATCCACCTCCTAGAGTAATGGAAATAAAAACAAAAATAAACAAATGGGACCTAATGAAACTTCAAAGCTTTTGCACAGCAAAGGAAACCATAAACAAGACGAAAAGACAACCCTCAGAATGGGAGAAAATATTTGCAAATGAATCAACGGACAAAGGATTAATCTCCAAAATATATAAACAGCTCATTCAGCTCAATATCAAAGAAACAAACACCCCAATCCAAAAATGGGCAGAAGACCTAAATAGACATTTCTCCAAAGAAGACATACAGATGGCCACGAAGCACATGAAAAGATGCTCAACATCACTAATTATTAGAGAAATGCAAATCAAAACTACAATGAGGTATCACCTCACTCCTGTTAGAATGGGCATCATCAGAAAATCTACAAACAACAAATGCTGGAGAGGGTGTGGAGAAAAGGGAACCCTCTTGCACTGTTGGTGGGAATGTAAATTGATACAGCCACTATGGAGAACAGTATGGAGGTTCCTTAAAAAACTAAAAATAGAATTACCATATGACCCAGCAATCCCACTACTGGGCATATACCCAGAGAAAACCGTAATTCAAAAAGACACATGCACCCGAATGTTCATTGCAGCACTATTTACAATAGCCAGGTCATGGAAGCAACCTAAATGCCCATCAACAGACGAATGGATAAAGAAGTTGTGGTACATATATACAATGGAATATTACTCAGCCATAAAAAGGAACGAAATTGAGTCATTTGTTGAGACATGGATGGATCTAGAGACTGTCATACAGAGTGAAGTAAGTAAGAAAGAGAAAAACAAATATCGTATATTAATGCATGTATGCGGAACCTAGAAAAATGGTACAGATGAGCCAGTTTGCAGGGCAGAAGTTGAGACACAAATGTAGAGAATGGTCATATGGACACCAAGGGGGGAAAACTGCGGTGAGGTGGGGATGGTGGTGTGCTGGATTGGGCAATTGGGATTGACATGTATACACTGATGTGTATGAAACTGATGCCTAATAAGAACCTGCAGTATAAAAAACCAAACAAAACAACTAATACTAAACTTTCATTGGGTTATTTGTATGGAAATATGTTAATATAAATGTTTCAGACATTACATGAAATTTCTAAAAATCTTATATTTGTATTTGTATGGAAATATGTATGGAAATATGTTAATATAAATGTTTCAGACATTACATGAAATTTCTAAAAATCTTATATTTGTATTTGTATGGAAATATGTATGGAAATATGTTAATATAAATGTTTCAGACATTACATGAAATTTCTAAAAATCTTATATGTTCTGGTATAATGTTATAAGTAGTAATCCTAGTTATTACTTTAAAATGTATATCTCAGAAATAACTAATTTTCTTGTCAACTGCATTATTATGAACTTTCATCAAATCTTTAACCGTGGTCATTTTTAAGTCTTTTGTCATTTATAGACAGTTCTGGGTGTACTCTGATGATTTTGCAAATATGTTCCTATAAAAGGGTTTCATCTTCAAGAAATTCATGGAAAAGACTCTGACAAGTACAGGTTTCTGGTAACTGACTGTACTGCTGAACTGAATGAATAAGCATTTTCAGAACTCTAATGAAAAACTGATGAACTCATAAAAGTGCTAACAAAAGATCAAGATGAAAAAAAAATTAATTACATGGGACTGAGTGAACTGATGAGGATGAGTATAATTTTTGTGACTTTCTGTCTGAATTTAAAAAAAAAAAAATCCCACAAGGACTCAGAGGCAAAGAATATACAAATCAATTTTCACTGCAAAGTAAAGGAGCTGTTACAGTGGAGGATTACTGGACTGAATGTCAATATTATGACATAGTATGAGTGTGTTTCATGTTTGGTAATTGCAATCATTGTTGCTTTTGTTGTGGTCATCCATGTACAATGCTTGGTGTCAGTCTATTTATGTCTTGTAAAAATAAAATACAGTGTGTGTGTGTGTGAATAAAAAAAAAAAAAAAAAAAAAAAAAAAGAAGTCTCTGTAATTCTAAAAGCTAACATTCACAGTGAAGATACGACAGGTGTGGATATTTCTGCCCTCAAATACTCAGCATCACTTTCTTAAAGCGACTACAGGATAAATCCCCAGACGGAAGAGAAACTGCTGGGCGCTGCATGTACACAGAACACATCAGGGATGCTAAGGGCAAAGGGAAGAAAGGAGCTGGACTGAGGTAGGAGGCAACATAGCTCAGAAAGAGCCGAACACACCAAGTGACAAGAGAAAATGGAGCCCTAGAGCATTCGATCTAGGAAAGATATTCCAGACACCCTCCCCTGGAAGAGCACAGAACAAACGTGATCTACAGCAGTGACTGGGGTTGAATCCACGTGAGAAGAAAGAAAGTTAATAATGGACAGAGAACTATTCCTATAGACAATGAAATCATGCCATAAAGACATGACCATAAAACAATAAATACCTGAACCTAATATTTCCAAATGAGCCAAGAGAATTTGAGAAAATGATAGAAGCTATGGAAGAATGCCATAAATCAGGATTAGAAATGAGATGACTGGACAAAAGAAAAGTTTGAAAAGTGGGCTGAGGGAGGTTAAGAATTAGAAGGAAAACAAAAAAATAATCTCAGAAATGAACAAAAGTAAGAAGAGCACAAGGACAAATCAACATCATAAGAAAAGAGAAGATAGACTAGGAAGAAAATTCAAAATAGAAATGAAATAAAGGAAACGATAAAAAGGACTGGAGAGAAAGTAATAGATTATTCAGGAAAACATTCCTGATATAAAGAAGATCTGAATCTATATATTTAAAGGGCACGTGAGGACCCTGGAAAATCAACCCAGAGTGGCCAAAATGAGACATATTTTAGTAAATCTATCAAACTTAAATAAAAGGGAAAAAAGACCCTTTGGACATCAAAGCAAAATGACCAAGCCCCTCATTAGGGAAAGTTTATAAAGTGACATTAGACTTCTCAATAGCAACATTTTATGCTACAGGATAATGGAGTAACATTTATATTACAAAAGCTAAGAAAATGTGGCCAAGGATTTTATATCCAGTAAGACAGATATTCAAGTTTAAAGTCATATACAAACTATTATGAACATGCAAGAACTCAGGAGTGTGGTTCTCATGCGCCCTTCCTGAAGAATCCACTAGAAAATGACTCTGACGACCAAATGACTGAAGAAGAATTGGCATAATGACCGGCTGTGAGCACTGAATATATACTTATATGTAAAACGAACACTAAGTGACAGCCAAGGAAGACTGTGTAGATTATAACTGTCATATGATACAGCACAACTGTAAATACTTACAATTCAAAACTTTCTTTAAAAAGCAATCCCTGTAAATCAAAGCAAAATGAAATGAAACCTAACTGTTCATCCAGTTGATGGTAAAAGCATAGAAAGAAGAAGTATTTCAAGTGACTTTAAAATATGGCAATCTGGTGCTACATCCCTCGTGGCATATACCCTAAAAACAAACAAAATAAATTTTAAACTACTGTTAGTAATAATACTGGTATTGATATTCTGCAGCTATTTTATATTCTGTAGGAGAAATCTAATAAGTAATTCTATGAATGTTGTTAGGATCCAAGATTTTCAGCATGAGAAAAAAATATAAAATCAAGGAATTAAGTTAAAACTCTATAATCTAAAATTCTGATTGGAAATGCACTACTGTATACAATTAGTAAAATTTTAAAATATATACATATGCACATATTTGTCATAGTTCTGTCCATTAAAAGGGCTTAAGAGCAATAAGGTAGCAAAGATCATCCCTAGAGTCCAGGTTATAGCCTATAAATACTATTTTGTACTAAAAGAAACCAGGGCTTCTTGGATAAATGGCTGATTCCAGGTCTAAGGCAAGAAATGTACAAGATGAGCCTAAGATATCTTGTAATGCCAAAATGAGCCTAAAACATCATGTCAACGACACTGAAGAGTCTTTAACTGGCCAACAAGGGAACAATCTGAGCATCAAAGAAATATTAACTGCAATGAACTGAAACACGTCAAACATGTTTCAATCCATTCGTCAGTAGTGAGACTAAAAAAAATCTCATTGGTCACATTTGGAAGGCAGTCACATTTGGAAAGAATCAATTAGTTATTTTGAAAACTGATGAGGGTAAAATGAAGCCAAGTAGTTGTCTCAGGACAATCATCAAAGAGGGGAAATTTGAAAGTATTTTAGGTAAGAAATGGAGTGATAAAATTAGAATACCACCACAATTGCAAACTTTAATGAGTTAAGGAATCTAGATCTAGTCAATGATCACCAATTATTGATCACTGATCTAGGCAATGATCAATGATTATTGATATCATAGAGGGCCAACCAGACAAGCTGCCTTTTGATGGAAGCACACAAACCCACTCATGAAGTATTACCATCAAAACCTTGAACCTGAATGATCAAAGCTCTAAATCTCACTACTCAGTTTACAGGAAATGCAAGAAAGAGAAAGATGTTAAACCATATACTACTGGGATGCAATTAGAAAATTTCAGAATATGGGAAGTTTAGCAGACAAGTACACAAGTTTCCTTAAGGAATCAATTATAATCAATTAAAGAGAGAGGAGGAGAGAGGAGGAATCTATGGATAAAAAAAACTTTAAAAATGTATCAACAAGTTGCAATGTATGGACCTTATTTGGCTCGATTCATACAAACTCACTGTACAAAAATTATGACTCAGACAAATTTGAACATTAATTGAATAGTTGATACTATTAAGAAATTATTGTTAATATTTTTAGGCTTAATAATGATGTTCTGCTTGTATCTTAAAAGGCTCCTTATGCTTTAGGGATGCATAGTAACGTATTTTTGGATCAAAGAATATCAAGAATATCATAAGATTTGCTTCAGTAAAAAATGAACTTGCTCATTGTAGTTTTGATTTACATTTCTCTGATAATTAGTGACGTTGAGTATCATTTCATGTGCTTTTTGACCTGTATGTCTTCTTTGGAGGAATGTCTATTTAGATGTTCTGTCCATTTTTAAATTGGGTTGTTTGGTATCACCTCACACCAGTCAGAATGGCCGTCATCAAAAAAGTATACAAACAATAAATGCTGAAGAGGGTGTGGAGAAGAGGGAACCCTCCTACACTGTTCGTGGGAATGTAAATTGGTACAACCACTGTGGAGGACAATATGGAGGTTCCTTAAAAAACTAAAAAGAGAGTTGCCATATGATCCAGCGATCCCACTCCTGGGCCTATATCCAGAGAAAACCACAATTCAAAAAGATACATGCGGGACTTCCATTGTGGTGCAGTGGTTAAGAATCCGCCTGCCAGACCCTTAATGATACAACCACTGACAGTATTGAAAGAAGACATTCGTTATACAATTTTAAACTGTGTCTCAGTATTGGATCACAACATCTATAATGGCTTTAACTAATAATACTCTTATAGTTATGCTGCAAGTAACATAACTCTACTAGATTGTATTATATGCAAGATAATTTTAAGATAATGTGTGTATTAAAGAATATTGGTCTATTGAAGGCATTTAGATCAATGTAAATAAAACTATCACAATTTTGTAAAAATAAATAAATTAATTAATTAACAATTAAAAAAAAAAGAAAGAATCCGCCTGCCAATACAGGGGACACGGGTTTGATCCTTGGTCCAGGAAGATCCCACATGCTGCTGAGCAACTAAGCCTGTGCGCCACAACTAGTGAGCCTGCACTCTAGAGCCCGTGAGCCACAACTACTGAGCCCGCATACCACAACTACTGAAGTGCCTAGAGCCCATGCTCCGCAACAAGAGAAGCCACTGCAATGAGAAGCCCGAGCACCGCAACAAAGAGTAGCCCCCGCTCTCTGCAACTAGAGAAAAGACCGTGCACAGGAACGAAGACCCAATGCAGCCAAAAAAAAAAAAAAATTAATTTTTTAAAAAAAGATACCTGAACCCCAATGTTCGCTGCAGCACTATTTACAATAGCCAAGACATGGAAGCAACCTAAATATCCATCAACAGAGGAATGGATAAAGAAGATGTGGCACATATATACAATGGAATATTACTCAGCCATAAAAAAGAAGGAAATAATGCCATTTGCAGCAATATGGATGGACCCAGAGATTATCATACTAAGTGAAGTCAGACAGAGAAAGACAAATGTCATATGATATCACTCATATGTGAAATCTAATTTTAAAAATGATATAAATGAACTGATTTACAAAATAGAAACAGACTCACAGATTTTGAAAACAAACTTATGGTTACCAAAGGGGAAACATGGGTGGGAGGGATAAATTAGGAGCTTGGGATTAACATACACACACTACTATATATAAAATAGATAACCAACAAGGACCTACTGTATAGCACAGGGAACTCTCCTCAATATCTTGTAATAACCTATAATGGAAAAGAATATGAAAAAAATAGATACATGTATATGTATAACTGAATCACTTTGCTGTACACCTAAAACTAACACAACAATATAAATCAACTATATTCCAATAAAATTTTTTTTTTAAATGAACTTGCCTCAAAATAATCTACTGAGGGAGAAGAGTATAAATGGGCCATGACTGGCCTTGAGTTGATAACTGTTCAAAGTGAGTGATGAAACTTGGGGTTTCCTGTATAATTCTCTGTATTTTTGTGTATGTTTGAAATTTTCCATCATGAAGAATTTAAAAAACATACATCGTCATTTTTTTTTCATTCCAGGTTCATCTGAACAAGTCCATCTACAATGAGCACGTTAGATTAACTTTCCAGGTTACCAAGCCACTTGAAAATGGGCTCTAAGTTGAAAGAATAAATCATACAATAAATGTTGTGACACACTTCTTTTCATGCTGGTATATATCATTTGTCAATGATTTCAATAAACACTAGGTGGCATAGTGATTGCTTTATACTAAAGAGGCAAAGGAGAAAATGGATTGTCCCACTGCCATGGATAATATCATCTATCAATGCTATGGCATGGTGACATCACTTTTTGAAATTATCCCATTTCTTAACAGACAAAAATATCTTTTTTCACTTAAAATGTTTATTCTGCCTCTGCATTACAAGCTCACCTAAACGTAATTTATTAAAATTTCTCTTTACATAGTAATTTTCACTCTTGCATTTTTTTTTTACCTTTCAGTTTATTTTAACAGCGCTGTGTCCTGCCAGGAAGAAGCTGAAATTGAACATTGCACAGTTAAGTAGGAGGAAGAATTTTATATTCTTCAAGCTGGGTTGACACGAAGTATTCCACATGCTGCAAAAATTAATATGAAGTAGCCTTGAGCCTTCTCTCTAATATCTGCATGTTGCTTCTAGCTTCTCATTCCCATCTCATTAATTGGTCCCAAATCTTGTTTTAGCTCTCTCCACGTTCCTGTCCGCTGATTTTTTTCTTAACCAAAATAATATTATCATTCTATTTTTACAGTGCACGGCTAATTTAGGGAATCCCTGAGATTTTAATTAATGGATGATAATTAAAGTATTCAGCTTCAAAATCCATTATTTTGGACAGGAAATAAACTTACCCAGTGGGAAAGAAGGAGGAACAGTAGATCTGGGTGTCTGGATGTCCATTGTACCACATGGCATTGATCCACGCAATTCATTTCTCTGTGTCTGTTTCCTTCATTCAATCTTTTATTGAATGGATATTTATGTACCTGCTAGGGGACCAGCTTTGTGCTAACGCTAGGAATACAGTGGTAAGTGCAGCAATATCACATCCTCATGGTGATGTGTTTGAATTGAGACTGGAAAGATGTCTAAGAATTATCAGAGTGGAGAGCGGGGGAGTGTTTGGGCCAAGATAAAGTTCAGTGGTGCTGAGGAAAGGAACTGGTATAAAACGAAGAAATATGATTTAGAATGAAAAAGAAGGATAAGAAAATTGGCACACCTTGTAAATAGAATTGAACAAAGTAGTAGCCCATTATTAGATCTTTCCAGTTCTAAACCAGATATATAATTGGTTAGCAATTGGGTCAGAGAATCTTGGCTTTACCATTTACTATTGCTATGATCATATGCAAATTCTTAGTATTTCTTAACCTCAGTGTCCTAGTCGATAGAATAGTGATATATATATACCTGCCTCAAGATTGTTCTGGGGCTAAGATAATACATTGAAAGCTTATGTCTGGTATATGTGAAGCATTCTGCATATAAATGGTAATGATTATTATTAGCTTATCCTTCACCCTTCTCCAAGAAGCTCCTGCATTTTTTGTCTGATTTTATTCCAACAAAAGCCTTGGGAGAGATTTGTGAGATTTATGGCACTAGATGATTTCTGTTTTACAAATGAGAAAACTTGAACTCAAAGGGTGGCAAAGGAAATGAATGGAAAAAAAGTCTCCTGGCTTCCTGTTCAACCTTCCTTTTCCCATCACACGACACTTTTCTGACCATTTTAGCTTCCCTTCGAACCAATAAGGAATCTTAACACAGACTGGGGACTTGTCCAGATTTGTTTATCTTACAGCTTAAGATTTCAGGTCTTCCTTTGGGTTTTTCCTATTAGTCCAACAGATGGATCTTATACAGAAGCTGTTCCTCTCATGCTAAGCCTTCTTTTTAAAGTGTTAAGGTTATGAATATCCTGTCAGTCAATGACTTGTTAAAATGAAGACCAGCAAGTGTTTTTAATCATTTTTATGTGCACCATACTGTCTTTTCTGTCATCCTTCCATTACTTTGGATCTACGAGCTAAAGCTTTCTTTACAAGCTGTTTCCCAAGAAATCGGTAAAGCTTCCCTTAGCAATTGCCTCAACTGGATGACGTACTTGAAATAAAAGGTCACACTCTCTTGGACTCTGAGTTCATCTTCCCTTGAAAATTCAATCGAAGTAGGGTCATTCCTAGCGTAATCATTACTTGAATTGCAGATGATCGAGAAACACCTGAAAGCTACCATGACTGGACGTGCTGGAAAGTGAGGGGGGAGTAGAAGGATGGATGCCGAGAGATGGATTGCAACAGTCTTCCCGACTTTTAAACACTGCAGCGCTGACCTGCTGTTGAAAGATGACTACCTGGCAGTGCCTCTCCTGAGCTGCTGCACAGCTGGAGGTGCAGATACAATGCCTCCAACTGAACTCTCTTCCAGGCAAAGTTGTGAGTTGATCCAGAAAGAGGAATCAGACATTTTCTTCCCGACAGCACTTCGAAGGGACATTCCATTTACGGGCTTCCATAACTCTACCAAGGAAATATTTCTTCTGCTATTCACCTAAAATTTGGTTGGGTGTTAAGTTTGTAGTAGAGCTGAAGATGTTTCCTAAGTATTAGATACCCACTTTTTGTGTGTTGACAAGTGTGATAAGCTAATTTTCCTCAAGCTGTCACCCCTGTTTCTATATACCAAACGTCTCACCACCTTTAGAAAGCTTTTCCTGATTCTCCCCGCGCCAATCGGATGGGATCTTCCTAGAACGCAAGCAACTACCTCCACTCCTCCACAGTCCATTGTCATTGGTACCCTCCTTGATTTGTGATTGTTCGTGTCCTTGTCACAGCTCTTCCTGGACTATCCATTTCCTGAACTAAGCCTTTGTTATCTCAGCTTTGTTGTCTGTGGCTTCCTGCACGTGGCAGGTAGGAATCTAGGGAATACACCATAGAATTGAATTCTCCTACCTCAGACCCGAAGCACTTTATGTACCGGAAAAATTACGGGGGGAAAAAAAAAAGCATTCCTTTGAAGTCTTTGAAAAAAAAGATATTAACAGTGATGTAGTATACTTCAAATTATGGATCTCAGATTCCTAAGCTTTTAATGCAAGCCATAAATTCAGGCACCAAATTGTCCTTGCTACAAATGGAAAGGGTGGATGAAGTTTGGGTTGGATGCTGATGGTACAGGCTGTTTTTTTGATGAGAGAAATCTGTCCATCAAGAGACTCAAAGTGCCGCCTGCTGCATAATCATTACCACTCAGTTCAGGGCCATCAAAGGTTTTGTTTTAAGCAGGCTTCCCTGAAAATTATCCCTGGCCATTTGCCTTGAATAACTATTTTTCAAAAATAAGATGTTTATTGAAAAAAGTAAAGACAAAAGCAAGAAGGCATGAATACTAATGAAAGCTATCCTGCTGGCAAAGATTCACAGAACAGGCACAGAAACGCCCTTGGTTTTGTAAGCACACTGCCTCTTTCCATGGACCTCGGAATGATTTCTACTATAAAGTCAAATTTGCAACTAGGGTACCATCATTGATAGGGTTCTATGCTACAAGTCAATTAATAAATCAGCAGGTCCTTTAATTTCTTACATGTTATAAATTAAACATGTTGCATAACAAAACACTTACAAACTCACATGGAATACCTACTAAAATGTTTTAAAATGAGTGGGTCACCAGTTTGCATATAGTCTTTTCGTGCAGAATGAGAATGAGACCTCTCCTTGTCTCTGCTGACCTCTCACTGGACCCTGAGAAGGACCAGCCATGACCGACATGTTTATTATCTCTGTATTCCCTGACTTTGGACTTCATTTGCCTTGTTGTCTTTATGCTGCTTGAATCATGGTGCTGTTTCTGCTATTCTCAGTGGAGGACTTCTCATCAAAATCTACACAATTGTCCTCCTTCTATTACTAAAACGAGAATCAAATGACAAATCTCCTTTGACTTCTCTGTGATAACTGCCTTCAAATTCACATGATACCAGTTGCTCTGTTTCTCCTTAGGAAATGACACAGGTGATCTGGATTGTATCTCATGGATGATATAAATTTTGCAGTACTGTGTGTTTTCCTTTTTGCTTTGGCTTCCTGGATGCTCAGAGCCCACCTGGTAGCCCAATTTAGTCAACATTTCTGACATTATGGAAGCTAATTAGCAAAGCTCTGTTTGTTACTCAAGATGTGGGAAATCAAATGTCTTGCATTGCTCCACAAAAGTCTCCAGCTTGTCTTATCTTACTAATAAGGTGC
Organism: Balaenoptera musculus; assembly: GCF_009873245.2. NCBI lineage: Eukaryota > Metazoa > Chordata > Mammalia > Artiodactyla > Balaenopteridae > Balaenoptera > Balaenoptera musculus. The sequence goes on along the minus strand of NC_045786.1, from coordinate 4,907,769 downwards.
CTGTATTTTCTCTGACCTTGATCTTTTTTTTATTACTCTCACATCCTATATTGCCTTTAAACCATATCAAAATCTTCATAGAGTAAATAAGGATATAAACTTATAAATAACTACTTCAGTTACAGAATGCAGTTCAGAGAGTTAGTCTTTTTTTTAGGAGGGGATACCAGGACAAAAGATTCATATCTCTTTAGAAAAATATATCTGAAGTACAATAGCATCAACCCTAATAATTATCCTCTAGTTATTTGCCTACAATCTCACCAGCACCTTGAAATTGTCTCTCTTAAACACAGATCACATCATATTACTTTCCTGCTCGGACACCTTAGATGGTGCTACCTACGGAATAAAGTTCAAGTTCCTAAGCATGGCATTCAAAGTCCTTCACGACATGCCACCATCTTATCTGTCCAGCCCTATCTCCCAGCCTGCCTTCAGTGTATCCTGCACTTGTGCGAATCTGTACAATGTATTTCTGGACAAGCCCTACCCTTCCCTCCCCACCTTCAAGCCTTTCCCCTTCTCCTCTTTCCAAAGCACACAGAAAATAACTCTTGTTGCCCTTTTCTTCTGGTCTAACATACTTCCCAGCCTGGGTTAATATTGAGAAAATCAACTTGTTAATGACTACTGCTATGAGCACTTCATTTTATAACAACAACAACTGGTTTTCTTATTTTTTATTAATACAGAAAATTCTTGTTTCACAGTTCTTCTCAAGTTCAGCTCCAGAACTGTATCTTTTAGCCCCAAATTATCTCCCTTCTGTGATTAGTGTTTACACTGTAGAATATTTAGAAGCAATCTACCTTAATGATCAAAAGGTTTACCTTCAGAGTCAACTGAATTGGGGTTCAGCGACTTAATGTCATTTGAAAAATAAGATGATAATACTCATTACAGTTTTTAAACGTGTCCATAAATTCTTTGACAACCCTCCAATTCAGAGGCACAGTCAATGTACCCTCCTCTTGAAACTAGGTACCTTTGTGACTTGTTTGTAACCAACAGAATACAGGAGAAAAAAGATACTGGGTAATTGTTAAGATTAGGCCAACAAAGTTATGCAGTTTCTGTTTTGTTCACTGAGATACTCACTTTTGGAGCCTTGAGCTATCGTTTAAGAGGTCAACTACCCTGAGGCCACCGTGCTATGACGAAGCCCAAGAGGCATAAAGAGGCCATATTTTACATGTTTCAGTAGGAGGTCCCAGCTGAGGTCCCAGCCAACAGCCAGTATCAATTGCTAGACACGTGAGTGAAGATACCTCCAGATGACCAAGTGATTCCAGCCCTCAACTGTCAAGTCACTGTCTGCTCACTGATCCAGCCATCATGGAGCAGAGACAAGCCATTTCTGTTGGCCTTGCCCAACTTCCTAAGCCACAGAACACACGAGCATAATACAACAGGTGCTTTAAGCTGCTCATCTGGAGAGCAATTTACTATGCAGCAATAATAACTAGAAGAGACATTTGGTTCCTAGAAGTAGAATGCTACTATACCATAACCCTAAAGCATGAGACACTGGCTTTGAGACCACTCTTTGGAAGCAGCTGAATGGTTCTCAAGGAGACTGTTAGTGGAAGCCTGACAAGGCTAGAGGGGACCGTTGGTGAGGATTTGAAAAAAAGCGAAGAGAATGGTGCAAGAAGCTAGAGAAAAGCGGAATCTTGTTACCTAGTGGTACAAAGTTTGGCCAAACTGTCATATGTGGCAATGTGAAAAATTGGAACTATACCTAAGGAATTTGATGATTCAGCTAAGCAGATTTTTTTTGCCCGATATTAAAAAGGCTACCTGGCTTCTTCTTGCTGCCTGTGATAAAACGCAAGAGGAGAGAGATGAGCTAAAAGGCAAACTGCTTAGCATCAAGCAAAATTTGAGGCGCTGAAAGTTGCTGGACTCAAAAATGTCTCGGGCTTCCCTGGTGGCGCAGTGGTTGAGAGTCTGCCTGCCAATGCAGGGGACACGGGTTCGAGCCCTGGTCTGGGAGGATCCCACATGCTGCGGAGCAACTAGGCCCGTGAGCCACAACTACTGAGCCTGTGCGTCTGGAGCCTGTGCTCCGCAACAAGAGAGGCCGCGATAGTGAGAGGCCCACGCACCACAATGAAGAGTGGCCCCCGCTTGCCGCAACTAGAGAAAGCCCTCGCACAGAAACGAAGACCCAACACAGCCATAAATAAATAAATAAATAAATAAATAAATAAATAAAAAATAAATAAATAAATAAAATTAAAAAAAAAAACATACCTTACTTTAAAAAAAAAAAGGTAAATGTCTCACGTTGCTGGCATCTCCAAATGGCAAATGATGGCCAAGTTAAGAGTATTTCTAGGGCAAAGATCAAACCTAAAGGGGAAAGTGTATAAGACCATTTGTTCAGGAGATTTAAGGCTGTGCCACATGGAATCTTTCAGACATACAAAAGGACTCCTAAGGACCTTAAAGGCATATATCATAGACCCTCACTCCTAAAGGACTTTCAGTAATCTTAAGAACCTTGTCACTCAACAGCCTCTCAGGTTCCTTAAGGTAAAGAAGGGCTTGCCTTAAAGATATCTGTGGTTGTAGCTTTTGTCAAAGGTAGTGAACCCTAATAAGATTCAGAGAAAACCCACAAAGTTTTAAGGAAATTATATTGATAAAAACATGTCAGCTTGTGAGGGAGACAGAAACAGTACAAAATGAAGACAGGCCTTGGAACCGAAACCCCAAACCCCTGTGGATAGGAAGCAGGATGGAGTTTACTTAGTTATAAACATGGGGCAATTATTACAGACAAGGAAGAATGACTCAAAAGATGGAGCCAAGAGCTCAAAGGAAAACGTTAAGAAGCACAGAGAAAAATTCCTCGAGTAGAACTGAGCTCTAATCAGGGGCACGGCGGCCCAGGGCTAACTGGATTTCAGAATTGCTATGGGCCAGCGACTGCTGTGTGCTTCCCATTCTCTCTGTTTTTGAAGCAAAATGTATAGAGCAGTTACCCTACGCTGTCCCGCCACTGAGTGATGGTAAGTTGGGTGTGTGTAGGGTAGTTTGTTCCTTTTTCTTTTTGGCCATGTTACACAGCTTGCAGGATCTTAGCTCCCCAACCGGGGATGGAACCTGTGCCCCCTGCAGTGGAAGCACAGAGTCCTAACCACTGGACCGCCAGGGAAGGCCTGGGTAGTTTGTTTCTTTAGTCCTCAGGTCTTAAGATAAAGAGGAACCAGTCTTGAAGAGCCATACCTGAGAAACTGTACTTGAGGAGTCTCATCCACGCATGGACTTGATTTTTATAAGGAGACCCTATACCTCAAGCCTAAGCCTGATGACACTATCGTGCATGAATAAAAACTGTGCCTGTAGCTGTTCACAAACATGTTTGAAAATTCTTTGACCCCCTCTCTTCAAGAGGTGGGGTCTACGCACCCTCTCTGTGAATACAGGGCAGACCTGCAGTTCACTGGCAATCAACAGAATGCATTTCAAATAGTGATGAATGGCACTGGAGGCTATTCATGAAAGTCAATGCAGTTTCCTCCTTGTTAGCCAGGGCACTCACTTTTGGAGGTCCTGAGACAACTATGCTCTGAGGAAACCCAGGCCACACAGCAAGGCCAAGTGTAGGTGCCCCAGCCAACAGCTAGCATCGACTACCAGATATGTGAGTAAGGACACTTCCAGGTGATTCCAGCCCCAGATTTCATGTTGTCACTGCTGAGACCTGAGACTTCATGAATCACAGACAAGCCATTCCCTCTGTGCTCGGTCTAAATTCTTGACCCAGAATCTGTCGGCATAATAAAATGGTCATTTCAAGCTGCCAAGTTTTGGGATTATTTGTTGCACAGCAATACCTCAAAGGATTATTATGAGGATTAAATGAGACGTGTACATAAAGCAACAAGCTTGGTGTTTGACAAAATAAACCCTCAGTGAATGGGACTTATCAAGGGCTAACTCATCAATTTACTGGGCTTTGCTAAAAATATTTAGCATATAAGAGATGCCTAATATATACTCGTTGACTTGAAGTGATTACAGAGTTGAGGACAGAAAAGATGAAGTTGCAGAGAAATCACAACCTCATTTTCCTCACCTGAGAGGAAATTTTTTAAAATGCTATTAAAAGAAACAATTTTTCCTGTAGCAGTCTATCAAATTCTAAAATTTATCTCAGTGAAAAATCAGATTGTGCAATTCATTTAATTCTTGTCTTCTCCACTAAGTCTAAGGTAACAAAACTATAAGTACCTGCATTCAGTGAATAATAGTTAATTTGGTACCATATGATATCACTTACATGTGGAATCTAAAATATGACACAAATGAACCTATCTATGAAACAGAACAGAATCACGGACATAGAGAACAGACTTGTGGTTGCCATGGGGGAGGGATGGAGTAGGAGGTTGGGCTTAGCAGATACGAACTATTATACAGAGAATGGATAAACAGCAAGGTCCTACTGTACAGCACAGGGAACTATACTCAATATCCTGTGATAAACCATAATGGAAAAGGATATTTAAAAAAAGAATATATATGGGGCTTCCCTGGTGGCGCAGTGGTTGAGAATCTGCCTGCCAATGCAGGGGACACAGGTTCGAGCCCTGGTCTGGGAAGATCCCACCTGCCGCGGAGCAAATGGGCCCGTGAGCCACAACTACTGAGCCTGCGCGTCTGGAGCCTGTGCTCCGCAACAAGAGAGGCTGCGATAGTGAGAGGCCCGCGCACCGCGATGAAGAGTGGTCCCCACTTGCCACAACTAGAGAAAGCCCTCACACAGAAACGAAGACCCAACACAGCCATAAATAAATAAATTTTTTAAAAAATGGTGATGGTTAAAAATTATTAACATTGATGAAGGTTTGGTTTAAAAAAAAAAAGAATATATATAACTGAATCACTTTGCTGTACAACAGTAATTAACACAACGTTGTAAATCAACTATACTTGAATTAAATAAATAAATAGTTAAGTTGGGAAATGACGGATTGATGGATACCGGCTAGCAAATACAGGATGTGGATAATGCAGTGGTCCACATCTATACCAGCCTTCACTGCAACTCTGAAGTATGTGAGGTTTTTTCCTCAAACCCTCTCTACAATCCAACCTTGTCACTGTCATCCTCTCTCCATTACTGTCATTTACTATCTCTCATGGTCAAAGACTCTCCAAAGGAATTTCTGTACCTAAACCATTTTAAAAAATTTTTTTCTGGAGACAAAACCCCACCTAGAACTTTGGGATATATAGATCACAAGTAAGAAAGGCTTTGATTTATAAAATCACATTGGGGGGGCTTCCCTGGTGGCGCAGTGGTTGAGAATCTGCCTGCCAATGCAGGGGACACGGGTTCGAGCCATGGTCTGGGAAGATCCCACATGCCGCGGAGCAACTGGGCCCATGAGCCACAACTACTGAGCCTGTGCGACTGGAGCCTGTGCTCCGCAACAAGAGAGGCCGTGATAGTGAGAGGCCCGCGCACCGCGATGAAGAGTGGTCCCCGCTCGCCGCAACTAGAGAAAGCCCTCGCACAGAAACGAAGACCCAACACAGCTAAAAATAAATAAATAAATAAATTTATAAAAAAAAAAAACCAAAATCACATTGGATTAAAACAATCCCTGATTTCTCACCTACCTTGTCACAGTTGGTGCAAGAGATAATACAAAGTGAGAGGGTGAGGCTTGCTTAGCTTCTAACCTGTGAAGTCTTAATCTTCCCGTGGCTGAAGCAAAATGACCACTGCAGGCATTCTACGTAGAAGGAATCTGAAGAGCTCTAGCCCAACCAGTGACAACATTCTAATGTCTGTGTTCCACATAACATTGAGCAGAGTTCCCCGTGCTATACAGTAGGACCTTGTTCGTTATCCATTTTAAATACAGCAGCGTGTACACGTCAATCCCAAACTCCCTAACTAACCCTTCCCCGCACATCCTTCCCCACTGGTAACCTTAAGTTCCTTCTCTCAGTCTGTGAATCTGTTTCTGCTTTGTAAATAAGTTCATTCGTATCACTTGTTTTTAGATTCCGCATATAAGGGATGTCATACAGCCTGGATGGGAGGGGAGTCTGGGGGAGAATGGACACATGTATATGGATGGCTGAGTCGCTCTGCTGTGCACCTGAAATGATCACAACATTGTTAATCGGCTATACTCCAGTATAAAATAAAAAGTTAAAAAAAAAAAAATGTCTGTGTTCCATGTCTGATCAATGGTCTTCACATCATTTCCCAGTTGAAAACCTGCCTAAAATCTTAGCTCTTTTTGGACTAAGGTCCTGCCTTGCTGTTCCTAATCAACTGCTTAGAAAATTCTCATCTCCCTCTTAAACCCCTGAGAAGTGGCTGGAGGCCTTACTAGCTGTGATAGACTTCCCTAACTCTTAAGGGTCCACAATTAGGGCTCCAAAATTTATTGTGTCAGTGTTCTCCCTCACTGAGCCAGCTAGCCTTTTGGAGCACTCAAACACTTCTGCCAGACCCCCTAACTAATAGTTTGCCTGCCACTGGGTTGATATCCCCTTAGAATACTGTATTCTGCCCCTAATTGGAATTTTCCCAGCATCTGCCCCATCCAGCAGATGAGACTTGTTTTGTTCTAGCTACGCAAGTCATGTGGGATGAAATAATAGCGATGTGAGGGTGAAAACCTTCTCAGTTTTTTAGATGGTTCTATTTTACAGTTATAACATGACAAATTAAATATGCAAATTCCTTTGCTCCTTGAACTGTTCCTTAGAGAAGCAGAAAGAGGCTTCAAAATATCTGTAAAATGAGCTGAAAGGACATAGCTTTCAGTCATCTGAGTAATGATTTCCCTGCCGAGAAAAGGGCAAACCGTAAATACTTTCATTTCATTTAATACTAAAGATACAGAAAATGTGACTTTTTAATTAATCTCTAAAACACTGTCCAAAATCTCTCTTGGCTCTAGGGCAATCTTTTAATAGAACCAAAAAAAAAAAAAAATAACAAAAAGAAGGAGGATAGTAAGAGGAAGAAAAGCTTTTCACCCAAAGACTGGTCTCATGCTTGTTTTTAATTCGAGTACTCTCTGAGGAGTGGGGGTGGGGAGGAAGGGCAAACTGTTACGATCTGTGGTCCTTTTTCATTGGGAGAAACTCTGGAAGATAATGAGACAGAACTGCTTGACAGGGCTCCCCAAGGACAAGGTCAACAACCTTCAAGTGGCAGCTCCAAAAGTACAACTGTAAGTTTCTTAGATTTCTCACCCATTACAGTTCTAGGAAAAGGAGGCTAATTTTGCAAACAGCCAACTCAAACTTCCTGTTACATGTGTCTCTTATAAAATAACAACAAGAGGAGTATATGACAAGAACACTTGAAGAGCCATGCCAGTTTATCCAGGTACTTGGAGAGATTTGGAAGAGATGTTTGCAAAGTTTTGTCTTCAAATAATTAATTTGACTCTTAAGGACAGAAGGTACTATTGCAAGTGTTACCAAGGCTACTATCAACACTGTTCCATGAGAGATACCTCTGCTGTTGGTTCTGCTATGCCTTGTGGAATATGTGTAAAGAGGCATATTATTTAGAAAGGATTGGCATTGGTAGATGGAAGAACCAATGAAAATGGGAAGAAAATCTCTGGCCAAGTGAGGCTAAATCATTGGTACAGGAGGTGAAACATGATGTTGACCAGTTTCATGGTATCACCCTGAAAGTGATAAAAGTGCCGTGAACGCCAATTCCTAAGACGGGCGCCAACAATTCCTCCCATTGCACGTGCATGCCATTCCTTCCGTCGAGAGGTGGACTCTATCTCCCTCCCCCTTGAGTCTGGGCTGGCCTAATGGCTTCCTTTGACCAAGAGAAAACAATGGAAGTGATGGGACTTCACTTCACTGGGACTTCTGAGTCAAGGCCTTAAGAGATCTTATAGCTTCTACTTTCACCTTCTTGGAAGCCAGCTACCATATAGAGAAGCTTGGGCTAGACTGTAACCATGATGAGGGACCAGATGGAGAGAGACAGGCCAGCCAGCCCCAGACATTCCGGTCCAGCTGAGGCACCAGATGTGAAAGAAGCCAGCAGAGCTTCCAGCTGAATGCAGCCAAGACCCAGGGGAGCAGAAAAGCATCCCAACAGAGCTCAGAGAACCCAGAGCAGTGTGAGAAATTATAAGTGGCTATTGTTTCAACCTAGTTTTGAGTAATACGTGGGTGACCGAGACAGACTCTCTGTCCCCAGTGACAATGAAGAGATACATGCCTGGACTGGTGAGAAAACTACTTATGTGAACAACTTCTGTGGAAGCAAGTGGCTTGCTGGAGGGAGGAAATAAAAAGCTAACAATCTAAGCAACAACAAGGCTGATACCAGCTCTGACAGGATGAAGAAGGGGTGGACAAACTAGAACTGAGCTGAAGGATTTTCCTGGACACTTTTAAACTCTGGCCGTGTGGTGGAATCCCAGATATCTAAGTGATACTAAACAGAAACAGTTGCTTCCCAAGGTTTCTCATGCCAGCCTGAAAAATAAAAAGAAACAGTTACAGGACATCTTAGTTTAGGTTTCCACAGAAGACCCTGAGCCAAGGATTTGAGTGAAAGCAGTTTGCTAGGTGGTATAAGGAACACAGACAGGTGAGGGAGAAATCTGATACAGAGAATGAAGGCAGCCAAAGTTAGTAAGTTAGTTACCAGAGCTGGAGACTGGGAATCTCTGGGAAATGGTACAAAATACATTACCTCAGGTGCAGGTCCAGCTGTGAGAGAGTTAGATGAATATGCTCATCTATTGACAGATAGATAGATAGATGATAGATACATACATAGATAGACAGATCGGTCTTGACAATGACTTTTTTGAATCAGACGCAAAAAGCAAAAGCAACAAAGCAAAAATAAACAATTGGGACTACATCAAAACAAGAAGCTTCTGCACAGCAAAGGAAATGACCAGCAAAATGAAAAGGCAACCTACCGAACGGGAGAAAATATTTGTAAATTATATAGCTGATAAGGGGCTAATATCCAAAATATACAAGGAACTCATACAACTTAATAGCAAAAAAACCCCACAATCGATTAAAAATGGGTAGAGGATATGAATAGACATTTTCCCAAATAAGACATACAAATGGCCAACAGATACGTGAAAAGATGCTCAACATCACGAATCATCAGGGAAATACAAATCAAAACCACAATAAACTATTACCTCACACCTGTTAGAATGGTTATTATAAAAAAAGACAAGAAATAACAAGTGTCGGAGATGATGTGGAGAAAAGGAAACCTTTGTGCACTCTTGGTGGGAATGTAAATTGGGGGCAGTCACTATGGAAAACAATATGGAGGTTCCTCGAAAAATTAAAAAGAGAACTACCATATGATCCAGCAATTCCACTTCTGGGTATTTATCCAAAGAAAACAAAAAACACTAACTCAAGAAGACATATGCATCCCCATGTTCATCGCAGCATTATTTACAATAACCAAGAGATGGAAGCAACCTAAGTGTCCATCGACAGATGAATGGATAAAGAAGATGTGGCACATATATACAATGGAATACTACTCAGCCATAAAAAGAAACGAACTTGGGCTTCCCTGGTGGCGCAGTGGTTGGGAATCTGCCTGCCAATGCAGGGGACACGGGTTCGAGCCCTGGTCTGGGAAGATCCCACATGCCGCAGAGCAACTGGGCCCGTGAGCCACAACTACTGAGCCTGCGCGTCTGGAGCCTGTGCTCTGCAACAAGAAAGGCCGCGATAGTGAGAGGCCCGCGCACCGCGATGAAGAGTGGTCCCCACTTGCCACAACTAGAGAAAGCCCTCACACAGAAACGAAGACCCAACACAGCCATAAATAAATAAATTTTTTAAAAAATGGTGATGGTTAAAAATTATTAACATTGATGAAGGTTTGGTTTAAAAAAAAAAAGAATATATATAACTGAATCACTTTGCTGTACAACAGTAATTAACACAACGTTGTAAATCAACTATACTTGAATTAAATAAATAAATAGTTAAGTTGGGAAATGACGGATTGATGGATACCGGCTAGCAAATACAGGATGTGGATAATGCAGTGGTCCACATCTATACCAGCCTTCACTGCAACTCTGAAGTATGTGAGGTTTTTTCCTCAAACCCTCTCTACAATCCAACCTTGTCACTGTCATCCTCTCTCCATTACTGTCATTTACTATCTCTCATGGTCAAAGACTCTCCAAAGGAATTTCTGTACCTAAACCATTTTAAAAAATTTTTTTCTGGAGACAAAACCCCACCTAGAACTTTGGGATATATAGATCACAAGTAAGAAAGGCTTTGATTTATAAAATCACATTGGGGGGGCTTCCCTGGTGGCGCAGTGGTTGAGAATCTGCCTGCCAATGCAGGGGACACGGGTTCGAGCCATGGTCTGGGAAGATCCCACATGCCGCGGAGCAACTGGGCCCATGAGCCACAACTACTGAGCCTGTGCGACTGGAGCCTGTGCTCCGCAACAAGAGAGGCCGTGATAGTGAGAGGCCCGCGCACCGCGATGAAGAGTGGTCCCCGCTCGCCGCAACTAGAGAAAGCCCTCGCACAGAAACGAAGACCCAACACAGCTAAAAATAAATAAATAAATAAATTTATAAAAAAAAAAAACCAAAATCACATTGGATTAAAACAATCCCTGATTTCTCACCTACCTTGTCACAGTTGGTGCAAGAGATAATACAAAGTGAGAGGGTGAGGCTTGCTTAGCTTCTAACCTGTGAAGTCTTAATCTTCCCGTGGCTGAAGCAAAATGACCACTGCAGGCATTCTACGTAGAAGGAATCTGAAGAGCTCTAGCCCAACCAGTGACAACATTCTAATGTCTGTGTTCCACATAACATTGAGCAGAGTTCCCCGTGCTATACAGTAGGACCTTGTTCGTTATCCATTTTAAATACAGCAGCGTGTACACGTCAATCCCAAACTCCCTAACTAACCCTTCCCCGCACATCCTTCCCCACTGGTAACCTTAAGTTCCTTCTCTCAGTCTGTGAATCTGTTTCTGCTTTGTAAATAAGTTCATTCGTATCACTTGTTTTTAGATTCCGCATATAAGGGATGTCATACAGCCTGGATGGGAGGGGAGTCTGGGGGAGAATGGACACATGTATATGGATGGCTGAGTCGCTCTGCTGTGCACCTGAAATGATCACAACATTGTTAATCGGCTATACTCCAGTATAAAATAAAAAGTTAAAAAAAAAAAATGTCTGTGTTCCATGTCTGATCAATGGTCTTCACATCATTTCCCAGTTGAAAACCTGCCTAAAATCTTAGCTCTTTTTGGACTAAGGTCCTGCCTTGCTGTTCCTAATCAACTGCTTAGAAAATTCTCATCTCCCTCTTAAACCCCTGAGAAGTGGCTGGAGGCCTTACTAGCTGTGATAGACTTCCCTAACTCTTAAGGGTCCACAATTAGGGCTCCAAAATTTATTGTGTCAGTGTTCTCCCTCACTGAGCCAGCTAGCCTTTTGGAGCACTCAAACACTTCTGCCAGACCCCCTAACTAATAGTTTGCCTGCCACTGGGTTGATATCCCCTTAGAATACTGTATTCTGCCCCTAATTGGAATTTTCCCAGCATCTGCCCCATCCAGCAGATGAGACTTGTTTTGTTCTAGCTACGCAAGTCATGTGGGATGAAATAATAGCGATGTGAGGGTGAAAACCTTCTCAGTTTTTTAGATGGTTCTATTTTACAGTTATAACATGACAAATTAAATATGCAAATTCCTTTGCTCCTTGAACTGTTCCTTAGAGAAGCAGAAAGAGGCTTCAAAATATCTGTAAAATGAGCTGAAAGGACATAGCTTTCAGTCATCTGAGTAATGATTTCCCTGCCGAGAAAAGGGCAAACCGTAAATACTTTCATTTCATTTAATACTAAAGATACAGAAAATGTGACTTTTTAATTAATCTCTAAAACACTGTCCAAAATCTCTCTTGGCTCTAGGGCAATCTTTTAATAGAACCAAAAAAAAAAAAAAATAACAAAAAGAAGGAGGATAGTAAGAGGAAGAAAAGCTTTTCACCCAAAGACTGGTCTCATGCTTGTTTTTAATTCGAGTACTCTCTGAGGAGTGGGGGTGGGGAGGAAGGGCAAACTGTTACGATCTGTGGTCCTTTTTCATTGGGAGAAACTCTGGAAGATAATGAGACAGAACTGCTTGACAGGGCTCCCCAAGGACAAGGTCAACAACCTTCAAGTGGCAGCTCCAAAAGTACAACTGTAAGTTTCTTAGATTTCTCACCCATTACAGTTCTAGGAAAAGGAGGCTAATTTTGCAAACAGCCAACTCAAACTTCCTGTTACATGTGTCTCTTATAAAATAACAACAAGAGGAGTATATGACAAGAACACTTGAAGAGCCATGCCAGTTTATCCAGGTACTTGGAGAGATTTGGAAGAGATGTTTGCAAAGTTTTGTCTTCAAATAATTAATTTGACTCTTAAGGACAGAAGGTACTATTGCAAGTGTTACCAAGGCTACTATCAACACTGTTCCATGAGAGATACCTCTGCTGTTGGTTCTGCTATGCCTTGTGGAATATGTGTAAAGAGGCATATTATTTAGAAAGGATTGGCATTGGTAGATGGAAGAACCAATGAAAATGGGAAGAAAATCTCTGGCCAAGTGAGGCTAAATCATTGGTACAGGAGGTGAAACATGATGTTGACCAGTTTCATGGTATCACCCTGAAAGTGATAAAAGTGCCGTGAACGCCAATTCCTAAGACGGGCGCCAACAATTCCTCCCATTGCACGTGCATGCCATTCCTTCCGTCGAGAGGTGGACTCTATCTCCCTCCCCCTTGAGTCTGGGCTGGCCTAATGGCTTCCTTTGACCAAGAGAAAACAATGGAAGTGATGGGACTTCACTTCACTGGGACTTCTGAGTCAAGGCCTTAAGAGATCTTATAGCTTCTACTTTCACCTTCTTGGAAGCCAGCTACCATATAGAGAAGCTTGGGCTAGACTGTAACCATGATGAGGGACCAGATGGAGAGAGACAGGCCAGCCAGCCCCAGACATTCCGGTCCAGCTGAGGCACCAGATGTGAAAGAAGCCAGCAGAGCTTCCAGCTGAATGCAGCCAAGACCCAGGGGAGCAGAAAAGCATCCCAACAGAGCTCAGAGAACCCAGAGCAGTGTGAGAAATTATAAGTGGCTATTGTTTCAACCTAGTTTTGAGTAATACGTGGGTGACCGAGACAGACTCTCTGTCCCCAGTGACAATGAAGAGATACATGCCTGGACTGGTGAGAAAACTACTTATGTGAACAACTTCTGTGGAAGCAAGTGGCTTGCTGGAGGGAGGAAATAAAAAGCTAACAATCTAAGCAACAACAAGGCTGATACCAGCTCTGACAGGATGAAGAAGGGGTGGACAAACTAGAACTGAGCTGAAGGATTTTCCTGGACACTTTTAAACTCTGGCCGTGTGGTGGAATCCCAGATATCTAAGTGATACTAAACAGAAACAGTTGCTTCCCAAGGTTTCTCATGCCAGCCTGAAAAATAAAAAGAAACAGTTACAGGACATCTTAGTTTAGGTTTCCACAGAAGACCCTGAGCCAAGGATTTGAGTGAAAGCAGTTTGCTAGGTGGTATAAGGAACACAGACAGGTGAGGGAGAAATCTGATACAGAGAATGAAGGCAGCCAAAGTTAGTAAGTTAGTTACCAGAGCTGGAGACTGGGAATCTCTGGGAAATGGTACAAAATACATTACCTCAGGTGCAGGTCCAGCTGTGAGAGAGTTAGATGAATATGCTCATCTATTGACAGATAGATAGATAGATGATAGATACATACATAGATAGACAGATCGGTCTTGACAATGACTTTTTTGAATCAGACGCAAAAAGCAAAGCAACAAAGCAAAAATAAACAATTGGGACTACATCAAAACAAGAAGCTTCTGCACAGCAAAGGAAATGACCAGCAAAATGAAAAGGCAACCTACCGAACGGGAGAAAATATTTGTAAATTATATAGCTGATAAGGGGCTAATATCCAAAATATACAAGGAACTCATACAACTTAATAGCAAAAAAACCCCACAATCGATTAAAAATGGGTAGAGGATATGAATAGACATTTTCCCAAATAAGACATACAAATGGCCAACAGATACGTGAAAAGATGCTCAACATCACGAATCATCAGGGAAATACAAATCAAAACCACAATAAACTATTACCTCACACCTGTTAGAATGGTTATTATAAAAAAAGACAAGAAATAACAAGTGTCGGAGATGATGTGGAGAAAAGGAAACCTTTGTGCACTCTTGGTGGGAATGTAAATTGGGGGCAGTCACTATGGAAAACAATATGGAGGTTCCTCGAAAAATTAAAAAGAGAACTACCGTATGATCCAGCAATTCCACTTCTGGGTATTTATCCAAAGAAAACAAAAAACACTAACTCAAGAAGACATATGCATCCCCATGTTCATCGCAGCATTATTTACAATAACCAAGAGATGGAAGCAACCTAAGTGTCCATCGACAGATGAATGGAGAAGGAAGATGTGGCACATATATACAATGGAATACTACTCAGCCATAAAAAGAAACGAACTTGGGCTTCCCTGGTGGCGCAGTGGTTGGGAATCTGCCTGCCAATGCAGGGGACACGGGTTCGAGCCCTGGTCTGGGAAGATCCCACATGCCGCAGAGCAACTGGGCCCGTGAGCCACAACTACTGAGCCTGCGCGTCTGGAGCCTGTGCTCTGCAACAAGAAAGGCCGCGATAGTGAGAGGCCCGTGCACCGCGATGAAGAGTGGCCCCTGCTCGCCGCAACTAGAGAAAGCCCTCGCACAGAAATGAAGACCCAACACAGCCAAATAAATAAATAAATAAATAAATAAATATTTTTTTAAAAAAAACAGATCCAAGATGTGACTGAACAATTAAGATTCTAAAAAAACCTGACAAAATTACATTTGCAAAGAGGAGAAAGTTATTGTTTAAAAAAAAAAAAAAGAAATGAACTTGAGTTATTCGTAGTGAGGTGGATGGGCCTAGAGTCTGTCATACAGAGTGAAGTAAGTCAGAAAGAGAAAAACAAATACCGTATGCTTACACAAATATATGGAATCTAAAAAATAAAGGTTCTGAAGAACCTAGGGGCAGGACAGGAATAAAGACGCAGATGTAGAGAATGGACTTGAGGACACGGGGAGGGGGAAGGGTAAGCTGGGATGAAGTCAGAGAATGGCATGGACATATATACACTACCAAATGTAAAACAGATAGCTAGTGGGAAGCAGACGCATAGCACAGGGAGATCAGCTTGGTGCTTTGTGACCACTTAGAGGGGTGGGTTAGGGAGGGTGGGAGGGAGACGCAAGGGGGAGGGGATATGGGGATATATGCAGACGTATAGCTGATTCACTTTGTCATACAGCAGCAACTAACACAACAATGTAAAGAAATTATACTTCAGTAAAGATGTTAAAAAAAATTAACACATCAAAAAAAACCCCAAAAAACAAAAAAACCAAAAACAAACAAAAAGAAAATACAGCATGTATATGTATGTATGTGTATGTATGTATTCCACTACATATATATATATGTAGTGGAATATTATTCAGCCATAAAAAAAGAAGGAAATCTTGCCATTTGTGGGCGACATGGATGGATCTTGAGGGCATTATGCTAAATGAAATAAGTCAGACAGAAAAAGACAAATACCATATAATCCTACTTATATGTAGAATCTAAAAAAATAAACAAACAAAAAAACTGAGCTTACAGTTAAAAGGTATAAATCTCCAGTTATAAAATAAGTAAGTGATGGGGATGTAATGTACAGCATGGTGACTATAGTTACTGATACTGTGTTGCATATTTTAAAGTTGCTAAGAGAGGATATTAAATGTTCTCATCACAAGAAAAAAAAATTTGTAACTACGTATAGTGGTAGATGTTAACTAGACTTAATGTGGTAATCATTTCACGGTATATATCAATACAAACATTGAATCATTAGGTTGTATATCTGAAATTAATATAATGTTATATGTCAACTATACCTCAATAAAAAAAGATATTCATCAAAATAATATTTATAATAGTAACAACTGGGAAACAGAATAGTCAACAATGGAGCTGGTTAAGTAAATAATGGCATATCTATCCAATGGAATATGACAGTCAATCATATGTTCATTAAGTGTTTTCAATTATCTTAGAAAATGTTTATGTCCTGCTATTATAAGATAAATAAAAATTATTTATAATTATATAAAAACAAAACAAAGGGCTTCCCTGGTGGCGCAGTGGTTGAGAGTCTGCCTGCCAATGCAGGGGACACGGGTTCGAGCCCTGGTCTGGGAAGATCCCACATGCCGTGGAGCAACTGGGCCCGTGAGCCACAACTGCTGAGCCTGCACGTCTGGAGCCTGTGCTCCGCAACAAGAGAGTCCGCGATGGTGAGAGGTCCGCACACCGCGATGAAGAGTGACCCCCGCTTGCCGCAACTAGAGAAAGCCCTCGCACAGAAACGAAGACTCAACACAGCCAAAAATAAATAAATAAAAATAAATAAATAAATAAATAAAACACATGGTGCTATTGAGATATGAGTTTAAGACAACTTAAAACTTTTTACATATTAAATAATAGCTTATGTTTGGCAATTCATTGTCAGACACTGTAACTGAAAAATGACAAAAATGTTTAAACAAACAAAAAATACTGAAGAGCAGAATTTCCTTCTGTTAGCACAGTTAACTTACATAATGCTAATAAACATCTACCTTTTACAGAGTGATGCTATCTATAATGTATTGTGATCATTATTTAATCTGTACAGCAACTTTTATTTTACAGATGGCAATAAAGAGAGAATAAGAAGACGGCCCGTGGTCTCACAACCAACAAGGAATGTGGGACCCCTCAGCTTATCCTCACAGTGTTAACTCAAAATGAGAATTTTGGTCGCCTTTGCAACACCAGAGACAATTTCCTCTTGTCTATCCCAGAGCTGTCAGGTTGACAGTGTTGCTAAAGATTTAAGATGAAGATCACACTCCCAGTACAATTTAAAAATAACATACAGAGACCAGAGTTATGTCAGCAAAATTTCTTAAGTGTTTAATGATAACATTTCAACGATTTTTTAACTGGGAAAATGAAAATACTAATAGTGCAAATTCTTTTTAATAGTTTTAATTAGCAATAAATACTGATTGCATAATATGCAAAAACCAGAAGAAAGTTTAAAAGACAATTATTATACCCAGATATACAGTATAAAATTTTAACAGCTGTACAGAAATAGCCCTTTTTGGAAGGACCCTAAGATTATCTGATTCAGTTCCTGCTTTGAGTAGCTACAGCATTCTTTACCCAGTGAGGGTAACTTTCCCAGATCATATGGCCACGAAGTGGTGCAGAGTCAACAAGACCCGTCTCTTCCTTCTCCACATACCGATCCTTTCCACAATGTGATGCCATCCTCTTAATCTTGGTGGGGCGAGAGTACACAGCCGGTTGGGGGAAATGCACAGGTGAAGTCATTGATCACCAGCTAACCAGTGTAGACATATAAGCTCCATAAAGGATGCTGGCAATTTACAGACTAGTCAAAAAGAGATAGCTTTTTTCCATGTGCTTTAAAATAAATTTGAAAACAAGAATGCCCTTTGGAGGACAAACTTCAACGTGATCAGATGTACAATCCATCAGATGAGTGACTACGCATTTGTTCAGCCTACCTCTCCTGATTGCTGCCCTTCTGATATGACTCACTGACGCTTTGGAAAGCATCTATTATGGTTTGAATTTCTGCATCTGTTTCCGGAAGTTGCAGGGGACAACTGGAATTAATTTTGGATTATTGGTACTGCTGCAAAGGACTAGAAAATGGTTTGCAGTATTTCAAAACAATGACTAATACAAAATTATTTGTAAAACAAGTCTCAAGCATATTTTAAACCTTAGATTTGATTCCTCCTTTATTTCCCAATCTGGGTATCACTTCCAAGTCTATATACACTCATAGAATTGGAATTAATTGTAATATCCATCCAAAGAATATTTTTGGTAGCATGACTATCTTGCTACCTTCAGACACAGATAAGGTTATACCTCTGTAATTTTCAAATTAATCACTCAAATACCCACTTGCCCAGAATTGTGGAAGAATTCTGGAAGTTTCTTCATTCTATTGGGTTGGCCAAAAAGTTCATTCGGGCTTTTTTCCATAAAATCTTACTGCAATAAAACGTCCAGTCTGGCTTTCAAATAGCAGGTAGAAGGAATTATCCCTCTGATCAGTCCTTACTTCATCACCATCGCTTTTGTTGCTACCAGAGTTTTTCAAAGGTCACGTGCCATGATCACTGTTTAAATGATTCCACGGGTGATCCAGATCCTAAGTTTTCTTACAATGAGAGAGACCCCTTTCCCTTGATGGTGCTTCACCACGGGGCTCTTATGAATGTGGTTATTTTATTTGCATTCATGTTCTCTGCCACTGTGGCCCAAGCCCACCCGGGCAAGCAGAAGAAGCAAGAGATTTGTAGCCTCATCCAGAGGTTGTGCTGGAACCAGCCCACCGTACCCAAGGAGCCATGGGGAATCTGTGGCCGCGACTCCAGACATCCTCTCCCTGATGTGAGCTCCATCTTGGAAATCTTTGGTACCCTTGCAAGCCAAGCAGACATCAGTCAGCACCCCGTCAATCCTCAAAGAGGTTCTGATATATTGACCTTTAATAACAGAAGCAATAATAATAATGAATAGTTGGGGTCTGTTCTCAACGCTTTGTTCACTTAACCCTCATAGAGATGCTGTGAAGTAAATATTAATTTTTGCCCCATTTTTCTGATGAAAGCATGGAGACACGGAGAAGTAAGGTAACACAGCTAGCAACTAGAAGAAGCGGGATTTGAACCTAAAAGTCTGGCTCAGATTCTGTGCTCTTAACCACATCACATTTAAAATCAGAACGGAAGAGACCGAAGTTTCTTTGCTTCCTGGAAGTTCCCTGAGTCCTGGATAAGGTTGTCTGTTCCTCTCTTTCCACCCCTTTGCCCCCCAATACCTAGCCAGTTCTAGAGCAGAGACTTTGTCAAGCAACAAAATGTACTGGATGATCCTTTCTGCGGAGCAATTAAGCCCCTGTCCGTCTGAGTAGGCAGAGTTCACCCAACCAGCCCTTCCAAGAATAAAGAGTAAAAGTCACCAGCAAAGGTGAATTTTTGGTCTCTACCTAGATGAGAAGTATCTGGAAACTTTTAAAACAATAGTTCTGAACATGGAAACTTGCATGGAAAAAAACTGCATCTTTATTTTCACTATCTTTTAACCAAAATCTAATATTTTCATCAAGTAAAATGTGGGCAACAATCAACAATAGTATTAGCAATACTGGGGACTCTGTGACCAGTTGCAATATCATCTATTTTCATATCACAACAGTTCTCAGAGATGCCAAAAGATCACTTAACCTAGTTACTACCTTGAAATTCTACTATGAGATTCACTGCTAAATCATGTGAGGTATGATGTTAATAACAAAGCACGTATATTATTAAATTGCAATTTATTTTTTAACAGTTTGGTAACCATATTTAATAGTTGGTAAAAATATTATTGGTGTCCCTTGTAATCCTATGTATTTAATTCATTTTAAAACATTCTGAGACATTCATAGGCACAAGAAGATTCAGATACCTGTTTAAAATGCATTTCTCATGCATCTATTCCTTTTCAAGTCCTTTTCCCATTTAGGTTATTACAGAATATTGAGTGGAGTTCCCTGTGCTCTACAGTAGGTCTTTGTTGGTTATCTATTTTAAATATAGCCATGTATACATGTCAGTCCTAAACTCCCAACCTATCCCTCCCCCATCCCTCCCCCCCACTCCCCGCCGGGCCCGGTAACCAAAAGTTCATTCTCTGTGAGTCTGTTTCTGTTTTGTAAATAAGTTCATTTGTATCATTTTTTTTTAGATTCCTCATATAAGCGATAGCATGATATTTGTCTTTCTCTGTCTGACTTACTTCACTTAGTATGACAATCACTTTGCTGTACACCTGAAACTAAGACAACATTGTTAATCAACTATACTCAGATATAAAATAAAAATAAAAAACATAAAAGATAAAACAGTATTTATGTACAAACCAAAAATAAAATAAAGTAAAATAAAATAAAATGCATTTCTCTCTCATGTTGCAGAGCCTGGATCCCTTTCAAACAATCTCTGAGCGTCCCATCCCTTGGGAGTTGGCCTCATTAATTCCGTGAAGAAGCAGTTACTATCGTCCATCTTTAACGTCCATTCAGAGGGTCCAGAAAGAGCTGAACAAATTTGGAGGTCCCCCCAGAAAGTTCCAGAACCTGAGGTTTAGAAATCAAAGTATAGCATTCCTTTCTTCTCTCTCTTTTTTTTTTTTTTCTTTTTTCTTGGCTTAAAAGAAAGTTTACTGTCTCATAGTCCGGAGGCTAGAAGTTTGAAATCAAGGCATGGGTTGGGCCATGTTCTCCGACAGCTCTAAGGGAGCACTCTTCCTTGCCTCCTCTAGCTTCCGGTGTTTGCTGGCAGTCCTTTGTGTTCCTTGGCTGGTAGCTGCATCCCTCCGGTCACGCGGCCGACTTCTGTGTGTCTTCACGCCGTCCTCCCTCTGTACATGCTTCTATTTACAGGTGTTCTCCTCTCTTACAAGGACACCAGTCATATTGGTTTAGGGGCCCATCCTACCTGAGTATGAACTCATCTTAACTGATTTGCAATAAGTCTATTTCCAAATAAGGTCACGTTCTGAGGTTAGGGCTTCAATATGTCTTTCTTTTTAAAGACTTGACTTTTAGAGCAGTTTTAGGTTCACAGCAAAAGTGAGAAGGCACAGAGAGCTCCCATTTACTCCCGGTCCCTCCCGCATCATCAACAGACCCCACCAGGGTGGTACGCTGGTTACAACCGACGAACCTACACTGACACCCCACCCAAGGCTTACAGTTTACATTAGGGGTCACTGTTGGTGTTTCACATTCTATGGGTTTGGACAGAAGTGCAGTGACATCTATTCATCACGACAGAAGCACAGCTTTCTGTGAGGGGCGGGGAGAGGTAGAGCTGGGCAGGGCAGGTGTGTGGTGCTGCTTCTGTCCTGGGACCCCGGAGAAGTGGGGAGGAGCGGATAGGCCTGGGGCTCCCTGGCCCCGATGGGTGTGGACCAAGAGCCCAAGCTGAGCGGAGGAGACCCGCAGCTGCAGGAGCAGGATTTCCGTGTCGTGTGCAGCGCCTCCCGAGAGGCACAGCCTGCAGCGGGTAAGAGCACGGGCTCGTGAGCAGGACCCCCGATCGGCACTCTGGCTCTGCCACCTGCTAGCTGTGGCCCTTGAACAAGCTGCACAGCCTCTCTGTGCCTCGGTTTTCTCGTGTGTACAATGGGAACAGCCATGCTCGCTTCACAGGGTTGTTAAAGGTGAACTCGAAGTGTTAATACATGGGCAGTGCCTAGAACCACACCGGGCACAGAGTAAGGACTCCACGAGGGTACTCTGAGTATGATCTCTCCCACTGCCAATGTTATTATTTACTGTTTCCCTCGTCATCAGGATGATACACCAGGTGGGAGAGCAGAG
The DNA here is from genome assembly GCF_009873245.2 of Balaenoptera musculus. NCBI lineage: Eukaryota > Metazoa > Chordata > Mammalia > Artiodactyla > Balaenopteridae > Balaenoptera > Balaenoptera musculus. Next base: position 4,886,135 of record NC_045786.1, on the reverse strand, counting down.
AGTGCTTTTCAAAGTAAAATACCAACTACTTGAATGAGTCACCATTTCGGATGAAGCATATCATGGCTTTTCTCCATTAAGAGGCTGTAATGAGCAGGGTTCTCCAGAGAAACGGAACCAATAGTCTGTGTGTGTGTGTGTGTGTGTGTGTGTGTGTGAGAGAGAGAGAGAGAGAGACAGAGAGAGGGAGAGGGAAAGAGGAAGTGAGAGAGACACAAAGACAGAAATTTATTCTAAGGGATTGGCTCATGGGGCTGGTAACGCCAAATCTCATAGGGTAGGTAGACCAGCAGGCTGAAAACCCAGGGAAAAGGTGACATTGCAGCTTTAGTCCAAAGGCAGTCTGGAGGCAGAACTCCCTCTTCCCCAGGAAACCTCTGTCTTTTTTCTCTTAAGGCCTTCAACTGATGAGATGAGGCCCACCCACGTTCTGGAGGGTCATCTGCTTTACTTGAAGACTACTGAGTTAAATGTTACTCACAGCTAAAAACACCTTCCCAGCAACAAACTGACTGGAGTTTGACCAAATATCTGGGTACTGTGGCCCAGCTAAGTTGACACATAGAATTAACCATCACAGAGGCATAATCACCATTGATCATTTGGGTTTTTGGAATACAGTCATAGACAAATGCTCCATTTTGGTCTGCTGGGTCAAAATCCATCTCCACCTAGAAGCAGCCACAGAGGAGAACAGAGAAATCTATTGTGCAGGCCATCACTTCTGATAATACACTCATGTTGTCTCAGAGAGTGCACTGAACTCTCCAAGGGCCATGTTTCAACAGCCAAGTCAGGGACAGTAAAGGTTTGAGCCTTGAATTCAAAGTTGCTGAAGTTCTCTCCTCTGCCTGCTGGAATTTGCCAAGAACAGGAATCATCCGCGTACCCGTAAACCACGCAGCAATGACACTGCCGCTGCCCTTGCAATACAGCGCGTCTGTTGTAACAGCATTTCATTGGAAGCAAGACTGCAAATAAGCCCAGGATGGCATCCCCCCACCTACTCATAAACGTATTTCTCCTGATGAATTGCATCTTCTGGAATCATCTAAAAGCTTCTCCAA